>NC_064552.1:9925409-10639159 GCF_023856365.1 Brienomyrus brachyistius | reverse complement strand
CCTGCTGATGTGGTAGGTTAGCTATGTTTTATTTACATAAAAATTTCCTTTTTGTGCCTGGAAAACATTCTGTCAAAGTTCCAGTCAAATGTGTTTTTTTTTTTTTTAAATCTGTGTATGTGTTTCTAGAATCACTCTATATAGCTTTTTTTTTAACACAATGTTTATGGCGCTGTGAGCACTCTTAGTTAACAGCTTTGGTCATCTGATGCCATCATAATACATTCAGAATGCAAATGCATATACGATCATCTTATGATGTAGGACTGGGATGCCATTTCATCGCAAACTACTGACACTCTGATACAGGAACACAAATACCGACTAAAAGCGTGTTATATACCTGATCTGCATGTGTTTCGAACCCAGAGCCTCTGAGGTACCAATTCATACAGCTGAGACACTGCAAATATGCAGTGCGAAATGTAAAAACAACAGAAAGTGATAATACAGCAGAGAGAGAGACAATGTATCCCTGACAGGAAAAACTAATAGCTCTGTCATGCATGAGAGGGGATGAAGTAAATTATATTGATTCAATTTAAGACAACACGATTACTCTTGCAATAAATGAATGCACCTTTTCCTTAATTTCTGTGCCTCACAGAAAAAAAATGGAAGGACTTGGATTTTTTTTTTAAATAGAATTCTTGCAATAAAATTAATTTTATTTTCATCACAAAAGTTCCAAATATATTTCGTCCAGATTTAGATTTCAGATCGAAGACGATTTATAATGTTACACAGAAATGGACCGGATGTCATATAATGCACTCTGATGAATGTTCAAGCTGTCTTTCTGTCAACTGAGAGCTTTTTAAATAGGAATTCTGCAATGTTACATTAACATTGATATAGCGATATTGGTTACATTTTATTTATTGTGAGCTCAGTAGTGGTATCCATAACAGGCAACATTTTGTTTGTGTGATTTACTACTTCATTTTCATAAGGTGCATGTGTCAGTGAATGGTGTGTGAGTGTGCCCTGTGATGGGCTGTCCCCCCCCCATCCTGGGTTGTGCCCATAGCTTCTGGGATAGGCTCCGGACCCCCTGCGACCCAGAAGAATAAGTGGTTTGGTAAATGCATGGATGGATATTTTCATAGGGATGCATTTTGAGTAACACAATTAAAAAATATTTGGTGTTCTCCAGAAAGTTACTGATGTGTTGTTGGATAGCTAGGTAATCTCCACCTTGGTTCCTAAACCTCTTCTTTCGGGCACCTTGGCCATTTTTTGTACTTGTTAATTAACTGAGCTGGTGAAGTTGTTTAACGTAATTAGTTAACTCAATGGGGCATTGATTAGTCAAACAAGGTGCGGTAGTGGTCAAATAAAAAAAATACATTGTATTGGATGGTGCAAAACTGTGGTAATTTTAAGAGAGGTTTTGAAATGGCTAAGCTGACACACTGTGACAGACATAATATCATAGTGTTACACCAACATGAAAATCATTTAAACATTTTCTATGACTGTCTAAGACTTTTGTACAGTACTCTATTTTTTTCTACTTGATGGTCATCATGAAAAAGCATTAATTTACCCCACAAAAATGTTGCATTCCATGCTTTGTTAGATTTGAAAGGCAGAGTAGAAAAATATAAAAGGAATGAATATGACTGTCACTCAATCTGTGTTTACAATGAAAAGTCGACTTTTAACTGAATCTTTTACTCTTTTGCTATCAAAAAAAATCTACCAGTGCATTTATTTAGCATTTCATTGAAGGGCAGAGTCACAAGAAATATCTTGGAATATTGACAACTTAATCCGCAGACTTCTTGAAGTATAAGCATTATGTTGGTCTGGGCACTGAAAGGGAAGACCATGGATTAGAAGTAATTATTTTAGAGGTTATAGTGCTTCTTCAGAGTTCTCAAATTTAAATAAAAATGGTTAATTGTGGCCTCCTTTGCAAGGAAATAATAAAGTATTGCTATATATACGTACAGAATTGTTGCTATTGTCATTGTGGCAATTCCTTATGCAACATTTCTTCTTGGTGTATCATAAAATCAGTCCATTTCCAATTAGCTATCACTTGGGTTTGTTTGCAAAGAATAGACGTGTATGAAGAATAGACTTGTATGAAGCTTACCGTAATCACTGTTTTATCCAGGTTTTGTTCAACAAATTGATTAATCTGCACTTTTTTTTCCTTTGGGACCAATAAAGGGTCTGTCTGTCTGTCTATCTATCTACATAGGAAGAAGTTGATAAATGAATCTTTCATGCTGTATAGTAAATCTTTGGAATCAATACTGTATCTCTAGTTAACAGTAGATTACAAAAAAATGAAACACGCTAACATAGCTAGGATACAGTGGAGTTTGAGATCATATACCTAAAGGGACTTAATTTTGATTTTATGGCTTGATGTCAGGGGTGGTACAGTGTTGCAGTGGTTAGCACTGTCTCCTTACACCTCTGGGACCTGGGTTTGAGTCAGGATTCCATGTATGTGGACTTGTGCATGTTCTCCTGTGTTGTCATGGGGTTTCCTCCACAGTCCAAAGCCACGCTGAGGCTAATTGGAATTCCCAAATTGTGCATGCGTGAGTGAATGTGCCCTCTGATGGTTCGGCACCCCATCTGGGCTGGTTCCCTGCATTGAGCCCATAGCCTCCAGGGTCGGCTCTGGACACCATGCGACCCTGAACAGGATGAGCAGCTTCAGTAAATGGATGGATGGCTTGATGTCAGGTGGATTGATCATAATACAGTATGTATTCCTTATTCCCATTGGCTGCAGTATATAAACCCTCAGCTGGAAACACAGCAGTCAATGAACAGTGCATGTTCATAACCTGGGAGAAGCTAGATCAAAATCTCTTTCCTTGCATTGTGTTTGAATTCCTGTGAAAGCTTAATTGTAATTCAGTATTTCAGGATGTATTTAATTAGATTTTTCAATATTTTGATCAGCACAAAAACATCTTATTGAGGATATCTTGATGACATGTTTAGTAAACATTGCGGATTGGGATGATATTTGGACAGAACCTATGTTTCTTGTCCAAGCAGTTTCTGTGTTTAGCTCCTTCTAGGAATGTTTTTCCCTGCACACATAGACTGGCAGACTTCTTCCCGTGAGAAGTCTTCAAAATCCACATACAGAAATGAGCTGAAAAGGTCAAAGATTTTTAAAAAGATGTATGGGGTTATAGAACTACAGAGCGTTGAATGATCCTAGCTTGTGAAAGGACTGATTACCTAAAGCATTGGGGAGAAATAATTCTACCAGTCATGAACACTGAGCAGTAAATGCTAGGGACTGCCATGTTTTGGTGTCAAGTACCGAGGATCAAGACTAAGCTCTCCCAATAATTATAGTGAAATCTAGAAGCAGAATGAAGTATTTTTCATGTGAAATTTAATATCCTAAAAATGAACCATAACCAAAATGCATGGGTTAGATTGCATCTTTCAATTATACAATGGAATCAGATGTGAATCACCATGTACAGGTGTAGGAGAACATTGAAGTGAGAGCCGTTTATGGATATAAACAGGGTTTTCAAAGATCTTTGAGACAATGATGATGAATGGGGGGCAGCTTTTCCCCATTTGATTTCACTGTGAAGGGTTATTATCTGCATAGTTTACTTTAGCTTTTTTTAAGCTTTTCCGCTAATTGAATTCCCTGCCTTTTAGACAACTTTAGATATGATGATAATAACATTTAAAATCTGTCTTTTAGCCTATTTTGGGATTTTTATTCATGAATAAATTTCATTTACCAGTAAATTATGTGTCAAATATTCATGCTGTAATAGAGTGAAACAGATATAGAGCAGGGGTGTCAAACTGCAGCCCTGGGGGGGGCGGAGCCCTGTGTTGCTTTAGTTCTTTCCCTGATCCACCACAAATGATTCGGCTCAAGAGCTGCGTGGTAATTAGCACATAGAGGTGCAAGGAGTTGAATCAGGTGTGTTAAATGAGGGGAAACTCAAACATGTGTAGGGCCCCGCCCCCCAGGACTGGAGTTTGACATCCTTGATACAGACTATACAACGCAGCAAGAATCTGCATGAAAATTTGTTTTATGAGTTTTTAATTCAAATTTTTTTTTTGAAGATGATTATATTCTGCATTTTTTTGTTTAGGACTGTATAAAAGTGCTCATTAATAAAAGCTGGATGAGGAGAAATGGTGCTGGCGTACCCTGTGATGGATTGGAATGCTGCCAAGGATGTGCCATGGCGTTATGCTGCGCGGAACAGGATTCAGACTTCCCTGGGATGCTGACCAGCAAAAGTGCTTAAAAGAATCATGGATAGTGATGTCAGTAAAAATAATATCGACTCGTATTAAACTGTTGTCCAAAGTGAATTACTCAATAGGGATTCAACAATAATAAAATGCATATTTGGAAAATGTGGCATATTGATATGTGCGTGATTTACGCACACTGTTTTTATGACGGATGGTTACCAGGCGAGTTATGCAGACTTTGGGATGACCAGTTCCGTAACGTTAAGAGGAAATGGACAATAAAATGCTGGTGCATTAGTGATAATTCAGCTCAGTGACTAATTACTGGTGGCTGATTTCTATTGTCATACGTCACTGTAAATGTGGATATACTGCAGTAGACCGATTCTTGTCTGTCGCTCAGTGGAGAAGGTGGCTGTCAGATTCCCAAATTGCAACTTAAATAAAAATACTTTTCTTTCCGGCAAAGAGTCATTTGCATCCTTCTGTGATAAGTGCATAAGTCTATGGAATACTTAAAATGTGTTTTTAAGTACAGTATGTAAAATGAAGTTCATTTTTGCCAATGTAAAGCACTGCAGGTGAATTAGATTGAGATAATATGAGTCATGATTTTTTTTAAATATACATCAAGTTATGGGGGTGTGAAAATTGAACTTGGAGTATGAATTTGAAAATTGTCCACGTTTGCTAGGAAAACTAGTTCACACATCTTTAATGATAAAGAAAATGGATTTTTTTCCCCCCAAAAGTATCATTGAGTAATGAGACGTTTTTGATGGATGATGTCATTCTGTAGATGGTAACAAAAGCTGTTGCAATCTGATTCATGTGAAGCTTCTAGCAAAATAATCCATCCATCCATTTTCCAAACCGCTTATCCTACTGGGTCGCGGGGGGTCCGGAGCCTATCCTGGAAGCAATGGGCATGAGGTAGGGAACAACCCAGGATGGGGGGCCAGCCCATCACAGGGCACACTCTCACACACACCATGCACTCACACATGCACTCCTATGGGCAATTCAGTAACTCCAATTAGCCTCAGCATGTTTTTGGACTGTGGGGGGAAACCGGAGTCCCAGAGGTGTGAGGCAACAGTGCTAACCACTGCACCACCATGCCGCCCCCTAGCAAAATAATGAATGTGAAAAATGTGTCTAGGGGTAAAATCTCTAACTGTAATTTGTAAATGTGTGAATTTCTAAATGAAAATCTAATTGTGGATGGTGTGTAGTATTTAACAAAAGTCATTTGGCGTTTAGGGCCAGTAGTTCTACAGTATTTTGTTTTTATCAAACTTTACATATAGCAGTGTTGTGTAGTTCCCTTAAGATTCTAAGAGGTTTGGATGCTGTTCAGCCAAACGGCTACTTCAATATTAGTTCAAATACTAGAACTCGTGGCCATAGGTGGAAATTAGCGGGAGAACATTTTAAACTGAATTTGAGAAAACACTTCTTTACACAGCGTGTAGTTAGATTATGTTCTTGTTCATGTAGTGCAAGCTAAAACCCTGGATTCCCTTAAATCAGAGTTAGATAAGATTTTAACAACTCTAAGCTATTAGTTAAGTTCTCCCCGAACGGGCTTTATGGGCTGACTGGCCTCTTGTTTGTAAATTTCCTATGTTCTTATGTAGCGCCCTCTGTAGGCCACCAAATGTAATGTCTCGGTGCTTCATCTGACATCTATCTAGTCATCCGTCCGCTGGTTTTTACTAACCACTTTTGAGGTGGCAGCAGGCATGTAGCCCTTCGCAAGGAAGCACAGCGCACAGCAAGGATGCGATTCTAGGCTGTCGCAGAGCAGGCACATATACAAACACGTGCATGCACACTGAGGGCGACTCAGAGACCCCACTGTATTTAAACTGTAAGTCTGTGGGCTAATACAGGAAGGACACTGAAACTCCATCACCACCTCAGATGGGCATCACCCAACTTGCATGGCGCAGTTGCATCATCCTAGAGTAGCAATTTTATCCGTAGCACATCCACGGCGACGTATCACAGGCTTCCTCTGTGGTGACAGAATGCATCTGGTACCATCTTTTACGTTGGAACAAGATAACATAGATGACTGTATCGCTTATCACAGAATGATGCTCCTGTGTTACGTACCCTTTGCAAGGGACATCAAGGGGTGCCGCAGTCTTCGGTATCTGACCTCTACACTTGAGAGGGACATGCTGCTGCCTTGACAAGTCTTGTTTGAGGCCCTGAAAGGTAAACCAGCTTCCAATTTAGTGTGAAGTGAGCCAACATAAAAAAAAAATGAGGAACTAATCCCAGTAACCCCAGTGTACTCAAAACCAGTGACCTCTTGTCCGCATGGATAAAAAAACCATGCAGTTTAGCCTTTGCATCACTTTTGAAGTGAAACTGGTGTCCACAGTTATTGTAGAGTTTGTTATACTTGTAATTTTCTGCCTTGCAGTAAATGACTAAGGCTGTCTACTCATCCATGGGAAAAAAGGTATGGTAGAACTCTGGAATATGTCGCATGCCTGTGTTGGACCTATTTATGGTCACAATGTCCAAGCCACAACCAGCTCCAAAAGATGAAAGTGCCCAAACATTCTCTAATGAACAACCCGGTGACTTGAAACGCAACCAAGAACTGGCCTGTAACTCAGCTCAACTATGAACGCTATCCAGCAGGGCAGAGGAGAGCCCAGTATTGTGGAAATTATATTAAAGAAGTCACTGTCATGATCTGCCAAATGCAAGATCAAACAGAGTTCAGGCTGCCAGAATCTACTCTTGGAAGCTCCGGTGCTGGGTGGGGCTCGGAGCGTGTTCAACAGGACATTACCCTGGTGTATTCTCCCCAAACGGAACATTTACCAGTTCGTATAATTACATGGTGATAATATACAAGATTAGAAAGTACATATTTCAAATAGCAAAGCACTTGTACAGTATAAGGCAAAAGTGGATAAGACCTGTTGTAGTAAACTGGTTCATGTAGCAATGGGATGCAAAATGGAAATGGGATTTTATTTGGGTACCGACTTAATGGAATGTTAGGGAAGAACAAAAACAAAAGTATAATTTGAAGGTAAACTATTACATTGACATTTCTGATAGGTGTGGTGGGGGGGTTTGTGTTTGGTAGTGTAGCTTATGACATTTGTATTGAACTTGCCTACACTGCAAAAAAATGGAAATCTAAGCAAGTGTAATTCTCTTATATTTTAGACAAAATTCTAATTTCATTAATAAACTAACAAGACATCTTATGAGTAAGATTCATTTGCTTGCATTTAGACATATTTGTTTTTGGAAATCTTACCAAGTACAATTTTCTTACTGCGCTGGCAGATAATTTTGGTTTTAGGCCGCCTTGTTTCAAAAGGGAAAGAGTTTATGTTAAATCTGAAAGGCCATTTTTGCAGTGTAGAGTGAGATGTAACTAGGTAACGTGATTGCAGTTATAACATCAGTATACAGTGCATGCATTATTTATTTATTTGTTTATGGTTACAATTATAATTTTTAAAGTCATCTCACACACCAGAGGTTTGCATTGTGCATGTTTGTCTAGCGATCCTGACGAAGTGAAATGAAACTTGAAGGATCCTCCTTCCCTCAGACTTGTGCAGGATCTTTGAGCCAGTGTTCACACTCTTAGCCTGCTTGCTACGTGGCTTCCTGCTGCAAATGGGGAATGTCAAAGCGGCTTCGGGAAATTACCTAATGCCGACATCGCAAGAACTTTCCGAACTGAAATCACTTTTATCCACCAAGCACATGGTGTCATACACAGAAACTAATTCTGTGGTATATAAAATCGAATTTTTATGCATGTTATGCATTTAGCCTGCCAAATGCCTAGTCCTTGGAATATTATGAGTCATTTCGATTCTCTAATGTTAACGATATGACAGCCACCTACTACCAGCACACACAGACCCGCACGTGATGGTATACTTTATATTAAACAAGCAGAATAGACATATATTAGCCAGTCAGAGACTTTTGAATAACAGTAAGAAGTAGAAAACAGTAGAAAACACTGAATATAAGCAGTGTCCAGGTTACAAATGAGATCCGTTCCCTAAGTCTGTCTTTAAGTCAAGTTGCAAAAGTTACACAATGCTTCATTATAAAGTAATAATAAAAGTAACTACATACAGTACTGTACTGTACCTTGGGCCGAAGAACTGCTGAAGCCGTGCAATGTTTTCACGAGCGTCACAAAGTAGTGCTTGTATTCCTTATTACAAACCATATTTAACAGTGAATTTTTAATGCGGTACGCTTGCAAGTATGAGTTGTTTAGGTCTGATGTTCTTAACCTGGGGACTGTCTGTACGTGTTAATCCATATAATAAACAGTACAGCTGAACTTGAACGGCAAGTATACTTGACATTCTGTAATTATGAAGGTGGTGAAATGCTATTAAGCATTGACAGGACATGTAATCGAGTCTAGAATGAATACTGGACGTTATCATGGAGGCAAACCGTCTACAAGGGGCTGGACTTGGCTGACCTTTAGCTTCTCTGTAGTGATTGATTAGCAGGCGCCTCCTAACTAGCGCCTCAGGCAAATACAATCCAGCTGGCCATGATTAGACTGCTGTCTTTCCTACAGTTTATAAAGGGCCAGCTGGGATGCTTTGGGCAGTGTGATATAAGACATATAATGTTACTTTACAGAAATTCTTGATTGAAAATATGGAGACTTCAGTTCAGCAGCCTCCGCTGTGGAGCTTTTTAAGACCGTCTGTTAACTACTGGAAAGAGCTTCTTGTAAAGACGTCAACGATGGTCAAGGTTCACGTGCTTTCTGATCAGGGCTAAAACAATTGACTATTCATCACTAACCATGTCAATGGTAAAAAAAAAAATGCTAAAAACAAATCTATTTGTTCATGACTTTATATTACTAAATTAAAAGAGAAATGAGAAGTAATAACTCTTGCCCTTCTTATTCCAGTTAAAACGGACACTGGTCCATTGTCCCCCTTGGTACGATTTGTTTCGGCAGGTGTGAACGCAGTAATCGCGCTCCAGTTCCAAATTAACGCTGGAGCGGTTTGTTTGTGGTGTGAACGTTATCCAACTTCAGCTCGACCCAACTTCTAGGTGTACTCCACGAGTTTGAGCTACAGACTCCCGAAGCCGAGTGCGCTTTGCATTCTGGGATGTGGCAGAGCAGGCAAAGAAGTAGAAGCAGCTCGGGGAGAAGGAGAAATGAAACTTACTTGATCTATTGCCGAGGTACGTTGATTTCTTGGAATCTCGGCAGATGACAACATCTGTCAGCTCCTAAAAACAACTCAGAAAAACACAGAAGTTTTCAAACTATTCAGTCAGCGGCGGAGGGATAAAGGTTTTGACCAGTTTACAGTGCAGTGTGAAAGTAAGAAAACCTAAGGCAACAATACATAAACGTGAGCGATGTTCAGCTGCGTAGCCCAGGACATGGGGTCTTATTCCTGTATTTACAGTACTTTCTTGCTACAAAAATGCTACAAGTTTATAAACTCAACTGATTAGGAGCAGAGAAACCGAACTATAAGTGTGTAAACAGCCAAAAACAGTCAGTACGTTTACATGCACAGCTAAGTCGAGCTATGGTTATAGCGTAGGCTTACACCATTTAATCAGGCTACCGTGCTTGTCCCAGTATACATGTATGGGTGGGGAATCGATTTTTTGACTTCGCTACGATAGCCGGTGATATGGCTCCTTTCAGCTTGTTAGAATTGGGCTTTTTCCAGTTGACCTATTACGCCACAGATATAAAAAAAATAACAATAATAATGGGTGCGTGGATGAATGAATCGAGAGCGGTAAGGAGCATGCTCTGACAGCACGTTGCTGCACCCACCACACAACAAACCACCTCAGGGATGAGAGCCCAGTGCATCCGTATGGCGGGTGACACCTCAGTACCACACTGGTCCGAATGTACCAGTGTGAATTCTTACACGGTAATGTTTACACAGTAATTCGATTTTCTTAGTGTGCATGTAAATGTAAGATTTAAGGAGATCTGTTAAAACTGATAAAGCAATGCTAGGAAAAAACTGTCTAAGCTTAGAATTTTACAGCTGATCGTAGGTTTCTTTTGCTGTTTCTACAGTTACTAAATTCAAGCTTAACTTCAGAACTAGCCTTTAAGGAATTACAAAAAATACATTATCAGCACATTGACATTTACTTCATTTTCCCGTCTGATTGAAAACCCGTTGAATCAATACACAATCCGGCTTGACGCCATCTACCTTACCATGTCAATACGTGGTATTTCATAATTTTTTTAAACGTGATTCAATTAGCCTGTTATTGAACTATCCCTTAGACAGGGACCTTCTGCTGGGGGTGCACTTTGGATGCGTCGGTGCACCCTGGCCTGCATACTGCTCCTGCTTCACACCAGCCAAGACGGATCACCTCTGCTGAATTTGGACCCAGTTCCACTCTTTCTTATTCAGGCAGCCCCCTGGTTATGAACAAGATCCATTCCTTGAGTCTTTAAATCAAATTCATAGGTATGTTTGCAAAATAATAATACAGTATATAATAATTAAACAGTAATAATAAAACTACATACTGTACAGTACTGTACCTCAAGCAGACGAACTGCTGAAGCCATGACGTTATCACAATGCATTCGTTCATTATTATGAACCATTGTGTTTACCCTGAATTATTATTGTTTTAGGCTTTATGGCAGTCTGTTCTTATGTAAGTTCTTAACCTGGGGACTGCCTGTAGTATGCAGTCCAATTTCCCTGTTCAATTTAGCAGCAGTCAAATAAATATTTATCTTATTTGATATGTGATCTGTTTCGTATTTTAAATGGTCTGGTGTGTATTTGTTTGTCAGTGGTTTCAAACAAACTCACATAATTTGCATTTGGATAATTATCTGGCTAAGTGTGTGTGCTAACCGACTAGTGTGAAGAATTACTCTGCACATTAAACCAGCAACAGTTTTAATTAGCATATTTGTTGTTTGTTTTAATTGGTTCATTTGCTGTTAATTTGTTTATTTTTGTGTGCAAATGTGCGCGGGGCCCTATAATTCATCATTCAATTACAGCTTTAGGAACAGCAATGCATTCTCACTGATTACAAGTTTTAATTTTCAACTGTGTATTGGGGTGTGTGCAGGGTGGGAGGGGCGAGGGGGAACACGTGGTCCACAATTAGTAGCTACACCTGTTTTATGATGATTTATTTGCAGATGTGTGAAACCAGCACCTGTCCGAGCCCATGTGGCACCCTAGGTGAGCATAAAATTGGCTGAAAGTTTGTGCCCCCTCAGGAACTCGTGCCTTAGGCAGCCGCTAATATCACTGGCCCTATGTGAAACTCAGAGGACACTGATTACACCTGGAATGTCCACCACTGTCTGGACTGTTTCACTGTCAATGAATTTCAGTAAATTCCATTAATGTTTTATGCTGGGGGTGGTGACCAGCTACCTTCACAAACAGTCTATTCCCAATCTGGCTGATAGCTTACATTGACAACTAAGTTATGATTGTACAAGTTACTATACTAAATAAATCGATAAATGGGCAAAACCGTTTCCTTAACTCGGCGTAACTTTATTTGTCACATAGTTCCTTGCTTATTTCTTTGGAAGGCAATGGAGAATATGGTATGATCTGAGTAATAAAAAATGGTTATTTTTGAAGTCTCCATTAAAGCAAGTCTGATTTTGTGTAATGCTATGGAAATAAACTAATTCAGTGGAAATGTAGATACTGAAAAACCAACAACCAACAGCCAGGCAACAACACTGAAAATAAAATTTATAAAGCAAATTACAGTCTTCCGTACTGTGTTTTTATAGGTTTAAATATAAACATTTTAACTGAATTTACCATACAGTTCAAGTAAGAAGTTACAGCTTATTTAAATCTGTGATGTCATTTCTAGTTACTGGGAAACCCACATAACACTTATGTAACATGGCTGATGATCCAGCCTTGTCTACAACCCACTGTTAGCCATTTGCAAGTGTCAGGGTTCTAAGTGGATCATTTGTGTTCTTAAGAGCACTTTGATTTCCACTCTTGAACATCTTGGACATAATTCTGCATTGTTGTCGTGTGTGAGTGGGTATCGCCGACGCATTAAGTCACCCTGCACTGGGCTGCAGTGGCACATGTCATAGACAGCTGAGAATATGAAGGTAGGTATGATCTGGGGTATCTCTAACACCTGCAGTTAATGGAACTGGAGCACATTATTGTGTAAGCTGGTGGAGTGACGAGTGAACGGACACTGCAGCAGTCTGCTCAAGGAGCAACTGATATCATGCCACCAGAAAGTCTGGAAGTGTGGTACAAGCTAAGAAGACATTTTTAGAAAAGCACATGGATACTGAATCTTGCACTTTTATGTTTCTTCTAATGTTTTTGCCTTCAGTTTCCCTTTAATTTTGGAATAAATCCAGCTCTAGTATAAGCTTTGAAGAATAAGATGAAGCGATTCGTTATAAAATTGGCATAGTTAGAAAATGCGTGTAGTGATACATCGACCTTTAGACTGTGATGAAAACGTAGGTTACTACTCGATATTATGCATTTTTAAAATCATTTTTATCTATTTGATTTCTTTTTCTGTAATGATTAGTGCGGTAATCAGGCAGCCTTTTTTAAGACAATACTCATTGTGGCATGAAATGAACAATGCTGCTTCTTTTTGAATTAAAATAATGCTATTGACGCAACTGACCATAATTTATGAACTGCAGTGAATTATCGAGATGGTGGGGGTTATTATGGGGATTGCACTCTTTGGTTGTCTTTTGGCTACGCAGAATGAATGACTAAGCTCTGTTGGTTGATAAATGTACACAAACGTTATACATTGAAGACTTAAATTGGAGAAACAGGTTATTAAGGAGGTGGACTGAAAATAATTTGAGCTACTTTGTAGCAATGTACTTTGGTTAACAGTGAGTGAAAATTATTACATTTTTGTTTGTGATATACCAATGCTGCTTTATTGAAGATGTAATACAGTACAGCAGTCTTGTGTTGCTTTGTCTGATGCTTTTGTACAAAATAGGTCAAGTACCTCTCTCTCGACAGTTTAAAGGGTTACATAACGGCTTGCTGTGTGGACTGATTAGCGCTGATGCTAATGGTGGTCAGCGATAATGCTCAGTGCCGGGGCTTATAAAGCAAAATAACTCTGTACTTAGCCTGATAATGTATGAGGGGGACACTCTGTATGCACTTAAAGCGTAGTTATTCATGTCAGACGTGAAAGAGTAAACAATCAAAGTTCCAGAAATCTGGTGAAGGTATGGAGATGCTGCCACATTTGCAGTGTGTCTCATCTCGCCTCTCAGTTTTATTGCCTGCATTTTTCTGGCTCAGATGATTAGCACAGTGATTGCCGATGAATATAATGGTTCGTTTATTTTTCCTTTTAGGTTTTAAACAGGCTTTTTTTTTCCAAGGGTTTAACCTGTCAGCCTCAACTGTCCACCTGGCATGTAGAAATGGGAAGACTGTCAGAATCTACTCCACCGTTGCTCTGGCAGAGAGTGACGGGATACACACCTGTAAAAGGTCACTATGGATAATCCCCAGACCTTCCCTGTGCGCTACTCCCTCTGTGTTTTGTAAGCTAACCCATGCCCCCCATATCCTTCACTGTTGGGTCTGGGTGTTTGTGCCATTTATAGCTAATAACAGAATCCTGGGGGAGCCACAGTTTGTCTTGGTTTTCCATTAATCTGAATACCTCCCTTCAAACCTTCCTGCAACTGGATTACTTTGTAAATAACACAATCCGGTTAACACTACAGAGGACTGCATATCTTTGCACCATGGGAGAGTTGGTAACATTTTCAGCGCCACCTGCAGACTGCCTTTTTTTGTATGTCACATTGTGATTATTATCTTTAGTGATGGTGAAGGGGTGAGGTAATGAAAAGAATGGTAACCTGAAATAGATTTTGTTTATACTCTGTCCCGAATAGATAGAAACTTTTGCTGTTGGTAGGAGTGACAGTTTCATTCTTTTGGATATTTTGCTTTATGTAACTATAAATGGTGTTTTTGATTCCTCATTTCATATGCCGTGGAGCACGTTATTTGTTTGAATGTTTTATGAAATTTTGCGATATGTAGAAGGTATGCTGTACATATTTCATATGGAAAAAATAAATTACTCTGCATAAACATATTTAAAATGTAAGTAGATAATCACCATGGAAGACCTGTGCATTTATCAAAAGAGCATGGCAGAGCTTCCTGAATATTCTGAGCATCATTTTTCAGTATGTTGCCGAAGTTCCGGATTCATGTGAAGTGAAGCTTGGCTGAAAGCATCTCAGCTGAGTATATCATTCTGGAGATAAAAAACAACTCCACTAACTGCTCTCATAGGACATAAGGATATTCCTTGTTTGTAAACATCTGGGTCTTAAAATATCAGTGATTTACCACTGCATATGTTGTCCTTTGACAATAATTGCATGGAATAAGCAAGCTATCAATCAGAGATCCATTAATAAAGTGATGTTATATGGTGATGGCATAAGCAAGGGACAAGGAGATCATTATGAAATGTCAATGGCTGCATTGTTAAGAAAATATACCATTGTGTCTATTCAAGCATGCTTAGAAATACAAGCAGCCAGTGTTCTATAATTTAACTTCTTTTTTTTGTTTACAAATAGTTCACAGTAGCACTTACATTCCCTTACATCCAGTTCTTTTTGTAACAAATGTTTCTTTAAATGTATAACGAACAGCACTTTAGGAAGTTATGCACCAGGAAATGTTTTTCATAACAAGAAACAACTTATACAATAATATAAGGCACAGATTATAATCCATCCATTTTGTAATAGTTTATCCTGGTCAGGGTCACCCCAGGGAATACAGGGTAACAAGGCATGGGTATACCCTGGCCCGGATGCCAGGCCATTGTTGGGCACATGCGGACACGTTCTACTGGTAATTTAGAGACACGAGTTAGCTTAACTGCATGTCTTTGGACTTGGAGAGGAAGAGAACATGCAAACTCCACACCCCCAGCTCTGGAGGTGTGAGGCAGCAGCGTTACTGTACCTTCTGATCCACGGTGTCACCCACTAGTTACCAGTCATAATAAAAAATAATGTTTAACTCTTGCCTGGAAATCAAAATATTAAACATGTTTAAGAGCCTTATTGATAACCTGCAGGTTTTTCTGCCAGATAAACTGTATGATTAACTTTAATGATGTTATAATACTTGACCTGATTGTTTGAACAAAATGCATCTTGGAGATGGTGGTCCCCGGGAAATGGAAGGACTCACAGTCACGCCGAGTGATGGGGGTTGGCGGTGGCTGAGTTTCTCCTGATGTCCGCTACCATCTCCACGGTCTTCAAAGCATGGAGCACCAGATTGCGCTGACCGCAGCAGGACAGCAAAAGGCCAGTTTCACTTCGGTAGGCAGATGTATCCCCATCAGAGATGAGTCCCGTGAGGGTAGGGCCTTCTGTGAACATCAGGAGTTTGACAGAATGGTGACTGGAGATGCAGCTCTTCATGTACAGGGAGAAGAATATTGGGGATAACATGCAGCGTTGAGGAGAACCAGTGCTGACTGTCAGGGGGTCATAGGTGTGCTTTCCCAACTAGTTGCTTCCTGTCTGTGATCCACCTGCAGGTGTATTCAGGTACGTTATTTGGGAGAACTTGTCTTGGAACAGAGCCAGGATGATGGTGTTAAATGCCGAACTGAAACTCCACAAACAGAACTTTGGCTTGGATCCAGGAGAGTCCAGGGGCCAGATTACTGGCTTAGCTGGATAACTGATGCTAAATAGTGGTAACTCTGGCTTTCTGATTACAATACTGGTTTACTTCTTAGAGGGATTCATCACCACGGCAGCTGATGCTACATGCCTAACCTGTTCCACAGCAGGTTAGATTTCTGGCTCACAGATCTCAAACAGCGCTTGGACCAATCACAGACAAGACATTGGTAGATTACCAGACGAATGGGCTTTCACAAACTCTCAGAATAGCTTGTCTGTGAGAATCTTGTGACTGCTGCAAAGTTAGCTGTGTATTTAATATTCAGTCTTCTGGCTGTAATATCTTTCAACAAGCAAGCCAGGCAGTTTTTAATCTCAAACCTCTGATGTCAACAGGCAGGCATGCATACCAATCATTTTTACGTTTTGAGCCCTTTCTCTACGTCATGGTAGTGCAGTGGTTAGCACTGTTGCCTCACACCTCTTGGACCCAGCTTCGAGTCTCCGCCTGGGTCACATGTGTGTGGAGTTTGCATGTTCTCCCCATGTCGTTGTGGGGTTTCCTCTGGGTACTCCGGTTTCCCCCCACAGTCCAAAAACCCCACCCCACCCCCAGAGCCTTCTAAATACCCACTATAGCATTTTCCAGAAGTCAAAAGAGGAGTGGGCAGAGAGGAAAAGGAAGAGGGTCACTGTAAACTGGTTTCAGCTGCAAATGCTACAGAGGAGAGGTGGCATGATAGAGACGACGAAGACATTGAGCCACCGCAACCGGTATTCAGTCCTGTCAGAACCCCTGGGCCACTACTGCTTGCCGCGTGACAGTAGAGTGCACTAGAATTGTTTCAAATATGTTTTTCAACTGCTGTTCTACAAACCATTGTGACTCACACAAATGCTTATGGTGCAAAATGTCAGGAGAGGAAGGACAAACCATGGAGTGACATTTCTCTGCAAGACATGTATTCATTCTTGGAAACAGTTGTTCACATGGGTATTCTAAAGTGCGCCTCACTGACTGACTACCGGAGGAAGTCTGAATTATACGATCTGCCGCTAACCCCCAAAATCATTTTGTGTTGGAAATGTATGACCATCATGTCTGCATTTCAGAGTGATCCAAAGGTGGATGCAGAGAATGACAAAAAGAGGGGAACTCCTGACTTTGACCGTCTATGCAAGATAAAGCCACTGTATAACAGTGTTAGAGAGGCATGCAAGACCTGTTTTCATCCATTTCAAAATATTTCAATAGATGAACGAATGGTTCCATGGAAGGCAAGAAATGGACTAAAGCAATACATGTGCAATAAACCAGAAAAGTGGGGGTACAAGGTATTTGTCCTGGTAGATCCTGCTTGTGCGTACACCCGGAACTTTTTTGTGTATGAGGGGAAATCAATGTCTCTGAACAAAGGAATTTGTTATGATTCCGTCATGACTCTTATTGATGAAATGTTTTTAAGGGACAGGTTACAGGATTTTTGTGGACAATTTGTTCAGCAGTCCAATGCATTTAAGAGACCTTCTTAAGAAAAAGATCTTGGCTTGTGGCACAGTGTGTTCAAACAATTCAAATTTTCCAAAGTCAGGTGTTCATCCCAGGGCCACCATTACGTGGTTTCGTGACGAGGTGCTGCTGTTTGTCTGGTGGATGGACACCAAAGAGGCACATATATGTTCCACCATACACAAGGCCTACGAAGGAGACACTGTAGAGAGAAGGGTGAAGAAAGACGAAGTGGAAAACTGGATTTCCAGTTCCAGCAGCAGTCAAAGACTATAATAGGTGTGTAGTATTTATTTGGTGATTTATTACCGCATTTTTATTTTGCTGAATTTTACCAAAGTTTTTACTTTTAGAGCATGTACCTGTGTACCTACAGATAAGTTTACCCTTTGGCATGAAATAACATAATACAACTGCTTTTTGTCCGTTCAGGTATATGGGGGAGTGGATGTCTCTGACGCCCTGATTGCATATTATGAAGTGTTGCGCAAAACCAGAAAGTGGTATCGGATATTTTCGTACCACTTTGTGGACATAGTTGTCGTCAATGCATTCATCTTCCACAATGGGATAGTCAAGAAGGTACTGACCCAGAAGGCATTCTGGGAAATGCTGGTCCTGGAACTAGCAAAAATTGGATCACCAAGCACTCTTCCAGCTCCTTCTGGGGCTACCCATATGCCAAAATATACTGAAGAAAGCAGCTCCATTGGTAGACGGCGTTGCAGGCTCTGTCATCGGAAGACTCCAGGCTTGTGTGTGTCTTGTGTTATGCCATTATGCATTATGCCAAACCAGAACTGTTTTATAGACTGCTATAAACAAGGCAATGCATAACATAGCACTGTAAGGAAAATATTTATTTTGTAAATGGGGTGATGGCAGCCGATTTACAAACTGACAAAAGCATTTATAAAGATTCATTCCAACTTTTGTAGCTGTCATGAATGTTTACATTGGCAACTCTTGTGTTAAATTGACAAATCACTGTTCATTGTGGCAATTTGTAGTCCACCTCTAAAAAGTATTCACTTCCTGTTTTACAGCTGGCTTTATGTCACTCTGACACACTGGAGTGTGGACTAGTCTTATAACCTTAAATCTCACTTGAATGGAAAAAAGCATCATAACACAACTCAACATCGGCTGTATGGCTTCTTGACACAAGGGTTGCCAATGTCAGTGATGGCTACAGAAGTTGGAATGAATCATTATGAATTCTTTTGTCAATTTAGGACAGCTGTCATGAAGGGTTTATGTAGCCTTATGAAGAGCACCCCTAAGTAGTGTTACCGTAAAGTCTTTGCTTTTCTTACATTTATATTTCTTTCACGTTTAGTTTTTCTAATTTACCTTGATATCCTCAACAAATAACCAAATACTCTCTCCAAAATTATTGATTTTGAGAGCACATAGACAGTAGTTTAGTCGACGTAGTCGATTAGGTCTATGCTGAAAATTATTTTGAATCGACGCATCCTCCTTTATTTTAATTAAATTACCATTATGATTTCTAAAACGTTTCAGTTCATTATACCAAATGTGTTCCTTTAATATCACTACGTAATTATGGGAGTAGTTCAAATTACCACAAAACAAAAAGGTGATTTCACACTGTGCAAAGTTCTACTGCATTCTTAAAGGGGCACTAGCGCAATGTAGGAAAGCCTGAAGAGAAAAACACAGACGCTATTCTGGATTTACCACCAGAATAAGCAACATCTCCGCTCTTGTCTATTCGTGTTTGATAAATTACCATTACGGAGAGCGTTTTAATATGTTGTGTCCTTGTAGCTGCTAAATACACTCATTATTAAAGCCATAAAGTTGTCTGCCTGCTATCTTAGAATCTCAATTGAATAAGTGTTTGAGAGAATGTTTCGGCTAAAATCTGGGTTTATTCTACGTGGATTGACGGTATTGGGAGTTGGAACCAGTGTTACTATAAAGTAAAAGTGGAATGAAAACGAACACTAAATCTTTTAAAACATGTTGTGGTTAGTATGTCTAGGTTCACCGGCACTTCAGTGCTTATCGCCATGATTTACCAAAACAGCATCTCATTACTATTTTGGGCATAGGCCTACTACTAATTTGCTTATGGAATTGTGGGCAAAAATAATTCCCGTATAGTGACGAAAAACTGGCATCCATTATCTGAAGCCCTTCGATAACAGTTTGTTGTTGTCAAAAATTAACTTAAATTAAGCAATCTATTTGATTTTATGGAGGAAAATCAATCGTTGATATTAGTTGACCAATCGGTAAAAAAAAAAAAAACACCATACGATATACTGTTAAACACTGTATTGGATGTTTATGCTCGCGATCGCTACAGAGATTTTAACCGCAGCTTCCTAGATGCTGCCATCGCCCGGCGTCAGTAGAAAGTATCGTGCGGCATGTCGCTAGCCCGGGAACAGATCAAAAATATAAGTTGACTAATGAATGTGCATCGCTATCGCACCATTGTAAAGCGTGGATCATAAAATGTATATATGTATATGTATCTTGATCCTTACAGACTGAGCAATTTCAGTTGCCCTATTTTATATTGTTTGAATCTCTTTCCCTTCTTTGTCACTCCTTACAGTTGTTTGAATTATATATGTATTATATCTCAATTGAAGCTTTTAAATGCTATCTTGTTAATTTCATTTTAAAAATCTAGGGGTGGGCAATCTTGTCCATAAAGGACTGCCGTGTGAGTGGGTTTTCATTGAAGCTCCCTAATTAGATTACTAATTAGAGGACTGATTGACCTGGGTTTGGACAGTTGACCTAAAGGTTATCCCAAAATCCTGTGCACACACTGGTCCTTTGCTGATAACATTGGCCACCCCTGATTTAGATAGTTGCTGTCCAAAATTCATATAATGTTTCTGACATCTGTGGTTTAGAAAAAAAAATCATTCCTTGTTAAAATCCACCCATCCTTCATTACTGCGCTCTAAATTGCTGTGCATGTTTGTGAATACCTCCAGGAAAGACCTTTGGTTTCCGGAAGCTTGTCTGCACTCAAGTGTGCGTTTCCAAGTACTTATACCTTTTATTCAGCAACACTTCCTGTTCTAAGAACTTTTTGTTGTAATTGTCTTCAGAGGAAATTATTATTCCATTCACAATAAACAAATCCAGAATATGCCCTAAGTGGACTTCATCAAAATATATTTACATATTAAGGACTAATTATGAAGTAAAGTACTTAAAAAAGTACCCCCCCCCCCCATATACCCACCCCCAAACAGATTATGGAGTTCACGAATACATAGAGGGAGAAATGCAGAGAAATGGTTAGTTTGCTTCGCTGCCGTCACTGAGCCACAGTCTACTTTGAGGTTGTACGTTGCCTGGTTCTGGGCTTCTTAAAAATTCTCAGCACATGCTATGATATATAAGCAATTACCATATAGTAAGTTCTTTATCCTCGGCACCAGAAGCATAAATTATGATACTCATGCAGAGTAAAACGTGTGGTGGGTGTATCTGCTTATAGTGAGAGCGTACATTTGTCCATGACTGTCTCTGAAACTTTTTTCACCTTTCGGATGATTCTCGTTTCAGTCGAAGATGGGTGACAGCTTGATGCAGAGTTACCTTTGCCGATTCTATGACATGGTCAAGGACAGAATTTCTTTAGCAATTTTAGAAAGTCCCATGTAGAATATGTTGTAGAAACTTATGAAAGCCCACATGATTGGGTGTAACTGGACTCATACAGTGTTGAATTTCACTTTTCTATGCTTTAATCAGAACGTATTACGTGAAACTTCAAAAGCCGCACTGCATCGTATCTATGGCTTTATACCGTTTAAAAAAAAATAAAAAATTGAAAAGTGTTAATATGAACATAGCTGCGAGCAGAAATTTTTGAGCTCTATGAGAAGAAAGTCTCCAGCAACCGTAGAACGCAGTTTGGGAAACTGCAGGTTCACCCTTATTCCTGCAGAAGCACGAGAACATTGCTCTCTGTCTTCATGACACGTAACATCCCGTTTTCCCTCTGCAGTTCTTTGTTATGAATGCAAAAAAGTTTCCGAGAATTCAGATTGAATGGTTCACATGCGTAAGAACGCTGTCCTCCCAAGGTCAGATCATAAGGAAACGACGGGCTTTTGCAATACTCCGGGTATATTTGTATCTTACAATGAAACCTCAGGTTAGCTGTAAGAAGTAACAAAGTTGAGATGCAGGGACGATAAGACAGCATGCCGATAAAAGGAAAACGAATCTGATAAATAAGTGACATGTGCTTCAATCTGAGCTTTACTGCCCAGACACCTTTTGTGATTGTAGACATTCTCCAAGTAATATCATTTCTTGATGGTATGTGGCCTCAAGCCTTGTCTGCCACATATTTATGCGGCGTTCGTTTGTAGCCAAAACTAACAGTCCTGCAAAATGTAATGTATTTTTCTCAAATTGCCAGTCAGATACAGACCTTAAAAAAATAAGCAATAGGTTTCATCATCCAAGCAAAATCAGTAAATCTTTTATAAAACGTCACTAACACTTTACTTGAGGGAACACATGTAACTTGGTAACTTAATTACTACTCAAGTACAAATCATGAACGCATATAGTAGCTGCATGAAATAGGCCTACATGGTCCATTGTGATTGATGACGAATGAAAATGGCCCCTCAACTTAAGTGTTTATGGTGAACTTTTTTTCACAATTACTTGACACCAGAGATGGGGACTAGAGTTTCTAACTTGGACTTAAGTCGCACTTAAGTTGCATGCATGAAACTTGACTCAGAATCCGTCCTCAAAAGACTTAGACTCGACCCAGACTTGAGATTTGGGACTTGTGAAAAATAGCTGAAAATGATTGTTTTATGGTCATTTATATGCCAAAAAAAGTGCAGGATGGCTAACAACCCCAACGCAGTAAAATGTCTTCTTTTTAGTTGTGGTGTTTGAGTTCTGCGTTTGTAAACGGCGCTCAAACAAAACATGCTTTTTCCCTATTATTTCATCTCCCTCAGTTAGAATTACTTGTAAAATCACTGAAATAAATTAAAAACATTAGACATTCATATTGACCCCCTTTTTGCCCCTATTACCCCCCACTCCACTCCCAGTTCTGTCCCTAAACTGCGAGGTGTTAATGGGATATTATGTAGCTTTAGTTTTTGCAATGTTTGCCCAGTTTAGCATATTTTGTGGATAAAGAAGGATAATGGAATTTGATCACTGGACCCTTATGCAGGTACAAACACCAGTGTCAGTATATTTTGAGAAGTGGGTTCTTTGCTGTACAGTGGGAGTGCCCCCACGTTCATGGTTTCAGTTGTCCATGCTTTGCCACATTCTGAAAATATATTTTTTAAATTCTATAAATGGTTCATATGCGTCAAACCACCTGCCAAGCGAGGACAGACTGTAAACCAGATAGTACCCACTAAAGGCTACGACTTTTTTAAGCGGATAAATTGTTCTCGTTACAGGTTATGTGCAGGTACATCATACCATATATTTCATTGTAAAATGCGTAACCATAGCCTGTGTTGAGTCATTGTTCCTTTGTCATTCGAGGGGTATAAAAAGCGTGGTTTTCACTGGTCCATCATCACTTGATATATGAAGTTTTTTCTTTATTTTATCATCCCTTGAGGTTAAGGCCAAAACGTCAGAATCCCTTTCATGAGAGAGAGAGAGCATTATTAAATATATATGGTACTGTATAATAATGAACAATGTACTTGTACTGTATATTACTGTGTTTAATGTTGGTAATGTCTTACTGTGTGTCATTTATCGATTCAACTTAAGTTGTATCTACATGGAAAGCACGTTATATTTGGGGGCTGCAGATGGTTTGCTGTTATCCAAGGTTTCAGCCACCAGGTAGGTCTTGTAACATCACGCGTGGATACAGGTGGACGGCATCTCGCATGGCAGCCTTTATCAAACGTTATACATTATCATTATTTGTTCCTTCGATCAGAAAATAATTTCAATGGATGTTAAGTTTTATATTTTTATAACGTTAACGTCTTCAAATAATTTCTCCTTAAAAATTGTCAAACTTACACAATGCTGAATGAGAAAAGAGCAACTTTGTCCTTGAGGGTAACTTGGAAAGACTGATCATATACTAACGGTTAAGCAATGGTGATACTGTATGCGAATAGACAGAGGAGTGATGATGATGCAGTACGTATTTTGAATTGTTTGCATGTATGTCAATGCAGCATTATAAGCAGATTGAATGGCATGTGGCAAATGAGAGATCGGTCAGTACAACTAGAGACTTGAGACTTGATTTGGACTTTTGAACATCTCTGGTTGACACAGTGTGTCTTAGGAACTTCATTTTCAGAAAAAAAAAAAATTCAGGTTCCCTCTTTGGTTTAACTCGGAAGTTTTACCTCCTAGGAATCCCGCCATAATCGTTTTTAACTCCGCGACTTGGATGCATCCAAGAACGATTCATTGACACTTGGATTTTTCATTAATCCAGTCAAGTTAAGAAAAAAAAAAAAACACTGGACTGAATGTGATAGGCATGATGTCAGCGCCAATAGAATAAGAAGTAGAGCATGTTCTTAATGACTGCATCAGGCTCCATGGCTTAACACATTCAGGGAAGTTCTGGAACCCAGTGGTACTTTGAAGTTAATGGCTGACAGGTAATTAAAATGTAGTTCTAAAATCATACATTCTTCTTGAACTGCGAGGAATCACTTATTCTGCAGAGAGAAAATTATTTCTCTTCAAAAAGTAGCACTTATTTCTCCTAACGTTCTCAGAGGATGATGGAGAACTTGTACCAAGGAGAAGTTAAATGGTATTCTTCTCTAGTAGTTTGTGCTTTTGGTAGCGATTACTTAAATCTGCATCGTCACAGCACATTAACTTATTACTGTGTCCCTGTACTCTAAAGTCAACTCATGCCCCTTATTTTGTGAATTACACTATATTTACTGGAAGTGGATTTTTTGAACCGTAGAGTATTTCAATATGGATAAACATTGTGTTGGAATACATTCTTTATATTGTTCAAAATACATGCTGCTGAAAGCATAATTCAGATGATTTAAAATGGCCGTCTTCACACCTTGATCGTGTTTTTTTATGGGGACTTGCAGATGCTTGGTTCTTGGATTTCATTATTGTGTGAAAATGAAGTTGTTATGAATTTTTAGTCTCGAGTATGTTTAGCTGTGGAGCAGGTTATCTCTGGGTGATACCTTGGAGAGGGGCCAGACCGTTGTGCAAACAGCTTGGATTAATTGAACTGGAAATGTGTACTTAAACAGGCTTATGTAACAAGTTTAGTCCTGTAATAGTCACCTCAGACCTCAGCACTGAAGTGGTGTCCACTGTCTGCTTACTCATTACAGTAATTATTGCCCTGAAGTTTTATTATTTGATGCAGTGAGCTTTTGTTGCTTGGGTAAAATGAATTAGAATTTAGTGATCAATTGTCATTGTTGACACACCGCAGCACGCAGTGCACAACAATGAAATGTGTCCTCTGCATTTAACCCATATGTGACAATGTGACACAGCAGGGGGCAGCTAATTCAGCGCCCGGGGAGCAGTGCTTGGGGGCAGTACCTTGCTCAGGGTACCTCAGTGGTGCCTTGTTTGTTGGGGATTTGAACCTGTAATCCTTCAATTACAAGTGTGCTTCCCTAACCAAGAGGTTACATTTTTGTCAGGAAAATACAGTCGTAAGTACCTGTTACCTTTTGAGCTCCATTATGGAACTGGACATACAGTATATAGGTCACAGTGTGTGCGTGTGTGTGTGTGCGTGCCTGCGTGCGTGTGCGCACATGCGTGGGGGGGGGGGGGGGGGGGTTCACATTTTTTTCTCTCTCTGTCCAATGATTGTGGTACCAATGTCATTTACTAGAAACATAATCAGTATTGGAAAACTGGCTGAAATTGTGAATGACATTTCAGGATGACCCGCTAGTGACAACTCGCGAAATTATTAATAATTTCTTTCAGTTGAAAACATGTTCTCATTACTGTCTAAAATAACCTCGTGGATGATGGAAATTGATTCTCATGTAACTCCTCATATGCAGTGCCGACTGTAAGCTTGGAAATAGGTCACCCCAGCAAGCCGGCCGAAGCGAAGTCCTGGGGCTCTGTGAAGCAGGTGTCTGGGCGCTGAGGCTCAGATTTAAGCCCAGCTGTGCGCGTGTCACTTATTTATCAGATTCGTTTCCTTTTTATTGGCATACTGTCTCATCATCTCTGTATCTCAACTTTACTTCTCACTGTTAAGCCTTACTGTCATCGTATGCTGCTGTATCTCTGTCGATAGTGACGCGTTCCATGTTATCGGTGTCCTGTCCGTCTACTCTGCGTTGGGCTAGATAGTAATGAGTAGCTGTCAAATTCTTCTAAAGGCTCTTTTGAAGTTTGCCCAAATAAACACGATCCATTTACAGACATCTGTCCAAAGTGACTTTCCTCGGTTACTTTTTTTTTTTTTTTTTTGTAAGTCATTCCGCTCAGTTTTACCAATGCAGTGAGATTTCAGCCAGTGCCTTCTTTCGTGGATGAAGCTAATTAACAGAACACCGGAGCAAACTAGCTGGGTTGTTGCATCAGGATAATGACCGACAAACGAAAGGGTAGGATTGATGAACACAAGAGTCAGATAGAAATGGAGTAACTGGTGTTTGAAAAGGTCAAGTGAAATTGAACAGATCTCTTTTCCGATAATCATGTTTTAGTTCTAAATTAATTTATTAAAAGAACATAAAATTTGACTGTTTTCATATTTCTAGCCATCTGCTTTGCCATGATCTTTTCCATACTGCTGCAGACATAAAACAGAAAATGTATTATAGATTATTTCCTAATGCAAATTGGACAGTCTAATCAATAATGCATTTTACGGTTTCAGCTCCCGTAATGAATGAGACGCAAGCATCATGTACATAAGATCGCAATCTGCATCCGTTTGATGCTTTAAAAGGATTATTACAGGGTGAGCGACAACAGACAATTCAGGGCATGCTAAGGGAAGTGACTTAATTATAGTCTATAAACATCCTCAGATAATATATACATCCTACTAAATGGAAATATCGAAGAATGAACCATTGTCAATGATTGACAACTGGTTCACAATTATTCACTTGGTGAAAAAAGCCATACATGCAGCAATTTCCTGTAGCATCAGCACAAATGCATGCTTATTTTATGGACATTTGCATTGTTAACAAGAAATTACAGTGCATGTTAACCTTTATGCCACAAAAAAGGTACAAAAAATGCATTCTTCCCTACTGAAAAAGAGTTGCGTAGACCAGCATAGTTTCCATGCTGGTCTGTTCTGGTTAGTGCTGTTTGGTGCTGGTGTACTTATACTGGTATAAGTTGCATGCATTGTACCAGTCTGCTAATCTGAGCTGTTTTTTTCAGCAGGGTTGCGTACCAATTATGTCAACCCCTGGTCAAGAATGAGTTTAGTTTTTTTAGAGTGTATTATTCTTTCATAAAATTATACTTGGTTTTATTTCCTGTGTGTAATACTGTATGTATTTTAAGTATTGTTACGATGTAAATATATTTTATAGGTCAAACTGAAATGAATCTTCCTTAGGGTTTCTAACAACTCAGACGATACCGCGTTTTGACAGAGTTGGGAAAAGTCCTGCAGCAAATAACAGCATTGCACACGGTTCAAACGGCAGCATTTCATATCACAATGAGAATCGCCTTTAATCAAAGGGTGTTTTGACACAGTGACATTTTAAAAATAACATCATTGTTTCCAATTCCAGTGTCAGGGCTGACAAATGAAAGTGCACTCGTCGCCCGGCGCGGTATGACCCTGCATGAACTATGTGCATTAATGTATTTCAGGAAAAGGTCACAGAGCAATTTGAGCCCTAAGTAGGTAAATAGGATTGTACTGTACCTGACCATTTGAGCACTGAATGAATAGCTGAATGCATTTTTCTGGTATATAGGATTTTCCTTTTGCTAATGGATGGTCAGCTGGTTCTCAGCACAGGCGACTGCACCTTATCTCATGAGGCCTGCATTTATTACCGTAAAGCGAACAATTTCAATTTTAAGTGGTATGAGAAATAAGTTTGGCGAGAGCCACTTCTGCTCTGTGAAGGTGACAGAAGACATTGCCGTTGTCAGTCATTACCGCTGCCTCTGACTTATGCCAGCAGTATCAGCAAACAGCACAGTGGGTAGCAGGGTGGTTAACGACAAAATAAACTCTAATGAAAGTAACATCCCTCAAAGTAACCTTAGCCCTGTTATGTTGCTGTGCCTGTCAGATTCATACACGTCCACGCATTTGTAACAAACTCTTTTTGCTCTCTCCACGCATGCCTAGTGCCTAGTAGATATGACTGTGGCCTGCATCCAGTTAAGCTGTGAAACCTTTTATAAACATTTTACAAAGGTGAAATGTAGCGTTAAGTCTGGTGTCGAGGCAAAGCTAAGGGGGCCAAGGTCCAAAAATCACTTTTGATCGCGTTCCGTTATTTTCACCTTCTGACGCCAGGTAAATGTCAGAATGTTCCAGAATATTCCAGTGGCCAATGAGAAGGTGACTGTGGGGACAACTCTTATTGCCGTTCACCCCGCCGCTGCTTGGCAAAATGCAGGTGCCGTCTCTCCCCTGTGTGGGTGAAACAAATCGGAGGAACCCTTGGTGGCTTACTGAATAATACCGCCAGGACATCTCAGGGAAACGGATACAGAAATGGCGTTAAGCGAATAAGGTGGGGGGGCAGGCATGGAGTAAGGTGAAGCCCTTTAATCCCCAAGCCTCCGCAGCAGGAGCATGAAGTAAGCAGCTTAGCTCAGTCAACAAGTCAGCGAAAGCTAAGGAGTCCCTAAACAATCAGCCCTGTTCCCTGTTTCTCCCCTTCTGTGTTTTAAGCTCTGGAGCAAGGAATGTCTAATAAGCTGGGCAAGCTGCTGAGCTGATCTAATGTATCTGATAAACACGAAATTTACTCACCCACCCAATTTAAGAGAAGTAAAAACACGGACAGTTACTCTGGCAAATATCGCATATTAACCCTTCGTGAGGGTTGCCAACTCTCACGGCAAGAAATCTTACGGCACATCTGTACTATTCCATTATAAACCTAAAATTAACTACATCAAAAGCATTGGGGTGGTATGCAAACCCTACATACTATTTACAAGGTAATTTAGCTGTTACATACATGTACATGTTTGTGCAGACTTGCCTCGAATTGAAAATGTCATGCTAGCCAGCTGACCAAGGTTGGTAACTCTGCCCTTCACTTTGAAATAAAATTAGTCAAACATGTCAATGACCGCACTGCCTACTTCTGTTTTCATTCATTCATTCATTCATTCATTCCTTGTTATTCTGTGACTGAGAAATAATTTGTCATGAAAAATCTCGTATGAAGAATCTGAGTCTGTTTTTATACAACAGGAACAGCGCTTTACATTAACTGCACCTTCATAATGCATTTATAATGCATTCATAGAACATTCATCAGCAGCATGTAAGCATGCCTTAATATCCTAACATACCGTAACAGCTTTAATATACAGTAATAACAAACATTATTTATCATAATAAACATTATAATTGTATGTTATTTGTTATTGATGCATAATAAAACTGTTAAGGTATGTTAAACTCTTAACATACACTTTCATGCCGCTTATGAATGTGTAGTGAAGGCACAGTTAGGGTAAAGCCCTACAAATCCTTCTTTAGTTACGCCAAACGCTGCTACTCTTATTCCTTCTAAAATAGAAAGTATTTTTTTTATTTCCTTAAAGGTCAACAATGTAGGTACACAAGTTCTACAACATGGGGGTCCCAGTGCTGTGGGTTTGGTTCTCGTCTCTGGCTCTGCATGTGCGGACCTGCCACGGTCTCCTTGCGTTTGGGCTGTTTTTCTCTTGGTACTCTGGCTGCCCCCCCCACAGTCAAAAACCATGTAGCTTTGGTGAACTTGTGTCTCCCAAACGCCCATAGGGAGTGCCCAGGTCACTTTCTTGCCCCTTCCTTCTGCTCCTGGCACTGTAACCCTGTATTACATAAGAGGTTATAGAAGATCGAAAAAAAAAAACGCTACACTTTCAATTCCCAAGAAATGTCATGTTCAGTAGTTTGTGCTTGTTATTAATGTTTTTTGGCATCTTGATATCTTCATTTTAAGAGTTAAAAAGGTTGATTTGTCTTTGCCTATTTGCATGTAAGTGTGTGGAATAACAGCCCTTTGTAGGACAAATATAACTGAATACGATTTTGCAGATGCTGGTTTCTGGTTGTGGTTTTGGCAATAAAGGATTCTTTCTGCTTGGTGCTTACAGGAGATGCTGCAAGATAATTAAAAATATTCATTAAAGTAGTTGGGGATGAGTACCCATGCAGTTTCTATTTATTTTATGGAAAACAATTATTTCACCGCAAAAGATTAATTATTGCTGCCGTTTGATCGCAGACTGTGATCTAGTGAACTGTCTTCTGCTGTACAAGGAAACCAGGGGAGCAGGGAGGATGGAACTCATTGCATCACCTCTGTTAGCTGGCAGGGGTGAGACTTTGCACTCAATCTACTGGTTACCCCGCTGCATCCGGGCTCACTATGTACTTCGATATTCCAGATAGGTATGAAATAGAACAGAATGGGGAATTAAAAATTGCCTTCAGATTCTTCCAGCCTTAAATCCCTGTAGTGGGCCTGATGAACAACATCTAGACACCCATATAAATGCATATATTCCACCAGGGCTTCACAAACCCCTGGTTAAGTACCCCCAAGCATTCTATATATTTTGTGATATTTCACCCCCAGACAGTCTGATTAAACTAATTAACTTCTCTTCAAGCCCATAATTAGTTGAGCTAGGGACCCTGGAGGTAAAATATAACAAATATATGGAATGGCTGGGGCAGTCAAAGAGAGCTTTGGGAACCAATATACCAAACATTGTTTGTAAAAGCAAGCAGTTGCAGGAAATTGATAGGTATTGTTTACCTGTTTAATTTCAGCCATGGGGTAACAAATATTTGCTATTTCAAGCAAAATATATTTGTGGCCTGTGTGGCCTGGTTCACAGTGATCCTGCACTGTTTTGGATGGATGGATGGATGTATGGATGGATGTATTGTAAAACACATATTTAGGTAATTCCTACAGTATACTTGTTTTGTCGATGACGTCACTGAGACCTGATTTTAAAATTTAGATCTCATGATGGCATTTTCCATAGTCATACCAAACTCCTCCCACACACAAGTTCTTGGTTCCTCAACTGCCAAAGCCTCATTCTGATTGGCCTGCCCTTTACCTGTCAGCTGCTTCGAGACAATAACTTTCAATCAGACTCAAAAAGATTCTGGCAAACCATCAGGTGGCTTAGGAATGGGAAGGAGGGGTTTACCCATGCTGTCTACAGCAGGGATGGAGTTCTGCTGACCTCAATGGGGATATAGTCAGGCAATGGAAGGAATGTATAGGATCTCCTAAATCCCACTGATGCACCTTCCTTGGAGGAAGTAGAACTAGAGGACTTACCCATCTCTAGGGCTGAAGTCACTGAAGTAGTCAAAAAAAACCCTTTAATGGTAAACCTCTGGTGATGGATGAGATGGATGAGTTTCTGAAGGCTCTTGATGATGTTGGGCTGTCTTGGCTGACACACCTCTTCAGTATTGCGAGGAGGTTGGGGACAGTGCCTCTGGATTGGCAGATTGGTGTTTTTAAGAAAGGGGGCTTTAGGATGTGTTCCAACTTTAGGGGGTCACAATCATCAGCCTCCCTGGGAATGCCTACGATGGGGTATTGGAGAGGAGGGTCCATCCATTGATCGAATCTTGGATCAAGGAGGAATAACGCAGATTCCATCGTGGTCACAGAACAATGGACCAGCTCTTCACCCTGACAAGGATACTGGAGAGGTCATGGGAGTCTGGGAAGGTCTGTGCCAGGGTCCCGGAGAGGAGGGTCCATCCATTGGTCAAACCTCGGATCCAGGAGGAAACCATGCAGATTCCTCTCTGGTTGTGGAACGCTGGACCAGCTCTTCACCCTCACATGGATATGGAGGGTTTATGAAAGTTGCCCAACCAGCCTACATGTCTTTTGTGGGCTTGGAAAAGTCCTGTGGGGGTTGCTTCAGGAGTATGGGGTATGGGGTCCATTGTTATATGCCATCAGGTCCAACCATCGAGAGTTTGGTTTGCATTGCCAGAAGTAAATCATGCTCATTCCCAGTGGGTGTTGGAATCCACCAGGGCTGCCCTTTGTTACCACATCTATTCATTATTTTTATTGACAGAATTCCTAGGCATTGCCAAGGGGTGATGTGAGTTCAGTTTGGTGACCACAGGATCAAATCGTTGCTTTTTGCAATAATGGGAAAGAGTGAAGGTGGACTCTTCAGAGAATGAGACATATTTTATGTTGTCCACGACCCAAGATTTCAGGTACTGGAGTGATTGAAACCAACATTTGGCTTTGGAATTAGTGGTAAAAGTTTTGACTATAGCAGCCCAACCTTTTTATTGGCCCTATGGAGCTCCTGAGGAAAGTCAAGGCATGCAATTCATTCTGCAGTGAGTTGGGCAGCTGTGGTTTTATGTTTTTTGGATCCAGTCCAAGTTAGTACCTGGACAGTCCTTTCTGACAGCCTCCTTTTGCATCCACAGTTACACCTGTTGGATGTGGTCCATCCTTAGTGGTGGTCTGCAGACATTACCCTGAATACCGTGGCTTTTGATTCGCCACAAAGATTTGCTGTCCGGGGCACCAGCAATTTCGCCTCTTTTGAACTGTGATGTGTCACCCATTATGTTGCGTGGATTGTGGTATTTTATATACAGCTGTGCTATTGCTCTGCCAGTTCACCCCTCATAGTCTCTCTCTATGCTCTTACTGATGGAATTTGCAATCAGTGAAGACCGACCATCAGACCTTGCATATATGAGCGTGAAACACTATTGGCCAGGGTTTCAGTTTCATTGTCCAACCCCTGTATATGTGTGTGAGTTTGTGCGTGTATAAGTGAGTGAGTGAGTGTGATATGGAATTATACATAGATAAAAAAGTATTAAACAAAAAAATACATATAATTTGTAATCTGCTGGGGTGTGCAGCTCTGTAGGTAGGATCCTTAGGAACTCCTGTAGGAACCTTCCTCAGAAGGTTCAGATCCTTGCAAATCCCATCACTGGGCCCAGTTTCTCCAGTGACTGTCTGACCCTACGGTTCCCTCTAACCAGTTTCATGAGGCGGCCTCCTGAGATGCTTTTTCAGCCGTCCTGAAGGAGGACCCACATATGCTGAGCACCCATTGGCCGCATTTCCTTCACTCTTTGGTAGGGCAGTTATAATCTGGTTGTGATGTAATCTTGATTATAGGGCGATTGTGCGGTGATCGTCAGGGCTTTAGATGACAGCTGAAACATTAGGTCTTTTTGGTTCTATATGGACATCTACTTAAGCTGACAATTCGGTAAGCAGAAGTAGGGTGCCTGAAATATTAAGGAGATGCATGTACTGTGACGCCCAAAAGTCAGTAGTCTGCATAAATTAAGTGTATCCTTATGTTTATTAAATTCAGTCAGCGGAGCACGTCGCATGCTACTCTGGTGCAGAAAGGGACAGCTCAGGGGCCGTAGCATGTTTTGAAAGAGGAGATGCAGTCAAAGATTGTTCTGCAGTTGTTTTCAAATGACGTAACTTCATCATTGACCGTTTTCTCCACAACGTACAAATAATTTTTGCCTACACTGTATTGTGGATAAACAAGATGAAATAATGGTGGGAGCGTGGTGGTACTTTTTGCAGTTTCAAACTCGACGTGATCATTAAACACGAGGATACGCCAAACTCATACTGCTCACTAACTTTTGGGCGTCATGTTACGCATCTTATTAATATTTCAGCACACTGCTAATCTGCTTACCGAATTGTCTGCGTAAGTAAATGTCCGTATGGTACTGAAAAGCCGGTGTCGAGACAAATATTACCTAAACACCTGTTACCTAAAACCCTAATGATTATTGCGCATGCATCGTATGACATGGTGACGTGATCGCGACAGTCCTACTCTCTGGTCAAACTCGTCCAGAACCATTTTTACTTTGTTTAGGTCAGGTGGCCAGGTTATATGCCGCAACACTTTAACCGTTCTTCTTAGACGGCTTGCAGTGTCCAAACTTTTGACTGTGTCCACCTTCTTCTGAGGACACTGATAAAGGATTTTAAAACAGTAGCTGTATACCTCAATTGGATTTTTTTTTTGTATGAAACACATATTTAATTCATATTTATTCCCCCCCCCCCCCCCCCCCCCCCCCCGGTCGAATCATTCTCGGGAACTCAAGTGTCAATTAATGTTTATTTTTATTTTTATGTGATATTCCAACAACCCCTGCATGAATTAAAGTGAAACACAAAATAAAGACAGAGACTCCTTGTGGGGCTTAAAAGAACTTTGCAAAGAGGCTCAGACTGTCCTGCCGCGTTGAAGTGCCAGTCGGATGCCTCTCGTCCTGTCAGTTCAGTGCAGCTTAAAGCATCAGCGTTTCACATTTTCTTTTTGTTCCATTTGGACCCATTTGCATACGAACATAGATAGATATAGTTTGATGAGTTTGATCAAGCTGCCAAGCCATGTCAAGGAATTAGTGCAATTTATTTTTAACGCTGATATGTGAGAGGGTTAAAAGATTCAAATCTAGCGATTATGTTTTCTGATACATTTTTCCGGAAGGGACAGACATATCTAGATTGTGTTTTTGGTATTAAAAATATTACTGCGTACCGCATTTTTTTCCCTAGTGTAAGTACTTTAGAAACAGGTAAGCCTTCTTCAAGTGGACAAACCTTTGTATATATGTACGTTTTTTTCTTAGCATCCCGCTAAGGGGGATTGTGAAGAAGTGGTACAGTGGTGCGCTGGTTAGCCTCACACCTGTGCCGCCAAGGCTCCATGGGTGTGGAGATTGCATGTCCTTCCTATGTCATTGTGGGGTTTCCTCCAGGTACTCTAGACCCATGGATTAGGGTGACCACCTAATCCATGTCATGGGGGACACTGCTGTATGAGCTAGGACGGGGTTTGTAAACTGCCATTTCAATTAAAAAGAAATGTAGTTCACTTTATCACTGAGATCTTGCTGTGTGCTGATTGGTCAGTCTCCTATAACCATACATGCGTCACTAATGTTAATGTGTAGCAGCTGGATGAGTCTTTCAGTCAAGGAAAGAAAACAGTAAAAGCACAAGAAGAATCTAACTAATTAGCTGAGCGCAGGAGCATTTCAGTTTTAAAGTAGTTTGTAAAACCTGATGTAGCTCGTAGTGTCACCCCTGCCTTGGATTAGATGATCGTCTTATTCAGTCCAAAAACATGCGGTTTATTAGAATTACCAAATTACCCATAGGTGTGTCTCTGTGAGTGAATGGTGCATGTGTTTGTGTGCCCTGTAACCAGAGGTGGAGATTTCAGGTCCAGAAAGTACAAGTCCAGACCAGGATTTTGTTTCAACCAACCAGTTGAGCATAAAGAGTCACAGTCACAGAGTACTCAGCTGGGTGGTTGAAACAAAATCCTGGTCTGGATTTGTACTTTCCGGACCTGAAATCTCCACCTCTGCCTGTGATGGGTTGGCACCCCACCCTGGGTTATTTTCTGCCTTGTGCCCATAGCCTTTAGGATAGGCCCCAGACCCTCACAACCCTGAATAGGAGAAGCGGTTACAGAAGATGGATGGATGGATGGATGGATGGATAGATGGTTGGTTGGATGGATGGGGATCATAAGACATTTTCATTATAATAAAAAATTGTTATGCATTAACAGTCATGCTGTGGGTTGTAATATAAAATTATATGAATTATTAATGGTTTGTTTGGTTGATTGAAGTGTGGCCTGTCTAGATACAGTATGTTATTGCAGGCGAAATGTACTGTGATATATATATATATATATATATATATATGGCAAGTAACCAGATATTATGGTCAAAACTTCTTTGTGTTTGTATAAATATACACCTCTTCTTCCTTTGATCTCCACATGGCCAGTATTTGATCTAAGTTTGAATGTCAGCTGGCTAGCATTGCTGTTCCTACAGCAGTGACTCATCCATGTGCAGTGGGTAATAGAACAACACTGAAAAATTACAGCACAAATCTATGAAGTCGGGTAGATTTCTCATAGTTCGTGAGCGCAGTCGTGATGGAAAGCGAATGTATGTCGCTGATGGACTTTCAAATGCTCTGCTCTTCATGCACTGCCTTATATTGTGAGAAACAATGACAGTTGATGCGGAAAGATTTTCATTTAGCCATTTTTTCTTTATCTGTTGCGAAGGAATGTGAAACTCTGTTTTTAGAGTCCAAAAGAAACATCAAGTGACCAGCCCAGTGAAATCATAGTGTTATCTTAGTGTCCCTCAGAAAACAGCAGGAGCCTGCTGTAAATATTCAGGAACATTTCATTTTTTAAAGCAAAGAAACACATTTTTGTTTTAATCTGTGAGTTTCATCACATATGAAAGTCAGTATTAAGTTATATAGCACATTTAAAAGCAACCCGGGCTGATCGCAAAAACAAAATAAAAACAGACATAAGATGGCACCATAAAACAAAAACACGACAGATACTGATCAAATACAAAAAGTAAATGCACAAATATTAATAGTATAAAAAATGTAAACAAATTAAACTAATTAAACAAAGATACACTATGACCCAAGTTATGTTAATGCATAGAGATGCATTTTAAGCTTAGATTTGATCTACGGAGCAGACATAAGAGAGAGGAGACCACAGGCTCTGTCCGAATTCATCGGCTGCATCCTTCCAAAGGACATGGTCTATGAAGGCGGAGCCTTTGTAGGCTGCAATCTTCAAAGGTCAAACAGATAGTGCGGTCAGATGGGATGGTCCTGGCCTATGGATGATTTCCAATTTCCGTCGCCAGCTGTTCCCGCTCTTACCCTTGAAGCACTGCTCCTATTGCTTAGCTGGAGCAAACCCACTGCGCTGTGAATCTTCGGATATGTTGGGCTGCGAAGGATCAGTCGGGTGGGTCCTTCATGACTCTGCCAAAGAAGTACACATTCCTCGACTGCATTTCAAGGAGACTTCGAAATGGGAGAGCCTCGTTGCACCGCTGCGATGCATTCGGTATTCGGTCTTCGAATGCACCCTTAGAAGGACGCAGCCCCTGAATTCGGACGCAGTAAAAGTTCTGTAATGAGCTAGTAAAATGTCCAATCCCTCAGCTTATCGGCTGACCTCAAGGATGTAGTTGGAGAATAAGGTACTCTCAGGTAGGATAGGTAAGTGGTAGCTAATCCGTCTAAAGCTTTAAAAACAAATAAAATCTTCATGGATATCTAGCCAATGAAGGGAGGCCTGGGGTACATTTCCCAAAAGTGTAGCTGCTAACATTGTTACATAGTTAACATGCAACTGAAAGGTGCAAATTATGTGAGTAAGCGTTTGGGAAAAGTATCCCAGAACTTGTGTAATGTGCCGTTGTTTTTTGTCTTTTTTTCTTCCGTATTAAGAGCCTAGCTACTGAATATTGAGCCAATTGCACCCTTGAGAGTGCTGGTTCACCGTGTCCCAAGATACAATAATCCAGTCGTGAAGAAACAAAAGCATGGACCAGTCTTTCGAAGTCTCTGAAAGACTAAAAAAGGTTGAACCTTACGATAACCATGCCTTTAAAACGGAATGTACTTGCCTGTCAAACTTACAGGCGTAATTTGAGATGACGAAGGTTACGACCGTGGGATAAAACTAAATCAGGAACGCGGCCATGTTCATTTTTCATGGATACAGTTACTGACTGGGCAAGATCAAAGCAATAAAATGCAGAAATTCATTTACAAGAGGTTTATCGGGACAACAGATGTGGAAGATTGATTCTTCTATAATTAAAAATTTGCCCCATTCAAGGGAGACTGTAGGTAAAAAAAATTATAAAAACTGCTGAATGAAGCAGCTATTTAACTTTGGTGGCCGATAAACAAGAGCACAGTTGTTAGGGTTGGACAGTTATATTTTCATTGGTTGTAGACAATAAGTGCTGGTGGGCAGCAAACGAAAGTTAAGCCATTATTTTTTTAAAGCTGTTGCTAGACCTCTGCTGTGACCTGATGATCTCAGTAAAGTACAAAATCTGCAGTCCCCTGGATAGTCCTGTGCGCTTTTAAAATGTTGTGTGTTATAAATGATATGTTTGTAATCTCCCAGTAGCAAGCATCGATGGCATATATACGTGGCTGTAACCAAATCGGAGGGCGGAACACGCCATTAGACTCCGTAGACTGCAGTCATCATTTGGGTGGTTCAAAGTGTCTGCTGTATGATCCCAGAATGTGAGTGGAAGTAGATGAATTATTTTCATATGAGGTGAACAGTATGAATTTCAGTTTCACCGGCTTTCTTTGCCTTCTGGAGGATCCCTGGTGTGTTTTTCTCTGAGGAACAGAACACAGTGACCCGCGGCAGATTTCCTTGGGTATGGGTGATATAAATGGTGCAGGACTCAGACCCTCTCACCATGTTATGGTGACAGCACAAATGCAAAACAGAAAATCGAATATCTGTTGAAGCCTGTTGATCGTAGACAACGGTAGCTTCTGCCTGACAAACAAAGAATACGACACATAGAACAGACAACGCAGGCAGCAGAAGGGTGAAACAGACTAGTGCCATCTTGGTTCAGGCCTACCAATGTATGCATGTTATGTATGTATATATGCATGCTGTCTACCAGTCACATTCAGTACAGACTCTATCCGAGGGAGCACAGGGTATAAGACTGGAAAACACACTAGACATATTGGTCCATCTGAAGAGACACACACACACACGTTTGTAATGATTTCTTTGTGGTTACTCTCCATTAATTTCTATGGGGAAAACTCTAAGCACAACATGACGAGCTTAACCCCTACCCAACCATAACCTTGTTACTGCAGGAGGAATATGGAGTATTATGGAAACGCGAAGCCTAAGCCCTATAGGCATAGGAATTTATCAGAAAAACAGTGTCATTAACTCTAAATATTGAATGAAGCGTTTTATGATGCTGACCAGGATAAGCAGTTAGTGGATGGATAGATGGATGGATTTATTCCATGGACGATTTACTTAAATAATTCAACAACAGATATTAATATAGTCTGGTTTTTTGTCTGTATCACAGTATTTTTTGTTATCTGAGTTCTGTTCCTGTCCAAGATAGTTTCAAGAATATTTGAATGCGAATGTCACCAGTCTGTTTTTCTGTATTATGCAATTAACATGAAAATACTGCTTAAAATCCTTAATTTTCTTGCTAAACTTTGGCACAATCAAAGGCACAGAGTGATTTTGATGAGCACAGATTGTTTGGGAGTTTTGGAACGGCGAGGTCCACACACAACCAAACAAACCATGAAAATTATAATTTCACTGTTCAACCTGAATCAACAAATGATGAAGGAATTATCTGGAATCTCTTAAACCTTCTCCCCCCCCCCCCCATATGCTATCCACAGCCTTTGGTAAAGGGGAGAGTGGAAAGAAAACAAAAACAGACTGATTAAAATCTCTTGTAGCGTCTCCACTGGGGCAGTGAGACTCGAGCCTCAGTCTCACACCCGAGAAGCAGAGACCCTAGTTCAATAGGCTGTGCCCCCCCAGTGGGATCCGCGCTGCTTCCTGTACGGGCCGAGTTGCCAAAGGCCTTTACCTTGGGGTGTTTCGTAATATGCAAACCCGACCGTACTTGGGTTCTCGTTCCCGTTTTCGCCGTCTTCCATTGCCGAAGTATACTTCCAGCACTCAAGAAGAGAAGTACAGAGGATGGGCTGCCCCCAGCAGAGTAGGTTCCTGGCCCGCTGCTAAAACCAGCATCTGAAAGGCCTAGAGGGTTTGCCTAACAGTATTACTTTCAATCTGTTTTCGATTCAGTCTGATTAGCAAATGAAACTGAATGTAATATAGTATTTCGTAAATGGAAACAGAATGGAACTGACCTTATGTAAACACTGAAAATTTCTTCCAGCGGTATATGAAGAATAATATATAAACACAAAATTCAGTGGTCTTATCCGTTTATCTAAATGATTATCCTGTAAAACACTGAAAGTAAATAACTGCCATGACCCTTATCCCGACCACGATATACAGCATATATATTGTATATGTGTTACTGTTATGTTTAAGGTGTGTGTGTGTGTGTGTGTGTATTCTACATCTTTCAGAGCAACAAACCACTGGTCATAAGAGTCTGAAAAGTTTGAACACATATATCTGTTCTACACTGTTGTTTTAACCAATTTACCACATGTTATAAAGAGGCACCCAATTACTGACACGTTAGGGGGAAAGCCCTTAAGGGTACTGTACATATCGGCTATTTTCAGTTGTATTAAATGTAACAAAAAATAAATAAAATGAGATAGAGGTTTCCTTTGGCAGCCCACCAGGTTCTTTCTGCGGGCAGAGAGTATTAGTATATAATGCTGTTTAAGTACATAATTTTCACCATCCAAAGCTGGAGAGAAAAATCTTGTACAGCAACACAATCTAAATGGGCCATGAGACATCAGTAACCAAGTGCCTGACATCCCCAGAGACAGAGAAAAATTGCTGTTGTCGATATAAAGGATGAAGACACACCCCCATGCTCAGCTGCTTTCTGTTTACCGTGATAGTATGTCAGGATTTCTAGCCTGGTCAAGCCAGATCGAACAATTACTAAAAATACGCTTATAGTGTCCTATGCATATGTTTTATCAGTTTTACATTTAGGAGTCAACTATAATTATGCAACCTAATGTTTCCACTTAAAGTGTAACTCATGAAAAAATACCAAAAATACACAGATCACTCCATTTTATTATTTTTTTTATCAGTCCATCGTTAGATAAGAAGCGCGCTGACACTGCACACCACGTTTATCTCACTTGACCACTGGCTTGCAGTCTCCCTAATTGGTTATCATGGGTTCTGAAAGAGATATTCAGCTCAAGTGCAAAAATATGGTTTGAACCTCCCACAACTGACAGAGCTAAATTGGCTTAACTTTTCAAATGATTCATAACCCCCCCCCCCCAGTCCCATAATACTTTTATTCCAGCATTATTAGAAAGAAGAACTCCTGGAGTCAGTTTACACACACACACACACACACACGCACATGTAGGGTATACCTATCCTTATGGGGCCTGCTCATTCACTTCTATGGGAAAAATGCTAACGCTAACTATGACAACCTTAACCCCCACCCTGCCCTAACCATAACCATAAGTAACCAAGCAAAATGCAGGAGTTTTTGCATTTTTCACTTTTTCATAGCAGTTACCGATTTTTATAAAATTGAGTTTTCCATTATGGGGACCAGTAAAAAAAACCGGATATTTATCACGTTATGGGGACATTGTGTCCCCATAAGGATAGGTATACCCGCTCACACACACACATTTTTGTTTCTATTACATTTATTTTGTTAATAAATTTGATTTATACACTGCTTGTAGGAAAGAGTAGACTTTACGTTTGACATAAGATGTTGATATTAAATGCGTGGTTTGAAAGTGAAAGGCTAGGTTGGAGCAAAACAATATTGCTGTGATTTCATTTTGTATGTCCTGGAATTTTTATCACTTGTTGAAATGGAAACGTTAAACCCAGCCATCAAGAAGTGCTTGGTTTGGGTGAGATAATGCTAGAGTAAGACGCAACTTTATCATCCTTGGCGCAAACTGTGGTCTCTGAAGCACAAAGTCGAAATCAGCAGTTGTTGCAAAATATTGTTCGTTTAGAAAGGTTTTATTTTCTGTCAAGCAAACTATGATTAGTAAATGCAACATTGTGTTTAACAACCCTGCAATTGCAAAGATTTCGTTTTTGCTTTTCGGTGTTTTTGGTGAGCCGGTACTCGCGGGCGTATTTCTCATAGCAATATTTTATGCACCGGTAGATTTGCGTAACATAGTCTTTCCGCAGGTGCTGTTCTCCGTAGCACGTCCAAACGTCGCTGCATCTACTTCAATTTCAACTTTCTTTTTAGTGGAAAATAACATTTAATGATTTATTTTTGTAAATAAAGTAATGTCTGCATATCATTACAAGTAGAATTTTGTCTGACATTGTGTCAGCATTTGGGTCACAGGCAGTTGTTGGTGTACTCTGCTCAATTACAAAACTGAAACATTTTTCCCTGATATAATTATTAATAATTCATCTTTTATTTGACTCATTAAATTTTTTTTTAATCTTGATGCAGCGATTTATAAAAATGAAATTAATAGGGTGAATAAGTAAATATATTTTTACATTGAAAGTGAAAGTAAACATGGATTTAAACAGTATTGCTTAAACACAAACAGGTGGGTAGAGGAATGCTTTTCCACTGATGCTGCACAGATATCTGGGTTTTGCTTCTTATTATCAACACATCAGTACTGTCTTGTGTCATATACTCTGGGAAACATAAACCTGACTGGTGTCTTCTCCGGAACCTACCAGAAACTCTTTGCGGGCTACTATTATTACTGCATCCTTGGCTAAAAATGAAGGTTGGCTCACATAACTGCACTTTCCTGTATAGAAGGAATGCCATCCCAGAAAGCACACGCTCTCCTATCCTCTGAGCACATGCTATTACGCTTCTTGAGAACCAGTTAATTATGTATGGAATACATTACCATAATATTGTCATTGTTGAGATTGAGGCGACAATGTGTGATTAAGTGTGGTGCTGAATCTGCATTGCTGTTACAGCTGCACGAAGTCTATATTTGCTGATCAGTATTAATTGCTATTATTCTTCATTACATAATAGTGTGCAGATGTCGCGAGCATTCTGAGCATTTGCATTTTAAGGGCTGAAGGAATAAAAGAACAAAATCTGAATTGCTGTTTTGTTTTTGGTAAGTTTGAGACATCAGTACTGGGTATATGACATGTATAAATGCATTGCTCTAACCGTTTGGGCTTGTCAATCGGTTTACTTAAAGCGGTGCCCTATGTAATAAAAAAAATTGCCTAAATGATCCGGAGACATTGTCTCAGCATTAAGCGCTTAGCAGATCGATGACATTTGTTACACTTACACCTGCCAGAATGTCTGACAGGTAATTAAAAATAACACAACCGGGGGTTTCAGGTTCATATACCGAGTAATTCTTCATTATCTCCCCAAAGCAGACATGTACCCTGAAGGATATGGGAGCTTATAGCCAATAGCTGCCAGCAATTTTTAATGTGAATTTCAAAAGGTAGCAAAAAAGTTATCTTTCATTAGCAGTGTGGTAATGTGGGCATTTATTATTATTTTTTTTTTAAACAAAAAACAAATATCTGTTAATCGGGATTTTATTTACCACGGAATTACAACATGTAGTATAAGACTTGTGGTATGAAGCTGCAGAAATTACAGCTCATTCTGAGCAGGGCCAGCAGGAAAGTGTCGAGGTTAATGATACCAACCTAAGAGAGTGACCTGAGAGTTCCGTGTTCCAGTTCCGCAAGGTGTTCTTTTGTTGTACTCTAGAGCGAGGTACTGAACCCTATTATTCCCTGATGAGTATTCATTGGCGTTATTGTGTAAATACTGTACTGTGCAGAAGTCTTTGGCAGTCAAAGGAAATGATGCTGAATAAACTTCATGCTGGTGTAAAACAATAATATTATGTCTGTCAAAGTGTATCAGCTTAGTCATTCCAAAACCTCTCCTAGAGTCACCCCAGTATTTTCAGCAACAATCCTATGCAGCAAATCAGCGTTTTAATAAATAGTAAAATTAATTGATTACAATTAATTGTAGGCTGAATAGATATAAGAACTCATTCATTCCATCTGTCATTAAGATGTTAAATATACACAAACAATAGTTGAGGACCGTATAAGTATGAATGCAGACGGTATTTCGAGTCATAGGTTGTTGTCACTCTGTTGAATGTATTATATGTCATGGAATGCAGTGACTTGGATTCCAAGACAAATTTCCCATTGAGGACAGGAAAGCATTTCAGAACTGGAGCCATGGTGGAGACTCGAACATACACATTCTGAAACAATATCGAAATGATATATATTGAAAATTATATATATATATAAATATATAAATAAATATATAAATATATATATTTGGAAAATGGATGGATGAATACTGAAATTTAAATCATTTTAAATAGGCATTTTAAACTAGGGATTGCTACACTAATAACCTTAATAATTAAATCCTTCTTTGGTCATGATATTGAGAATGATCAAAAATAACCTAAAAAGTGGTTATTTGTCTACCATGTAGATATTAGTCTACCTATCTTAAAGTAAGTTTGATCGAGCTCAATTAGCTCATTAATTTTTGCTTAAAACTGATTTGGTGGTGATGAGGAAAGGGTTAAGACATGATATTGCCATATATATATATATATAATATATATATATATATATATATATATATATATAAAAAATATTTTAACAACAGAATTCGGCATGACTGAAATTTTTCCAGATTGCACACTTTCCGCATTTCCCTTTCATGCTGTTTGCTTTTTATATATTTGCCCTCCCTTCCTAAACAAATGATGACTAAAAGGTAAGGATAGGTTGTCAGAAAAATGTCACTGCCAGCACATTGACAAACCAATTTAAACCTGGAAGTCCTTCTTATGTTTGTGTACCATTTGGTGGCTTAGCAGACGCCTGTCCAGTGCAGCCGACGCACATCTGTGGCACTGGAATATTGATTTTTTTTTTGCTTCGCGGAAGCCCACGTGTACAAAGGCTTCCTGCAATCCAGTGCACAGGACCCATTCCATGATGACTATCTTATCAGTATTTTCCTTAGATGCAGGGGGAGGGGTGGAGGGGTCGAGTGACAGTATGCCTTATGGATTTATATCAGTCCATCATTTTTTTAAATAAAGGCTTCACTTTGAATCGAAATGATCTGCAGCCTAATGTAAAAAGCTGAGGGTACACAAGTCAAGGTGCACGGTGAACTGGAAGGCGCTCCTTTGTAAGGATTGGGGTTATTTATGAGCGAAATATTCCACGGGGCAGGATGGAGGTGCTCCGGGTAGCGGGCTGGCTTTGCGATCCTCCTGTTGCGGATTAGGTTTTCGCAGTGCACTCCAGCTGTCATGCAGTTTATGTTGGTGTTGATGCCTCTAAATTGCCTGTGGTGCGTGTGCGGCTGCATCGGACTGGAGTCGGGGGGGGGGGGGGGGGTCCTGGGTGTCCCCTGCCTTTTGCCCTTTGCTCTGATAAACTCAAGGGGCCTCACTGTCACCCTGTGCCGCATACGTATAGGTCAGGAAAGTGAATGGGCACTTTGCTTTGTTCCCCATTACAATATTCGTTTGTGGATAAAGTTTAGGAAGTATTTTCAAAATACTAATGGCTTTGTTTTTGAGTGTTGCATTGTAATGTGTTGGCATGTGTTGGCCCCGTCGTCTCACACCTCTGGGACCAGGGTTCAAGTCTCCGCCCCAGCTCTGTAGCTACCTCCATTGCCCCCCCCCCCCCCCCCCCCACACACACACGCACGCACACATACACTCTCACAAAATCCAAAAACATGCTAAGGAGATGCTAAATTGTCTGTACCTGTGAATGGGATATGTGTGCCCTTTGATGGGTTGGCACCCCATCATGGATTATTCCCTGCCTTGCGCATGTAGCTTCGGAGATAGACGCAGAATCGCCATGACCCTGCATAGGACAAAAATTTACATATTAATTTGAAGGTGAATATGAATATAATATCCTTCATTGTGCCACACAAAGTTATATTTCCATCAATAGGCATGAAAGATAAAATATGGCTTTTAGCTCTAAGCAGATATCTCCAGTGTGTAATAAGAGATGGTATGATGCAGTCGATTTGCTTAAGAAGTAAGAATTGTGGCAGGTGATGGCGGCTGGATTTAATGTGCATATAAATTAAGGCTGATGACTATGAACAGACGCTATTACTGCTGTCAGTAAACATTTAAAATCACTTGATTACTTAAATCCAGACATCTCCAGTGTTCCTTGTGATCTTCTGTGGCTTCAGAGCAATTAGCTGGTGGCATGGAGAAGTCTGCGACAGATGACAAAAACTGGGCCACTGGGTCCGCAATAAAGGCAGCCGCGCGTGCGAGAGCGTGCCGCTTCTGAACGGCACGGCGCTTTCATCACGCAGTGGTCCAGAGAATTTCTAAGTGTAATTAATATGCGATAAAGCGACAACGACTCCATTTTAATTTTCATTGAACTGCTGCACGTAATGTTCTTTCACACTGGAAGTTCAGGCAGATGTTTAACATATTTCCTGCATCTCGGTTTGCGTTTTGTGGTTTCCTGGGACCCATGTGTTTTCGTTCGCCGTGAAAGACGAAGCATCGCTGTCATTGTAAGGAGCATCAATTGAATATGCTAAAGGCTGTGCACCCTGCGTGTGTTAGTGAAGTATTTCTTATTGTTTAATGCAGGGCCTGGAGTCTTGTCAGGAGGGAAAAGATATGCCTAGTACGCAAAAAGACAGAACTGAGGTAAGTGGCAAATACGTTACTTTATTTAAGCTACCTTCCATCAATCCGGGAATGTCAAATATACATCGCGTCCCTCACTTCCCCTCTCACCGCACCAGCCAGGTCAGCATGTGATAAAGTGCTGGGGCGACTGGACTGGATTTGTGATCCAGAAGGGAAACTTAAACTTCAAAGTTGATTTTTCATAGGAGTGACTGCAAAAGGGGGGCGGCATGGTGGTGCAGTGGTTAGCACTGTTGCCTCACACTTCTGGGACCCGGGTTCGAGTCTCCACCTGGGTCACATGTGTGTGGAGTTTGCATGTTCTCCCCATGTCGTCGTGGGATTTCCTCCAGGTACTCCGGTTTCCCCCCACAGTCCAAAAACATGCTGAGGCTAATTGGACTTGCTTAATTGCCTGTAGGTGTGAGTGAATGGTGTGTGAGTGTGCCCTGCAATGGGCTGGCCCCCCATCCTGGGTTGTTTCCTGCCTTGTGCCTATTGCTTCCGGGATAGGCTCCGGACCCCCCGGGACCCAGTAGGATAAGCGGTTTGGAAAATGGATGGATGGATGGACTGCAAAAGGAAAAAAAATGAGAGAACTCAGCATACGCCTTGTATCATGTTTTTCATAACAATAAAAATTAGTCAGAGCACAATAGCATTACAGCTGGAATTAGTGTATAATAGTATTTCTCCTATTGTTTTCTCATCGTCTTGCCTTGCAAGTTATCACAGCAAGCAGTATTCGTGCCGCTGCAGTCTGTTCCCTCAGCTCTTGGGAAATCCGAGCTTTTTAATAGGGGGAATTACTCCCCTTCTCATATGGGCTTACTCTCACAAGGGGTCACAGCTGACAACGGTCCCAGAAGCAAAATATAATCCTGTAAACTCAGAACGTTCTTTTGATTACTCTCACTGGTGTTCATCGTGGGCCCTTCCTCTGCACCGTTTCTGCAGATCAAACTGTATCTATTATGCATTTAAAAAAAAAGTATAAAACGCTCCCATGCTTAAAGAATAAGCACCATTGGAACAGGACCTTCTGTTTAAGTGCGTAGTGATTTAAGGAAATGTTGCATTTGGAAAAAATATATAGATATATCTCGGTGATTTTTAATACTTTAGCATTTCCATTTGAATTTGTAGAATCCCCTTTAAATGTGGATGGATTAAATATAGTTTGCCGTTGCCACGGTCACCGTAGGAACTGTTATTGAATGTCTGCTCGCTTTTCTGTTATGTGATAGGAAGACCTTGTGTTACCGCTCAGGTCAACTTTATTGAGGGGGGTTCTTTTTTTTATGATTATTCCCCCCCACTTTCTCCCCAATTTAGCCAAAGCCAATTCTCCTTTGCTCAGCTGAGCATAGCGGCTGCCGCACGTGGCACCGACGATCAAGGGCGCCGGCGGGCGCCCATGTGATCCACCACTGGCCGACACGCCACGGGTCATGTGGTACAGGCGGGGAGGATAGTGCGGAGGGCCACTAACCTCCTACCGCAGGCCCCACTGGGGGGTTCGGGGGCCACAGATTGAACGTCCACCTGAAATGTACTGACCTAATGGGCCTCGACCTGAGCTCCTCTGTGTGGGCTGCTTCCTGTTATTTAATGTCTTATTGAATAAGACTCAGTCACTTTTACAAAATACCGATCGCATCTATTAACGGTTACAAGGTAGAGGACATGTACCAAGAGGTCCGCAGCCCGCTGTCTGGGGACCCGCTGTGTGAACTGGTCTTTCTTATTCGACATCTTACTGGCTGGGTCCCAGCTAGATTTCCTCAAACATAAAAATCCCTTTTACTTTCACTAACAGCCACATTGAACTTATTTTTGCGCGTCAAACAAATAACATTCGCTTTAATTGATAATGAGTCACGCATCTGCATAATTTTTCACGGGCCACGGACGGTCAAGTAATCAAATTAATTGACTGTAATTATGTTTCCTGATCTTATTAATATTAAATGGTACCAATAAAGTAGAAATTCCAGATGTTTAATCTTTCTTAGTAGTGCAAAACCAAGTAAAAGAGAATAAAATGGTATGTCGTAATGCGCTGAGAATAGCTCAATCAAGTCTGGTGTACCAAGGACTAGGTATGATTAAAACAGTGGACACTGGGTCTCCCAGGACCAGAGCCCGGAACCAGCGCTCTGGTTGACTTAAACTGTCCCCTGAGGCAGAGTGAAGCCAATTATTCTTTCCTGTCATGGAACTTAGTCATAGTTAGCTAATGACAAAGCTCATCTGAAGAATACTCCATGCTAATGCAGTGATTTATACTGTCTGAGTTGGCCTACTGTCGCACGTTGACATATGGCACTTAAACAGGCCTCGATGTCTAAAAAGGATTCTGCGCATCTGGCCAGGTGGAAGCCATCCGCATTAATAATTCATCACGGGACATCGACATCTAGCCTCACGGCCCGAAAGTTTAAACGTTTCCAACACACATATTAATGTCTTGTGTGTCATTCACTGTGACGCCCCGTTCGACTTTCGCCAGATTCTCACTGCTGCCTCCGCAGTCAGAACTTTGACAGCTGCTTCTTTCTGTTTTGTTTTTTTTAAGGAGTTCAGAACACAGTAGGTAACACTTCTGTCCTAATGACATCTCTGGGGAAAAGGGTCAACAAAGATATGTAAAGGGTTTAGGAATTGCGTGCCGTTTATCATTAAACCCAGTGTGCAAATGACTGCAGAGTAATAATTAAAAAAAGACAAATATCACCCAGGAGAGGTTTCTGTTATTGATACCCTCGTTCAGAGATCGTCTGTCTTTGTTGGCGCACAACTGTTTAATATGTGTAGTAATCTAGACTTAATTATTTTGTAAAGCAGAAAAAAGACCTGAACATTGCAGGCAGTAGCAAAAGACTTTAAGACTGCTGAAAAAAATCTATTCCTATTGCTTTTCTATACACTGAGACATATATGAATGGCCGACAGCTTCAATGTTATTCACTTCTATTCCGATACCAAATTTCCAAGGGAAACCAATTTAGAGGTTTTTCCCATCCTGCATGCATTTGTATGCAGCTCTTCCAAGGACGTTCTCTGGATCTCAAAGACGCGATGGAGCACAGATGGATGTATGAATGGATAGTTGTTTGTCTTAATTTTTAGAGCAGGATTTAAGTTTTTTATACTTGTTTACTTCACATTTAATTCCGATTCAGTTATCGCTCCATCCATCCCTCCATCCATCCCTCCATCCACCTGGCACTATAACAGATCCGACAGCCTGAGGTTGTGGAGGTGGGGAAGGTGGCGTCATCAGAATGCAATGGCAGTTGTCAAGCAGCACCCCACAGAAAGCAGAGTCACTCTTACTTGCACAGTATGCTTTCATCATTCTTTTTTTTTTTTCTTACTTATTTGGGTGACTATGGATCTGGCACTGCATCCACCCATCCATATATCTTCGGGACGGCACTTATCCAGTGGCTTTTTTCAGCAATTATGCGAAAAGATGACGGTTTTCAAGGCTGCTGGAAAGTGTAAGAGGAGCAACCACAGATACCTTGAAAAGGCGTAACGCGGGTGCAGGTGGTTGATGGCGCCACCCTTCAGGGCACTTTGACTTTGGCTTGCAGATTCACCAGGCTACTGTACTCTATGAATCTGAATTCACTGCAACATCTGTATCTGCCTGCACTGCACCCAGCTCCTTGCTGGTCCCAGCTGGTTGCCCCATCTGCTCCCCTACCCACTTAACTGAGGCGCTGGTGGGGGAGGGGCTTGTCTGTCTGAGATAAACTAACTGCACCCCTCACCTCTCCACCCACAAAAAAAAAAAAAAAGCGATTATAAATGATGACCAGAACCATTATACTGCAGAATGTTACTTCCATCTCTTTACCTTGGTCCTTCCTTTACCTTTTGGTTTTGGAAAACATCCAGACTTTAAATTAAGGAAAGTCCTCACTTTTCGGTACATTTTAGGAATATTTTAGTCACTGTTTTGGGACGGTAGAATACATGCCTCCTAGATAATCTTACTCCTGGATACAAGCCTTTACGTAAGGAGGAATTAAATCTGAACATTGGCTCTATGCTCTCTCATTAAATTATTTGTCCATTTTCATTCTATAATAGAATAATTTAATTTGTTTTATTCTGTAAATAGGCAGGATCTTTTTAGTGTTTGTTTATAAATGAGAATGGGTTTGGGGGAAGGAGCTTAGAGGACTATAACGGATTGGAAACTGGCAACGTTCCTGACATAATTCCCCCTTTGGGAACAACAGTCGTTGACTGTACAATGAACTACTCTTGCCTTTCAAGAGGATAAGAAGTTAAATGTTGTCAGAATCATGCAGATATGCTACAAGCAAGGAGCCGGTGATAGCAACGAAGTCACGGAGGTATGGTTAAGTTAAATGTGTTTCTCAACTGATTTAATTAACCTCTAAAGAAGATGAGGTGGGGACCAGAGCAATAAGTCAGGGCCTACATATTACTGTGAGCCTGACATTTTTATACAGACTGCCTGTGTGTTCAACCAGCTCTCACACCGATCGCCTCGGGGCGCTCTGTGACGTGAGGGAATGCACAATTAGAATCACTGTAATAGGCCCCTTCTCCCAGTTCTCGAAACTTGTCAACCAGACTTCCAGTAGCTTTTTGGCAATTTGTTATGTTCAGAGAAGAATGTACACTGTCATAAATAGAGTGTGTGGTGTGGGGGGTACACATTACCAAAGCAAAAGGTCCTATTTTTCATAGGAGAAAAGAATGTTTTTGGCAGCTGTCTGTCTATCTGTCTGTCTGTTTTATTTGAGGGGATTATGCTTGTACTGTGTGGTAGTCAGAGTACAGACACATGACCAGGACAGTCATTGATGAAGTCGCAGTGGACTGTCCTTTCTTATGTCATTTCCTGTACCGGCTGGTCTGGAGTGTTTGATTGTCACGGTAAAGGAGAACATTAATAGAGGATTGATTTACAGACTCAACATACACAATTAATGACTACATCAGCAGTGATGCAGAACAACCTTAATACTTCAGAACTGGTAATGGGAAACAGCACTGACTGATAATGTTTTTTTTCTCCAAAACAAATTTGCAGATTGGACTGAGATGAGCTAAGCGGTAATTAAATTGTCCAGAGTGTGCTTATTAAAATTTAATCATGAGTAGTATCTATAGCCATGTAATAATGTACAAATCATGAACCCACGGTCCTAAGAAAGTGTCTTCCAGTGTCTATAAGTCATGCAGCATCTGATAAGGCTTTTCTTTGCATCAAACCAACCATTTGGCTATCAGTCTGAAATGATCTATTTGGATGAAAAACACTTTTGTCTTCACAACCTTTAATGTACGTTTTGGCACCGATCTTACACTGCACTAAACTGAACTTTGAGAACACTTTTCCATTAATGTTATTTTGGACTATTTTTAAAACTGTGGTCCCATGTTTAAAAGTACCATTTGACACCTAGAAATTACAAGGTGATAAATGCCAATCATGCATTCTTGCAATCTTTTACCTTTTCATAAGGCAGTTCTATTGAATCTTTGAATTTTAACATCTTCATGGCAAAGATCAGCCCATCATTTGAAAAATTAGTTCACCATTCTAACAGGCGCAAATTGTAGCTTTTTAAGGATCTGCATTCACAGGTTTAACTGGGTGATAAATGAGTGACATGCAGAACTTCCATAAGTTTAAGTTTCAGTTTAATTTGTACGGTAAAAGATGAGTTACTACAGTATAATAGTTTCTTAAATAGCCGTCATCTTGAAAATGCTTTCAAATTTATGTTATCTCATTGAATTTAATGTAAAGGGCAGTACTAATATTAACCTTTCTATTGAGTTTGTGATTTTAGAGCATCAATATTTTGCTAATTTTATTTTAAATTACGCTAAGAAGTTGTCACAGATGCATAACTGGTGATATACAACCATCTGTCATGTAGATGAATACTTTCTCATGGCAATGTTAGTTAAACCACTGAAATTGTTAGGCTATGCATTATGAGATTGTAGCCTGAATGACTGAATCAAGATTCAAAGATGTCTGTATCAGAAAGAAAATATTTCTCACTCATAGTATTTCTCAAACCTCTACTTTTCTGGATGTAACCAAATAAGACCCTTCAGTGTTTCCTCATGACACTATAACATGCTGTAGCTATAAAAGAAAACTCCAACTATACAGGAAAAAATATACGCACTTTATAGTAGTTAAGCAGCAGCATTGGGCCATGCTGTTTTTCCGCGCGGTTTTTAAAAATAGAAGAAGTGTGCTAAATGACATTAAACTATTTGTATTCTTTATAGTTTCAGGATGATGGCTGCGCAGATAGAAACGGTCACCTTGTCAGGTGCTTTGTCTTACAAGCGTTTGACAAATTGTTGTCTTCGAATCGATAGAACAGGCCCCTGAGAAATGAGGTTCAGAAACAATATTATCACAAGTGTGCGGTATGGATTTGTGGTGTAGTGAGATATCAAGAACAAACTATAGCGTGATTATTTCTTTAGTTTACGTGGCGACACTGTTGTTACAGAAGTCAGCGCCCATCCACATGCAATTAAGCAACAGAAGCTGCTATTTTATTTTGATATTTTTCCCTGCTTTTGGTAGATTTTTACACATTTCCCAATATTTACTGCTTGAAATTTTTTACTTGTTTGCGACGCCAATAGAAGGTGCATGAGCTGACTCCAAGCTTGTGTGAAACTGGTCAGAATCTTATCCCAGTACATAAGGTCAAGGAAAAGGTCAGAGTTATTCCCATACATAACAAGATCCAGTAATATGAAAAACAAACATTCATGACCCAAGGATTCCCAATAGCTCCCTTGTTATGGTGAACGTGACAGGTCCTCGCTCACCTGTAACAAGAATGCCTTCAAATTCAGCCATTTCAGCAAACCCTAGGCACTGCCAGTTAATCAGCTATTTGTTGACGTCTCCCATTCCCCCACGTCGTGCGAATTCGGGCCAGCCAGTCTTTACGGTGTTGTTTCCCTAGCTCTCCACAGGAAGTGGGAAGGCAGGTACGAGTTGGTGGCTAAGTTCGCATTCCCCATGATTCCATCGACTGCGCCTACATTCAATCACATGCACCATCAAACAGCTGAACAAGTGAACCATAAATGGTAACCCGTGAAATTCTCCATCAGTATCAGGTAGTATGTGATATTAATGTAAGCTACCAGGACAGTACAGTAGGTGGTAATAACAGCAGCCACAGTTGTAGTATTAGTTGAGCTATTAATTATTAGTTGGAAGTGCGGCATTGTTTTAAGCTGCGTGGTGCTTAAATGTCTACTGGTGGAAGATGACAAGTACAGTGGACTGCTGCTGCAGCACAGTGCTGACTAAGCAGAGGCTTCCTCTGTGACAAGGCCTGCTGGACCTGTGACCACACGATAGGCACAGTTTGTTCCTTGGACACACCCTGGAGGTTATAGCACGCATATGTACATGTGACGGTAATATCTCTTTTCTTCCTCGACATGGGTTTATTGTGTTTGATTTTAATTGTGAATTATAAATTTTCAACTGAGATATAAGTATTACATTTAGCTTTGGCTTTTGTTGGTTTTGGTATTTAAAATGAAAGTCAAACATTTGCGGATAATAGTATTGGATTAAGTGATGATGCCCAGTGCATTCGAGTCTTTAATTACAGTAGTAAGGAAAATTCAGTAAACTAAAACGAATCCAATATTTAAATGTCCAAACTTATTAAGAGATCAGGAAATAAGAGCTCTTCATGTCAATTATGACGTCACTGTGAATGTCCTGTCACTCACCTCGCAAAAAAAAAAAACAAAAAAGCATTTAAAACGTCATCCTGCATAAATACAGCAAATGAAATATACAGCCGACAAATGGCAGCGGCAAGCAGGTGTCTGCTAGCGTGACGCTTAGTTCGCGTTTTAATACGGTCGAACACTTCCCAGTGACAAATGCTTGAGAAATATGCACCGGCGTAAGCCTTAATACGCAAGTGCAATGGATAGATTCTCTGGCTTGTCTCCCATGTTCCTATTTAACGTTGCATATGGAGCAAGATATTGATTTGCTGTTTGTCCCATTAAGGAAAGTTCCACCTGCCCTTTGTATTGACAATTCTAGAAATTATTTTATTTTGGATGCCTCCAGGCTTTGAGATTTCTTCTTTTTTTTCATAATAGACCGAAATATTAAAAAGAAAAATACAAAAAAAATTGAAAGGCAGGAAGGAAAATTGCCTTTCTGATTAGAATTCATAGATTGCCAGCGCGTTTGAGTTTTGCATTCTGCATCCATAGGACTCCTAAGAGTGGCCCTTACAGTATATCAAACCTTGTTCGGAATTGCCCCTACATATCCTTACGCGTACGGCATACAAACTGTATGATTTGAATTGAAATTTTACATACATGCAGTTCCAATGTGGCATGTTTCGTTTCATGGATAAAGCTGAAGAGGAAAAAAAAACTGTAAAAATCCCACTGTAAAATGACTTTGTAAAAAGCTGGTGAGAATGACCTACAAGTGTATCTTATTACACTTTGTGGGCATTGAATAACTTATTCATTACTGCTGGCTGAACATCCAAAGTAGACAGACCCAGTAAGTTATTGAAGGCTGTTAAAGTAACAGCTGGAAAATACCGCATTTACTTGCTTCCGTAAGCTCTGCCAAGACTTTATTGCCAATTTATGCTATGTGTTCGATTATTCACTATAGGCATGCTGAATGAGTACTTCCAAACCGAGGAACAGTCAAGCATACAGAATAAATAGCTGCTTAGTGAAACTGGTAATATAAATGCATCGTCGCGCATTGTTTTCTATTTTCTTGTGGGGAAGTGATGTTGCTAAGGCTTGCATGTCATTTGCATTAATCTGTCATGCAACCTTTTAGCCTAGTTGTCGTAATTTCAGCTACTACATCGTATTTCTGCTCCAGGTTCGTGATTCTGTATATGTGTGGCCTGGAATAATGGCTAAATGTTATTTTTATGCAAAAGATGGGCGAGAGAGCTTGCAACCATGAGTGAAAAGGTGATCTGAAAAGATCCGGTGTTTTGCTATTTTGTAGAGCAGGAAAGGCTGTCTGAGGTCACTTCCATAATGCCAATGTTCGGTCACCTCACAGGACCTGCTGGGGGTTGCTGGACCTTTAAACATTAGTACTGAGTGCTGGAGGGGAGGGACTGGAATTTTTGCTTTGATGCTTGCCCAAATGTATTCTTTTAATTCAGATTTTTTTTCAGATTGACTTTCCTACAGGTGCTCAGCATACAGCTTTACTCAAAGTAATTCATGCTGTTCAGACACTTTTCAAATGAAATAATTCAGGCAGAGCACAATGGTCAAAAGCAAGCAGATGCCCTATGGGATGATTCTAGATTTTTAACAGCTATGTAGCCTGATGCATGTAATTAACTGTGCGGTGAACATAGTATGACTTCTGGTGCAACGTTTAATTTATTCCTCTGGGAACAAAAGTAGATGAACAGGTTATTTTAAGTACCACTTGTGTACAAGTGGTGTCGGAGTGGCCAATAGGTTAACCCAGCCTGTCGTTTCTGTGGAACCCAGTGCCCCAGTGGAGTGACAGAGACCCCGTGCTGTAAAAATGGCGCTGTCCTTCAGGTGAGATGGAAAACCGAGGTCCTGACTCTCTCAGGTCATAAAAGATCCCTGGGCATCTTTCGAAAGAGTAGGCGTGGTAGCCCGATGTCCTGGCTAAAATTGCCCACTGTGGCCCTATCAGATCTGGCCGCCTAATCATCCCCTATATCTAACTGGTGAATTCTGTCTTGCCCCTTCATCACCTTAGCTACAGTGTGGGGAGCGTACTGGTGCAGAATGGCTGCCGTCACATCATCCAGGTGGGAGCTACACACCAGTGGTGATTGAAGTGGCTCCCGTTGGATCTATAAAACGTTTTGGGTGCCTTGAAAAGCGCTATATAAATGTAACATTCATTCATACATTCATTCATTCATTCATTCATTCGTTCACGTGAAATACAAATACCTTCTATAAAGAAAACTAATAAGACCATTGTCTTCAACACATCAGAAGACATCCTCTTATCTATTTATATTAAGACGTGAAGATGCATCCATGGTTTATTGCTGGACATTCATGGTTGATTGCAGGAGATATTTATAAACGTTGCCTCTGTGAAAAATGACCTCTAGAAAGTCTGCAAGGACAATCAAAATAGTTTGCTTTAAGTCATTTAATTGTATTGCAGTCAGCAACATTTAATCTCAAGATGATGATAATTGTTCAAAGGCTTTCCTAGCTAAACAAATGTGGGTTGATTGCAGCTCGGCATGAATTACTGAGATTCAACGACTACAACCTCAGTTGAGTTGTATGCAGGGTTTGACATAACCAGGGTCAACACCATGGCAGATTATGACATATGTTGTGATCATAATGCAATTATTATCATGGGCATGGTGTTTAAAATGTACATACTGTTTTACCATGGGCACAGATGAGTCTTGCTCCAGACATGTTAGTCTGTGTATGGTAAGGTTGATGATTCCTGAACATAACTGGCATGCATTCGCAGCATAAAGATCAAAACGGGCAGTAACTTCGTAACATAACAGTACAAATGCCTGCTTTTTAAATGCTCACTTGCGCCGTCACGACAAGAAATTGATTTCATAACAAAAGTCCATTGACACGCAATGCTTAACATATTTGCGCATATCTTCCACTCAGACATTTTCATTGTATTAAGTGTCATAATTTTTTTTGACTGACTCATTCAGTTCTGTTCTTGCTATTTTGCTTATTGCAATTGGAGCCACTAGCTCCTAAAGTGAGGCTGAACTCAAATGTTTGGTGTTTTATGTTATTGCAAAGGTGCTACTAATAAGATCTATAATTTGGGTTGCAGTTTATTACTACTTGAAAAGAATTTTTCCCTTAAAACTACTGGATGTTTCCAATGTGATATATATTTTTGTAAAGAAATGGACAAAGTAGTGTTTTTTTGTTGTAAAATCAATAAATTTGAATTAAGCAAGTGAAGACTGTGTGGTAGGTCCTAGTTAGATGACAAATACAAGGAAGGGCCAATGTGTTCTAGTTTCATTTTTGGGTAGCATGGTGGTTCAGTGGGTAGCCATGTTGTTGCACTCTTCCACTGTTAGTGGTTCACATTCTCTCCATGTCATGTGTATGTGTGTGTGTGTGCATGTGTGTGTGTATGTGTGTGTGTGTGTGCATGTTTCCTCCTAAAGAAACACAGGCTGATAGGCATCTCTAAAATGCCTGTTGTGTAGGTGTGTCCCCCCTATGACCCTGCCCAGGATAAATGTTTGAAATGATGGATAGAAGCTGTACTTCCTAATACATAACGCTTTAACGCTAACCTTGGATGCATCTGCATCTTCATCTTATAGGGGAAGCGATTTTTTTTGTTGTTGTTGCAAATGGCATGTTGTTTTCGGCATTACCTAAGTATTTTGTCTTTGCTTTGTTTATTGATTTTATTAAATTTTTTAGCATAATTCCGAACTTTTGGTGCGACATGGGGGGGGTCATGCCTTGGGCTTCTTGTTGCATGTCAAATTATCCCAGCATAATGGTTATGGAAGGACCCCCCAGTGCGATATTGGATGCCTGAAATCACCATCTTATACTCGTGCTACTGTAAATGTCAAGCTTCATTTTGCAGATGAAAACCTTATCAAAAATGTGACCAACTCAAACCAAACTATTCAAAATCAACAAATATATATATATGCCAGATGGTGTTTGAAAGAAGATTAAAAAAAAAAAAAACAAGTTCATTATAGTTAATTTTCTGATATTGAAAGTGATTGTTAACCAATTCCTTTCTAGTGTACGGCTTCTATCCATCCATCCATCCATCCATTTTCTGAAACCGCTTATCCTGTTCAGGGTCGCGGGGTTCTGGACCCTATCCCGGAGGCTGTGGGCACCATGCGAGGCGCAGCCCAGGATGGGCCACCAACCCAACACAGGGCCTAATCATTGCAACATTAATCTTTCCGGAGTTAAAAACAAAAATGGTGTCAAGTTCCTTTTGTACATTATCAGAGTTAATTTTAATAGATGCATTTTGAACTGAGAACTGTTGCTTTTTATTTATTTATTTAAAAGAATCACTGTGATTCATTATTAGGCATGTTATTGGTAGCTCACATCATTTGTATTTTTCTGATTTCAGTGTCAGAATCTACTAAGTCCCTTAATGATTGTGTTCTGTCTGCTAATGTAGCTAGTTTTAAAGACAACAATACATTTTGGTATCTAAATTTAAATGGATGTGAGTGTCTTTTCTAGTTCCCCCAGCCTTTAAAAGGCTGGGTTTAGGTCACAATTGCTGGGTAACCTCTTTATTAAACAGTCTTAGTCTTTAATATGAGAAGCCTGCTCTTCCAAACAGTGAATCATGTGGTTGCAACTAGATACGGCACATGGACGAGGTCGAGTGGTTCCGTTACAGTGCATTAGAGCAGCTAAGACGCCTGAACTAAGTGATGAGATGCTTGGTACCAGAGGTGGTGATTGCAGCATCTCAGAAGCAGTCACCCTCCTGGCATTTTCACGCCATACAGTTCCTAAAGTCTACAGAGAATGGTTTGATGAACAAAAATCATCCACTCAGTGGCAGTTCTGCTGCCAAAATGCCTCATTAATGGGGGGGGGGGGGGGGGGGTCAGAGGAGAACAGCCAGCAGTCGGAGGAACAGACATCTCTATTCAACCCTTGATGTAGTTCGGGAGACAAAACCGGGGTTTTACCTGAAACTACCAAGACTACTTAATAAAGTGGCAGCCGGGTATATGTAAAATACTTAGGTAACACTGAGAAATTCAGACGTCTAAAAGCTTATATAAACCAGCAAAAAAAAAAATCTCCCTGCAGCAGTGCTCTCAGGGTGGATGCCGTGAACATCTCGGTTGTGTAAACTTCAGTAGGTGGTACAGCTGTGGTGGGTGATGACATACCTGTTTTGATAGGGACTAGAACAACATTTAAGAGGACCAGCCCAATTATTGCTGTATTCCGCTACGAATAACGTTGTACAAATAACGATGACCCCCCTAAACCTTCTATAAAAAAGAAGACGTTACGTAGGTTTCATTAAAAAGTAAATAAACTATTGCGGTGGGAAGTTACAGATTCCTCTTTTAAAATATTTTGAAGTCCTTATTTCCTTGATATCCAATTGCTACGTTCTCTTGGATTTGTAGAACAGAGTCTTGCCGGGATTTCATTTAATCCTACTTAGTGAACAGATGGACAGATAACATTCCCTGTCGTAATACTGAGCATCAATTTGAACCTCGGCGGAACTTTTATTTATTTTTACTTACCGGTTTTACGCTTCTGTGGTAAGCGGCCTTTACGTATTTTTCGTATCCTGTCGTCTGCTTAAGCATTACGATTTTAATAGCGATTTGCAAGAATAAGTTTTTATTTACCATTCATATCTTTTTTCATGATCGGTGATAATTATCCTCTCCGCTTTTATTTTCACTGCAGTTTTAAGATCCCATCGCTTGGATTTATATGAATTTGATCGCAGCTGTAGATTAAATGTCACTCTTTATGCGTTCGGATGTATGTTTAACACCGCTTTGATGTTATTTCCGTGCTGCTGGTTAGTGATAGACCTCCCGGCTGCAATGGGAGCCGGTCTCTGACGAGGTAAAGCCGCACTTGGGCTGCGCTGCCTTGGTAAGAAGCGGCAGACAGAGGGCGGCAGAGCTCCTGGTGCGTTACTCTGCTGCCTCATACGCTTCATACTTAGGAGCAGTTTCTGTCTGAGACCATCTGGGGAGGATTTACATGGCTTTGATGCTAATATGGTAAGACTTATTTTCCTTTTAAGTGTTTGAAATTGAAAGCGTTTGCCAACGATATCATATGTCAGAAATCCGAGCCGAAGAGTATAGTTTTCTAGCACTAAATGTCTTGCAGAACCGGTTTGATTTTAATTTTATTTTGCATGGGTCTTGAATGTATATTTCGTGTAGGATAGGTACAGGTGTATTTTGGACAGCGTAGTAAACAATTTGGCTTACAGTATTTAACAGATTAGTTACGCGTCTACCGGCGTTTTTCAGTGGTTAAACGAAACCATATAAAAATGGATGAAACTGAGGTTACCACTTTAATCAACTGCAGTAGTCTTGATACAGAACCCGTAGTTTTCCCCCAGCACGTTCCTCTAATTTATCTGTATTTTGACAGTGCATTTGTAGCGGTCATCATTATCGTGTGGTTGTTTCTGCATTGCCGTATCAAATTACGATAAACAACTGTTGCCGTAGTTGATGAACTGATGAAGGCTTCATTCGAGACGGTTGACTGTTAATCAAGCGATGAAAAAAGGCAGTTGCCTGTGTGCTTTATGTGAAGTTATCCTGATCTGAGGAAACCTCCAAAGCCCATGTCCGCTTGTCGCCGGCTGGCTTTGGCTGCATGTTCTCCGCTGCGCAGTTTGTCAGCGTCAGCGCAAACATTTGTGCGCTCATACCTGTCGTGTCTGCGTGCGATTGAATTCACCTAATAAAGGCTTTATTGTATGTATCTGTGTAGGTTCTGTTAAACACACAGTGCTGCTTGCTGTGTATTTAGACCTGTGACACAATTCAGCTGTCTGCGGGGATTATGTTGTTTTAAATCTCCAGATTTCTATACGAATCTTGTTACACTAGTATTAGGAAGATAGTTTTGGCTTTTTAATCAAAATCAATGTGTGGTTAGATGTTTATCATCAAGATGCTCAAGTGTGATTTACGACTGCGCCGCATGGACCACAGGGACGTTTGAGTACTTCAGATGAAGCATGGCGGGATGGGATGGACAGCAAATATGAAATCCATATTTTAATATTTAACTTGTAGCCTATATTTCCTCTGCTGGCACCATATAGCCCAGAACTTTCTGCCCGATTGTGTCTTGTGCTAAAATAATCGTACTTGCTTAAGGCGTACATCGAGGTCTTGTCGCTTGATGAAAATACTGTAATGGAAATGCGCCTCGGATCTGTTTCTCAGATAGGATCGTTACATACGTACCTACTTTATCCTGTCGTCACTGCCTGCAAAAGGCAACAAGCAGCCTAATAGAACGAACACATTCCAAATCAACAAATCCACAGCTCCAACGGTGCCAGTTCAGACTTGGCTGCTAACTCCAAGATTTATATATAGAGAAACATCTGTTACAATATTCCAAATGTAAGTGCCAAATTAAGATGCGGGTATAGCGACTGTCACTTTGGGTCGCTTAGAAGGAACGATCTTAAGTACTTAAGCAGCGAGAATAATTTTACCAGGAGGTCATTATTTGTTAGTCATATGTTAGCTTGTGATACAGATTTAGATGGTGATAATCCATGAACAGACAAGAGGACCTGGCACCTTAAGCAAGCCTTAATCACCATTCCCATGAAATTAGGTGAAGCATATACTGCGAAACAGATAAAAGGCAAACAGAGGCCTGCAGACTCTGGGCATCAGGAGAAACATATTCTGTTATAACTGTAGTTGAAAGCGATATATCCAAAATGTCCGATATGTGTGTGAATTTATAAAAGCCACTTAAAATGCTTTGGCATCAGACAGCATTGTGTGTAGTTTTTGGGATTCCATTGAATTCAGTTCCATTTATTCTGTACAGTATGTGTGTATTTCAGGTAGCAGTCATATAAACAAATAATGCAGTGCTTTTCCAGTGCTGTGCTAAGTAATCCTGATGGCTGATATGAATTTCTTTTTGTCATTTATTTATTGATATTTATTTATTGATTTATTGATCTTATTTAAACAGATGTTTTGGCAATGCAGTGCCTCTTTGTGACTGCATCACTGCAACACGCACTGAAGTTTATTAAGGCATGGAAGGGTTGCCAGTGTATTTTGATGAATAACTCGCCAGCTATGCAGTTCTCTCTGATTTCAAAATGCACTTTGTTACTTTGTTACTTGAATGCATTTACCACAATGGAACTTAAAGGTTTTTTTTAACCGCTTTGTACTGGATATGTCTTCTTGATTAGAGGTGGGCATCTCAGGCAGAATTATTGGCTGAATTTCACCCAGCACTATTGAAATAATATGAATAATATTAATTTAACCACGCCCCCAGCTCACCATTGGTTTCCATACAACAATATATCGCTCATTGTATGTAACCATTAAAAAGCTTGGCAAATGGCAATTTCTTTATTTTTATCTTAACAAGACATCTCTAGCTTATAAGCTCGTCAATTAATTTATTTATAGAATGAGACATCACTCATTGCTGCAAAAGGTTAACTTAAAACATTAAAAAAAATAGCTTTGACTGAGTAACCAGGGCTGAATGATATTGGAAAAATTTACATTGTGATATTTAAAATATTTGCGATAAATATTCCAGTACAAAACAAGAGCTGAGAATGTACCCAAAATAACCAAATAGGACTTGTTATTATCTACCAATAGAGAGTTGTTCTTTGCTGGGAAAAGCAAGTTCACATTCTGGTTAACTTGGTGAAAAGTTTGTACTGGTACACTGGTACATCCATTTTCCAAACCGCTTATCCTACTGGGTCACGGGGGGTCCGGAGCCTATCCCAGAAGCAATGGGCACAAGGCAGGGAACAACCCAGGATGGGGGGCCAGCCCATCACAGGGCACACTCATACACCAGTCACTCACACATGCACACCTATGGGCAATTTACTCCAATTAGCCTCAGCATGTTTTTGGACTGTGGGGGGAAACCCGAGTACCCGGAGGAAACCCCACAACGACATGGGGAGAACATGCAAACTCCCCACACATGTGACCCAGGTGGAGACTCGAACCCGGATCCCAGAGGTGTGAGGCAACAGTGCTAACCACTGCACCACCATGCCGTCCCACACTGGTACGCTCTTTTTGAAAAATTTATTAAGATTTAAAGTCACAGAACATGTTTGGCTGCCTGTGATTTGGGATGCAAAAACCGGACTGGGAAATTGATCAAGCAGAAATCTCCTGAATTTTTTTTTCAGCTACAAACCAGTATGTAGGCCCAGAATCACCCAAGATATAACACAATACGTTAGAGTAATTTTTATATCAATTTATCATAGTGTATTTTGTTTTAATTATTGTGTAACGTAAATCCACCTGCACTGTGGGGCACAGCACCTAAAAGGTTATACAGTACTTCCATATATTTCTAAGCATGATTATCTCTCTGCCCCCCAATGTTGTTCAGTCTAGCGGAGAGTTATGGTGCTTTCCAAGGACAGGATCAGAATCTACATTCTCCTGGATGATGCAAGGCAATGGGGTGGAGAATGTGGGCACGATTATTACTTATAAACTGGCCTTTGGTGATGTTGGGGGAAATGGAAATCGTCAAAGTTGGTCAAAACTCATATTAATGTGTAAGTAAATGTGCAGACTTCTGGAATTCTGGGTCGGTTGGCATGACACAGCATTTTGCCCTTAAGCGTTTTTTGCCCTCAGAGTTATATTGGATTTTTTTTTAACTGATTTTGGGTTTTCCATCCATGTCAGCTCATGGCAAAGGGTGAATGTTTATTTTAATTAACCAGGCATGCAGATTGTTTTTTTTCTCCTTCATCATCCTCATCATTATATGGCTTTTTTACTCGGTGAAACGTGCTGCCTCGGGGCGTGATCAGCCATTACCGCTTTGTCATCTCAGACCGCTTCACGTAAGACGCCGAGTAATTGGATTTATCACACTTTTTTGGCCACGATAATAAAAGCACATTTAGCTGTGGCTTCCTTATCGAATAAGGTGTCATTAATCAGCCACACCAAGATGCTTGTCCTTCTAATTCATCTCTGCTGCCAAATGTGACCAGCAGCATGGGCCGCCTGTCGCAGCACAGAATGGGGACTCGATGAGCTTGTCAATTGAAACACATGGCTTTAGCAGTCTTGAGTGACCAACCCCTGCTCACAGGGGACTTGGTACCGTCCTGATCAGCCTCTTCATGGGTGTAACAGCACAGCAGTGATCCTTAGACCTTAGAATGTCTTCATTCACTTTCATTCACTGCTACCCAACCATTTTACACACAAGACTCGCAGTGGTGCAGTGGCCATACCCCCTAGAGAAAGGTTCGAGTCTGTGGAGTTTGCATGTTCTCCCCATCATGTTGTGGAATTTCCTCCGGCTTCCTCCATTTCCTCCCACAGACCAAAGAAAAAAAGAAAACTAAGGTGAACTGGAGTTGCCAAAAGGTCCGTAGGTGTGACTGGTGTGCGTGTCCTTCGGCGGAATGGTTTCCATTCAAAAATCTGAATAAAATATTTTGAGTGTATTTCATGCTGTGTTTTCCCTTAATAATTTGAAATACACTCGTAAAAAGCCTATTTTCCAGCTCATAGAAAGATCAGAAATGGTTGTGCGTGGTTATGACTTTGTGTCTGTGATCGGAAGGTCACCAGTTCAGATCCCACGGCTGGCACCATTAGGTGGTTTGGCATGGCCCTAAACCACAGCTGCTCCAGGTACTGCCTCACCCTGCTCAATGAACCCTGCTTGTGCACCATTTTTGACAAAGCTTTTGCTAAATTAATTACTATTTTGAATGAGAGCTGTTGCATGTCTGATGCTTAACCAGTTTAATACACAGTCAGAAATTCAGTGATTACCTTTTTTTTAAAAAAAAAAAAAAAAAAAAATCTAAACCATTAAAAAACAAAAATCATTTATTAGACATGCAATTTTTGATTTCTTTTTTTTGTCATTACTTATGAAAGAACTTAATTAGTGCACAGTGTCAAATAATAGTATAATCTAAATAATATTTATGTATTTTTTGTTATTTTATCATGAATTTCATATAATCAGGGTTAACGTTGCTCAAAAAGCATCACAGATGAAGCATCACACATATTCACTCAAAGTTGTATGCGAACATTTTGACTTTTAAAGTGCTTAAAGTGTTTTAAGGTATTTGAGTCTTGGAGCTTTAAACTCTAATTTACTGGTCAATCTGGCAGATTTTTAGTCGAGATTGCAACCTTTCTGGATGCATAAATGGATAAGTTCACTTCAGAACTCTAGTGCAACAAGCGGGAGTGGACCTTACCTTATGCCCTTTGCTACCAAGGAAAGACTAACTTACTGAGACCCTGACTGGGCAAGTGGTTATTGAAGATGGACTCTGGCATGCGGCTCTCTAATGAGGTGAAGCATACAGTGATATCTGCATGAGCAGTAAGGGAAGAGAACCTCTGCCTACTTCAATTCAGTAGATTATTCTTCCCTTAAAATAATTCACAGGAATTCTTTGGTCGAATTTCGCCAAAATGTCCGAGGGAAAGTCTTAAATTTTCAACGGAACTATAAATAAAAGGCACACACGTTGTTGAATTGCATTTAAATGTATATCATTGAAATCTTGACTTCTCATTGGTGTGTGTCACAAAGTCTTTAAGCTGGGATCGTGCCTCGATGTGTGTCAAGGCTGTTCAGCCTCCAGCTAGACAGAGTCCATCTTGTTCTTTATCCATAAATACAAACACATAGAGACTCTTTGTGGCCTGAAAAATTTGTGATAATGATAACCACAAGATCAATGACAAAAAAGATTTCCTCGATCCACATTTGGTATAGACAGTTGACTGCAGATGAATGTTAGTGGAAGAAGAATAAAATAGAGTAAGTAATGCTGTAAATTCCCATAGAGAAGAAATAGTAGAGCGATCACTTTGTCTGCCGCCGTATAGCCTGCCAGTGTATGGCTTTCCTTGCAGCACCCATTCCGTCATTATTGCACAAAAGCTCTCCAGTCAAAACAGTCATTTGCCGCAATCTGGATGATGAAGCACATAATTATATTAATTTGTTCTCCTTTTTTAGGTCATTCATTTCACCATAACTACATGAGTCAGTCACTCATGAGTTCATGTGATTTGTTAATGAATCGATCTCGCCTAAACGATACTGAAGGATGGGATTCAAACAATGACATGTATTGTTCAACTGACGGAGAATGCTGCAGATTTAGCTAATTGGTGGGCAAACTGAAGTTTAAGGGTCTTTTTCGGGATAAGCACGTGAATAAACAATGAAAGACTAGTGAAAGCGAGACGCTACAGACATCTTGTCCGTTGGCTTCGTTAATGGCTCCAGACACTTCAAAAGAGCCCTTTTGCCCTGGCTGATTACCCCTAGCAGCCGTTAATGAAGGCTAATTTTACTGGCATACCAGTACACATTAACTTACTTCAAGAAAGACAATTACAGTGAGTAGACCAATGAATATATTAACGGAACATTAGCCGTTCTGGTTACAGTGTATAGAGGAGAATTCGGTTTCTATGACAGCAGAACGGTGGTAGGGAAGAGCATAGCATGATTGGAGACAGTTCTCCAATGTCCTCAACATAAAGAAGCAGGTAGTAATGATAACTGTTGGGTGAAATTTCCTCGAACGGTGTGTTTAATGCAGATTACCAGTCCTTGACCGCAAAAAAATGTGCTTATCAAACTGGGAGAGTTCAGTACTATGAGAGGGATATAAAATATTTTATTGCTACAAGGGGAAAATAAATATGATACATCCAAGAAACACTTTAAACCATGGCTGCAACAGTGAAATGATAAAATGGACAGAGAACAGTAATATGACAAAAATTGTACTGCCACTTTTAATATTTCACAACAATATCAAGATCCTGGAAACAGTCATTTAGCTAAAATAAAGTAGCTGATGAACTGTTTAACATTGTCAGTAACTATTTGTCAAAGAGTGACAATTAGTCAATATATAATGATATTATTATCATTAAATGTTTCAGGGTTGAGTTTGAGATTAAGGATTTTCTTCTGGGCCCGAGCTGAGTTGCCATTAATCAAGGTGTCACGAATGTGTTGCACAGTGTAAGTAACTGATATTTTAGATTATGGATTTAACAAGTCTAACAGTGAATTACTAAGTAATTGCAATGTAAATCATAGCACAAGTTGAAAATTGAAAGGAATTTTGGGCAAGTGCTCAAATTATAGATGTAAAAATGGTCAAGCTACAGTAATTTATAAATTATAGTGTATGAACACTTTGTGTTGGTGCATATCCTATTTATTGACATTTAGTATCATGCGGTCTTAGTTGAAATGACCCAGATCAGTATTATCTTTGTACCTGGTGCTGTGGTAACAATGACATTGAAACCACACTTGAATTATTTACAGCAAATAACAGTTATGTTTTATAAAAGAACTTTGTCCAGTCAAAAAGGAACAAATTATACGAGTTCAGTACTAACATAGAACGTTATAATAATAACTGTCATGGGTGACACATCTTTCCATTTTGAGAAAGTGCAAAAGGGTCCATATACATTACAAATCAATATTTTTTGTTTTATCTAAAACCTAAATGTTAATATAATGTAACACATTATATTACCACAACTGCCAAAAAAATTAATCAAAACGGCTTTTATGATTTTTTTTGCATTATTTGGTGGCAGAACCTTTGGCAGCAGTTTCTGTGAAGTTTAGTTAGATTAATGCTCTGTTTTGCAGGATTTTTGTCTTTTTTGCCAGTAATTTGGGTAGCATTTTGTTGCAGTGTTCCATACAGTTTATTAATTTTACTACTCATATGTAGTTACCCTATTTTAATCAGTTGTTGTACTTTATCATATTCATTGTGCATAGTTTTGCAATCTGGTCCTTGGAGATCCGCAGACAGTATACGTTCTTACTCCCTCCCAGCTCACGGTGAGCAAAAATGTGCACTGTCTAACAGGGAGCTGGGAGGGAGCAAAAATGTGCACTGTCTAACAGGGAGCTGGGAGGAAGCAAAAATGTGCACTGTCTACCAGGGAACTGGGAGGGAGAAAAACGTGCACTGTCTCACAGGGAGCTGGGAGGGAGCAAAAATGTGCACTGTCTAGCAGGGAACTGGGAGGGAGAAAAACGTGCACTGTCTACCAGGGAGCTGGGAGGGTGCATAAATGTTCACTGTCCAGCAGGGAGCTGGGAGGGAGCAAAATCATTGACCGTCTGTGGTTCCCCGAGGACCGGGTTGGGAAACGCTGATATCGACTGATGCTGCCACCACTGTGTTTTGCTATAGGGCTTATGTTCGCTGTATGATGCGCTGTGTTGAGTCTGTGCTAGAGGAGACGCTTAGTATTCAAACCAGCCCTTTCCAATTTAGTCATATCTGACCACAACTCCGTTTGCCATACTTCCACAGGATCAATCCATTTTTTTTTGTCAAAAGCCTCTGTTTGGGCTTGAGGATTTATTTTTAGTAATGGTTTCTTTCTCGCCACCCTGCTACGCAAGCTGATTCCGTGAAATGTCAAATGTAGCGATATGTTTAGTTTCCCTGCCGTCTCGCGCGTTGTACACTCTGGCGAGCGAGCTTGTGCTTGGCCTACCTCAGTGGCACCCCTCAACAGTTCCCTGCACGCCCAGTCAGTCAGATCCCAGTGTCTTGGTGGTACAGTGAACCTTTCAGATTCTGGAGCCTGAGTAGACTGTTAACAGGGATAGTCAGACGTCGCTTTTTCCCCTCTCTGTATCTCCTTCATAAGTGGTACTTTCTCCCTGCTTTTGTCTGAAAGTGTCTTGGTCTTCATGGTTGCTTATAATTCACCCCCATTAACATGTGCCCGGGAAGTGATACATGCATTTATGCTGAAATGATGAAATATCAATTCAGAAGCGCTGGTATTATACACAGACAAAAGCCTCTTAGTTTATAATAAAGACCAAGTTGGATAATAAATAATACATGGAGTTTTATGAACCTGAATTAAATAGGTTACTTTCATAATTTTTTCTCCTTTTTCTGTTTGAATGCTTATACAGTTATATAGACTAGGCATTTAACATGGATTATATCTGAGTCATCGTCTGAATCCTGATGTCAGGCATTGCAGTTTTATTGTACCAGTTTCACTTGTGTTTTTAAGTTATCTTGGTGATTTTGAACGCAATTCAGCATGGAATAAATGAAAATTAATTATTTATTTAAGGAATTTTTACAGTTTGCTTGCACAGGGTTTATTCTAATTTGCAGGTTGCGTCATAATTGAAACACAAATGTTTAATGGTGCGACGGACCACTCTGTTTGCATGTGTTCATAAAAGGCCCTAAAGGGTGTCAGGTTTTAACTATTTCTTTGCTATTCCGAACACATCCCTTCACCGCCGCCAAGCTCATTGCCTTCGCTTCCCGCAACACTGAACCCTCAGGCATGCACAAAATTTTTAATGAACGACTGCCAAATGTCCAATAGGAAGTTCCAACAATTAAGCCCTTTTTCAGAGTCATTAAATGATATTGCTCAGGCTTAATACCAGACTTGAGGCCTTGCCCGTTTCATTCATGCATAAATTCAGGATTTGGTAATCAGCACATTCTGTGCGTACGTTTGTATAGGAATCTAGTTCGCTGTGGGGTCTGATGCACACATACCATTGTGGCTTTATGTTCGGTTTAAATAGCTGAGATGCTCTCGTGCCTTTTCATGGTGGGGGGAGGGGGAGGAGCGGAATTTTGCAGTAGCAGAAACTGTGGAGAAAAGGTGTCCTCTGTAGGAGATTAGAAGAAGAGAGATAGTTTTGTCTCATGTAAATCCTGCTTTTGCTGCTGTATTACTGGTAGACTTTTAATTAGGGATGTGAGTAATCTATCAGTGCTAGTTCCTGTAATCTATCAGTGCTAGTTCCTGTAATCTATCAGTGCTAGTTCCTGTAATCTATCAATGCTAGTTCCTGTAATCTATCAGTGCTAGTTCCTGCTCCAGCATACCAGGATTACTCTTCGCTCCATTACTTTCAATATATTGTATGCTGAGGACAGTGTGGCAGCCTAATGGCACTGGGTTAGTGAAACAATAGAGACAAAAATGGATAAGGTGTTTTAACAGGTTTAATGTGGCCCATTACCTTCCGGATCCTGTCAGATTCACAGTGATGTGAGTTCAGAGCGGAGAATGGGGGATGGGGGATCACTGGCTGTTCCATTTACTTTTCCCGTTTCTTGCAAAGCAGCAGACTTGCTCTGCTCATTTTTATGCTTCCATTTATGTTCTGTTGCCAGACATTGACCTTGTATTTTTTTTTATTTATTTGTTACTTGTTAACCCTCTCTCTAAATCCAATTTTGTGTAACACTTTTCATTTTGGCAAAATGTACGACTTGTAGACCTCCATGGTGATGCCATGAATCATTTATAACCACACTTATAAAAGTGTGATGCAATGTGCATTAACGTTATATGATTCCTTTGTAGGACACTTTGTAGTTGGAATTAATAGTAACCTACCGTTTTTAATCTTTTAGCACTTATGAGAGATAGCTTGCAAAGGCATTATGTAGGTCTGATGTTGGATTCTTTGTTACTCATTCTTGTTGTCTATCCGTGATTTACACACCATTGCACATATACCTGAGCAGGTTCTCTAAACAATGCAACAGTTACAGTGAAATGTGCCACTCGGTTTCATCAATATATTTAGTTTAAGCGAGAAGAAAAATCCTGAAAGCAGGAACATATTACTGTCTGGTATGAAAAAACTGCTTTTTCGTTGTATAACATTTGGACAAAATGGAGATCCTTCCTTTAGCTGAATTGCCAGGATCTGTAGTGCAACAATATGAATTCAAAATATAATGTATGTGTCAGAAACATGACTATTTATAAAATTGTCTTGGAAGTGAGAGGCAGGGAATGTCCCAATGTGGGCGTATTTCTAAATTAATGGAATATAAAATTAATATGTAAAACAATCCCACTGTCTGGGGAGGAAAATGTAGTAATTTAATAAAGGAATAAAGGGACAACTTTTGAACCTGACTCTGGGAACTTCCTCCAGAGCAGGATGTCTTTCTCAGTGTGAGAGATTATCACCTCCTGTAGTTTTTCATTCATTAGACATAACCCCGAGCCTTTATCCTAACTTGAGGTTTATAAATAGCACCCTCTGATATTCCCAGTACTGAAATATTTCTGATTTCCTTCCAGTATCATCCAGATCATTACATCTCATTTTGGGTGGATTCATTATATTGAAAATATTGTAAAGAGTCCCACAAAATTACAATGTAGAGACTGCCACAAGATTACAATGTAGAGAGTGCCACAATATTACAATGTAGAGAGCGCCACAATATTACAATGTAGAGACTGCCACAAGATTACAATGTAGAGAGTGCCACAAGATTATAACGTAAAAACTGCCACAAGATTACAATGTAGAGAGCGCCACAAGATTACAATGTAGAGGCTGCCACAAGATTACAATGTAGAGACTGCCACAAGATTACAATGTAGAGACTGCCACAAGATTACATTGTAGAGAGTGCCACAAGATTACAATGTAGAGACTGCCACAAGATTACAATGTAGAGACTGCCACAAGATTACAATGTAGAGAGTGCCACAATATTACAATGTAGAGACTGCCACAAGATTACATTGTAGAGACAGCCACAAGATTACAATGTAGAGAGTGCCACAGGATTACAATGTAGGAACTGCCACAAGATTACAATGTAGAGACTGCCACAAGATTACAATGTAGAGAGTGCCACAATATTACAATGTAGAGACTGCCACAAGATTACATTGTAGAGACAGCCACAAGATTACAATGTAGAGAGTGCCACAGGATTACAATGTAGGAACTGCCACAAGATTACAGTCACAATATAGGGAAGCACAGTTATTATAACAAATGACTTTTACACTCTTATGGTACTCCTATGTCGATTCCAGCATGCAGCAATAGTCATGCATTAATCGTAATAATGATTTTGTTTTTTACCATCTGTATTTTCCTTAGAGCCATTATATAATAGCGCTTGTTGTTATCTTTCTGCTTTCATGTTCATTTACATGTGCACATGTGCTGGGAATTGTAATGCAGGTATTGTGTGTTCTTAAGCCAAAGCAGATTTGCACTGTAGCCACTGGAAACATTTGCAGAATATCTCTATCTGGGTATGTGAGCTGTGTGTGGGAGTGGAGGAGTGGATGTTCTTTTCGCTTTCCATGCTTTTGCTGACATCCTGGCATTGGCACAATGAGCCAGTTGTTGTCTCTGTTACTTCCCGGGATTACAGCGGCCCGGAGAAGCGGTGTCCCGGACCATTTGCTTATTGGAAGTCGATAGTGAAAGCAAGTGCTGGTAGCTGTTCTTTGTGCAGAACGTGCTGCTGTCTAAAACGGACGTGTATCTGAAGTCGGGTTTTGCTGGAACGCTTGCAAGGAAACCATTGGATGACTGATTTTGTGTGTTTTTATCCCTTGTATTTGTCTTGCTTTACGCCACCTTTTGAATTTGTTGTAATTTGTTTTGTTTAAATATTACAGTGTTACTTAGTCGCTTGGCGCATACTGTACAAATACTTATATATTACCTAGACTCAATCTATAAATGGTGAATAGTAGCAATATAGGTTCATTTCAAGTCAATGAACAATCCATCCATCCATCTGCCTTAACCACTTATTCAATACAGTGCTGTTTCAAATAGAGGAGGTCAACCGTGATTATCTGTGTTAAGAATGTTTCCATACTGATGTTCTGAAACACAATCGTGGAATGTTCACTGTGGTAAACTAAGTGTAATTCCTTTTCATAAGCTCTTAAGTTACTGAAACGGTTTTAAAATACCGGTTGCCAGTATCTATCTTTATGCAATCTAATTTGTCTTGATAAAAGTGACCGTATCCATTTTTCAGTTTAAAATAGTTTGTATAATTCACGGATATGTTTTAGCAATTAAAGATGTAGACTGCAGTTTTCAAAGTAATTGCATCTCTGTTAATGTATTTTTCAAATGGAAGTTTCCGTTGACACGACAATAAATAAATTCTCTATTTTTTTTTTATCAGTAGACAGATTTTAAATGAAGTCCATTTGTAATGTTTCAAATATCCATAAATAACACATTCCTGAAACGTGTATTTAATTGTGGAAACTGAAGTCTCTGCGAGCAGAACGGCATCTGTGCGATCGGTAAATAAGTGTGATCTCCTCTTTTTCCTCTCCCTCAGCTGAACGCACAGTGACGCTTCACGGAAAATGCTGCCAGCATCGCGGGCCTTCAGGTGCTTGGGGATTGGGTTTGGACTCCTTTGTGTGGTTGCCTTTAGTTCTTCTCAGGATAACACTGAAGGTAGGTTATCTCGTACTATTCATCAAAGCCAATGTGGGTGATGTAATGATAATTTATGCTGACCGGTCGCAGCCATATCCACGATGATGAACTATGACAGAGCAGTATGTCTTTAGTCATATAAAGGTTAAAATCCGCGGTAATTTATTGTCATAAAAGCTCAAATGCACATAAGTACGCATTTGTGACGAGACGTTTCCATGAATATTGTTTTATGCGGTGCATGCATACTTGCGCACTAGTCATGTCAAGTCCTGAGTAGAATTCTGCAAGCAGTGTTACCGAGCATAAGTTATGAGGGGTGGGGGGTTGGGGGGAGGGGGGGTGGTTGTAATCCTCCCAATAATCTGAACTGGCAAATAAACACCATTGAATGTTACTTGTAAAGGTAGAATTGCCGGTTCAGTGGTTAAATGGTTAATTAACATTGTTACAAACGTCATAATGTGGTTGGTTTATAAACAAATGAAACAAATTTTGATTGTATCGTGGATGGTGATTCAAACCAAAAATATCGTAAAATGATGCTATGGCCATATCGCCATATCGCCCGCTCCTACGTGAAACATTTTGTCGCAATTTCAGTAAGTAGCAATGCTGGCATGGTTCATCGCTATAGGAATGCGTATAGGTTATTGGTTTATTTTGCAGCTTTTACTTATTTATTGCAAAGATACTGATATGCATTTTTTTAACTATGGTATCAATTTCTTAAGATGGTCCAAGCAAAGCGCAAAAAAATCTGGGTGTATTGCTTGCATGCTGCATTAAAGAAGGACAAATTATTGGCCAAACGCTGTAAAGTCATTTAATTAGGGAGCTGGCACATTTGTCCAGAGTGACTTGTCCTGGAGCACAACTGCTGTAAATGTATGCAATAAAAGGCGTCCTGAGCACAGAGAATTAGTATTCAGAGAATTGTAAGGAAGGTTTTCACCATATAGCACTGCAGTGGTGCCAAGTTTGCAAAACACTCAGAAGGGTCCAGTGTTTCCCTACTGTTGTTGATTTCGAAGGGGTGGGATATCAGTCTTCTCAGAGGAGCAGGGATTCATCCTGAGAGCAGTGAAATGCATCCTGTGAACATTCCCCATGGCCAAGCAGTGGCGGGGTCATGATTTTTGCCCATTTGGGCCAGAAGAGGTCAGCCGTTCTGCTGATGGTAACAGCAGTGTCCTTGAGGGGGGTGTAAGACCTCCTTATGTTTCATGGGTGTTGTTCCCATGACACCCAGTACCTAATTTTTAGCCAGACTTCTAACTGTAAAGTTAAGGTTATTTTCATTTAAAACATGACATTCAGAAATGTTAAACGCCTTAATGAAGAATTATGATTTCCGCAGTGTTTCCACATGACATTAATAGTGTTTTTGATATTAAGTTTGATTTTTTTTGCGTTAACTTGGATGAGAAAACATCCTTCCCTTGTTTCCCCAGAGAGAACTCCGGTGCAGTTCTGCTGCAGTGATCTGAAACCAGTCCTTTCTTTCTCTCTGTTAGCCTCTGCCCACTGGTGGATATTATACGTATTAAATTAAATTTGAATTTATGGGGAAGAGTTGACCCAGTGAAGCATATGTTAGTATCCGTTAGTGAAGTCAAGGGTGCAAATGTCTTTGCTTCTAACCAAAGCCGTAATGAAGTTAAATATTCTGAAGCATACTATTGATTTATTGATGCACTTTCCTCTTGCTTGGGGAAACTTTATAAAACATGTCCTTAAAAAAACAGAATGTCAAGGTTTAAAAAAAAGCAAAAAGAAAAAAAGAAAGAATATATATATATATATATATATATGTATATATATATATATATATATATATATATATATATATACACTACTGTACATTCAAAATACAGCCAGACGAAAGTTTCTTGCAGTAATCTGTTTTTATACGAGTACATTTCGAGTAACACATAAGCTGTGGATTTTTGTGTCCGGTTGGTCCAGTGACTGCGCACTGCATTCCACCACGTCAGTGAAGAGCATCACGTGACCGTATTCTGACTACTTCTGTATTAAACGGGAGCATCACTCAGATTTCATTAATCGTGACAATTTAACTTACACATATTCCCTCATTGCATCACTCATTACGATCTGTTAATGCCTCATGACATCTACCGTAAGACTGAGCATATTATAACATATATTTTACAAGTTGCCTATGGGTGTTACGCTGCATTTAAATGGCATTAAACCGAATCATTTGTGTACAGCAGTGGCTAATGCACGTCGGCAAATGGACATTACGTCTTCGATGAGCATTGAGTGGGACCCAGGGCGTGTGCACGGATCTGTCTGCTTTTAATATGAAGTGACGTAATGATGGAACCGAATGGAAGCGATTACCGGAGCATTTCTGCCAGTTCTTCCCCGACTCATGACCTGTGTGGCCAGGTCACTCCAGATCCATCAGCCCCTGCCGACCCCCTGCCAGTCGGTCATATTCTGCTAGGGGCATCTCCTTCAATGTTACAGTGGGGGTGCACAGGGGGGTCTACAGTATATGTACCTATTTTATGGCCAGTGGCCATTACTCTCTGCGATAATCTTAAGAGCAAAGCTTCCAATTGCACAAAGGACATGGCGGCTGTCCAGAAAGTCGTCTCGGTCTCACCCGCACTTAGCGCCGATATCGCCACGCTTTCCTCTTCCTGCTTAATTAAATAGCTATAAATTTAGTTTCGCAATGAAGTGGCGGCGCCGCGGCTCAAGCGAACTGCAGCCCCGCCGCGTAACCGCATTTTTTTTACCTGCGCGTTTCCCCTAGAAAGATGCTGAACAAAAAAATACGTAATTTTACAAACCCAATAATACTGCAGTGACAGATTACACTGGCTACACTGCATTGATTGCACTGTATCTTTTTAACAGTAAACTTCTTGTTCAGTGAAAGTGTGATGTTCTGTAAAAAACTGGTCCGCCATTATTTTATTTTGCCAATCAGTGGGAGGATCTGTATGTGGATTTATACCCAACACTTTGGCACATTTTCTTACGCCCGGTCAGTTTCCTGCACTTGCTGCATTTCTTGCCATTGGAACGTGTGACCCTTTCACCGAACATCACCCGCTTTAAAATTCCTACAAAGCAGTCTATGTGCCACACTGCCCACATACAGTCAAGGTGCTCGCAATACCAGCTACTCCTGCCGCAGAGCTCTGTTATATTCAGAAGTTTATCTTCCTTTGTTGCCGCTCGGCGTTAAACATTTATGTGTGCACCTGTTTAGCATTACAATTTCCTGGTGCAATCCGGGCTCGCTGGAAGGTATCAAAGACTGTCCGGTTATTACCATCATACCGGCATGTTTAATCAGCTGCACTGCGATCAGCGGGATCATGTTGGGCTTGACTGGGCTCTGAATTGGCTGCCTGAGCACCTGCTAGTTCCTGTTTGTGGCAAATCCGTCCAAGCTGATTTTCACCTCCCAGGAATCGGTCCTCGCTGCCGCGCCGGCACCCCCCTGAGGGTAAATCAGGGCACGCCGCATTCATCCCCGTACTCCCTGTTCTTTCACTCCCCCCCCCTCTCATTCTCATCTCCTTTCAGAACGCAGTAATAGAAGGTGTGTAGGAGCCACGAGCGGGTGCTCTTAAACAAAGCTGAGTTTGTTACCAGCTTGATTTGAACATCCCTGAGCAAACAACCCCTTTTTTGTGTATCCCCGGGCTGGTTAGAGCATGAATGTCGAGCAGTTTCAGCTCAGCATAACAGCATCACGAACAAGGTCTTCGGAGGGTTGGGCTTCTCCCTGAGGAGAGCATGGGTCTGCTCCATGTCCATTAGCCAGTTCTGCTGCCTTCCGTGACCTGCCGGTCCTGGACATCAGAGCTCTTCTCCCTGGAGGCTCACCTTTCTGTCTCAGCAAGAATAGTGGAGATCTGTGGAATTTTCCTCTGACTAATGATATTCACAGCCCAGATTTTCACGGGACCAGGTTTAGTTCATATCAGGAGTCACCTGCAATTTTTTATGTTTAATGACAGCCAGTAAACATATAAATCTTGCATCTATCAATAAATCCTGTACTCTGAGGTAGCCCTAATATCAAATTCAATATCATTTCCCAGCACTGCTGACAAGGGAAGATTCAGATATTCAGTATGTGACTGACTTATGTTCATTGTGTATAAGAATGTTACAGTTTTATATATGTATATATATTTTTATTTATTTTTTGATATCTGGCTTGTTGAAATGAATACCTTGCAATATGATTTTTCATTTATTATCATTGTAACAGTATTTAATCGCCGATGTGGTCTAATATCAGCTTGAATGCATTCTAATTCAGCTATTACCAAAATAGTGTACAAGGAATTTACCAGTCAGTTGGTGAAATACATTATGTACCTTTGCAGGTTAACTGTCGCTGTAGTTTGGGAGGTAAAGGAGGCTAATCCTTACCATTTCATCCTCGCGGTTGTAGACATAGTTTGTGCCAAATTGATTATTCTGTGTTGCATCCATGCTAGAATTTAAGTATGAACCCACAACATAAATCTCCTCCTTGATTTTGTCATGGTGTGTGTGCTGTAAAGCCAGACCGGTTTGTTCTGGCTATTATTACTGCAGATGCTTGTTATATGGTGTCTATGATGTCTGATGTCTACAGTATGTGCTTGTTGAAGTGACTGACTGAATCCTCTGCGGATGAGCTGAAGTGTGCCAAGCACCATGCAGACTGACCCTGTTCCCATTGAATCAGGCTCCTCGGTAATCTAAACAAAAAGACCAGCATCGTCGGTGTGGGGAAGGATTTTATCTTAAAGTGCAGGCTTTTGTATGCCCTTTCCTCTGTGTGCTTTAGTACATATTCATTCAGATTTATATGCATTGTCTTTCTTATTGCTTTCTGAGGTGATTATGCTCCGTGATGGTAATGTCATTGCAGACATCAGAGGGTCATGTATGCTGTCACTCTTAGAGATTATTCCTGCAGATGGGTCAGTTTAAGATAATATATGAACAAAAGCAGATGTGCAGCGCTCACATCCGATGCGGAGTTGAGTGGTTGGATCCTTTCCGCCCTTCTATTCTGTTCATGAATGTAGCCATTAGTGTTTCATTTAAAATTGTGCCCAGTGTTGTCATTCTGATACTGGGTCAGCTCAGTGTTGCGTGTAATCATTGTCACCCTAGAGGGGTCTCATGCTTGGGGTGTAATGAGAAGATTACAGTTGTGTGATATCTGTTGAAGGTTTCTGTGGATCCGTCTGTCCATACCTTGATGTAGCTAACTGCCCCTGTCCTATAGCCGGAAGATGGTGCTCTGATGGACATAGCCTGTTAAACATTGTAGAGCTGGAAGGATGTGCGTCGTCCCAACCTTTTCACACTCTTCACCTCTAGTTGCTGCGTGGTGGCTGACCCTACGCTATGACCACCTATAAGCAGATATGTCTGTATATTTTGTCTTTTGTGTGATTACTGGTCACATGTCCGTTTTGGTGCCAGTTATGTACACAATAAGACATGACCCACGTGCCACTTTGCGGTGTCGTGCTGGTAGCTGGAGTAGCATGACATTCTCTGTGTAATCCCAGCTTGTTCCTCCTCTTCCTCCTGCCTTCCCTTCTTCCTGTCTCCCTCCGCCCATCCAACTCGGGCCCCGCCGGACAAGCCGGAAAGCGATCAGAGGTGTAAATGGATACGCAGCATTGAATTACCGTGTTAGTTTGCTTGTTTTGCACTGTTGCGTAATTGCAGTGTGATCATGGCGTTATTGTCCTTTGGCAGTCTGTGGCATGTATAACGTTGAAGAATCATGGTGGAAACCGAGATAAAAAGTGACGCCAAGAAGCAGGCCCCACAAAAAAGTCACTTTGCTGTGACACGGAAACACTGCGGAATAATCTCGCTAATTAACATCTAATCGAACAGTTAGGTTTTATGGGGCTTTGCTAGGTGTTTCCGACACAGAACAGATTGTTAGTGGTTCGTGGTAATTCTTCCAGAATCCCCTCAAAGAAGGCAGTGATGCAGCTCTGGACTATGGAGTCTAGAGAAGGTAAAATAAGACGTGCAATATTTTGCCTTCAATGAAAATGTCTTGATGATGGAGAACAGCAGCTACGGGCTTTGTGTGATCATGGTTCGTTTGTTGGAAGATGAGTATGGCTCCAGGCGTTCATCTTTGGATACATTGTAATTTTTCTAAAGATGTGTTGACAAGGGCATTTAAAACTTATTATTGTGTTTCCTCAAGGATAGCTACAGTTAGAGTTTGTGCTAAAAGCAGTCCTACCTGAATCATTGATAGGCTTGAGCCTGTAGGCAAGACTGGTGTAATTACTACACGGCTTATTCCCATGGCAGGGACAACGAAGACTGCAAAGGGCGCACAGACTCAAACGGGCGCAGGACTCTTTGTGAACTTCTTTCAAAACTCAGCGAGCCTCTTTCATCCCTGCCCTCGCCCCGGCATTGTGGTTCTTGTTGGGATAGGGATGGTAGCAGACAGTGGTCAGTGCATAAGAGTCCATTACAGACTCTGGAGTGCTGGAACTTATATGTTTTGTGACTGTTTTTCATTGGTCACCTTACAATGAGGGAGACGTTCTTAGTCAGAATGTGTGCACTTTCTGGAAGAATCCTGATGTCGGGATTCTTCACGCGCCATTGACAGGACGTGCCTCGCTTTATTTTTTACTCTGTGAAAGGAAACAAGGGAGCAGTTTGATCTACCACCGCAGGCACTGTCTGTGCACTGGAAGGACTAGTGTGAGGATAATAGGGTTTGATCTTGATGTGAGCTCTGCTGGTGGTGCCCAGACTGATCACGTGTTCTCTTGAAATTCTTTCTATGGCGTGAGCTGCAGACACGGAATGCTTATAATTGCCATGCCATGCAAATACTTGGGTCATCTCGACGCCAAAGCGCACATTTTGTCAGCTTAATTTAAATTATTTCTGTGTTGCGCTGCATAGACATGTGACTGCGGTTTGTGCATTTGTTTCTTTTCAGTTCATGCACTGTCCTTGTTGCGATGGCGTCTCCCAGATGCATATTTGATGAGAGCGGTTTCTGTTTTTGCAACCATTGTGATGTCAGTGACACAACTGGCTAGTAAGGGTATAGAATGTCAGGGATGTTAAACAGATCCTTTATCAGATGCCTGGCACAAAGAGGTTCAGCTGGATAATCGATGCAAATTCATTCTGAGATTGATGCCTTGAGTATTTATGCCCTAAACACAACATCTTGTTGCAGTCCAGTATAACCCGCGTAACCCCCTGTTAGCTGAGTCAGGCTGACCCCTCTGTAACCGGAGGAGGAGGGAGCATCTCTGTTATGGGGCAATGTCAGTGTTTTTTTTCGTTGTCGCAGTCGGCCAGGCATAATAAGGTGGCGCCGGAACACAGGCAGAGAGAAGCCTTTTAATTTGGCGAATCGTCAGGGAAATCCGTTCCCACCCATTGCCAGCGATCTTCATTACTGTGAATTCCGTGACACTGGAGTTTCCGTTCTGTGTGATTTGTGCTGGGCCATCGCCCTCCTACATTTCCTGTGAAGGTCTATGTGTCTCCAAGCACTCAAGTGGAAGCAGTGGAATGAAATCGCAGCCCTTTGGACATCCAACGTGGGCTCCAACATGCAGTACATTGCGTTCCCTCCATCCCACACTTTTATCGATCTTCCTAGAGATAGTACCGTGAAAAACATGAGGACCATGTTCATGCTTTCAGTGAGTTATCTGTGCTGTTGGATTGAATAACTACATGCTGCAGCTTAATGAATGAGTCCTTGTGTGCGAATAAAAGGATTCCGGAGCCTGAACTGTCCAAACCCTTGACATCAGTCCGCCTTCCATTAAACGTGTCATTGGTTTGGCCTCCACGCCTACAATGTAAAATGTTCAGCACCCTTTCTGCAACAGGCCTCCATTATGTACTGAAGCACAATATTATGTGTCGCGTTTAACTACCTTGCACGGATTACCAGTAACATGCTCAAAAAAATGTGCTTGCTGTTTGTCATTCATATATTATTTCGCACTAGGAATAAAGTAAATGCCGTAGTACGTATTTACCGCCAGACATGGGATAGTTCAAGTTCAGGACAGTACTGTGCTGCTCTGATGCATATTTATATGTGTGACTACTACGGTTGTATTTGTGATAAATCAAAATGTTTTACATGTGTGAAGCAAATGATGTGTTTATGTTCCTGTTCTTTTGCCTGCTGTATGCTTTACTCTTTAAACTGTTATTATCTTTAAAAACAACAATTCATGCTTCTCTTCTCTTCCATCCTTCCGCTGCCTCTCCTCTTCCCACTGATCGTCACTAACTTTGACTCCAGACTGGCAGTATGAGGGTAAGATAATAGATCTCTTCCTATTCCTTCACTGTCACTTCTTTCCCTTCATCTGAACTGACTCTAGCTGTAAATGAACCCCGTCCCACGCTGCACAAGGCCGCGGTACAAAGCCTTCAGCTCCCTGGGGTGGCTTTGTGGACAATCAGAATCAGCTTTATTGGCCGAGTATGGTCGCACACAGGGAATGTGCCTTTGTTTGTCAATGACTCTCCAGTGTAATAATTCGGCTGCTCAACATGCATATAGTAGACAAATACAACAATGGTTACATGCAGTCTGGCTGATATATACAACAATGGTTACATGCAGTCTGGCTGATACTGTATATACAACAATGGTTACATGCAGTCTGGCTGATATATACAACAATGGTTACATACAGTCTGGCTGATACTGTATATACAACAATGGTTACATGCAGTCTGGCTGATATATACAACAAGGGTTACATGCAGTCTGGCTGATATATACAACAATGGTTACATGCAGTCTGGCTGATATATACAACAATGGTTACATACAGTCTGGCTGATATATACAACAATGGTTACATGCAGTCTGGCTGATATATACAATAATGGTTACATGCAGTCTAGCTGATATACAACAATGGTAGTGTTTTTGATAACTAGAAAATGTGCAAGAAATGTTGCAATAAACATAATAATCGACATGCAATGGGTGATATATTTGTACAGAACAACGAGGTATTGCATGAGGTGGTGGTGGGGGGGGGTTGTAGTGGAGACTGAACCATGTAGTTCTGTCACATGTTACTATGAAATTGCATTGAAAGAGATGTAGAGTTTTTAGAGAATAATTATGTAGAATGAAATGAAATATGTGTGTTTCCTATTTATTCTTCATTTTCAGAATGTAAGCTCTCCAGGGCGGGGCCCCCTGCCACTATCGTAGCCATTGATGAAGAAAGTCCCAATGGTACGTAATCCGGTTTGTGTATTTGCACTTCATATTCACAAGGACAGTCTAGGGGAAATGTTGTGTTGTAAATGTCGTGTTATAAAGTCCCAATGGTACGTAATCCGGTTTGTGTATTTGCACTTCACATTCACAAGGACAGTCTAGGGGAAATGTTGTGTTGTAAATGTCATGTTGTAAAGTCCCAATGGTACGTAATCCGGTTTGTGTATTTGCACTTCACATTCACAAGGACAGTCTAGGGGAAATGTTGTGTTGTAAATGTCGTGTTATAAAGTCCCAATGGTACGTAATCCGGTTTGTGTATTTGCACTTCATATTCACAAGGACAGTCTAGGGGAAATGTTGTGTTGTAAATGTCATGTTGTAAAGTCCCAATGGTACGTAATCCGGTTTGTGTATTTGCACTTCACATTCACAAGGACAGTCTAGGGGAAATGTTGTGTTGTAAATGTCGTGTTATAAAGTCCCAATGGTACGTAATCCGGTTTGTGTATTTGCACTTCATATTCACAAGGACAGTCTAGGGGAAATGTTGTGTTGTAAATGTCGTGTTATAAAGTCCCAATGGTACGTAATCCGGTTTGTGTATTTGCACTTCACATTCATAAGGACAGTCTAGGGGAAATGTTGTGTTGTAAATGTCATGTTGTAAAGTCCCAAATGGTATATAATACAGTTTGCATATTTGCACTACACATCCATAAGGAGAGTTTAGAGGTAATGTTGTGTTGTAAATGTTGTGCTGTAAGGTCTCAGCGGTACAGGATCCGGTTTGCTTATTTTCATTACACATTCATAAGGATGGTTCATGGAAAAAGTTGTGTTGCAAATGTAGGAAATTGACTAATTTGTTTTAATACCCTACAGGGGACAAAATAAAAAGCTGAGCTACAGCGGAAAATATATAATTATATAATTATTTTGCTTCCTTTTCATTTCAAGGGAAAATGTTTCAGTGTTTTCTCTTTTGAATGATATTAAATATATACAGTGCCACGACTCCCTGCTTCAGAAGTCGTTTGGCAGAAAGCTTTTGAACTGAATTTCACAAAATATGCTTAGAAGTGGTAGGGGTGTGTGTGTGTGTGTGTGTGTGTGTGTGTGTGTGTGTGTGTGTGTGTGTGTGCGTGCGCACGCACTTGCGTGCGCAGAGTATACATATCGCATGCATTACTCTGCTTTTCACCAGCAGGCCAAAGACGTAGTTATGAGAATTGGGGCCCCAGTGTTGTTGATAGTGTACGAGTCTGCGTATGTATGTTTCCTGCAATGGACTGCCCGTACTCGGCGGTATACCTCCCCCATGACCCTTTACTGGATAAGCAGCTGGAAGATGGATGGATGGATATTTTTTTTATTAATGTTCCATCATTGAGGTCAGAGAAAACTTTCTTGGACGGTACTCAGTGAAATCGAAGGCGCACGCCAGATTCTTCCTTTCTGACGGAGGTGTGGAAATCACTCTCTGGAGGTCAGAATGAGCTTGCTAACAGGACACGTCGACTTTGCGTCTTTAACGCTAATTAGCAGAGTTGTTTTCTTCGTACTTTTCCATTCCACTTTTCGGATGATCTCCCTAGCTTCTTCGCGCAGGGTGGGGCGGGCGCAGTACAGATGGCGTTCAGCATGGGATCGCGGTGAGGGAGCCCATTATGGAATAAATATTTCCCCTTTGTCGATCGGAATGGTTGAGGCGCGCGGGTGGGGTGGCCACATCAGCCGTAGCTGTAATTACGAGCCGGCGGTAGTGATACAGCTGACAAGTGTGAAGGAAGGTCAGAGGCACCGTCCGCCGCGAACTACACCCAGGATGCTCGCTTTGCGGCCTGCTAATTACCAGCCTCTCCGGAGCTCGCTTGTTCCCTCACGACTGCCGGTTTGGTTTGGAGTTGCAGCCGCGATTTGCTGTCGGAAGCGTCACGTAATTAAGCAGGTGCAAAACTGCCTTTTCCCCCTGCAGGTGTTTTGTATGCCAGGTTAAAACGGTTTAATGAACGGCAAGCTCAGAGACATGGAGTCCTTCTCATTAGCTTGCACTTGACGCGACACCTTTATTATTTTGCTTTCTCACTGTTTGGCGCCTTGGCGATACTGAAGCGCCGTTCACCTGTATGTCTTCGACGTGGGTCGTCTTGCTCCTGGGCCAAATGAAAGGAAACGGCGCTGCCTGCTTTGCTGAAGTGGCCTTTAGTGACGTGATTGGGCAGAGAGGAACGTCCTCATCCTTTACGAATAGACATGCGGCCATTAGCTGCGCATTAGCCTAGCTGATCGATTAGAAGGCGGCATCCCTCTATATTTTAAAACACGTATATTTTTTGCTCTTTCTTTTGTACTTTTTAGCATAGCAGAAAGGGTCCGGTACTGTGCTGATGGATAAAACACTCCTGCTTTCATTAACGTCATTTAATTAAAATGACCAAAATGGAAACGTAATATAAACATTATAAGTGCACTTGCTTTAGATAGCAGAAGATGACATAATATTCCCTCCCAAATGCATGTTTCCTCAGAACCCCCTTGCTTTTAATTATTTCTAAAAACTCAGAGAATGCTTTCCTGACCCCATTCTCCGGCATGTAATTCTGACGGCAGGTTTAAAATGTATTTTTATTAATAAGCAACTGATGAACATCCCCTTATGCTCAGCGGGGCCTTCGGGGGTCCACTCTGAAGGCTGCCTGAGAATGTTTCATCATAAACTAGTAATTTACTTCGGATATTGGTCCCAGTTGTCTGGCCACAGTGCTTCCATCCCCCTTGATCAAACTCCACAGATGCGAGCATGACATGGAATGTAAAGTGGACTGTCTGTCTATTTTTATCGTCTAAAGCAATTACCATTTACCATGCGCGCTATTTATGCTCTCAAACATATTACATATCACAGATAATAGGATTTCTTCCCTCCATGTGCTGTTAGATGTCCCAGTATTAATAGTTGTTACTGAGTAGTTACCTTGAGATGTTCCTTTACAGATGTTCTTTTTGCAGCATGTTTACTTGTTTGGCCTAGACGGGGGCAGAGTAAACATCCCATTCAGAGCACAACAGTGCATAGGCAATATGTATCATACGGACGTATAAGATGGTATACAACCATGGCTGTTAAGGAGAGCTCTGGGATCTCACACACCGTTACTGTTTCAGGGAAAGAAATAGATGTTAGTTCAGCAGTCACACAGAACAAGCTGACTATGTTGTGAGAGCCCTTTTTTCCCTCTTTTAAGACACTCTAGAGCCCAACCTAAGCCGCGGATGAGGAATGACTTCAGATCTTGGTTGTTTAAGAATGATTGTCTCACTGCACTACCTTTCAGTTCAGATGCAGGGTCTGAGCACTGGACTCGTTCTTGCTGACTTCACGTCAGAGTGTGGATTCCCCCCCCCCCCCTTGAACATGTTGATTATAGCAAAGACAGTTGCTTTTTGTGTCTGAGAGAGAAATGACCCATAATGATCTGTTTATTAGTCTAGATATCAGCTGCCATAATAGGTTTCTATTGTCTGCGCCAGGCCGGAAAAAAAAAGATTTACATTTTATGGCTTTTTATCAGGGTCCTTGTAACTCACAGCACGGACTCCAATTCACCTAGTAACTACACAACGACGCATCGGTTAATCCCTTCTCAGATGAAAAAAAAAAATGTAATCACCTTTAAAGAAAAAGATATTTGGCAGGTGTGTGGTTCAGTGAGGTTTGTGGATAGGAGTTTGTTATTTTTGTAGTTCGCTTCAATGAGCTGTCTTGCATAGGAAGACTGAGAGCCCTAATTTAAAGGAGAACAAGAATGTTCCTCAGGAAAACAATTTGTATTGTTACCATCCATACATGACATGAACCAAAATGGTTTAGTATCCATCAAACTAGACTATTCTCTAAAGAAATAGAGCGTACTGTGCATTCATTTGGTTAATTAAAACAATGAAAAAAGAACCTTTCAAACATGCACATTGTGGGCTTAAGATTAATCAACAAACAAGCACACAAATACGCTGGAACACTTCTTAAGGGTTTTCACTGTTTTCCATTGGGGTTAATATGCTTCTGTGTTTCATTTTCTGCTTGATGGCTGTCGTTGGTTCCCTGCATAGGATGCATTGTCAGTGACAGGCTTGTGAATAAGTGAAAGAGAACCATTGTCCTTTCAGAGCTCTAATAAAGCTTTCAGAGGAACTGATTTTGTTTTCTCTTTCCTGACCAATGTGGGATTAAGTTAAAGTGGCTGATTCGTGATCAGTAGCAAGTCCGCAATTTTTTTTTGGGTAAAGGTGTGCTTGTGGAAAAATGGAAGTCTTGCAAGGATGCCACCCGGTCAGCTCCTAACGGAGCCACTCCAGGAGCGACCCCCTAGGTAGGGGCCCCAGGGTAGACTCAGGGCACGTCGGAGGGGATTTATCTGGCTTGATAAGGAGAAGTTGAAGCCCGTGGCCCTGGAGGAAGAGGTTTGCCTGACGTGCTTGGCTTCCAGCCACTGTGATCCTTAACAGGAGAATGGAAGGGTGTTTGATGATAAAGACGATGATGGCGATGATGATGGTAAGGGTTAGGGTTAGGGTTTGCTTGTTCAGGATTCTGCAGCTGAAAGAGAATATGTAAATGTATATATGGACAGAGCTTTGAAAAAGTCTTAGGCAGTCAAAGAAAATGATGCTTAAATTATCTACTTAGGTTGTAAAATGGTGTAAAACTATGATATTGTGTCTGTCAAAGTGTGTTAGTGTAGCCATTTCGAATCCTCTCCTAAAGTCACCCCAGTATCTGCAGTGACCATCCATCACACGCTTGTAGGGCTGCACGATATCACATCGCAATTATATCATGCATGTGCAATAATCACCAGCACTTCAGATGATGGTTGTAAAAGTGGGAGCCGGCTTTCGGCGCTATACGGAGGTTAACTTATGGCCGCAGTTTGATAAGCCGATTAGTAGTGCGGCTAAAATATTAATGAGAAGAATATTGTGATGCCCAAAGGTTAGATGTGTATGAATTCAGCATATTCTTTTGTTTAATAAACGTGTCCGATTTTAAATGGTGCCACTTTACAATAAGTCTACCCATACAGTATAAAGGGTTTAAGAATGGTTTATAATCTGGTTATTAATTAGGTTGTAACACTTTAAATTATTAAAAGACAATTTTTAACAAGTTTTTCTTTTTTATTTTATTTGACAAGTGCCAAAAGGTTATCTTGTTATAAAGTGGTACCTTCTAAATTGCAGAAAGTACCGCCACACCACCGACGCCGTTTTTACCTTGTTTATCCACAAGATCTCCTCCCTTGTGGCTGTTGAGCTGCTCCTTTCTTCACCAGCACTTCAGTGCTTATCGCTTCCATGATGTACCAAGACCGTAGCATGGGCCGTGCTCCACTACCCGAATTTAATTATCATAAGTATACAACACAGTTTTACAGGTTAGTAACTTTTAGGTGTCACAGTGTGCATGTCATTAATAATTTAGATGTACTACCGATCTTCTGAAAATCCAGCGCCTGGACAGATTTTTACGCCCGTTACTTAAAGCCCTGGGGATTACTGCACATATCTCGATTATATCGTGACGTGATATCATGCAGCCCTGCACCCCATGCATTTTTCAAATCGACCACTACCTCACCTCGTTTGGCTAATCAATACCTCATGGCGTTATTTAACTAATTAAGTAAATTAATTAAGAGGGCTGGTGATGAAATTTAATGAATACATGGAACGGCTGAGGTGCCCCTGAGGAGAGGTTTGGGAACTGAAGCGGTGTTCATCTAGCCATCCAAGATATCTAACTTTTTGGAGAAGAGAAGAAATTCTGGTTCATCTAGCAAATTAGTTGTAGATTTGCTTATGTTCTAATGCTAAATAGTGTTTTTTTTTTTTTAGCAAATATACAGTCACTACCTAGTTGAATAGCTTTAAGCACTTTCTGTGACTGCACAGTACTGTAGGTGTGTTCTTTTGTCAACAAAAGTCACTGAATAGTGAGCAAAAATGCAGTAAGATGTACAATGTGGTAATGGAATCTACTGCTAAGTAAAGCCTTCCCCCGTTCTTTTAACAAAGCCTCAGAAGAAAAACTTTAAAAGTAAATAAGTTATTGCCCTGGATTTTACACTAAGGAAGGTGAATTTTATGAGTCGCCAAGTCACATAAAGCAAAGAGTTATTGGAAAACTGGCCCCAATGAAAGCCAGTTAAATTACTCATTTCATCTTGTGTTCAGCAGGCCCTTTAAAGAAGCAGCTACCGATTCTGCGGTAATGATTGCTCGTTACATTCGTATTATGCCTTTTATACTCTCACCATGGGCCGGGGCAGGCGTGGTGACATTCTGCACAAGGCCCCAGTATGTTGATCGAGGAGGGTGGAAGGTCACTGGCTGGTGCGTACGGTGGAGTTTGCATCTATTTTCCTTCCGAGGAGACTTGCTTCGGAGAAGGCAGCTCAGCAGGCAAAGGGGAGGGAGTTAGCTGAAAAATTATTCCGGCCAATGAGAGGGCCCCCTGAAAAACCCGCCGTATCACAGGATACAGAAGCGACAGTGACAGAGAGTGAGGGCCTTCTTATTGACCTGAAATCAATTGTCATACCACGGGGAAGCACATCAGTCATTGATCTAGCCAGGGGAACGTACAATATGAAATGAAGGGCTCAGAGTGAAGTGTGCATGAAAGATCAGAGGAGGCTTCTCAAACCTTCAGAATAAGCTACACTTTAGTTAGCGGGGGAGGAGAATAAACCTGCCTTGTTGTCTGCCACCCCCACCATCTTTTATGCTCCTTCATTCACTTTCTATCTAATTAGTCTAATAACAGTAACACGCAGCTACAACGATGCAGATGGCCATCCTATGAATGTGATGTGGCATTTTAATAGTATTATTTCCATCACTGCAAGGGCTATTTTTTCCCTTCTACAAAATTTCATTCAAAAGCCAGTGATTTACTTGTTGTTTATCATGTGATAATTTTATGCCCCAAGACAAAAGCATATTAGCAATTCTACCCAACTGTGCAAGTGATTTAAATGTCTACAGGTGAATCTATTGCAGACTAGATTAGCATTTTTAAGGTTCTTTTTTGGAATGCTTGGCTGGACACTAGGAGTATTCAAAACTCCAGTTGAGTAAAAAGCATTTGTTTTTTTGTTTAGGATAATCGAATATCCATCCTCAGAATTATTTTTTTCACTTAATTAAGCATTGCTGGGCCCTAACTCCTAAGTAATTGCCTTGTGATTCTGAAGTCCTGCTGACTGTGGAATCATGAAACGACTGCTTGTTAATCCGAAAGGGCTGCCTGGGACTCCTGACACCGTTACGGCTTCCCGAAAGCGTGCTAATTCCTCGGAATGGCCCGCGTGCGATTTGGAGACTGCCATTTGTGCAGCTCTGGGAGCAGAGCGCCGCGCCTTTGAAACAATGGGCTCGTTCCCGCTGGCAGTAATGAAAAGGTAAATTTGTCACTCAAGAGTGGATAAAAGTGGCGGATTAGTCGCCCGCACCTGCCGCTCGTGAGGATTACGGCGGGAGCGGCCAGGGTGAGTGGTGCCGGTGCTGGTAACAGCTACACCCGCTGTTGCGAGCTCTCCGGCGTTGGCGCTGGCGCGTGAAGCGGCTGTCCGGAAGCTCCGCGCTGCAGAGATCGCTGCCGGTGTCTCCTGTTTCCTCTCTTTATGTATCCTGAATCCACGGGGGTGGGGGGGGGGGGTGTTTATGGGCTTGTAAAACTTGTGAAATATGTCTTGGTGAGAGGGGGGAGAAACGTCCTTCTGCTGGAATTGCACTGTTGCTGCTTGTTCATTGGCTGAGCTCTTCCTGTTGATGCTGGCTGGTACCTGGTACTCTTACTGGAAGTGTGGAGGCATTTGGACGTGAGGATTTTAAGGATGCGGAGGGTGATGCAGAAGGGTATACCTCTGCTCCTTAGGTATTTTAAACCGGTTCGGCATGCATCCCATCCATGGTGTCCTCTTCCTTGTGCCCAAAGTATAGGCCCCAGGCTGAGCACAACCATGTACTGGATTTAGAGCTAAATATAATATTTTCCCTTTGATTTTTGTCATCACTCAGTTAAGCATTTTGGAGTTGGTACAACATGGCATCGTGTTTTCTAATAGCGGAGCACATTTCACAGATAAGGCTTAATATTCAGGCTTTCGTGATTCAAAGGGACATCCCGCAAATCATAGAGAGGTAAATAGACAGAAAAAACTTCTTAAGTAGTTTATAAATATTTCAGTAAACAATTTTTACTTTCCTATTTTTGACCTTTGAAAAACAATTATTGCTATTCATTCCTGTTAGAATTGGTTGTGGTTAGCTCAGACCTTTGGGTGCTCAGTGTTTATTAAAGGTGAATGTGATCTTCCAGCCAGAAAACAAAACACCCACCTCCCTTCTCTTTTGTGTCTTCTTAACAAAAATTTTCATCCAGTGTGACCTTGTGTCCCACGCTTGGTGGGACAGGCTCCATCCCTTATCAGATTCTTGGAAGGCTGACATATCATGAATAAAACTCAGCATGCATGGATAACTGAAACAAACTGTGATTTATCCCATGAGCTGACCAAACTAACATGAATGGAAAACGCAAAAATCATAAAAAACCTAATACAGCATTTGAGAAAATGCACTTACGGCTAAACTGCTCTGTCATGACATCCTCATCGATGACTGAGACCCTGTAACTCAGTACTAATATTCAGTTTGACAATCTCGCAGACTTGCTAACCCCAACTACCATCAATAACCCTGTGCTGGATAAACAATATGGAAAAATGATTTTTCTGAAATTATAAAATGTAGTAACTAAAATCTTATTATCTATGAACGTCTTTTTGATGAAGGATAGTTTTCATGTTAACGGTGCTTCAGCATGTGTGTTTCTTGGTGCTGTGTGTGAGGGCAACACAGAGTTCGTCATTAACCATTTAGCGGACCTCAGAGCCCATGCAGGCCGGTGACAAAGTGCTGTCCCTAGTGCTGCCCCCTTTCCCTCCCCACTCCAGCGTGACAAGTATTCTTAAATTAGCTACTAACAAGCTCGCGGCCGCGCTTTAGCCCGGAGGCCGCAGGTGGGCGGGGCCTGGAAGAATGGCTGCATCAGTGCATCTGAACATGTTGCATTAATGAGAAGCGGGGAAGCATAAGGAATGATCTGCATGTTACTGCTGAAGCAGACACCACTCATATCTAAGCAGCTTGCATACTTTGTAAACAGCAGAGATCCTTCAGTGCCTGCTCTCTGTGATTAAGGACGCGCCCCCTTAGAAGGTTTCTGCAGTTGGATGTAGCCCGCTGTGGTACTCTTAAATGATGTGCTTCATTTGAACTGCTCGGGTAACATCTCCAACTGTACTGATGATTAGGAATTATAAATTACTTTAGAGCAGGAGTGTCAAACTCCAGTCCTGGGGGGCCAGAGCCCTGCACATTTTTGGGTTTCCCCTCATTTAACACACCTGATTCTACTCCTTGCACCTCCTTGTGCCAATTACTAGACAGCTCTTCAGCTGAATCATTTGTGGTGGAACAGGGAAAGAGCTAAGCTACACAGGACTGGAAATTGACACCTGTGCTTTAGAGGAGAGCATAAGCGATAAAGCTAAAATGTGAAATAAAGAGTTTCAGCAGGTTAATCGTAGCCAGGGGCCTTGCGTATAAGAACCGGGGGGTTCCCCATATTGCGTTCTGTGCAGATCCGTCTTTCCTTTGTTCCGATTCTACTTGTTCTCAGTGTTCTATTCCAGGTTGTCTTGTATCTCATAAACCCTCTCCGGTCCGGAATCCTCGGGCCAGGTTTTCCACCTGGCCACCCCCCTAACATCCGCCATGAGGCCCGATATCCGTTTTCTGTATTCTGAAACAATGCCGCGAGGGGAGGGTTGCAGCCGCTGCGATGCTGCCGTTCGCCATGCTATCGGAGGTTTGTGTGCTCTTCTGTATGTCTGGCCTTCCACGTTTTTGACTTTAGGTGCTGATTTGACCTTTTCTGGCACTGGTTGCCATTTTGCTGATGTTCTGGGTTTTGACTGGCCTTTGTTATTACCAATACAGCTGATCATAGCTGTATGTTTGGGGTATAGCCTTTCCACATCTGGTGTAATTGTCATCCATCCATCCATCCATCCATTTTCCAAACCACTTATCCTACTGGGTCGCTGGGGGTCCGGAGCCCATCGCAGGGCACACTCACACACCATTCACTCTCACACGCACACCTACGGGCAATTTAGCAACGTGTAATTGTCATCTCGTTATAATTATAATGCATTGTGGTTTTGCACACCCCTTTTATTCATACCTTCCTTGTTTCCCATCCCCTGTTCAATCCCAAAAGGCCCCTGTTATTGTGTCCCTGGGAAAGGTAATGAACTCAGCTTGTAATAATGGTGCAATAGTCTAAAAAATCTGAGCCGCACACAAAGCGAAGGTTTGAAATCTGTAAGACACACTAAAGGCATTTATTAAGAGTACATTTTAAAGTCCATTTTGAATTTCATTCACCTTTTCCGTCGAATGATGAAGTGCAATAATAATTGTACTTGCCCGGTGTTATAAAGGTGGGGGGGATATTGGGAGCTTGTGGGGTTGGGTTGCATAAAAACCTCGGAAATGTAAAAAGAGTAGAAGTCGCGGCACTTCCTTGGGAGGGTGCAGGAGGTGGGACTGAGCAGGTGGGTTAGGGGTCTTTGCTCTTGGCATCTGTCACCTGGACTTAGAAACTAATCATTGGATCCTGCAGTGGCAGAAAATGGGATCCATGTAAAATTGCATTTGTCTCTTTGCATGATGAACACGCCGCAAGTAACACTGAGACAGACACCCAAGACTGGGATTATGGTCACATTTACTATAATTGTTAGAGTTTATAACATGGGTGTCATTAGGTCCGATTACTCGGGGCTGTAGCCCTGAGTATTTTTTTCCCGATGACAGTCTTACTTCAAAAAAAAAGAAACCTGTAAGTGTAAACCTGACTTAGCCTCTGATTTCTTTTCTATAGCTATAACACCCCTGGTTTACACTTTATAGAGGGAACCAGAATTAATGCATCAAGCTGCGTGCTGCGTACTGCCACGGTGAGCCTGTCCCCGAATGTCCATGGCAAAAGGCATGGACACACTGGATGGGATGCCAGTCCCACACAGGACACCTGCTACGGGCATTTAATAGAAGACCGCATGTTTGGACACCCAGAGCGAAACGGTTTATACAAGCAGAGAACGAACTCCACAGAAATCGAACCAGATATGGGATTAAAGCTTCCCACCCTGAAAGTTTCTGGCTACAGACCGCATTACAAAGCTAACATTAATTTTTAATTATATTTAATGCTCAAAACAATTGTTAAGTTGTTTTAAGATTGTGGAAAGCAAACGGCATTGCAGTCATTTACGCCAGACCATGTATGTGTTAGGAAAGCATGAGCTATGTGGTTATGCAAACATAAAGCTAGCACAGGAGCCATTTTCAATGCGTCGATGTAGCAGAGAGGCTGACATAATTCCACCTTAGGTACAAGCAAATGTACAAATATGTAATTTCATACGCCATTGACTGAGGTAGTAGACTGAATGATAGAATTATGTATTGTGAAAACAAGTCTGCGGCCAAATTGTTTAAAACACTTAACCTTATTATACACTTAAATGCCATGGATTTCTCTGAAGCACATCCAGAAACAATTAATTTCAGAATGGAAACAGCTGTGCCTTATTTCTGTCAGCAAAATGGCCCAGCTATCTGCGATGCAATTATATGGCCAGTGGCCCCAGTAGCACCGTATTCTGGGAATACATTTTCACAGCGAGGTGTTTAACCAGCACTAAGTGTAGTGTGACGTGCAGTAATCGTGCCAGGGTTGGAAATGTGGCATTTCTGCTATAGTCAACTTGTAAATATACTGTATACTTAAGTTTAGCAATGGCAACTTATTGTAAATTGTTGAAATCATTTGTTACCATCTTTTTGGTTTTATATGCATGTGTTAGTAAAGTCGGGGATTACATTATAGATGCAAATAACGCCATTGTTTATATATTATATATAGTATTTTATTTATAAATTGTGTGGTTTAAATATTTCACAACGCAGCTCTAATTTACCCCCAAAAACATTGCTTTTTAAAAACTTGTTCAGTTTGTTGTCGGCTTCTCATATATAAGTACAGTATTATTCTTAAATTCAAAGTAGCTTCTGTAGACGACAGTACTGTTATTCCAACTTAATAAGTTTAATAAATGGACCCGGTATTGTTTAACTTTTTAATATTTAACAGGGTTTGACTATCATACAACCATTCTGTGTGTATTTATGAAAATCTGGAATTTAAATGGCTCGACATTCACATCTCGTTGTGTTTCCTTCCCATTATTGCTGATTTTCTGATCGAGTTGGCGGGCAGCAAAATCATCTCTGCCCGGTTTCTCTGCAGTGCACCGAACAATGATAATGCCCTTCTTAAACAGCCGGAAGGGCATGTTTAACTGTGGCCTTCTCAGGGGGTGCAGCACAGCACTTTCTCAAGCTGCGAGCCTGCCAGCGATGGGCCTGCCCGTGAGCGGTCCACTCCACCCCCACCGCAGGGCCCTCCGGCCTTCTACAGACAGCTCCCTGCCGAGGCTGATACTATGTTAAAAGCAGACTGGAGATTTGCTCACTTAAACGCTTAAAAATACCGGCCACTCTGTGAAATATCACAGTTATTGCAGACGTGCATAGACCAGTGTTTCTGAAGCCAGTCCTCCGGGAGCCCCAGACGGTCCACATTTTTGCTTCCTCTCAACTTTCAGGGAATTGGGAGAGGGCGAAAACGTGGGCCGTCTGGGGCTCCCCGAGGACTGGCTTCAGAAACACTGGCATCAGACATATGGCTCTTCACCTTCTCATGTTTTTTGCAAGCTTTTTTTTCTTAATAAAAAGGAATCAAAGGATGTACTTGTATGAGAAGAACATCACAGTAAGTTAACAAAGAGATCAAAAGTCATGCATTCAGCCTTTCATTTTACTCTGAATCTCAATAAAACCTGATCATGAATGATTGTTGTCATCTGCTAAGAATGTCAAAATGATTTTTCCATTAAATAATTAATTTTGTTAACCAGATCCAGTCATTCTTTATAGGCCAGGAAGTAGCTGCATTCTTAAACTCGTCCTGCTTTTGGGTAAACGGATTCCTCATAGATATTCGTCACCGCCCCCTGGAGCAAGCATTTAATTTGGCAGTGTGTAGCACGTCTGATTAAAAGAGGAAACAAATTTCGAAAATATCCTGCGTTGCCTTGTATGTCTGTCCAGAGAGACCCTGTTTTGGGGCCGTCCCAGAGTACAGGGCAGCGGTTAGAGACTTGGGATCTGCGATGGTTGGACTCCATCCCATTGTCCGGTGGCATGCTTTCCGCATCAGAGTAATGCAGTGCCCCCATCTAATACCAGGGGGGAATTTGGAGATTAAAACAAACAAAAAAAAAAGCCTTTTGAAAACTCATATCTCTCTTTCAAATGCTATATATTTATCCAGCTCTGCCTTATCCATCCTAGTACACAGTGCTGTTCTAAATCTATTATGAAGTCTGTTTGGGTTAAACTCTCAATCACAGGCGCACTGCTGCACTGTACAGTGTTAGCTCTGCCATATCGGTGGGACTCGGCCATATCGGCCTTCCGTATAATTTAATAAGGGCTCCATCCACATATTTAGTGTGTATCCATACGTCTTTGTGACTGAGTAATGCCTAAATTGGGGGTGGGGGGGGGAGGGGGTATTCTTTTGACGGACCATGACGACTTTCCACCTGGCTTGCTGTCTTGGATTTCAAGAAATTATCTTAAGCTTTGCATTGCGATATGTAGAGATCGTCCGCGTAAGAACATCCCTCATCTTTTTAATCGCTTGGGATCTTCTTACATTGTGTGAGAAAAGCTAAAACTTGTGTTTTTTTTTCTCCTTGGAAATTTGGCTCATTACCCACAAAAACATAATGAACATAATAATCTGCGAATTTCATTAGCAAACTAACATGTCGGTTGAACACAGCAGAATCCCTCCTCTGTACATTGTTATCTTGTATCACTCGCTTTGTACAGTAAAATGATCTTTGTCATAAAGTTTGTCCTGTATCTTCTGGGCAAGTGGCTCTATATTTAGTTTTGGAGGGTAGGGGGCAACCTTGTCTCATCCTGTGAGTAATAGAGTAATAAAGTCTGACAGATATCCATTTATTTTAATTTGTTCTCTTGGTCCATCATGTACAGTAATGTTTGATCCCTTTTGATAGCATCTTAATAAAACTCACCCTAGTCAAAAAGCTTTTTCAGCGTTTTACTCTCAAGAGAAGTTTGCATGTTGTTTGACGCGGTTTGTGATATGCAGCGTGCATTTTGTCTCGTAATGTATTCGCCTTTACGAAATTATCTTCCTTTGGACATTAAATATTTATTAAAGGCAAATATTTTTTTTCCAGAATACCAGTCTGCATCTTATATTCTAAGTTGAGGAGGAGAATGTGAACATGGGAGAAAGGCACAAACCTGTCATGCACTTTCCAGAAGTGTGTGTGTGTGTGTGTGCGTGTGTGTATTGTGTATATATATATATGTGTATGTACTGTATGTATTTTTGTGCTGTTTGGATTTCTTCCTGTTAATATATTGCAGCATTAGAACTGAGATCTTTCGTTTGGCGTTTTGCATGGTGTCTGTTGACTTGTTGGTTTTGATCCATATTCATTAAAAATCCTGGCATGTGTTGGTTATTTGTTATTATATGAAACCATTCTGGAGTTTTGTTTCTATTGTTTCTTTTGTTTTGGTTTGAATTAGTTTTTCAGTTCAAATAAAGGATGATAATAATAATAATAATAATAACCTCTTCCACATGTCGAAAAGTAGGGTGAGCTACTATACCTATATTTTTAGTTTACTGGTCCATTATGCACTTAGGGAACTATCACTTCCAGATACCTGGATGCTTGTGTGTTAAACATTTGTTTTTAAAAACCAGTTTGACCCCCACTCACTTTTTTCAAGCACTAATATATGTGTAATTTTTTCACCTTTGATTTCTGCCGATATAGCTAGTGTCCTTCTGTGACCTGATTTATGTAAGAAATATCTGTCTGTAGGAAAAACTCATTAATTTTAACTTTCGTTTCCGCGTCTGCTGGCGAACTTAACTTGTTCTCCCCGCGGTTCGATAAAAACAGCAAGCCGTCCACCGACAGCCTGCCAGCGCAGCTTGGGGACACCAGGGGTGAAGTCGCAGTGTCTGTGACGCCGTGCGGAGAGTAAACACCAGGAAATCTGTGGGACTGGACAGTATCTCCGGACGTGTACTGCGGAGCTGCGCTGACCAGCCAGCCGATGTGTTCACCCATATTTTCAACGAGTCTGTGGCTCAGTCTGTCGTACCTGCGTGTTTTAAAAAATCGTCCCGATTCCAAAGAGTAACAACCCCTCAAGCCTCAATGACTATTGCTCTGCGGCCTTAACGTCCCTTGTCATGAAGATGTTCGAGAGACTTGTTAAGAACTTCATCTGTTCTTCCATCCCTAACTCCATCGATCCACTGCGGTTCGCCTACCGCACCTACAGATCCACGTCATCTCTCATGTCCTACACACTACCCTCACTCATGTGGATGGAAAGAGGGGGAATTATGTGAGAATGCTGTTTATAGACTACAACTCAGCATTCGATACCATAGTCCCTCTCAGACTGTTCACCAAGCTGAGGGATCTAGGACTGAGTTGAGGCTGAGCAGATGGACTCTGGATTTCCTTAGAGGAAGACCCCAGGTGGTGAGAGTAGGCAGCTGTGTATCCAGCACAAACACCCTCAAGACGGGAGCTCCGCAAAGCTACATTTTGAGCCCACTGATGTACACCCTCTATACCAACGACTGTGTAGCCACACTGAACTCAATTTCCTGTGTGAAATTTGCTGACGACACAGTAGTGCTCAGCCTCATCTCCAGCAATGATGAGTCAACCTCCTTGAAGGAAATGGAGAACCTGGGAAGGTGGTGCCAGCACAACAGTCTCCAGCTGAACGTCAGCAAAACAAAGGAGCTGATTGTGGACCACAGGAGGCAGTGGGGCCCTTACACACCTGTCTATATGAATGGTGCTACAGTAAAGAGGGTGGGCACCTTCAAATACCTCAGCGTCCACCTACAGGAGGACCTCACCTGGTCCACACAAGCACGCCCTCTGGTCAGCAAGGCGAGGCAGCGGCTCTACCATCTGAGGCAGCTAAGGAGGTTTAAGGTCTCTCCTGCTGTCCTTAAGGCCTTCTACTCGGCTGCCAAAGAGAGCATCCTGACCATGAGCATCACATCGTGGTTCAGGAACTGCTCTGCCCAGGACCGGAAAGCCCTGCAGAGGGTGGTTAGAGCAGCTGAGTGCTGCACCTAGTCTGCCTTGTCCTCCCTACAAGACATTTACACCAGCCACTGTAGGACCAGAGCAACAAAAATCTCTGAGGATCCATCCCACCCCAATAAGTCTCTGTTTTGCCTGCTGAATGCAGGCAAACACTTCCGCAGCCTTGTGTCCAGAACTGAAAGGTCAAGGAGGAGCTTTTCCCAGGTCATAAGGCTACTAAACCAGGACAGTACTCAGTGCCTCTAGGTCTTCCGTCAGACTCTGCAGTGACTCTTCAGTCACTTTAACAATGACATATCCTATGAGTACTGCTTTCACGCTGTCCAAATTGCTGGCACACACCTCAGGCCGCTTGCACATTGCACTTATATTGCAGAGCCAAATACCTCTTACCTATCACATATGTATAGATTACGTACAGCTGAATATTTCTTTTTTTTTATCTTATATTATTATTTTTCCTTATTTTTTCCCTATATTTTGTTATCATGCACAGTTGCTCGGAGTAACCAGGGTTACGTTCCCGTACATGTATGTGTACAACTGTGTGCGTGACGAATAAACCTCTCGAATCTTCTTCTTTTTCTATGAACTCCAGGCTGAAAGCAATACATTCTACATTCCTTTTATTTCATATTAAAACGCGCATTCAGTAAAGCTAGATTAAGGTCAGTGGTCATGATCCGTGATGATAATGGCCCCATCAAAGCTTTATGGTCTTTGTGACGTTGCCCGTTTGATATTCTGAAATGGTATAGAAATATAAATGTAAAAACTAGACCAGGTAATCTGAGCCAAGGTAACGGCAAGCTCCCTCAGAAAACCTGCTTCTAAATTTGAGGTTTTGTTTCGAACGAACCCTGCAAGCGCATGATGGAGAACAAAGTTCTAACTAGCTGACATCCGCCCATTTTCCACACTGCTTATCCAGTGCAGGGTGGCAGTGAGTCTGGAGCTTATCACGGGAAGTGCAGGGCATGAGCCAGGAGACTGCCTGTGTCGTGTGACAGTCCATCACAGGGCACACACTATCAGGCACTGTGGGTGATTTAGAGACACCGTTTCGCCTAGCTTCATGGTTTTTTTTTTCTTTCTTACCTCTGGAGGAAGGAGGAGTACCAGAAGGGAACCTGCACAGCAGGACAGCCTGCACACGCTTGCCGAACAGGAGGTGGGAATCAAACCACCAGCCCAGGAGCAGGGAGGCGACACTAATCACTGTCTCACCTCTGACAGGCATTCTCCCAGCACCAGAGCAAATTGTGTCTGTAAATAAGCATTAATATAAATTTATTTCCTATAGCTGTATAAACATACTATTAAAGTAAGACCTTATCTATTCCTGTAACTGCTCACTGCTTCTGTAATACTCAGCCATTCTGCAGAGATTTGTGCCCGGAGCTGCAGCTGTACTTCGTGCTGAGGTTTTGGTAAGCGCTCCTTATCGCGACTTACCTTCCTATTCCAGCCCCCTGCCAGGAAGGGTATCTCTTGGGCCCTTCCTCCAGCGGGGGCGGAGATGGCAACACCCCGATCTTGAGTCCCCCCTCCGCTGTTCTTCACGGCTTTGCGGAGTCACGCTGTGGCGTGAGAGAGTCTCTTCCCATCCTGGTGGACGACTCAAAGCGCAGAATTTTTTTTGCATAATGAATTTTTTTTTTTTGCCGTTTTTATTGCACTGTGAAAACCAAGTATAGGGCCCCTAGTACAGCAAATGTCTGATTTTTATTTTGGTTTGTTTGTTAATGATAGGGGATTGGGAATTGTGTTTGATAAATAATTGGTATATTTTTGAGAACAAGGGATTTGTGTCAGTATTTTAAATAATTTGGTGATGCAATTGCACTGGACCTGTCAGTCTTTCTAAGCAGAGTGACAAGCTGATTGAGTTTTAGTGTGATTGCACCACTGGCTGCCATGCCCTGCATTCGACACGAGACTGAGTAATCAAATCAAATATTATGTTCCTGTAACCAAACAAAAAAATAGTAGGAATGCCATTACGTAGTTATATTCCAGATTAAACAAGGTCAAAGTTCTTAATAGTTACCTCCCCCCTACCCCAGCTGTCCTCGCTTAATAAGATGTCTTGTGAAATATAATGCTCCGCTGATTTGTACTAGCACTGGGAATAAATACTCTTCGCGGCACGTACGGCGTTAAGGTGCACACACGCAAACCATCTGCTGGAGCTTATTTCGGCTAAGCTCCCTCTAATAGGACTTTTGAATAAACACACAATGAATACTGTGGTATGCATGACAACCTATGTTGTTATAGCTAGATGGTAGCGAAAGGCATTGAATGTGGGAGCCGCGTGTCGGCGCTGGCAGACATTTTTCTGATTCGTGTGGCGTGAAGGTGTTTAACTTCGTTAAGGGGATTTTCCTCGGGGCACAGCTGCGGAAACCGAACATTAAAAAACGTGATTTTGTTAGCGCCATGATGAAAGCAGGTGAGGCTCGCTGACTATGGCGACGTTCTTTGACATCGTTCCTAAAGCGTAGCATTTGCTAAACGCGACTATGCTTTTCACTCGTTAATAGCACCCAAGCAGTGGGATAAAAGCTCAGTGCTTTGTTGAATGCCAGCTTATAGTTTTAAGTAATGCAGATATTTCAGTTAGGGCCATATTTAAATGAGGTATGCAGATATAGTGTCAGTGAATGTAATATCTGCAGTATTATTTGTGATAACAAATAAACTTTCTCAGTTTCGGAAATGAGCACGCTTATGCTCAGTAGAACTTGCAAGCTTCCCGCCATACAGATGAGACCTTCCTGAACACATGCACCTAATGCATTGCGTGATTGTGTTTGTGTGCCCTATGATGGACTGGCATCCTGTCCAGATTATGGAAAACTGCAGAACATTTATGTGAAAGTTTTCTGCGTTGTGCTTATGTTATGTGTACTAATGGCACACAATTACTGCTGCCCTGGAAATGGCTGTAAAAGCAAATGACCCCTCATGTGACCTTACGGTCTATCTAATCTATGGTAATAGATTAGATAGATAGCATTAATAATAGTAACTACAGTAGGAAAATATCATCAAAAGGCTTCTGATAGACATGCATTATTAGGGATGTGAGAAATTCTCAGCCATAACATTTTCTCTCAGGAATACCGGAATACGTTTTCAAACATTTGCTTAGTTACGGTACAGGCCTTTGTAAAGATGTGGTTGATGGTGAACGTCCTCAGTGCAGCCGGGATGGCGTCTATTCCTGTCAGCTGTGTGTTTAACAGGTGGCCATTGTCTCCTAGCAGCTGCTAATTCAGATTGCTACTCGGAAAGCCTCTTTGAATCACGAAATTGGCCAGGATGAAAGAGTTATGGGTAATTTCGGGGTAATTTGTGAGTGTGGTGTTACATTTGGCAGGATGGAATACCTGGACCTTGGATTTCATACAGTTTCTGGATCGCATAAGGAGAATTGTTATTGGTGGTACTTATAACTTGTAAGTAGGTAGGTCGAGGACCTCAGGGTGTCCAGCATCCTGGAGAAGCCCTTATGGTTGCTACTCGTTGATGATCGATCATTAGCCAGTGAGGAGGGACCTCAGTGACACAGTGGCTGATTGGGAGAATTGCGCTGGTCGTGAACTGGTGAAAAATGTTATCGTTGCTCCCCCAACTCTTCCCCTTCCCTCACCCCCTCCAATTCAGCAAATTTTATTATTGGCTGCGCCCCCCCCCACCACCCCCAACTCAAAGTTCACCATTGGGGACTATATCATTGGAACCCCCCCCGATCCCCCAACTTTACAAAGTTTATTATCGGAGACTCCTCCCCCTACTCAGGATATTGACCCTTTGCCCCCCCCTTACCCCCTCCACTCAACATATCTAATTATTGCCCCCCCCCGCCCCAACCCCAGCTTTACAAACATTATTATTGGATGCCGACTCTATAAACTTTAACCGTTGGAAACTCTTTCCCTGCCCCCCACTCCACATACTTCAGCATTGCCATGCCCCCCACCCCCTGCAAAAGCCGGTCTGGGGTGTGACTATCCCAGGCTGGAACTCACTCCCACTCCGACCCAGGGGGTCTTCCATCAGACTGCCTCTATCCTGAGTTAAGATAGTGGGGAATTTATGACCTGTTGTCTAATACTGACTTTACACTTTTGAATTGATAAAGTGGAAAACGACCTGCTGACTAAGAACGATAGGGCAGATGTCACAACGAAGGCAGTCGGCGAATTATTGGCACGTCAAAATGCGCCGCACGCGTCCGTCTTACGTTGGAGATGAGTGCAGGAGTGGGTGCACTTTACATCTGCAGACAGCGCTGCGAGCGGCGGCACGTCGTACTTCTGTCATTACATCTTCCTTCTTGTGTAACAGGTACTGTCAAGACATATTCATTTCAGTGGAAATGTGAAACAAGTCAATGCACAGAAAAGGGGAAAAACATGCAGAATGACAGCTGGGCCAGCGCTTTGTGACTTTGGGTTGATACGGCAGGTAATTACCAGGCTTGTGTCAACAGTCAGCGCGATTAATGAAAGAAAGTTGGTCGCACACAGGCCACGATAAGATTACCTACTTGCATGGGTGAGTGGGACCAGCTGGCTCTGTGAAGCTGCGGGGGAGGGAGATCCCTGCAGCTAATCTCTGCTGTTCCCTATTAGCTACATAACTACATTTCTACTATCTTTGTACCTTCTACCACTCTAGTTTCCTTAATTTAAAGGGCCATTGACCCCATTTATGATTCTGTTTTTCTGTAATTTGTCTTTGACCTGTCTTCCTGGCCACCTGCATTTCGCAACCACTCACGATACGCGTATTAGCCACTTTATCAGGCTGTTTGCGTAAAACGCGATCGATCCACCTATACACTGCAATGTGCCGTTGCCGCTAACCATATACGACTAAATTAATTTAGCGAGGCGTTCCATTTATGGATGCACTGTTAAATGACGTGCTTTTCAAATTGTAAGACGTGTTGTTCTGTCTGGTTGTTAAAAAGATTATATGTTCGAAATATGCATCTCTAAGCAGAATTTTATCGGAGCAGAATTCAAAGCTAGGTGGCACATTTGCTCTGTAGCTAATGCTGTTACTGTTGTGTGGGCTTTTCTGTGCATCAGTGCCCTGCGGCAGACTGTCAAGGTTACACCCTGCTTTGTGCCTCACACCTCCCGACACAAGTACCTGATCCCCGTGACACTAACTGTTTGAGCGATTAAATGAGCCATTAGCTACATGTGTAGTTGGCTCCTCCATTAGTAAAATTAAATGATAATAAATATTTCGTTTTATTACTTCCTGCTTGACTGCATATCCGTGTAAGTAATCGTAATATTTGCTCTATGAAGATGATTCCAAGATCCATTCGTGACATGAATAACAGACTTTTGACCAGTCTAGTGGTTACCAGTTTGTGGTTCTTATCGCAGGTATCTGTGCGTTCCTTTTCTATTTTTGCTATGCGACTATATAGCGTTGGGTGCGTGCGGTAACTTTGTTTCGCCAAGTAAGCAAAAGAAATTCTTGAAAAACACACTTCCCGTCAGCAGTGCCTCAGGTAAAAATGGTTTTCCTGGTGCCAGAGTAATTTCTTCCAGGGTGATTCTGTGGTTCGGCTCTCAGTATATCAGTATATTCTGCTTATCAAGTTTCCAAAGAATTTCATCCTCCTTCCAGCTGCTTTTCCTGGTTGAACCTCTCCCAGATAGATTAGGCGACAAGGCACACGCTCCTTGTCAGTCCGTCATAGGGCACATGCTCTCACGGTGGAGGACTTAAGGACACCAGCTACCCAAACTGTATGTTTTTGGACAAAAAAAAAGGCAGAGCAGGCAAATCCCACCCACACACAGAGCAGAGGAACAATTTGAACCCCCCCAGGACATACGAGGCAGTGGTGCTGCCCACGGAGGCCCCATAAACCCCATTTTTATTTGTAGAAACTAAATACAGAACTACTACCCAGCTACAAAGTACAGGAAAAAATGCTGGATAATGCTACAGCACTTGTGATTAATCCATGGCACATTTAGTGCCAAAATAGAGCTGTTCACTCTCTGTATATTAGTATGGATGGCATACTCCTGTCATTGCTTAATTGTTCTGTTGAATGGCACAAGAAATGGTATAGCTGTTTGCAGAACTAGAGACCACAACAAATTAACACGGTGTGAATGAACAGCTATATCGCACATGGTAATTGGAATGAATTTTGTCATTATATATAGGTATTATTCAGTATATGCACACAGTAATATGCAAAGTAAATTTGAAGAGCAGTTAAGACATGATGTGGTTATACTGCCCCTTCCCTGGCTGGGCTGCTTTCTGCCTGGGGGGGGGGGGGTGGGGGGGCGTTCTGGATCTGTAAGGAGATGTTAAATAGCTCCTAATTTGTCTGTGAAGGTTCTGTCGGCACACTTATGAATCCGAAATCCGAAAGGGTTGGGTGACGTCGTCCTTGGGGATCTGAACTAAGCGGTTTTCACCTTAACCGCACCCCCCAACCCCCCTCGGCCTCCGGGATTTTCAGATAACAGGTGGCGAATCGCTTCACTGGGCACCTCGGTGCTCTTGGGGTCGTCTTCGATGCTAGGCCTGCTGACAGGCCGGCAAAGCCTTTCGAGCCAGTGTGGAGGTCGACACACTGGCCCGAGGGGCAGTGCACCCCTGAGGGCACGTGCGGGACACATCCCAGCCCAGTGATCGGATGGTGGTCTGTAGCAGTACAATTGAAATACAGAAGAAGAGATGAAATTCAATTTGGAATCTCCGGCACTGTGGGAAATGCATTATTCTGTGACTTACCAGTTCTGTAAAGACGGGATCAGCTCAGAAAGTTTACTATAAAAAGACCATTATTTTCAGTATGCGAGGTCTAAATGTTAAAGCTTAATTACAAGCGTATGTTTTCTGCAAAGTTCATGTTGCCGCATCTCTGACAGGAGTAATTAGATTGTTTTACGCCTTTTGTTCTAACGTGAGTACATAGAACAAACAATATGGTGATTCAATCAAAGTACAAAATGCATTTCTACTAAAGGATCCGGCTGTTTACACCATCTTTGCATAGAGCAGTGCTCTTTGTGAATAATTAATATTTTGTTTTGTCACAGGGACTGTTCTGGTTGAAAATATGCAAATAAATGGCAGAGCTCAAGACCCAGGAAGAACCATATCATTATCTTTACAAGACAATTACGACCACTGGGTTATTCTGGATCCCATGAGACAACGGCTATTCCTGAACAGCACCGGCCGTGTTCTTGACAGAGATGTAAGTATCTGACATGTAAAACATAAGGTCTTTAAAAATGTAATTACCAACGTTATTTATTCCATTTACCGCTTTCTGTCTCCATTAATGGCTTGACATTACAATACACAGAACGTATCTGTAGAATTAATTTCACAATCCTCCTTTGATATTGTGGACTACACTTGCACCAGGTTAGATTTAATTAAACTCAGTTAATTATAAATGATAGATAAGAGCTTGTCATAACAGCGCGCAAAATAACAAATTAATAAATGTTAATAATAACTGTGGCTCTCCGAGAGAATTCGATTATCGACCTCAACCTATTCACTGACTGCGAGTCCTGCAGCCCAGATCGTTGATCCAATATGGACGGTGTCTTTTTAATTGGGAAACACATGTCACATAAATTCCATAAACTGTCTTCTTTAGGGTGAAGGAGGGAGAAGAATGAGCTGGGATATAGTCACAGTATACGGCACCACTGAGTCTGTCAGGCGCCAGTGGCAACCTTAGAGTTTTACTGATTGAATTTGGAGAGCACACCTCCTGTCAGCAGTTAGTCCTCTACTGTGGTGGTTCGTAAACCAGGCAGGAGTAGGCGATTAACGATGGACAGACATGGGCAACCAGGCAGGAGTAGGCGATTAACGATGGACGGACATGGGCTTTCCTGTCCTCCCCTGCAAAAACCAGGGCGTTTACAAGCACAGTGATGAGAGTGGGGGGAGGGATTAGATTTTGAATAAGATGCACATCATGAAAGCAGTTTGGATCTGTCCTCACTGATACCAGATATTGGTTTTCTGTGAATCCGAGCTGTGCTTAATTTTGCACGTGCCGGCAGATTTCTGCACCGCCTCCCCATCCGGCTCCCGACGAATACGAAGGGCAATATCTAGGCCCTTCGCTTTCAGACGTAGCCGAACTTCACTCCTCCCCGTCAGGGCCGTTCTGCAGCGTACGCTGCATCGATCTGTTTCGCATCTAGTTCACAGAACAAGGTAAAATCAAAGAAGAGAGATCCACAGGCTCGAGGTGCGCATTTCCAAATTCATTTTAATCCCTGGCTGTTAGCCATAAAAAGATGATCCCACAAAGTCTCCATTATCTCTGTAGCTTTTGAGAACTAATTGGATTGCACTATATCTAACTACTAATTTAGACATCTGGGAACCAACAGCAGCTGTCAGTTTGTTACTGGTTTTCTAAGCATAATAGTGTATTTTTTTCAGCTCACGGGAGTCTTACTTACACAAAAAAGTTCTGAGGGCAGAATGAGAAATGATTGGTTCGGAAAGATGACCAATCAGATTATAGTTGCTTGGACCCACCACCTCGACCACCTGATCAGTTATTTCTCTCAACCAATCACTTCTCATTCAGCCCTCAGATCATTTTTGTGTAAGTACAACTCCCATGAGCACAGTAGAATGGCAAACACACAGCATATACATGAATAGACTATCTGTACTGAATATAATTTAGAGATTACTTGTCGACACACCACAGCACACGGTGCACAACAACAAAATGTGTTTTGTGTATAACCCATATGTGACATAGCAGGGGGCAGCTAATTCAGCGCCCAGGGAGCAGTGCTTGGGGGCGGCATCTTGCTTAGGGTGCCTTGCTGGTCGGGGATTCAAACCTGCAGTCTTTCGATTATGATTACGGTTCCCTATCCATTAAGCCACCACTGCCCATATAGCAACAATGTGAAATATGTAACATAAATAGAATGCGTGTAAATGATCTACATTAAAATATTGAATATAACCTTTCTGTGCATAATTACAGTATGTAACTACACAATATGAATAGAGATATGTAAGCTACCTGTACATACTGTAATAGAGTACGGTATAGTATAGTAGAGTACAGTGGTAGAGCCACAAGTACTGTAACATGTTAGTAGAAATAATGACACAAACTAGGAAACAAGTGTTAATTTTGAGAAATGTTAATTTACAGTTACCAGAAAAGTATTCCCTGTGTGTTTATTTAGCAGGCATTTTTATCTAAAGCGAGGTGCAGTTGAGACAGTAGGGTCAGCCGGTCCCTGGAGCACTGGGGTTAAGGGCCGAACTCGAGGGCCCAAGAGTGACATTCCCCAGGCAGCCATGGGAATTGACCCGACGACCTTACGATCATGGGCAAAAAGTCCTAACCCACATGCTATATTCAGAGTTGGGTAATTCACATCCAGAGAGTAAAAGTCCAGACCAGGATTTTGTTTCAACCAACCAGTTGAGCACTCTGTGACTGTGACTCTTTATGCTTAGCTGGTCGGTTGAAATAAAATCCCGGTCTGGACTTTTACTCTCTGGACCTGAATTACCCAACTCTGGCTATATTCTAACATACTAGCGGCCAGACCGCCCACTACATTATTCCAAGAAATCTAATGATTGCTCCGGTTCCTTGCAGCCACCTATGTACATCCACTCCATCGTGGTGCAGGTGAAGTGCATCAACGAGCTGGTCGGCACGCTCATCCTGCACGAGGTACGCATCGTGGTGAGGGACCGCAACGACAACGCTCCGCGCTTCCAGCAGCCGCGCTACTACGTCGCCATAAACGAGGTCAGTGATGGAAGCCACCAGTCCTGCCAGTTTCGGTGAGCTCTGTTTCCGCGGCGATTAGCTTCCAAAACAGGAGAGCAATTAACATAACAGATGTCCCTTATCGCCAATCCTATTGTTGTAATGCAATTAACTTCATCCTGTGAACTACGGCAATTTCGCAAATCCACAGCAAGACGGCTCACAAAAACAATTTAGTGGTTTTCATTACCGGAAAACGTGGTCTTACTATAATATGATAAGGTTTATAAAAAGACATTTGGCTCGTTTTGAGTTGCACCATTTGCTTCTTTTTGGGCATTTTGGCATTTAATTTGGTTTCAGTAGCACTAATTAAATGAGCATTTGAAGTGGATCCTCTGAATGTCTGCCCTTAAAAGCACCCTGCGCTTCTGCTTTTCCGGCAGGGCGCAACTTAAACACACTTTGAATGCACTTTGAATGACTCTGAATGCGCAGCAACAAGCCACTCGATGTCTGATGTCTGCCTGAGACGGGATGCGAACTTCAGACGATTCCATTGCTTTCACTGTCAGAAATGCGAGGTTTACAGCTGTGGCTGTCATTTTTTTTTAATGTTAGTACAAATTGTTTTAGTGCAGTCATGGAAGATTCAGTGCTAAGCAGCTGATTCCTGCAGAAGATTTGCAGACATCAACACCTGGATAAAATTCTGAAATCTGTAAAATGCTGAAATAATCTATAAGCAGTGGCTTTATTTGGAATAATGCATTTCTTTGAATTCAAATGGTTAGTGTTTATGTTTTTGAGTTCTGTATTAGTATAATAGTCCAGGACTTCACTCCTTAATAGTGTAATAATAATAATACTACTATGCAACGCGATGTTAAGAAATGAAAACATTTACTGTTAGTCTCAGTTCTCAGTAATTACAAGCTCTGGTCACTACAGAACTAGTTGACCACAAGGCAAGATACCGATCTCCCAGCAAGTGTCGGTAATGCAATTATCCGCTCTGTGATTCGGATGCTTATCGGACGTGCGGCCGGGGATGTGGTTTTCAAGCGTGTGATCTAAAAATAGATCCACCACAGTCATCACGCAGAGTATACTGTACCGTGGAATAGATACCTAGTGATTCTCTGCGTTCTCCTTAATTGAAATTGGCTTCCCAGAGTGGTGCATTTGCACCTGTTTTTCTTCTTCCTCTTCTTTCTCATTAGCTAACATCCTTGCACGGAGGCGCGCTGCTTCGTGTACGCATCTTGGTCGTGGCCCGATCTCAATATACTTAATATCGATTCTTAAGAATTAAGCATTGAGTTGACGCGTAGATTAGTGTTGTGGTTGTTTCCAGTGTAGTCCATTAGTTAACTCGTGGAGTCTGAAGTGTCAGATAAAATCAACCTTTTCCAGCGGGGCCGGGGGGGGGGGAGTTGGGAGATAGAAGACAGCAAAGTACTGCAGATGGAAATGGGAGACTCTGTAATAAAGGCTGTACTAAATGCAGATGCAGGAGCGAGACTGAGACTGGCAGTGTACTGCTGAGGGCCCCCTCCTGACCGGATTTCCAAGGTGCAGATATGTAAACGCTATCTGGATACTGAGGCAAACTCAAAGGTCTGTCATGCTGTTTCATCATTTCCCAGCAATCGTAGTATGTAGTAAAAAACTAAAGTCTGTTGTCTTAAAAGCACCGGGATGTTGTTACTTTCTCTGTCCTCTGCAGTCTCGGAGTGTGTGATGGGGCGGACGGCATTCGCTTTGTTTTTGCTCCTGTAATCGTGCTTTAAATATGAGACTTTGATATGCATATTTTACAGCGTAACTGTCATTCATCAGCAGTAAAATTATAACTCTTCCTTCGCCTTTCTGAATAATAATTACTCAGCAACTTTAAAACCAGTATTAATAAACTTAATGATTCAGGGAATGATCGTTCTTAGTTTAAGACTGCTGTTGAATTATGTATACCTTTTCACTCATCCTTTGACTAATGCATGTTTCTGTATTCCATGCTATGAAAGTTTAAGGTGACCTTAATATTTCCTTTTAGAATCGCCCTGATTCAGTGTATTGTAATGCTCTTAAACCTACAACATTAATCCTGTTTCAGAGTTCACTGGCCAGCTCTCTGGTGTCGTACATGCCAGGACTGAGGGTTCAGTTTTCATTGTGTGTGTGTGTGTGTGTGTGTGTGTGTGTGTATTTGGATTATGTTCCCCACAATGTAATAAACACCTGTTATTGTGACGTTGTGGGGACCATTTCTCAGGTCCCCACAAACATCTGTGAATGCAACCAAAAAAGTTAAAATGCCTAAAGTGTTGTATTTTGTTGGGTTACTTGTGGTTAAGGTTAGGGCTGGGTAAGGGTTAAGGTTGCCATGTTATTGATTAAAGTTTTCCCAAAAGAAATGAATGGAGAGTCCCCACAAAGATATGATTACAAACCTGTGTGTGTGTGGGTTTTGTATATTACATTGTGGGGGCCAAATGTAGGTTAGTCTGGGTAGCCTGGTTTTCTTCTGCAATTTAAAATCATGCGGTTAGATGAATTGATGTCCATAACATGTTTGCATGTGGGCCGCTGTGTAGCTCAGTGAGGTAGGACACTGCTTGTAATCAGAAGGTTGTCGGTTTGAATCCCGGAGATCGGCAGAGTTATTTCACAGTTGGGCCCCTTACCTCCAGTGTTTGTATGTGCCCTTTGCTGGGGAGGTAGGCTACTCTATGCTGCATAATCTAGCCACCCAGTAAGTGGTTATGAAAGGTGACGGATCCATAAATGCAGATTCATCATCTCTTTCGATTATCTTGCGTCCATTCCTCACGGCTCTTTAAGATTCTGTGGGTTCGTTCTGGCAGGGGACGGCGGCGGCAGTGAGAACAGTGTTTCGTGACAGGCAGCCGCGTGACACCTAGCCCTCAGCACGGGAGGGGTGCGGCTACGCGACTCGGCAGTGACACGGAAACCCCCCCTGCCCGTCGTGGGTCTCCCTGAGACCACAGCAGCTCTCCCGCGCCGATAGAGCACACTCGCACACGTGATGGGTGCATGCCATGATTACACAGCCCTTCTGTTTCCAAGAAACTTCGGACCTGCTTGTACCGATAAGGGCCCGGTGGACATACAAAAGCCAGAACATAATCCTGCGAACTGAGCTTTCCTCTGCCCCTTTGTCCTTTTTTTTTTTCTTTGATTGATGCTTCCTACTGGGGTTTCATTTTTTGTCATGTAAAATATCCCGAAGAGGCAGAGAAGAGCAGCAGCTGAATGAATGACTGAATGGGACGGACAGTATCCGTTCTGCACGTCGCCGCCGCTTTGACAGCAGGAGTGGATCCTTTCTTCCCCCAAAATGATGAAATGATAGGTGTCCCATTTTGATTAAAAAGAAAAAACAACGGCATGCTGGCAGCGATTCAGCCGCTTTTGTCTCTGAGGCACCGAAGTGTGAGAGCCCGGGGGAGAGAAACAAGATCAGATTCCGGCATCTTCCGCAACAGGGGCCGAGATGGCTGATGCGGGGTTGGCGTCGCAACTCATTAAACTCATTAAGCAGTCGTGCATTTCAATATCATTTGTGTGCTAATGCGGCATATTATCTGCACGGTTGTAAACACCCATAAGTACGACACGTAAGGGATCCATAGTGGGATAGTGTGTGAAAATTTGCATGGAACAGAAAAATAATAGACAGGGAGGTAAACATTAGCTCTGTCTTTAAGTATGCAATTACATCACAGAGTATGCAATTTCCCAGCAAACAGAATCCAATTATCGACTCTCTAGAATATAGATCTTCAAGTGGGAAATATATGAGTATAAGAGTGTTCTGTACTGTCTGTATATGTTTGCATTTCTTTTGCTTATAAATTCATTTGAAGTTGTTGCATTTCAGTTTACCAAGCTAAGGTACAAAATAAGTCCAGCAAATACAAACTTTTTATCATAGAAATTCAAGTACAGATTCATTTGAAAATGGCCGAGTTGTGTTGTTAGTTTAGGTGGTGCAGTGGCTCAGAGTGCTGCAGGGGATAGTGTGTGGCTCTGTGAGTTGGTGCTTGTTATCGGTAGGTTTTTGGTTCAAATCCTGTGACTGGCAATGTGATTGCATCAATGTTGGGCCTCTGGGTAAAGGACCTTAACCCCAATTATTCCGTGATCCTCATTTGTACATCACTTTGGACAAAACTTATGTACTGTTGCCTGGCACCTCCAGAGTTGTGGGTTCAAACCCCACCTCTGCTCTGTGTGTGTGGTGTTGGCATGCTTTCCCTGTGTGTGTTTATTCCAGTTTTGTCCTGCAATCCAAAGACGTGTTTGGGCTGTTTCTGTCCCTGAACTGGCTGGTGAGTGTATGCATCCTGTGATGGACTGCCACCCCATCCCTCCTGCAGCTCTGGGCAGGATAAGTGCTTAGAAGATGCATGGTTGCTGTTCACCTTTTGGACTGATGCTGGGACAACTGAAAATGTTGCCTTTGATTTCCAATAACTGTATTTTCATTGTAATTTTTTATTAAGACATGTTGCAATAATTGTTTTATAAATGTTACTCTTAATTAGTATCTGTTTTCAAATAAATTGGCTCAGTTTTGCCCACAACCCTGACCAGGATAAGCAGTTAGAGGATGGATGGATGGATGGATGGATGGATGGATGGATGGATGGATGGATGGATGGACGGACGGATGGATGGACGGACGGATGGATGGACGGACGGTTGGATGGACAGACGGATGGATGGACAGACGGATGGACGAACCGATTAGTCAGTCTCATGCTTAGACATGATTAATGATCCATGTACTGGATCACATGCCCTGTGAACACCAATTGTACATTAAGGAATGATTAATGATGACATTTTATCCAATAAAACAAACAAGAAACAAATTTAGCTCATTTAAACTCTATGGGGATTGCACTCACGGATAATGTTTAGTTGTTTTCTTTATTACTGACAATTTCCTGTTCATCCAAAGGAGAACTGTTCTGAAATGTTTAGTGTTTGGAATGAGCAAAAGTCATTTAGTATCTTCTGGTTTGCATCAAAACTGAATGGAAAGTAAAATTCCCTTGCACAGCAAGTTCTGTCCGTTACAGTAATATTCCTCGATCATGAAATTTTCATTTAAAGGGAGGCTCCTCCGCTCTCATTTCTGCTGTTTAATTCTCAGTCTCCCATGTTTCCTTTAGTGACAGACAGGTATAGATCAGTCTACTGAAGGATAAGCAGCTGTTGCTCTGGGTTTATCTGGCTTATCTAGATTCCAGCCGACATACTTATTAAATACTAATAAGCCAATTTCAGTACCAAAACAAGCCTCACTGCCCTGGAACAGGTTGACGTAAAGGTACTGCTATGTCTTCCATAAATGATCTGAAGCGTGTTTTTGTCCTCATTTAGCCGGAATCCACTTTTATCCGGGGTAATTGATTCTTTGATGAGGTCTGGCACGCTGCGGCATGTTGGAACGAAGTATTAAGTGAAAAAACAATGCAAAACCACTCATTGCATTGTTTATGGAAACAAAATTTGTTTGGTGTAAATCCCGCCAGCAGCTTCCAAGACTCCCCGTGACCCTGATTAGGAAGAGCGGGTATCGCAAACGGACGGATGGACTGGTGTAAATCCTCAGTACAAGGCAGTTCACAGGAGACAACTGCGTTTGAGCAAATTTCCACTTCAGAGAACGCATCGAGGAGTTTGTTGTTATTTGTTTACTGCTTTCATGGGGAGCTGGTGCTCAATCCATTTCTATTTGCCTCTTTTCAGCTAACACCAGTGGGGACCACAATCTTTACTGGCTTCTCTGGGAACAATGGTGCCACAGATATTGATGATGGCCCAAATGGACAGATTGAGTACGTCATCCAGTACAACCCGAACGACCCGGTATGTTAAAGCAACATACCCTGTACTTTCCTATAATATAGTATTATATGAATGAATTGACATAACTAGTACACAAGATTGTAGGGTATGAAGTTAAAATGTGCCGTAAATCCTTGTCATAATCATGCAAATGCGCATAAAACAAGTATGCATGTCTGCTGTTGTAACAATAAAATACTGCAAATGCATACTTCTTTATCAGCTATATCAATCCCTGATTATATAGTGTAATATACTATGTTACAATATAGTGCAGTACTGGACTGCTCTGTTTCAAAAACACTGCATTCGTTTAATGAAGATCACTACAGTATAGTGAAAATTTGATATATGGAACATTGTATATGTAAAAATTAAGAGACCACTGCATGTGTTTTTAAAAATGTTTATTTCTGTGACAGCCATTGTATGAGCGATATTTGTTGAATTTCAACACAAAGGCACCTCATTCAACTTATCGTTTAGCTGATTAGCTGAACCAAACCTCAGCAAACGAGGAAAGGTTTGGGACCCACTGCCATGGACGTAGGCATCCTCTCTTACTAGGACACGATGGATGTCATAAAAACATTCCCAATAATTTAGAAACATTATGTAACAACCATTGACTGTACCAAAGACAAAGATTTCTATAGTCTTAAGTAAAGAGACTATCTTGTCAGAGATGACCTCCAACTGATCTTCGCATGCTTCATGAATAGAAGAATGACATCAAGTAGCCTTCAAGAAGAATGGGAAACATTAAGTGGTGTGAAGTGCCCTGCTAGGACAGTTTGAAATGGCCTTCTACAGTGGAAGCAGGACTGAAGTCCCACGATGCAAGGCAGACGTCCTTCATCAGTAAGACGCGGAGAAGAGCCAGGCTGGAGTTTACAAAAGACCATAAAGATTGGGGCGTAAAATGTTCAGCTCTGGCCAGCAGTTTGGTGGTTAGATGGAGACCTGGAGAGGCCAACAAGACCCATGTGGAGTTTGGCGGAGGATTGCTGATGTTTCCGGGGATGCTTCAGCAAGGCTGGAATCGGGCATATTCGTCTCTGTGAAGGACACATGACTCAAGCAATGAATAAGGTTGTCCTGGAAGAATACTGGCTTCCATTTGGTCAGACAATGCTCCCCAACTCAGCTGACCGAGCTTTCCAGCAGGACGATGCTCTGTGTCATGCAGCCAGGCCAATCAAGGTGTGGAGGAGGACCAGCAGATCAAGACCCTAGACCTGAGCCCCATAGAAAACCTCTGGAATATCATCAAGCGGAAGATGTATGGTCACAAGCCATCAAACAAAGCTGAGTTGCTTGAATTTGTGCTTCAGGAGTGGGACAAAGTCAGCCAACAACCATGTGAAGGTGGAGATTGTGGCGCAGAGCATCCCAAAATGCATGAAAGCTGAGAAAAGATTGGGCTCAAATGCTGATTGTGATCACCCTTCATAAGTAAAAAGATTATTATTGTATTATTTAATAATGGATATAAACTTATTTAGTTTGCATTATTCCACATATAACAGCGTTGAACCTTTCAGCATTTTGATCATTTGTCATTATCTGGAAATAAATACTCTGAATGACAATATTTTTGTTTGGAATTTGGGACCGAATGTGATCAATAGTTCATGAAAGATACAGGAAAATGTATCTCTTGCACAGGCACATACCCATAAATTGTAAAAATCCCGGAAGCTGAAAATTTTGACGTGGTCTCTTAATTGTTTCTAGAGCTCTATACAGTATATAGACTCATACAATACATGCAGTGTATCTTCAGCGGTCAGGAGTCTCTCTACTCCTGGCAGGCCAGTAATCTTCATTGAGTGTTTGCAGTGTAATGACTTCACTTTGAGGCCCGGCCCGTCTGTATTGCAGACAGCAAACAGAACCTTTGACATACCGCTCACCCTGTCCGGCGCCGTGGTCCTGAGGGAGAGGCTGAACTACGAGGAAACCACACGCTACCTGGTCATCATTCAGGCCAACGTGAGTCCTGTGGGGCGGAACCTGTCCTTCCCTGTCGGCCAATTACAGGGCAGTATTTACGGTGTGATATCGCAATTAAGGAAGGATTTATAAGTGCCTCCCAGTGAAATGTGCCTTGCATTTCTGCTTCATTATGCATGTCAAATGATGTCTGTGTATTAATGGATTGCCATTAATACCACCTCCCTTGGTGTGTCACGCCCATCAGGTGTGGATGATGAGTTTTTAAATCATCAGAAATTATGATGTGTGAACTGGAGGAAATGCATTTTGATATATGGGTTCATTATAGAAGAAAAGGAACAGGTTGGCAGCTTGTGAATTTTAAAATTTATTTGTTCTCCCAAAATGTTGCTGGTAGAAATGAAAAAGTGGCTGAAATTATGTTGTACGTTTTTTTTTTTTTTTTTATGTATTAAGATGCTTCTTCTCTCAGGTGGCGTAAATTGACAGGTTGAAACGTTCATTTTTGTCTTCATTCCATAAACAATAAATTATCGCTGTGTGAGCAATCGAATCCTAGTAGAGAGCAACAAACTGTTTCTTAAAATATTTGAGTGACAAATGTGTAATGTGCCTGCAAGCAATGGGACCCTATTTTTTTCACCAGTCAGTATGAAAATGCTTTACGTACATGATAGAGTTATTAGATGAACTCTGGAGTTGGGGTTGAATGGGGTTGCATTCCCGATGCGTCCCATTATGATTAGTTGAACCTGACATGAGATTTCTTGCTGAGAAAAGCAGCTGACAGCCTTAAATATTTTATGCCAGTTCAACGCCCTGAATAGCAGTGCAATTCGACATCATTATTCAAATGCTGTGTCCTGTGTGTGCGTATTTGTGCGTACAGTATATATTTATGTATATTCGTGATAGGTAGCAGTAATAAATACCTTTCCTGCCATAAACGTATTTTGGTGATTTCAAGGATGGCTTTGCCTTTTTGCAGAGTCTCTGCGAAATCTATAGTCACTTAACGTTGTGCATTAAGAGAAATAAAAATGTCATGGCAATACGATTAAGTTAAATTCTTGTTTTTTGATTTGCACCTGCAAACTGGAACATCTGGAACGCCTGCTGAGGATGTCAAGTCATTTCTTTCTGCTTGGCAGATAAACTATTGTTTGTATTTGGCGTTCCTTTATAATAATAGTTTTTTTTTGTGTGACGGAGCACAAACGGACGTATGACACAGCGTTTTCTTATACGTGGCTCCGGTGTTTTATTTCAGTTGCAGCGTGAAGAATTCGCCGATAATAAATGATCCTGTTCCTTTACCTCCCCTTTTTATATGGGAAGGCTAGTTGCTGAAATGCCGTGCGTCATGTGTGCTGAGCGTTAGCCAGCTATCTACTGCAGGAGTGGCATGGAGCAGCTGTCATTTCTCTGCAGGGCTTCGCGTGGGGGATTTTCTGTGGAGACTCCTCTGATGAGCCCCCCCACACACTTTTCTTGGCAGGGTTAAATTTTTCAGTGGGATCTGTTGTCACTGCAGTAACTCAGAGTTTGCTTTTCCATTTTCCTTTGACTTATTTTATTTTTTCGTTTGTTTTTCAATTTCACTTTTCAGCAGGACAGAACAGCCACAGGGAAACGTGGCTTTAGTTTTAATTTGAAAAGTTTATTTTTTTTCTGTTTACTGCTCTTGTTCTTATCCATGCTTCTTAACTACTTACCGATATATTTCGAGCTGAGCAGGAGATGTGCAAGAACATTTTTAACATTTACCTGAGGAACCTACTTGCCCATTTGTTTCTGACCATTTTTAGTTCCATGAAGATATCGAGGTCTTCCGGGTTCTTACAGTAATCTTTTCCCGCAGGACCGTGCCCCGTACCCCAAAGACAGGCTCACTGCCACAACAACGCTCACTGTAGACGTGCTTGACGGGGACGACTTGGGGCCCATGTTCCTTCCTTGCACTCTGGTCAACAACACGCGGGACTGCAACCCCATCACGTACCGGGCCGCCATCCCGGAACTCACAGACCCTGTAAGCCTTCACACCTCTGTCAGAAACTGTCATAATACTAATGATAACATTATTTGCAGAGGTGGGTAGTTCAGGTCCAGAAAGTTGAAATCTAGGCCAAGGTTTTGTTTTAACCAACCGGTTGAGTACCGTGTGACTGTGACTCTTTATGTTCAACTGGTTGGTTGAAACCAAAACTTGGTCTTGATTTATACTCTACAGACTTGAGATTTCCACCTCTGATTATTTCAGATGTCAGACTCGCACCACTATGCACATGGATATACAAATAGGCTTTGGATGTGACAATTACACTTTGGCATTAAGGTAATTTCTCCAGTTTGAGATACTGATATCGGAAGGAGATATCAAACATTTCAGACTTTCTTGTTTACATTTTGAATATCTAGAGCTGCAAAGGCGCAAAGATATTTGATCAAATAATGACTTGCTCTGTATTTACAACACCAAAAAAGCAATAATTTTTTTTCCCCCATTTTGAAATCCATCAGTGTTCTGCAAAAAGGGTGAGTATCAGGTGAAATATCTGGGTAGCATATTGATATGCCTGGTGTTCTGTTCGATTTTAAGTGCCTTTCTTGTCTTCACTTTGCAAACTGACGATAGTGGCAGGTCAGCGTCCAGTGACAAATAACTTGATTTCTAATGAGTGGAACGAGACCATAACTTGTGTTAAAGGCACTAGCATAAATGCTTGGTTTTTTCTGAAGCCTCACGTGTAAAGTGCTGTTCACAAAGGGTGAGATAATAAGTGATGATAAGCTGTAAACTGACCACTCTGATTTAATGGCGTTCTGGGATGAGACGTAAGATGTGCTGGGATACTATAAGGGGAGAAGGTTGCTGGTTATTCCGCTGTTCTTGATTTAGTGCATTTTTATAAAACCCCATTATTTTCGTGAGGAATAATGATGCACCAGAAATAGCGAAAATGTACTATTAAGATGAATAATTATTAAATAAAGCTACTTACTTATGTTGATGCAGCGGTATCCTGTACAGTTTACAGTTTCATGCTAATGGTGCCACTTCCTCTGTCGGCGTAGAAGCCCAGAGATGCTGTCTTTGCCTTAGACAAATGAAGCGTATTTAGCTCTGTACGATTTGCACAGTTATCTCAGCACCGAAATGGCTAGCAGCTTGTTTTTCGCATGCCGGCCCTAGTGAACGTGTAGCGAGTAACATAATAGAATGAGACTTTTTGACCAGAAACCTGTAAGTTTAATTACCTCGGAGAATGACTCTATACCTCCCTGGAGTATGTCCTTAACTTCAGTTGAGGGAGCAAATGCATTGGTCTATCAACGAGTGACGTGTGAAATCGCGAGCTCTGATGTTGGAGGCCATGACAAATACATTATGTTAAATTTTATTCAGAGCTGTCAGGTCATGTTTAAGTAAAAGTGCAGCATTAATTGTCCACCGAATCTCTTATTTTTGATTGGTTCCCACAGTGCGACGCTGTCTTTGTAAGTGTAAGCAGAATACAAATAAATGCAAATCAGGAACAGAGCGATCGCGCCGGCAAAGTAGAATTTACAGGCAATTAGCTTCTGTCAATTCATCGTCTGCAGTACCTTTGATAACTCGCATGGCATCGGTGACCCTGGCTTGCAGTAATTATAAGTGATTTATGTGCGACGCGGCAGATGGATGCAAAGATTCTTGGTCGCGGGCCGCGGTGAGTGATGGAGAAAGCGCCGCTCCAGGCCTCCCGTGGCATTTAACACGCGTTGATCCCATGAAATGTTTTCATCAATAGTGGAGAAAGTAGGCCTTTAGGGTTTGTTTCCAGGTCGCGCGTTTCGGGCTTTTAGTGACGACGGCAGAGGGCAGTGTGTCCGTCAGCATTCTTTCGCGTCATCAGTCAAACCATTAGTCTGAGCAGCCGTCTTAATAAAGAGAGACCGAGTGATCAGGTCAGAAATGGTGGGGGGGGGGAGCAGATTGAGTAGTCATTGCTTGACTGACGTATCGTACGCATAATTAAATCGTAAACTTTTGAGTAACAAAGAACTCTTGACTTTTGACACTCTTAACAAATTCCTGTCTCTTTGAAAAATTACATTTACAATTACAGAAAAAGGTCTTCGTGTTAAATTAGATTATGAAATTGACATGTTTTTTTTCCCCTCACAGCTGGGATATGGTAATCAGCACTTACATCTGCCTTGATTAATAATAAAACTGTTGGAGAGATACAAGTTTGCAAACTTTGTGATAAAAATTAGCGTCGCAGCTTTTAATAAAATTGAACTTCATTATCCCATGTTTTATTTAATTATGAATTAGTAAAGATGCGACCATAACAGATTAAACTGATTAATAACATGGAGTTTTGGAAATAAAATCTCTTTGTAAATGTTCTTCTCTGTGCAGTAGCTGTAGTTTTGATTTCTGCCGGTTTCATTGGCCAACCAAGATACAGAAAGTGGTGCATCGTTATTTTTTATTAGCTATACTGTTTAAGAGCATTTCGCTTTGTTGTAGTCCGGTCGGCTCAGGGGCTTTTATAATAAAAGAAACCCACAATCTGGGATGTGACCCTCAGCTCTTCTAAAACTGCAAAAGCCCTTCTTGGTGCTGAGGCTTGTCTCACACATGATCGACTATCCATCTATTTTCTGTATCTATTTATCCTATACAGGGTAGTGGGGGGGTCTGGAGTCTACAGGCACAAGGCATGGAATGACCTAGGGTGACCTAGGGTGACCTAGGGCAAGGAGTACAAACCATTTGGCAGCTCTGGGTCACCTCAGCATGTTTTTGGACTGTGGGAGGAAACCGGAGAACCTGGTGGAAGCCCCCAACCCCGGGGGGGGGGGATTGTAAAAGCATAAAAACTCAACACATGTGGAGTCAGGATGGATGTTGGAACCCTGGTCCCAGAGATGTGAGGCACCGTTGCTAAACCCACTTAAGCTAAAGTGGGACGAATTAAGTATTCAGCTCATCAAAATTTTTCGCGTTTAACATGTGTCCAATGCAGCTATTCGCTTGTTATTTAGAGCGGTCATTGATACGAACTCAAAGCGACATAACTAAAGAAATCATTACATTGTAATCCACAAATAAAGTTATATGCTGTAAAGTGGAATGACACAGGAGAAAAAAAAAGATACCAAACTCACTAACCGAAATGTAATTCATTTTTGGTGGAGAAGCCTTTGTTTGCTATGACAGCTCAAGACGCCTTCCGTTCAAAGAAGCTAATCTGTCGCAGTATATGTCCAGGTTGGGATTTTGCTTCATTCTTCTACACAGACAGTCTTTAAATCTTTAAGAATCCGGGGGCCCCGCTCGTGTGTCTTCATCTTCAGTTCCTTCTATAAGTGTTCAATCTGGTTTAAGTCTGGTTATTGACTAGGACATGTCATCTTTAATGAAAAATAATGTTTCAGTACTTCTTTCCCCCAATGTAAAATTGCACTATTTTTTATGTTTTCTTTTTAAGCTAACAGCTAAATCCTCCATCCCCCAGGAAGAAATTGACTAATTCTCAGTTGATATAGCTGGAAAATACGAATGTATTTTCAATATCAAAGCACTGCTAAATATTCAGTACAGATGGTACTCATAGAATTGTAGCCGTTGAACAGCGTGAATCAGTGTTCTTCGCTGAATTTTAGACGAAGGCCATGGGGGCTTCCCCCGGTGTACAGGGGGGGCTGGGGGGGCACCGTTTACTTTTTAAAAGCTGGCTAGCTGGAAGTAATGTCGATGCTGCTTCACTTGATCGTTAGGTAACTACGTAGCTGCACATTGCTGGGGAAGTCGTATTGCGTGTAGAATGAAAGCAATAATTAAAAAATTTAAAAAGTGCTAATTTAAAAATGACTGAATCTGATGGTCAGGATAGTTTGCTTTTTATTTTTATTCAATCACGGGCTGTCACGCTGACCTCCAGGGGGTGCCAGTGGCCCACAGGCCTCGCATTGAGGACCACTGGCATAAAAGACCTGTGATATACAGCTAATCAAGACAGGAAATGGTAACACCACTTACAGTTTTCATAAATACGCAAAACCAGATAATGCGCGGCCGCCGGTACCATAACTTGCCATTTTGACGCCTTTCGCAGACAATCCGAAATATAGACGTCTGCGAACTTTTTAACATCAAAACCATGGCAGGAAGTAAATTAATGTTGAAAAGTTTACGACAGTTTTTCTGACGATAAATTCAGTTTTAGGCTGTTCTAGGTCTTTATGGCAACACTGGGCGTTTTCGCAGAGCGAATCAAAGAAATAATTCTGTGAATTTTTCCTCGGCTGCATTGTCCATTCTGTAAAGTTGCATATAAATTAAACCAAATAAGCCCCGCCCCCCCACCCCATAACCCTGCACTGGGTAAGCAGCTAAAAGATGGATGGAAAATGTAAATGTGATATATACTATATACTCAGAGTGTTTATGAATTGCCAATTTTATTATGATTGATGCATATGTGGGTGTTGGCCGGGCGATGGATTGGCTCCTTGTAAAGGGTGTTCCCTTGCCCCGGGGTTGAACATTGTGCTGGTGGTTTGGATTAATAAGTTATTATATATGTAATATTCAGCAGTCCTAACCTCATTTTGCAGCAAGTTTAAAAAGCATGTTAATGAGAGGTCCATCCGTCTGAAAATGTCATTTTCAGCACCTGTTGCTTAGAGCCACAAAAAGTAGTGAATAACTGAATAATGTATTGCTTGCAGTGCGACACAGTGCCCTGGGGGGTGTTGGGGGCATGGGGGTGTGGGGGGTGGGAGGAGGTGACTGCAACGTTTTTTTTTTTTTTTGGTGGTGGTTGTGGAAGCATCAGCCCAGTGGTTGGAGATCAGATGAGGTTTTTTTTGCTGGCAGAATGAAGCAGGGATTTGGGGAAGCTCATCAGCAGCGCTAAGCTGCGGCAGAATTAAGATAACAGCTGTGGAGGACTGAAGGAGGTTGCTTTATAGCAGAAAGGATTTCAGTGTCAAACGTACAGGGGAAATGAGTGGATGAGACAGCATTGTAGCGTCTGGAGCGCATTGCATCTACCTGCCGTGTGCCGTAAACCTAGATGGAGCATGTGATTGTACGATTTATTTATTTTTTATGTTGTCTTCGTTGTAAAAGGAGACCTCGCTGTTTACATAGAGATGCTGGAAAAATATCCATCAAATTACTACACAGCGTGTTAGAAGAATGAGTGAATGAATGAATGAATGAATGAATGTTGCATTTATCTCGCGCATTTCAAGACACCCAAAGCGCTTTACAGAACCAGTGGGGAGTCACTTCAACCACCAGCAAAAGTCCCAGGATTAGCCTAAAATCTGCGCAAGCTCTGTAGAAGTACGTCTATTTATACAGGAAATGCTGATGATAAATACCAGCGACACTGAAAAATAGCCTTGGGCTGAGTTGTGTCATTAAATTTGTCATGCTCATCAGGTGTAGAATTTCTCCACTGTTGGTTTAAGGAGAAAAACACGCTTCTCATATTGTTTTACATTTGATATGTATGTATTTCAATGTTCAGATCAGGAAGACATTCATTTAATATACATTTATCACTTTGCCTGTTACATTTTCATGCCTGTCTCCTTCTTAACTGAAAACTCTCTGTGCTTTATTTCAGTAAATTCTGCTTTTATGAAAACACACACACTCTCTCCATTGTAACAGGACCCCAGAAACCTGAGGACAGAAATGAAATACCTGCAGGGCTGGAAACATGAAAATAACAGTTTAAGGAACATAAGGGTTTTCTTATTCTTGTGAATGCCTTTGAAAGCAAAGAAGCATTTTGTCCTTTAAATCCGATCACCTATGATCTTGCTTTTGTATTTTCTTTCCCCTCACTGCGGTACATTTGAGTGCCTCTGTATAAAAAGGAGGTTCTTGTACTAAGGCTGAAATGCTGGTCCACTAAATCTCCCCCAAGCCGTTTGACACCCTTTGCTTAGTCTCCCAAATGCGGCTAGCGGTTCCTGTAGTTCAAAGAGTGGATGGAACCAAACGGGTCACCTGAGGACAGTTGCCGGATCCCCTCCTTAGCTATTGGCGGTTCTCGGTGGTGGGAGGTTTTAGCTCCCCTGCTCAGTGTGCTTTTATCATGAAGGACGGCGCACTAGTGGCAAGCCTTGGCTCTCTACAGTGAAGGATACCGCCCAAAGCTCTGCGCACGAACGCTGTGGGAGATGGTCTTCAGACAAATCTGCAGGTCATTAGAGCTCGCTACGCCTGTTGTTGACAACAGACTCTATATATATATAATTTAAGGCTGAAGGATCTCATGCGGCAGGGATATTTGATATTCTTTGTGTTTTAATTAGCAAGAGAGGTGAATTAATTAAGTAGCGTTCGGGTCGCTAGCTGGAGGGAGAACAGGAGCAACTGTCACTACTAAACGGGAGCATTACAGAAGTTTGATGAGGCAACTTAATTGCAAGGGGCCCAAACGGACCCCAGGATCACTGTCGGGTTCCCAACACACAAAGCCATACGTTTCAAAGGGACAAACACGTAATTAACAGTCCTTCAAATTATGAGGTTATTAGATAATTGCCGTCTGAAAGAAATAATCTAGGGTGAACTCTGTGTTGTCTTCGGATTGTTTTTTTGGTTACACTTAGTGTATATAGACAGAAGCGCACTTTGCAGTGCTGTATGGCACACAAGCCAGTCTACAGCATCAAACAACACTGCAGCGGACTCACTGGTTTTATCAGCTGCCAGTGCTGCGCTGCTTCCATTGCAGATTTGCATATTTTTGGGGTCATGCTTAGAGTTATAATCTGCTGCTCTTTCGCTTGAATTACGCTGAACCGCTATCTAGCTTGATTGCTAAGTTGCATTAGTAGCTACAATATGTGATGACAAATGTAGAATAAAGGAGCGAATCTGCAGCAGGCCAGCTGCCCCGGGGGGTCCTGATGAATAAGCAGAGTTCGTTTTGGCGCACACTGTAAATCGCTTAAGAAGCAAAGAGGTCACCTAGCGCGAGGTTCAGGGATGGTCGGCCGCGGGGCGAGGAGGAGCGTGTACAAACCCGCCGGATGCTTCCCTCCGCGCTCCACAGACGCGCTGCTGTAGCGCGGCGTTTGGAATTCAGAATAAAGGCCGTTTCCAGTTCAGCTCACGCGGGACGCTATGGAGAAACCGCATGCACTGGATTTCCGGCCCGTCGACAGTGTCTGTAGGAGAGGCTGACTGTGACCTTGTACCCAACAAGATGTACAGCTCAAGGGCCACCGCATTCCAGCTGGCTGCTTGCTAAGCAGCTCACTGAGACCCTGGGGATAAGGGCTGGATATCATACCAGCAGAGACTAATACTGTAGTATCCAAACAGTAGCTGGATTTATCAGAATAACAGACATTAACTGCAGATTTGTAGCCTGTGAATTAATACGTCAGAGCATTGAAAGCCTCTTTAATGAGATCGCTAGCATAGCGTATGCATATATCCAATTACACACGCATTGTGTCGATTATCATCCAGACCTCATCAATGCGTAAACTATCCCTGCACAAACTTATCACACTTCATCAGCTGCTTGTTTATTTTTTTTCGAATTTGCATATATACAAATTGAAAGGAAAGAATTTTTACAACCTTTTTACAATTACATAGCATAGCAAAAGATCAGCATTTATTTATTAAAAGGGGGCGGGGTGTTTAACTAATCAGGTATGCCAGTTGCCTTTTGTAATTACTTTATTGGGAAAAAAAGATTTATTATATAAAGTGTTCTCAAATCTCCGCAATCACAGTTTGGGGACACCGTAGGGTGTGTGGGCTAAGAGATTAGAGAGCTGAGCTTGCAATGCAGTCTGCCATGATAAACGCTAATCGTTTATTTATGTCTAATTAAAAGCTTCAGGCTGAGGATGTGAGTCGACACAGTGCCTGATGCAGTCTCGTAGGTGAAAGGTAAACATGTTTTCCATATCTTTCATTAATAGCAATGTTTTGCGATAATTAAAGTGATTTGTCAATAGTCACGTGTGGAGTGTTTACCGGCCATGTGTTAGTAGTTAATTCCGTCCATCTTTTTTTTATGTTCTTTTTCAGTGTAAGTAGGAGAAGAAAAATGGTGTCAGGTCGTTTCTCGTATGTAAGGGAAGCAGGAATGAAATCACGGCAAATGGCTTTATTGTTACAGAAGTGTGGAAAAATGGTGCCTTGCTGTGCATTTATCACGGCCGAGGGATCAGACTGCCATAGGAGCAGAGTGTGTGCTTTTGTAAGGTAACATGCCAGCAGTGACCGATAAGCACTGGCTGAGGGATGTGGGCCGCAAGAGACCCCACCACAGTGAAGGGATGCTTCACTGTATCAGTGCACTGTATTGGACTGAGTAGCAGAGATCTTCCCTTCCTGAGACGTACAGACACACACAAGGGTGAGAGTGAGTTTGGGCGTCACAGCACAGCGGGTCAGCTAGGGTTCAGCAGGAGCAGCTCTGGAGCTGGGCGGTAAGGGCCTTGCTCAAGGGCCCAAAGGCAGCGTCGCTGTGCCAGTCCTGGGATTTGAACCAAAGACCTTCTGATCGCAGGCAGAGAATCCTATCCCACTGAGCCACACCACCTTCCTGTGCATATTTCCCCCTATTTAATTTATTTAATAGTGTTCCTGGTTAGTACTGAGGCCAGTATTCTGAGCTTTCGAATATGATGTGTCAAAGCACTGGAACGGATAATGCAAATAATCTTTGGGAGATGCATAATGAGATTTATGAAATCTTACAACAGCTGCAGAGGATCTAACTCTTTAATGTAACAGTTAATTGCTCAGCTGAATATACATAAGCCAAATATCTCACACATTTGCGAATGATCTGCTTTTGGCTGGAATCTGAGGTTCAAGAACAAAGAGACGCAGTGCTGCCATTGTGTGTTGCTGTTCAAATAAGTGAAACATTTCCCGCTGCCAAAATTACGTTTACAGGGCGGTAATTAATCATGTAAAAGTAGTTAACAAAAAGGAGGCGCAGAATGGAATATAAATGGCATTTTTCAGATGTCACAGTAAACATCGCTGCAATATTGTGGCTCACGGTATTGTAGTGGCGTTTAAGGTTAGTAATGGAATAGTTTTTCCAATGTTCACCTCTTATTGCACATTAAAAAGCATGTCAGGTACCTGTAAACGTTGTGCGGCTCAGCTAGTTGGTCCATGAAAAGCCTTGAAGTGTTCATGGTTAGAGCTTGAAGGTACAGAGAGACTCTTCCCTCTTTTCTTAGCCCATCTATTCTTCTTAGCTGCATGCACATCCTGGGCAATTTAGTGACTCCAATTAGTCCGGCAGCATGAGTTTTGGGCAGGAATGGGAGTATCGGGGAGGGGGGGAAGCACCCAACTACATAAGTGTGTTACCCACCAGGCCAAGTGCTTTTACACTCATTTCTAGGCAGTTAAAGAACGCCAAAGTCAAACTGGGTGCTTTTTTATGCGTTCTGCATTTGTTCATTTCCAGTAATTGTTTTCCCAATCGCAGCCTGAGTGAGAGAGCTTATTCCAGGAAGCTTAAGGCAGGGCAGGGAACTCATGGAGATGTAGAGAGACATTTATGCATTATAATTATTAAAACTGAAATGATGTCTGAACCAATGCCCTGTGTTCTATCAGACTAAATTAACTTCCGAACCACGGAGAACAAGTTTGTAGCCTGTACTGTCAGGAACGGGCATGTCGTTTCAATACATTACATTACGTTACATTGCATTACATTACTCGTAGTAACTGTTGGGTTTAAATTATTTAATTCTAGGTTGGCGAATAGCTGAACTGCCTGCCCTCATTTTCTGAAAGCAAATTTCCGGCTGCTTTGTGGTTGGTCCTAATGAGCGTCATGTTTGCGAACGTGTCAAAAGTGGTGAAATGGAAGCAATTAAAGTTATTGTTAATTAATTCGCAAGTGCTGTCTCAGCTTGACTGAGGAGTCTCTTGAATGTAGAGCATTGCGGTGCTTATTGCTAAGTGACCACTGCTCGCTCTCTCTCTCTTTTTCCCTATCTGACTGGGGATTTATATAAAAGTACTACATAAGGAGTCATTTCTTAGTTACTGTCTTCAGTGGGTTCTGTTTCAGGCCTGTGTTTGCACTCCTCATAAAGTGAAGAAAGCCAGTTTACTGCCATTCGTAACCTTGTTAAGCAGCATTAGTCACAAAGCAAAAATGAAAGTGGTAAGACTCCTTTTAAAGCAATCAGGTTTAATGCATTATAGATACTTTCATAATGCATTATAATGCATTCATAAAGTATTATAAACATGGCTATAGATATTTATAAAAATACATTATAGTCATGTTTATTATGCATTATGAATGCTCTATGAAGCTCTTATCTATAATATACTATAGATACCTTAATGATGCATTATAATGGCTTATACTGATCATTATAATGCATTATGAAGGTATTTATAGTCTATTATAATGACCTCTTTAAAAAAAAAAAAGTTTTCTCCCCCAAACTTTCAGTTGAGTGCATATGTATTGGACAATGAAAGGAATGAATAGATACTCAAAAAGTAAATAAATGTCATCAAATCATTTAAACTAGTGTAGACATAACCCTGCATAGCATAACACTGCGTGGTGTTTCATGTAGCCTTTAATTCTTTGAAATGGATTGAGAGAGACAGTGTTTTCTTATCTTTTCATTATTCCTCTCATTCTCAGATGAATTATATATATACAGCCACAATTAATAAATGAACACAAGCTCTGATGTTACGTAATGTGATGGTAACCTTTATATTTTCTCTTGAAAATGCTTTTAGTGGAGTCCTTGCAAATGGTTTTTAATTATTTTTTTTAGAAAAAAAAAGCTTTTCCTTTGATTTCCTCCCTTCACGGATGTGGGAAGCGTGAGAAGTTACCTGTAACCTCTTTGAAGACCTGCTTATGTTCTCTGTAGATTAGGGGAGGCATTGTGACCACTGATGTGTACATCGCATCTGTTACACGATTTTCTTTTAACATGAACAAAAATAAATGAAGGCATTGCATGCGTCTGAAGTCATTTGAAGCGAGTTGCAAACTCACACTGCTCTTCGCATTAAACACATTTGTGCTTGAGGCGCAGGACGTCCACAGTTTCAGTGTGGATTCATTAAAAGCTGGATGTCCCATATATGGATTATAATATTCTCTTTTTGTAGACATCAGCTGTCAGGATGTGCGGAGAAACGACAGAATAAAATCGTTATGCCCATTTCTGGGTACTAAACTATACAAAATGACAAATCATTTTCTTTTCCTGTGCAGAGTGTGTTTCTTTTAGTACAGAAAAATTGAGATGTACAAAAAAATGAAAATGGAAACTTTTCAAATAAAAACTTGGTAACGATACTAAATTACATGGTGACAATATTGAATTGTACTGAAATAACATTTTATTGAGTCGATGATTTTGAAGCAGTATTTTTGCAAGTATCTTTTCGCATGCTTATTTGGTTTGTCGTAGCAAAAATGTAATAACAGTATAAGCTGTGTATAAATCTGAAGGACGTTTCATGGCTGTGGACCTGGACACACTGCGTCAGCGTTCAGTGCCTCCTGATTGATTACCTGTGCTGTTTGGCTCTTGGAGATCCACTGAAGCTTGCCAGTGGCCTGCACTGCGAAGTGGGGTTCCTGGCATATCGGGGTAACTTGTCGGAATTAAGGTACCACAGTTTAAATGTACTTTATATTTGTTCACTTACATTTTGCCCAGACTACCGTAAATCCGACGAGGTGCCCCGATAAGCCAGTAACCCCGCTTCATAGTGCAGGGCCCAGCTCAGATCCAGTGGACGGAAAACATTTGTGCTTGGAATGAAGCTACGGCGTCTGCGTCTTTTCCCGACGCTGTTCACGCCGTATGTGAATCACATTCATCACCGAAGCGGCTCAGTTCATAGCTGAAGACCTGTTTTTTTGTACAGTTTCCAACTCCTACACATCTGGCGTGACACTCGCGCGCACAGACTGTCACGCTCACGCAAGTAATCTTACGGAAAATCTATATTATTCCATTATAAACCTAAAGTCACCTACCTGTATATCTAAAGCATTGGGGCAGTTTGTAAACCCTACAGACTATTTACAATGTCATAAAACCGTTGTATACATGTAAATCTCACGCCAGCCAGTGGCCCGATGCCAACCCTGTTATTGTCACAGTAATGCAATTTCAGCTTGAGGATTTAAAATGGATCTCATGTGCCCGAATTAAGGTAGTAATGCTGAACACGGTGACACAGTGTAAGATGTTAATTATTATTTTTATTTGTGAGCTCCAGGCTTTTTAGGGAATAGTAACATTTCAGGAAATATCAGACAGTGTTGCTGTATTTTTTGCAGTTATTCCCTTTCTCAGTTCTCAGCATTCATAGGAATGCCTAATTGCTAATCCCTTGTAAAGTTCGGGTGGGGGAGCTGGGAAAAGTGCCTGTGACATCTAATAATAATAATAATAATAATCCATCCATCCATTTTCCAAACCGCTTATCCTACTGGGTTGCGGGGGGTCCGGAGCCTATCCCGGAAGCAATGGGCACGAGGCACGGAACAACCCAGGATGGGGGGACCAGCCCATCGCAGGGCACACTCACACACCATTCACTCTCACACGCATTCCTACGGGCAATTTAGTAACTCCAATTAGCCTCAGCATGTTTTTGGACTATGTGGGGAAACCGGAGTACCCGGAGGAAACCCCACGACGACATGGGGAGAACATGCAAACTCCGCACACATGTGACCCAGGTGGAGACTCAAACCTGGGTCCCAGAGGTGTGAGACAACAGTGCTAACCACTGCACCACCTAATAATAATAATAATAATAATAATAATTCATCTCTTTTCAGAGCAAAGTAAACCCACTCAACGTCACTCCCACCATTCAGGCAGTTGATCAAGATCGAAACATACAGCCCCCATCGGATCGACCAGGCATTCTTTACTCCATCCTCATTGGTAGGTGTCTGTCAAACGCACTGTCATTTGCAATCAGTCACCGCTCACGCCCCCCCGCCCTCGCAGAGGAACTGTTTACTGTGAAAGCGGCATTACATAGGGAGGCCCCCGCATCTCACGCCGAGGACCCTGGGGCCGAGGGCGTCCAGCGGCCGCCTGAGCGTTGCCGCCTGTGGAGAGAGATGAGCTGTGGGAACTATGGGGGGGTTGATCCACAGCTTCTTGTTCATTCAGGGCTGTCAAGAAACGCTGCAGCCAGTTAGACTCAGGTTGTCAGATACAAGCCAGGTGTTTTGTTTTTTTTTTTTTAAAAAAAAAAAACTGGCCAAATAAAGACTGCATATTTAATAAACCTTGCTGAATAATTTATATGCACATGAATATTTTGTGTGTGGGGGGGGGCTGTCGTACGGGATGTAGAATTTCAAAGAATATTATTTTAATAATACTTAATGTTTCGAATGCCTTGCATGCTCTAGATAAGTCACTTACTAGGAGGATATCTCTGGTCTCCAAATGTCACGGAATGACCTGCTCTCTGTTTTTCGTCTTTCTTAGGTAAACCAGAGACGTATCCTGAGTATTTTGTGCTCAACCAGACCACAGCTGAGCTCCGACTTCTGCAGCCCATTAGGAGGGATCAATACCACAAATTCGACTTGGTGATCAAGGTAATACGAGGGAAACTTTCTTGCCTGGGAGATTGACCATTTTTCAGGCTGTTCCAAAATGATGCAGTGCCTCTGTTTTTATGTGCTCTGTGTTTGTGCTTCGCCCCTTATTGCAATGACATCAGGGAGAGTTTTTTTGTACCGCTGTAAAGGTTGTTGGACCAATTTGTGGAAGGTGATGATCTGTAAAGAACATTCTATGTACCACCGCGGGAAATGAAAATATAGCTTCCGTCGGTAACTGTCTGCCCGCTAACCCTTGTGGTTTACTTGCTGGGGCTGAATGTAAAGAGGCCCTCACTTGCGCTAAAGGAGCTGCACGGATTTGAATTCTGTGTTTTCCTTCTATGATGTCAGCGAGGAGGAGAAGAGAGTGCCTGTGTTAGGCTTTTTGCGACTCGTGTGGGACACACATACTGCCATTGATCTTGAAGCGCTTGCAGAAGTTGTTACCCTTCCCTTGGCATAGGGAGGTTCGAGGAAATGTAGACCGAGTCGATCCCGTCGTCGAGCTCATGGCCCCTCTGGTGCCTCTCGGAGCGCGAGCCCGCTGCTCGGATGACACTCACAGGGGACGCTGAAACGGAACGTGACTGCTAAATTATGACACTTCTGGGCCATTGTGTAACCCTGAAAGAGCAGCCGCCCTGTACATTCCCGATCCTATGCCAGCTGACACTATCCTATTTGCTCATCCCCCTGTCAGCGTGACAGGATTAAAGAGCTAACCCCTCCCCCCCTCCCCCCCCCCGCTCCTTTCCCCCCTATTTCTTGAGGAAGCAGTTTATTCATTTCCTTGCTGATTTTCCTTCCACTGCTCTCCCAGCGTACTGAGCAGTATGCTGGCAGCAGAGAAAATGAATGACCTTTCAGATGAGAGGCATAATATACGTACGAGGCTTTGTTGAAACTCCGCTATCTGTCTTTTAAGCCTCGGCTCTTGGTGAATTAGGAAAAACACCCGGAGAGCGCATATATATATATATATCAGCCGTTACACTCGAATGACTCGCGAAATGGTTTTCAACCCGCAAACAAGATTTGAATATGAACAAAGTTGTCCGATTCCCTTCCCATCAGTAGCGTGATGAAAGCACCTCCGTTAATATTAATTTGCTGGGATTGTAAATTTGGAGGTGGCAAACAGTTCTGAATTCTGCAGGTTTTGCTGAAATTTGTGACTGTCTGCATGCCCTTCTCCATGCAGTCTCGAGACACCCGTCGATGCAGGGTACATCCATGCCTGTTTGGAGGGAAAACAAATTTAAGTGACCTTTCTGATATAATTCCAAAGCGAAAAGTTTTGCTAACGACTGCTGGCCAGGTAATGCAGTAACTGTTTTCTTAAATGTGTCTGCCTAAATGCATCAGGGGAAATTAATACTTTAGAAATGCAGTGCATTTACAGTGGCTTTCTAATGCATCTGTGTTTCTGTAGATTAGGGAAGAACCTCACAAGAAACAGAAAGAGAGTCTTTATGAGGGTTTGAGTGGCGAGGAACCAGCTCTGCTGTGGGAGATGCAGTGATAGAAGAGTGTAGCAGTAAAGCCGTTAATTGAAGGCAAAGCTGAGTCATACTGGCTTGAGTTTAGCAGAGACGCGGGAGCTGAGGGTAGATGGAGCGGAGATGGTTCATGCGTCGATGCTGCAGACCGAAGGCTGTTGCTGAATGTCGAGGGACCTCCCTTGATGTTGAAGGCAAAATTCAAAATATGTTGTTTAGCGGAGACTTACAATACTGTGCAAAATTCTTTTAGGGAGCCAAAGTAAACTGTGTACAAATGATCTTCATACTGGTACAAAATTCTGTTTTTTCTGTGAAAGTATGTCAGCGTAGCCATTTCACAACCTCTCCTATGGTCACCCCATGATTTGTAGCAGCCATCAAATTTACACGTGTATTTTTCACTGGACCACTGACCCACCTTGTTTGGTTAATCAATACCTCATTGAGTTAACTAATTACGTTAATCAACTAAGCGAGCTGGTTGTAAAATGGTGACGAATACATGGAATGGCTGAGGTGCCCCATACGAAAAAAAGTTGCTTAAACAGATGAGTTTTGAGATTGTGATTTAAATGCAGCAATGGAGTCCAGCTGAGTGAGTCCAGTACACTGAGCTGGACTGGGGGACACTAATTAGGAATGCTGAGGAAGAGGAGGAACACTAAGTAGGAATGCCGGGGAAGAGGAGGGACACTAAGTAGGAATGCTGAGGAAGAGGAAGGACACTAAGTAGGAATGCCGGGGAAGACGAGGGACACTAAGTAGGAATGCTGGGGAAAAGGAGGGACACTAAGTAGGAATGCTGGGGAAGAGGAGGGACACTAAGTAGGAATGCTGAGGAAGAGGAGGGACACTAAGTAGGAATGCCGGGGAAGACGAGGGACACTAAGTAGGAATGCTGGGGAAAAGGAGGGACACTAAGTAGGAATGCCGGGGAAGACGAGGGACACTAAGTAGGAATGCTGGGGAAGAGGAGGGACACTAAGTAGGAATGCTGAGGAAGAGGAGGGACACTAAGTAGGAATGCTGGGGAAGAGGAGGGACACTAAGTAGGAATGCTGAGGAAGAGGAGGGACACTAAGTAGGAATGCTGGGGAAGAGGAGGGACACTAAGTAGGAATGCTGGGGAAGAGGAGGGACACTAAGTAGGAATGCTGAGGAAGAGGAGGGACACTAAGTAGGAATGCTGAGGAAGAGGAGGGACACTAAGTAGGAATGCTGGGGAAGAGGAGGGACACTAAGTAGGAATGCTGCCAAAGAGGAGGGACACTAAGTAGGAATGCTGGGGAAGAGGAGGGACACTAAGTAGGAATGCCGAGGAAGAGGAGGGACACTAAGTAGGAATGCTGGGGAAGAGGAGGGACACTAAGTAGGAATGCCGAGGAAGAGGAGGAACACTAAGTAGGAATGCCGAGGAAGAGGAGGGACACTAATTAGGAATGCCGAGGAAGAGGAGGGACACTAATTAGGAATGCTGGGGAAGAGGAGGGACACTAAGTAGGAATGCTGCCAAAGAGGAGGGACACTAAGTAGGAATGCTGAGGAAGAGGAGGGACACTAAGTAGGAATGCTGGGGAACAGCAAACAAACCAGGAGAGAGGATGGATGGCTGAGGTCACAGACATAACTGGGAACAAGGTTTTTTATTGTGTTTTTGTTCATTTGAATATGTTCTAATGTTAAACTGTTTTTTTCTGAGCAAATATACATGTACTACACAGATAAATAGCCTTAAACATTACCGTTGGCCCCCTGAGAGCTTGACATAGTACTGTACAAACTTTGGCACATCAGCAGCGGGAAGCTGCAGAGTGCTCTGTGTGTGAGATGTGCCTTTTAAGGAGGGCTGCGCGCATGCTGCAATGCAGTCCTGTTGTCCATTTCCTACATACTATAAATCCCAAGCCTTTTGCTTATTTTTCGGGGAGATGCTTTTGTTTGTTGATTGTAAATTTGCTTCAACTATGTGTAGAACAGAATGTGGTTAGTTATTTTTAAAAAGTAATTATACGTAAGCACTTCAACCATCTATTCTGATCTTATTCCAGAGGAAATTAAAAATAACTATATTCCGGACCTGCTTTAGTCAAAAATTACACAGTGCCAAATCAATCCCAAATGTCCCTGTAATTAGAAGGATCATAGTTCCTGTGAGATGAGGTTTAATTGGTATAGCCTTCCTGTTATTAGAGATATCAGCACTCAGTGGTAATGAAGGTGTGAGTTCTATATGGTGGTTTTCAGGCTTGTCAAAAATAAATGACAACATTTCAGCTTCTGTTCTGAGCTATCGTAAGGAATGCCAATACCTACCTCTCCAACCTTACCGTCGAGGCAATATTCTGATGAGATTTGGGTCTGTTTTTATTTATGTCAGGTCGCTAATCTTATTTTACTCAGTAAAATCATTTTGTGATAGTGTTAGTGGATTGAGCATGTTCTGCGTTGGCAAAAGGTGCACATTGGATTGGACATTAGTGGCATGTTTCTGTTTGTGCCGAGCTGCGTACATTTTTAAGGTGGTAAAAACACTCAAAATCACCAAGAAATGCTTCAAATGGCAATTGCTGATTTTTCATGTTTAACAAGACTGATTTTTTCACTGTCTTTCTCTCCATACCCGTTAACGTTACCCTGGGGTATCCTTAGAGATTTTTGCCCCACAAAAGCATATTGTATTGGGCCCCCAACCCAGACCAATCATTAGAATCACCCTTAACTGCCTGCCTCCCTATTCAGCCCCCCGGATGTTACTTGATCAGTTAGGACAATGGCAGAATAGTACCTGGAAGGTTCCATATTTGGGAACCCCTTGACTCGGATGAGGGTCTAGATTTCTACTTTTTATTTTGAGCAAATTCTACTTATCTAAATAATTTTCTTCAAAAGTCAATTTTGACAGCTCATATGCAGCCTTAACAAATATTGTCCAGCCAAGGAGAAATGGATCGCTACTAATTATGTGATGCATCTTAATTTAAAAGTGCTTAAAATCTCGGCCAGCTCTCAGAAATAATACATTTCTCTTCAGCATAAATTATTTGTGAATAAACATTGTATTTGCCAGTGTAGTGGTTAAATCTTCTTTTTGTAGGTTGTTGTTGATGGCCAGTTTTTAAACACGAGAAATATTTCTGTTTATTCGTAGGCAGAACAGGACAACGGGCACCCCCTCCCAGCGTTTGCTAGCTTACACGTAGAAGTCCTCGACGAGAATAACCAAGCGCCTTACTTTGAAGCTTCCACTTACCAGGGCTTCATCTTGGAGTCGGCCCCTGTGGGTGCCACTGTGTCCAACAGCAGCAGTCTAACATCACCACTCCGAATTATTGCCCTGGACAATGATATTGAGGAGGTAAGACTGAGACAGCTGAATCTGTTGCACGTAATCGTTCATTGAGTGTCCATGTTTCGGAAGGATTTTAATTCATTTTTCACGGACCTCGCTCCTAGAATTTATTTATGAACAATACCTAGCATTATTTTTGTCTTCTTGCAAATTGCAAAGCTGACTTTACTAATGGTAAGAAATAAATCAGTAACTGAGTCATATAGAAGATACATTTGTACAATATATATATGTTGCCCTCGGTTTTATGTAAAACATCTAATTAATTGATAGCTATGTTGTATCTTTTGTCTCCTTGTCTTAGCTTAAGTCTAACGCCACACCTGTACGTATTAAGTGCTCTTATAAGTGCCTTGCACCTAAATATCTAATGATTGTTTGCCGTGTTGTGGTGTAATTCTTTTGATTTGATTATGCTTTTATTGCATGCTAGTTCTTTCGCCAGTGAATTACTGTTTACCAGGCTTGCTTATGTTCAATTATGAATTATCATAGGTTTGAATTCACTGTACGAGTTTACGCTATAATTAGTTCACCAAAATACACTGGAATTATGAAAAATTACATTGGTATTTTTAGCAGATAAATTATTGATGCTTTTTCATAGATTGTTATTCATGCTCTCTCTTATTTTTTGTCCGACCGTGGTTCATGCAGAGTAGTTCTGATGTGTGTATTAGAATGTATGCAAAAATCCAGAATGTCATGAATCTGAAATTACAAACCATATTCTAAAAGGAGCAGTGAGAACAGAGAGACGCTTTATACTGTAGATCCACATGACTTGGGCACGGTGCACAGAACAATGCGCTTTATACAACACATACAGCCCTTACCATTTCAGCATTTACACAGTCAACGTAGTGCAGAAAATAAAATAATTATTTTTATATAAAAATGTTAGCATAGACGGCACCAGGACCAGGGCGGCTCTCAGGACCTTTACTAGGCCCAAGGATGAACAGATTATTAATGAAGGACAGGGGAAGTAAATCAGCACAAATGGTTTCAGTTACCTAGCATTACCTCAGCTAAATATGCAAAAAAGTAGTGCACTTGAGTAAGTTGACCGATAAGGTTAAAGATATTTGCATTAATTATTATATCAGCGGTGCTTTATCATTCTGTTGAATCTGGTAGGCTTAAAATGAGCTAGACAGTGACCTCTGTTCTTTAGCATATGAATACATAGATATACAAACATTCAGTTAGTCATAGAATTGCTGTGTCTGAATTCAGGCGCTTCAACCTCCTAGGGCTGCACTCGAAGACCAAATGCGTAACACGGCCGTCCCATTTCGAAGGCTCTTTCACACGCAGTCTATAGATGTGTCCCTCCTCTTGCTGAGTCATGAGGGATGTACCTGATGAATCCTTCACAGTCCAACATATCCCAAGGTTCACTGCGCAGAGGTGAAGTGGGCGTGTCCCAGCGAGGCGATAGGAGTGGTCCTTTGTGACTAAAGGGTAAGAGCGGGGACAGCTGCTGATGCAAATAGGAAATTATCCATGGGCCAGACCGTCCCATTTGACATTGCGGTCTGTGAAGGTTACGCCTTCGTAGACCATGTCCTTCAAAGGATGCAGCTCCTGTATTCGGATCCAGCCTTTATGTTGCAGACTTAAATCTCAGATGGAACTGAATGGAAATGTATTTGTCTGCATGTTTGCCTTTTGCTTGTTAATATCAGAAATTACAAATGGCCTTATTTGGTCAGACAAAAAAGAGCTTTTAAGGATTCCATAAAGGTTTAAGTGTGTCCAGTTAATTTTGGAAATTGTATGACTGTAGACTTAGTCTCTCAGAATGAACGTGCGGCCAAAGCTGGATACGGAAGCCAGTGCTGTGCTTCTCACCAGGGTCTCATACTAATGTACCACTGCTGGTTATTAGTCTGAGGCATGATAGCATACTGCCTCATATGTCACCTGCTGCTCCAATTTAAATAGCATAACTGCAACATAAACGTCGTCATGAAAGAAAGCGCTTAATGCAATTCATTAAACATTTATAATACGTATTTTCATAAATGTCAAGTTAATTTTTCAGCTGTTTCCTTCAAGAGGTTTTTGTGGTCTTTTGTCTTTATTCCAAATTCAGAATAATATGTTATTATCTCATGGATAAGTGAAACAATTATCACCCAATCAATTATAATTAGGTGGTGTTCTGCGTGATTTCAGACAATGATTTGTTTGCTGCAATAGTTCAGTGTGTGTTGCTGTAATTTCCATCCGCAGAGATACACTTCCCGTCTTGTTTGATAAGGGATTCTGTAATCAGTTGCTATCAGACAATTAATGCATTCTTGATGTGGATGATTTATCGTGTGTTTTGTGAAGGATTACTGCGTGTCTGCTTTTGCTTATTCGGTGTGATACCTCTCCAATGCAGTGAAACGTTTTCGCCTGTACAGTAACTCCACGAAGGGAAAGTGAAAGTGAAACTAGTATTCAATTTAACATTCTGTTTTAGACCAAAGACCCAATGGTGCAAATATCCTTGGACGACTACACCACAGTCTTCTCAGTGACCCCATCTGGATTAATGCGGTACCTGAAGCTGCTGACGCCTGTAGATCGTGAAGTACAGCAGAACTACACCTTTAGGGTAAGACCCGTTTTTATGTAGGTGTTTAGAATCGGGGCCATTGAGGTGAAATGAGTGCTTTTATATTTTTGATCTATGGGATGTGCCTACTGACGTGGGTCTCACTTTGGCCTTATTTTCATTAGGGTCTTTGTGGTCAACACATGTGCTGTGTGTGTATATGCTTGTGGGTGTCCCTGTGTATGTGTATATATATGTGTGTCTGCGTGGGTTATGTATATATATTATATGATACATTATATATTATATATACATGTATATATATTATATGATATATTATATGAAACATGATACATTTTTATACTCAGTTTTATAAAAATCTGCAATTAAAAGAATCTAAAAATGAGAAAATCTTGCATTTTATTTGGTTACTTGTGGTTAATGTTAGGGCTGGGTGGAGGTTAAGGGTGTCATTGTCAGGATTGGGGTTACAGCCATAGATATAATGGACAGTCCTCACGAAGACATGAGCACAAACGTGTGTGTGTGTGTGTGCGTGCGTGCATGTGCGCTTTGAAAAAAGTGACGAATCAGAGGTTAAAAATCCTAAAAGAAGTTTTTAAAGAAGAGAAATAAATGAATTCTGCACTGTTTGCTAAAACATTAAATTGAGGGAATTGATAAATGGGGCATTTTAATGAAATGAAATGCCGCAGCCTGGCCTCTGTCTCCTCCCGTTTGCTGTGTGATCAGGCAAAGGTGCCGGAGCGAACACAGGCCCACCAGGGTGTTTGCTGATACCCATCACTACCTCGGTGCCTCTGGGGCACGATTGACTGCCGGGCCTATGCCATCTTTTCAGCATATCAATAACTGTTATCTGTGAAGCTCTAATTGCATTTTAGATGTGTTTCTCGTTACTTATTGTAATTAAATAGAGCTAAATCAGTTGCTTGTGTTCCCAAAACAGGTAGACTAGACCCTTATACTGTAACTGGATATTACCATATAAGTAAACAATTCATACTCTACTTTGAAGAATACACAGAAAATGTTTAGCAATTCACTTTAAGGCCATTCAGCAGATACAGTAAGGAAAAGGGCGTCCCACCTTCCTGGAGGTCCCTGCACTAGTGCCCAAAACTAATGAATTGCTCCTGTATAATATCCAGCAGTGGAAATGGCTAAAAATTCTGAGTTACTGGATAAAAACCTTGAGTCAGCCAAATATCACAGTATAACCACAGGGTAGATTTATTTTTGTGCCTGTAATTAATGGTGGGCAGTTTTAACCTTTCCCTAATCAATGTTTTATGAGGCTTACCTCACGAGGCTACATTTAAGCCGTTAACATTAAATAATATCACTGGGTACCAATCGTAAAATAATTATTGCTAATTTTAAAGGTGCAACATGTGTAACTACCAACTGCTAATTTCTATTGACTTGTTAAATATGTCCCCTCAGCGCTCTCAGTAGCTTCAAATTATACCGAAACATATCATGTCCCCCATCTTAAATGCTATTTGAACGTCTCCTCATTTAATTTTGTCTTCATACAGGATTGATATTCTAATTAATATTCTGATCTGCAATTCCCTAAACGTGACACCCTGGCGGAACGTTTCAAAATGCTTGGATGAAAATAATTTGATGTAATGTATTCTTTTGGAAGGGACTCTTCACTCAGCTTCTCATATTGCGGGAGAGAATTAAGTTTCTGTTCTTCGGAGACTCCTTAATGTCAGTGCTTGCTTTTGTTTACCATCCTCGAGGAGCTTTAAGCATTTTTTCCCGGCAGCTAGAGTGGAAGAGCGGAACATGGCCTGTCTCTGGAGCCTTTTGTTATGCGCTGTTGTTAATCTCAGCGTTTGTTGTGTTTGATGATGCGTGACACGGCGGCACTTGCGCCGCAGACGTCGCATCGCCCCTTGGGCAGATGCACTTGTTCATAAGGAGGAATGTCGATGAATTTCTCGTCTGCTCCACCTACGTATACTCCTAGCATTTCTCATCCGGAGATGAGAAGATCTTAGCCATCATCGTATGAAAAGCCCGGGCATAAATTCACCTGTGGACCCTGGTCTTTTTTTTATGCAGTTGTTGTTGTTTTTTGTTTAGTTTTTTTTTTCGATTTACTTGCAGTTGTAAAACCAGTGAAGTTCATTACACTGGGTTGTGTCATAATGGTGTGAGAAGTGGAGCTGCTTCTCACCACACAATGCAAATACGTTTCTGTTCCTTGCAGCCCCGACTCTGGGGACCAAGCCTGGAGAACTTATCATTCTGAGCACTGTGCATCTGTCCCACCTCACGAATCCTCAGTCAGAGATTGATTAAAACACTGAGATGAGCCACAGTTGCTGCCGAAGGCCTTTTAGAAAAAAAAAATATCTTTCCTGTAGTGTGGTGTGCGTCTTCGGAATACACCCCAGCACTGAGCTGAATGACTGCATCCCTAATGCCACTACTTCAAATAATCCTTTGTAAATAGTTTGCATTAAATAAAAACGTCAGTAAGCATGTGTTTATGCATGTGTTCTGCCAGGGGAATTGGGTTGTTGATTTAGACCGTAAGCCCAATCAGTTTTTCCACTATTAAAGCCTTGTTAATTTACTGTTGAATAAGCTAGCTGTTGTCTAGGACAAGCTAGTTGTTTTGGGTATATAACTAGAAATTCTCAATGGGTCATTCACACATCTGTTCAGGAATCAGATCAGTATTTAAACCAGAGAATTGCCCTAATATCAGTCAACAACAGCTATAATCTGCTAATCAGGCTACTCATTTTGGTAGACTACCAATAGGCCTCTCCAGCAACCGATTTGACAACGCCTGGTTAAAACTTGGCACTATTAGTAGGACTGGGATCTACCGTTGAAATCACGAAAGCTCTTGAAACAAGAACATTTCATGAAACACATAAGACAGATTGTCCTTGTCCTCAAATTATGTTCCAAATAAAATTGCTCCCCTTCATTTGTGATCCGCTGACACGACATTTGGAGAAGATAACAAAGGGTGATGGTAGTTCATTATTTTCCCTTGCGTGCTCTTGGTTGTTTTGTTTGGTGTAAGATAAAAAGGATCGGTAAAGTACTCCTTTGAAGTTGATAGGTCACCACAGTGCTTGTTTACCGGTCAGAAGGATCATCTGCATGGCTGTGAAACCTTGACCTTATTTCGAACCAGCACCGTGGCTTGTACTGTCTATTCCTGATGATACAATTGACCTTCCATGGGGAAGATCTAGCCCTCGAATTGCAGAGCAGAAAACTAGACTTTAACTCTGTTTCTTGTTGGAGACTCCGTGTGCCTGCAGTTTCAAGACTTGGAAATGCACTGTTGCTAAGCAGTGAGGAGTTTTAAAATGCTAAGTCAATTACTTGATTTTAACCCCTTATTGGTCTGTATCTTTGACACCAGCATTGCAGGTATATTCTAAAGCAGAAGAGTAGGAACCATGTAACGTGGATATTTATATGTCGTTTGAAAACTCAGAACATTTACTATTTTCCCATTTTTCATTTTCCATTGAGTGTGCAACTTTCCTCCAGTTTTCACTGGACTTCAGCAGTCTACCTTTGTTTCTGTTCTCATCTGTGTTCATTTTTACAGGTCTTTGTATTTTAACCAATCTCTGTCGATCGCTACTCATCCCTGGTCACTGATTTTCATTTGGTGGAAATACTTGAAAACCTTCAGTACAATGCAAGGTTACGCACTCAAGCTGAACCTCATGCAAGACTCTAACTTTCCTACCAGAAATTATTCATCAAGAGACTTTACTGAAGTAGCTGCCTCTTTATCTAATGGAGAAACCTTCCGGGTGTTTTGTGTGTTGATGAGGACAGGTCTGATAATGCTGCGGAGAGGTGATGTGGCACTCGATGATCTCGAGTTTGCGCCCGGGATGAGAACGATATGAAGTCGATATGAAGTTGATATGAGGTTGCTGCAGACTTTGAGAGGAAAAGAATGTGAGGGAACAGAGTAGATAAGAACAGCATGCGAGCTCTTCAAAGTTATAAATAAATATTGTAGTGGTATTTCAGGAAATTATATCCTTCATCAGAAATACGCCATGTGTCTCCTGAAGTGTGTTTGCAATGGGCTTCCAGAAACTTTAGACATTTTCCCTTTTTTCCGCAGTTTCTGACTAATTTGTTCCCCTCTTCTATGTCTGACTAATACCTGAAATCAAAGAACACATTTTACGACTTCAGATTTTTCACTTTTTATCATCTGTATCTGTTAGTCTGCATTCTTCTTTTAGATTAAAATTAGAAAAAAAAATGTGTGTGGGTTTTGTGTATGTGGGTGTGACTATCAGTGCTAGAAGCCTTGCACTCAGTAATGCATTTTTGTGGTTCCAATGGCATAAAAATATATATACACTTTGATCTTAAGCTGTGGAAGGGCTATTCTGCAGGGCCCACTTGTGGTTATAGTACTTTCACACTGACAACACAGAACTCGCTGAAGCAGCTTTATTTGAAAGTGTTACTACAGGCTAGAGAAGGTCCTGAAATCTCTTCAGCTACCTACCATTTTTTTTTATTGGTTTGGTCTGTGAACTTGTGAATCTTGCGCCTACTTTTCCCTCAAAGATGATCGCCTCTGACGGAGTCCAGGAGAGCGCACCTGTGATCGTTAATATCTTGGTCATCGATGCCAACGATAACGCGCCAACGTTCCCAAACGTCTCCTACAGCGTCGATGTTTACACAGACATGCTACCAGGGGAAGCCGTCCTACGGGTAATCAATACCCCTCGCTTTTCTCGCAAACAGGCCGCCTGCTTCGAGTAATATAGTAGTGGCATTAGTCACCTAATTTGTGAATGAATTACTGTAGTACTGACTGCAACCAACAACCTTCAGCTGTTCTCTCAAAGGCTTTCGCTTGAAAGCATTAGATTTGGGGTAACCCTGGCATAACTATTTCATAATCAGAACATAATCCATAGCTTAGAGGAACTGAGTAATAAAAGCTACTGCAAAAACCTTGATTTAATTTGTTCCTTATACCAGACATACCTGTTCGTAGAAATTAGCGTTTGGCTCAGTGGAATGTGTGCTCATGAAATGAGATGCTTTTTATAATAAATGTAGCAGTAGTCTTAGCAAGTATGAAGGAAATGCTTAAACTTTGGATTATGTGATTATCTTGAAATAATACACTTCTAACTTGAGCCATACTTCTTCTTATTGGCGAGTTGTGGTACAGTTTGGCAACTTTGTAGCAGTGATGGCAATTATTGTCAAGTTAATGTGCTGTCTGACTATAGATGGGATTTCTGTGATTTTATTTGCCATTTTGTATGTTGTTAAACGGGTCATATGGCCCTCTTTTTCATCACATGGCAGATTAAAATGAATAGACTGTCTGTATTTTTAGAAATCTGCACATTATGCAGTTTTGAAGGGTCACACCGCCTTCTCTTCAGCTGACAGCACTGGATGCAGATGAGGGCCTCAATGGGCTGGTAACCTACGAGATCCTGGCAGGTGCCCAGGGGGACTTCACCATCGATAACCGCTCCGGGCTCATCTCCGTGGCACCCGGTGTCAGCCTGATTGTGGGCCGCTCCTATGCGCTGACTGTCAAGGCCACAGACAACGCCCCTATGTTGCAGAGGAGGTAGGTCTCTTTGGACTGATTGGCTCTGATTGGCTTTTAAGACTTTGCTGGGCCAATCACTTTACATTTTATGTAAACAGTAGTTGTTTCATCAAAAGTATACTGTTATGATAGGTGCATTTACCCTGGAAAATGTCCCATATGCAGAGAACAGCAGTTACTATTACTATGGTGAAAATTCATTTGCAAGATGTGTATGGTGAATTGGATGATAGGAATAATGTTGATATCTATCTATCTATCTATCTATCTATCTATCTATCTATCTATCTATCTATCTATCTATCTGTCTATCTGTCTGTCTGTCTGTCTGTCTGTCTGTCTGTCTGTCTGTCTGTCTGTATATCTACCTATAGTGCCAGTCAATAGTCTGAACACACCGACTGAAACTCATGTTTTTCAACAAGATAATGACCCTAAGCCCACCTCGAGGTTATGTGGTGTTTATTATCTTGTAAACAGGGAAAGGGATGTAGTGCTGGGAGACATGACCTGGCTCCCACAATCCCCCTGATCTTAACCCTGTAGAGCTGGTTTCGGGTGAGTTGGATTGAAGAGTACGAGCAGGTAGCCAACTTGTGCCCAGAACTTATTAAAAACCACTTCAGGCCTGTTGAAGAAGCATTCCAGGTGGCTACATCTGGATTCTGGTTGAAATAATGCCAAGAGTCAAGAATGTTGTCATTGAAGCAAAAGGGGGGGGGGGGGGGGGGGGTTTGAATAGTGCAAAATTTGAAAAAAACTTGAGATGTTGAACACTTCTCTTGGTCATTGCAGTATTTGATATGTATTGCTTCATTGTCTTGCGGCCTTTTACTGTAAGGTAAATAATATGGGTAAAATCGAAACAAATGCATTAAAAGGAGGTTTGTCCAGGATTTCGACTGGTATTATATCTATCTGTAGATCTAATTATTTGTTATGTTTAGCATATTTTCTAGTGGCACAGCCTTTGTGCCTTCATTAAAAAAACTGTATTGTTCATCAAAGATATAATACTGAATTTATGCTGGTCAGTTTTTATTCTGCTCTGTGATGTGCTGTTATGACTGACATTGTCTTTCACTGTTACCGTATTACAAGAAATTAACAGATATAAAGAAGGAAAACATTTACACTTACATCCTGAAAAACAGTCTGAATATCATGTAAGGGGGTGGGTGGGGGGTGTTTATAGCCCCCTTAATAATCAGAACCAGTCAATACAATCCCCCCCTCCCAAATAATCATATTGTCATGATAAATGGGCGGGGACCTCAACCCCCCCCCCCCACTATTCAATCCAGCTTTATGCCCTTGCTTCCTAGTACATTCCCATCGGGATTTATGGTAAACAGGAACTACAAGAAGAGAGCAATCATTGTTTAAAATTTCATTTGATGAAGATGGGTTCAGATTGAGCCATAAAGAGGAAATGGGCCTGATATAGCAGATGGCATTCACAGTGAAGTATGTAGTGACTGGTAACTCCCTGTGGTTGTTTGAGGCACCACTTAAGCAAACCCCACTGTGATTCCTTCCAGGAGCTCTATCACCACAGTCTACATCGAAGTCCTGCCCCCCAACAACCAAAGTCCCCCGCGCTTCCCCCTGTTCACATACAGCATGGAAGTCAGCGAGGCCATGAGGATTGGGGCCGTCCTGCTCAATCTGCAGGTGGGCAGGCTCCACCCTCCACCCTCCTCCTCCCTTCCTCCTAACACAAACCAAACCTGATACCAAGTCAGAGTCACCTGTGGGCAGATCCAAATGTGAGCCAACACTTCCCCCTTACTGTAACATTCAAATAAGTAATTTGTGGGAGAATGAAGGTAGACTGTATGGCGATGCAATTAGTAGAGTTTTTTCAGGCCTGTACTGGATAAACAGTTGATGGATGGATGGGTGGATGGATGGATGAATGGATGATGGATGATGGATGGATGGATGGACCTGAGTACTGTTAAACAAAATATATTAAGAATGATAGCAAATATAGAAAAACAAAGGCCCCATAGGGTTTCTTTGAATTTCAGGAAACCCCCAGTTAAATGAATGTGGAAGGTGCTGCTTCTCCTGAAGGAAACTACAGTAAAATATAACACTGCAGCAGCTATATGAGAACATGGTGCAAAATCTTCCATATTTTCTAGGCAACAGATCGAGAAAAGGATCCTATTACGTACAAAATCCAAACCGGGGATCCGCAGAACGTCTTCAACCTCTCGGACACGTAAGCTTATTTCAGCGCTACATGTTTTCCTGTCCTGTTCATTCTTACCCCTGACTAAGAAAACTGGTCCTAACTACAAAATTAAAGGGTGTTTTGGAAACAAAATCCCATGTTTTCTTAACATCAAAATTAAATTTCCAAGTCAGGATTCTTCCTCATATTTAGCAATAATTGACAAATGGTTTTATCATTATCAGTAATGATGTTTGAAGCATGATTCTCATGAAGGTCTGTCATGACTCTACAGGTAATTCTAGACTCAACATGCTAATCAGGGATTCAAAATTTTTATCATTTGCATAATTTATCCCACGCTGCTCACTTAAATTGCATATTAATGTTTTAACTCCTTGCTTTTTTATTACAAGTAAGGGCCCTTCAGATTTAAAGCTTGACAGTTCTTGTCATTAACCTCTATATTAGACCAGTTCCTCATTGAGCATGAAAGCCAGTTTTACTTTTTTAGCGTTACATTTTTCTGTTGGTTGGTTGCTCTTTCCGCCAGATTATAATGTGTCCTCAGATTGCCAATATTGCTCCCTGTTTACTTTCCCATTTACTTCCAGAGGCATCAGATGGCATATTAGTCAGTGCTTGTTTTAGAAAATATGTTACATTTAGAGAGGCAAAATATCCATTTTACTATGTCACTAAAATGGGAAATAAAAATGGTCTGTATCAAAAAAAAAGGAATGTTTGGTAGCACTTTACTTAAAGCACTCATGTATAATGCATTATAGATACCTTCATAATGCATAATAATGCATTCATAAAGCATTATAAAGATGGCTATAAATATTTATAAAAAGGCATAATACATTATAGCGATACCGTCATAATGCATTATAATGGCTTATATTGACATTTATAATGCATTATGAAAGCAATTATAGTGCATCTATAATGCATTATAGTGACTGCTTTAAGTTAAATGTTACGGAATGTTTTTAAAGTAACCTGAGATCTATTTATTTTCCAGCCGCTGCATATTTAATCCTCTGAAAGCAAAAGGGAATTTTTGCTAGGTTTTTATTGTATATAAGAGTAATAAGCAATAAATGAAATAAGTAACACTGTGTTTGTTCGTATATATATGGCTGGCAGTAGGTAGAGGAAAATTTGGGTAGTTTTTGCACTTCCACCATGATTGATCACCAGCTCGATGCCCATAAGTAACCCAGTTAATGAATCCCAGCTGGGCCTGATTGGAGTAATTGCTTGTTAGCATTTTATGGGGTAAGTTCAGTGTATTCAGATGGAGCCTTAGAGGGCAAAGCTGGGGCCTGGATTTTTCCACATAGGTAGCGCTTTTTGCGGGGCTGGCTGTAGTCCTTTGTGTCTTGGCGAATTGCCTTTCTTAAGAGGTCTTTGTCTTCTTTCCAGTATTAAAGACCATCTGTTCTCCTAACCCTGACGCCCTCTCCCTTCGTCCCCTCATTTGGTTCATTTACACCTACGCGCCTCACATCCGGCCACAGTGTGTCTGTAAGGCTAAGCGATTGTGTCTTAGCGTCGTTCCATTGCGACACTCCTCGCCAATATAGACTGCAGTGGGGAATAAATATGCTGAAGGTCTTGGCGTAGATATAGTAAATATTTCTTTCAGCTGTTTGTTATATCAGATTACCAAAGCCTAAGGACTCTATAAAGGAGCGTAATGGCAGTGATGTGATTATGGGAGATGCTGTTCAGAAGTTCAGGGCAATTAAATGTTCCTTGCAGGGGCCCTGAAAGCCCATCCTCACTAGTTTTCAGTGAAGCCTGCTCTTAGTTTAAAAAAAAAATAATTAAAAATCGAAAAAACAATGCTTCAGTCTCATATAGCTAGTTCTCCCAAGCCTGATAACGAAAATCACGATTAACCGCTGCCATTTCAGAAACCGTATAAAACATTAATAAGCGAGTTCTGTTATTTCCCCTTCAATAAACAGGAAGGTGGAAACGGTGCCTTTGACTGAACAGCAGGCACTGCCAATAATCCTGCTCCTGGTTCCTGGTTCATCTGCTGCCTTTCTTCATTTTATGGGGAGGGGGCACAATAAAAACCAGTTACAAATAGAAATTGAAGCCGCGGAGTAGCACTTTGTGAAAGCCGCACACGTTCCCATGGCTGATTTAATGGCGCTCCATAATCCTAATACTGAATCTTGTTGGCAAATTTACGAACCAGTACGTTTGACTTTTTTCCCAGTTTCTGCATAAATCTGGTCATATAATTCCGAACTCATACAAGCTGCTACCCTAATGACTGTGTGTCATGTGAAAATTGTACGTGAAGGCATAGAAAAGCCGGAAGGTGCTTCTTGTCACTATCGTTAACTTTGTCTTCCCGTGGCACATTAGGACCGTGACCCTTTTCTATAGAGCATTATGGTCCCTCACTCATAAGCCTCTATTCAGATGCTGGCCTAAGCTGTGATCATCTCCATACTTTGCTGCTGGATTTTCCTTCTAGCAGGGCTTTCTGCTTGTGCCCTCCAGCATATTTAGAAAACCATTGAAGGCCTTGTCTTTACCATTCCAAAGCATTCATGTTTCATCATTCCTGGTCTCCGCTGACTGCTAGCTGCCGCCCACATCAAGTTCAAACGCTGGTACTGGCATACAGGCATTCAAATGAACAGTTCCAGCTAACACCGGCGAACTTCAACAGATTCTGAAGATCATCATGTTCTCCACTGTAGCAGAACCAGGCCCGTGACCCCCCCAGTCGCGCCAGGAGCACTGCAACACAGACTGACCCTGTGCTGTGACCCCCCCCAACTGACCTGCAAGCTTCGCTCTCACCTCTATATGTGTCTGTTTGTCACATGGAGAGTAAGAAGGAACAGGCAAAAAGGCAATTTCCCCACATAGATGAATAAAGTATTGATATTCTATTATGTCCTAGTCTATTCTGTTATATTCTAGAAACAGGTCTACCCTTTCTGTTCTGCAATCCTTAGCACATTGTTTAATGTGGGACTGGCATCATGCTCAGCGTGCCCTGTGCCTCAGTTACGGGGTCATTAGAATTTGGATGGATGGATGGCTGGAGGGATGGATGGATGGCTTTGCAGGCATCACGTTAGTTTGAAAAAAACTCTTACATTCTCTCCTGTGCCACTTTAAGTTGTCCAGATTTTGGTTGCCTTGCTTGCATCCCTCCTGTCATCGCATGGCATTCCTCTTGGTCTGGAATTTCACTTGGCTGTCCCAGCTCACAGAAAGCTTTGCTCTTAATTCATTGTTGGATTCTTCGGATCGTCATCTTGCCGCAGGGCCTATTTTCGGTTCGGCTTCAACTTTCAGATGAAGAGCGTGACGTTTCCCTCCTGGGTATGCTGCTGTGACTCCTCGTTCCCTCGATAATGGCGAGTCATTCAGGAGCACAGGGTGAAAATCGCTCTCAAACAATGACACTCCCACCACCAGGCTTAATAGCTGGGATAAGGTAAATTTGATGATAGGCTGTGCTAGGCTTTTGGCAGACATTTTTAGCCGGGGCTAATATTACCCTTCAAAGAACATTTTTCCAGAAGTCTGCAGAATCAGCTTAAGTTCACAAATATCCATATAAATAAGCGGAAAGTTCATTTTATTTATTTATATTTTGCAGTAAAACTTTGCTCTTTCACTCTGCTAGCCCAGCCCTTGAGTAACATTGCTACTCAGCAAGTGCTGTAATGTTAGGGTATAAATATGGCCAACAGGTACAATGTTGGGGTCCAGCAGATCATTACATGTAATTTTAGAGTTCTTTTGGGTGTTCTTTTGGACTTATGTAGCTGCTTTTTCAGTCCACAGGCTCATATAGATACAGTCCCTTCCATGGAGTATTGATGACTTGCAATACGTTTGCAATCTTAAATGATCATCAAAGCATCTTTTTTTGTGTGTGCTATTGACCAGTTCTGATTAGTTGCGAAACTTACCCAGACGCACTTTAAAGTGTAGCGCTTATCTGTTTTGCACTTAGGGCAGGGTACGCTATTAATGTAAGGTCACTTTAGATAAATATAGCGACTGAATTTATAAAGGTAGGTGTAACGTAAATGCAATGTTCATGCAGCTGAAATTATGCTTCTTTTTTTGGTAATACGCACTTTCATGCAGCTACTTCCTCAGTAATAATTGGTACTTTTTATTGATCCCTGTGGGGAAATTCGCTTTTCGCCCCCCCTCCACCTTGCTCTCTGTAGGCGAGAGCAAACTTGGCCGTAAAGGGCAGCCACCTTTTGTGGCACCCGGGGGGCTGGGGGTTAAGGGCCTTGCTCAAGGACCACAGACGTGACGAGACCAGGCTTGAACAAGCGACCTTCTGGTCACAGGCGCAGAGGCGCAGCCCAGTGAGCCCCACGCTGCCCCCGAATTTGTATATTTAAAGTTGCTAGATAAGTCACATAATTAAACATATACTGAAATCCTTTGCTGTTGTATAACTGTGTTTGCATTCATGCAGTCTTTGCATGAATGATATCTGAAAAACAGGCCCAGAGCAGGGATTTGGGGGGGGGGAATGGCCCTAATATGCTTTCAGTAATGGCAGTAAATTGGACAAATAACCTTTATGGATGTGTAGAATCTATATAAAATGGAGAGAGACCTGAAATAACATTTTTTCATTGGTCTTCATCTTGCTAAACGAGTTCGTTAAGCATGCACAGATGACTCTTTATTGTCCTGAGAGAATAGAATGGAAGGCAATGCAACTAGTGCTCAGACTGTGTGACATCTCGGCCCTTCTCACATCTCCCAAGCAACACATCAATTTGCAAAGTATTTGAATATCCACGTCTCAGGTCTGCTTTTATTTGTGCGAGTCTCTGAAAATTCCCTCTGAACTTTTTCCCAGTGATTTATTACTTCAAAAGCAGCCCTAATAATTATTATTTCCCTTGCATTTGTTGTGAAGCGTGTTCATGTTTTCTTCTGCTAATTCTAATTATCCTTCATTATTTGCTGTTACTATCATTACTGTTTTTTTTCCCCACCTTTGTGAGCATGTGTTTGCGATTCTTTTTGATAATTTTGTGAATAGATTATGTGTCTGCAAAAGGGCATTAGAACACAGGAGCTAATGTGCGTCTGTTTTTTGTTTTTGATCAAAGAAGTGCAGATACCAGGTCACTGCAGTCTTCATCTCTTCCATCTCCTCACCATTATTTTATGGGAGGTAATTTGCGGTAGCTGATAAAGAGGAAGAATATATATATATATATAAAACAAAGAAAAACCCTTCTGTTCCACCAAACTCTGTATTGATCTGCTAAGATTAATCCGGTTTCAATGCAAAGGCTGTTCTGTTTCGTAAAAGACTTCATTTGAACATCAGATCCATAAATGTTTTTTTTTCAACAAAGGTTATATCATAAAAATAACACTTCAAGAGTAGCAGTATTAAAAATATTAAACATTGCAAATATTTTTAAATGGCCTTTTAATATTTCAAAATACCAATGCATCTTTTGTTTATGACTAACCGAATCAAACATGGTCTTCAAATATATCGCAGTATCTCCAGATTTCCTTCTTTCTGCGTGACAGTAAATTCTCACCATGACCCCGTTGGTTAGTCTGCAAAATATGTCTGGCAACGCAGTCAATTCATTACCATTTTCACGTTTATTAGCATAACCTGCTGCTTTTCTGTTTAAATAAACATCAAGTCCATTGATGGAGTTGTCATTTTTAAAGAGCCTTGCATCCCCAGATGGTGACGCTTGCTTTGCTTAAACCGTTTTATGAAGTACCTTATTGTAAATGTCTGCTTTAATCTTTGACACTTTAAAAGCACTTTAATATGATATTGAGAGAAGAAAAAAACTGTCGCTGTCTTGCCAAATGACTATAATTAACTCAATTTCACAAGTACTAATGTGCTTATTTTAGTGGCTGGCTTTTGTCATTGAGGTTTCTGTCTTTTCTCTTGTGTTACAGTTCAGGACTGCTGATACTGGGCAAATCCCTTGACAGGGAGACCACGGATCGGTACGACCTGACTGTCACAGCCTCGGATGGCAAACCGGACGGGGTAAGGCTCTCTCAGTCCCACTACCACTGACCCCGCCTTGCGGGGGCCGGGATAAGTCTGCGGACAGCTCTCCCCATCTCATCTGTATCCGTACCCACTGAACGTCGTCAGGAGGACTGGATGGCGGCCAAAGGTGGACACCATGGTCATTTATCTAAATGTAGAGGTATGAGCAATAGAGCAGATCGTGTTCCGGAGACAATGAGGTGGTTATTGGACAGCGACTGCAGCTATGCTGCGTGGACAGTCATTTATTTTTCGAGGCTTCCAAAAAATACATGTTTAGGATATAGCGACTTGTGATTATTTGTTTAAAAGGATCCCATGGGGAAAGGATATGATACATCGATCACAAAACAAAAAAAATCACCCACGGAAGCTATAAGAAGGTGGTAAAGAATATTTTTTTTTTCTCACCAAGACAAATGACTGCAATGACGCTGGTTGGAGAGTGCAGAGTCATTCTCTCTGACTTGGAGGGGGGACAGTAGGGATCCCTGATGCCATTTTGAATCTGAATGGGCTCAGAAATAGGAAAAGAAACCCTGGATACGCGACACTGAGAGTTTGTAAGAGACCGCAGAGACACGGAAAGACAGAGATGGAAAGGTCATATAGCTCATGTTTAGCATTTATATAAAACACCATTAGAATTCATTAAGCTCCCAGGTGTCCTCCCAGCTCACGGTGAGATATCGAAGGCTGAGCCACTGTGTAATTTTGGAATAGCGGAGTATTTACAATATTGAGGATGTCCACTAATTACTCTTGGTGGTGTGTCGATAAATGAAGTGCCGGTGTCTGTTTCGTGTGTGTTTGTGTGTGTATTACATTGTGGGGACCAAATGCGTCAACGTGATAAGCAGCAGTTATTTTGAAGTGTTGGGGACCATTTTTCGGGTTCCCACAAAGGTCCGTGAATGCATTCAAAAAACTACAAATGCCAAAAGCCTCGTATTTTGTTGGGTTACTTATGTTTAAGGTTAGGGCTGGGTAGGGGTCAAGGGCGTCGTGATTGGGATTAGGGTTTTTCCCATAGAAATGAATGGACGGTCCCATTTAGATACCGTATGAAGACCAACTTGTGTGTGTGTGTGTGTGTGTGTGTGTGTGTGTGCGTGTGCGTGTTTGTGCGTGTGCGTGCGTGTTTGTACACATGCACACATTAATACATACATAATTCTTGCTCCTTTATAGACTTCAATCAAAACTTATGATTGTTCATTTTAATGTACATTTTAAATCCTCCAGTGTCTTATGACATACCTCTTAACCCAGTGTCAGAAGTGTCACATGGGGATTTGTGTAATATCATACTCAATAATACAGCTTCGTAAGGCTCGTTTAGCATGGGAACAGTGTGACCTCCACGGAAGATTAATGCCAACTTCTGCCCAGGCACAGATAGCTAAAAACGAACGGTGCCGGATTTAAGGAGATTGCGGGTTAATTGGCAGATTTCTCACAGCCGTCGTTCTCAGCGCTGCTCATTTTCAGAGTGGGATGTGCTGTTGTTGCTGTATAGGCGTAACATTTATTTGAAATGTGTGTGTGTGTGAGGGGTGGCATGTAAGCATATGGCTGTTTGTATGACTGTGTGCCACTCATACAGATGAGCTCACGCTGGGGGCTGGGTATGTAGGCAAGTAGGTATCTATCTATCTATCTATCTATCTATCTATCTATCTATCTATATATCTATCTATCTGTCTGTCTGTCTGTCTATTGACAGACAGAACGACTGTAATTGCAGACTATCAACTTTAACTTAAGGCCATAAACAGCTGGGTCAACCTTGGAGAAATTATGACAATTTATATAGAAAAATGCTGCCCAGTATTCAAAATTAGATAGATAGACAGATAGATTAGATTAGATTAGATTGATTTCCAGTGAGTCTGGAGCCTATTTAAGGTGGATGGATGGATGGATGGATGGATGGATGGATGGATAGTGAGCGAATGAGTGAGTGGTGTGGAGGAATATGGTAATGCATCTAGTCTCTGTCCGTGGTGCTGAAAGTGCCAATTTCCCTACTATCTCTGTGGTGCTGAACCTCACAGCAAGGAAAAGCATTTTATTGTATAAATCCTGCAGGCATCAGTTGCTAATCAAACAAAAAATGTGTGGGAGAGCCATCCTTGCAATGCAGTGACCTTTTAAAATGAGACGGCCATTAACTGATTTGCCGTACCAGCTCGCCGAGCTCAGACGGCTCACTGAAGGGTGCAATCAGACGCTGGCTCCCCGACTCCGGTGACCTCGGCCTGAAGAGAGGCCACGTTCACTCCACGGCTCCCCGCATACCAGGTCGATCAATCGGAATTGGTCCAAGGAGATGGGGGCCCTCGATGCAGGAAGTGACCACACCGCCTACGTGTTATCCTTCACAAAGGGGCCTCTGTGCACATGCCAAGATACTGTATGTTCGTAAATATAGCAATATGTTAACAAAAGATGCACTGATTTGGTACAAAGACAAACTTTCCTTTCGTGCAAACATGCCGAGAACTATTCCTTTGTCGGGAGGGGGAAAATGTTATAATGTGATTTGATGATAATTAAGCAAAATGAAGGCAGCAACAATTATAAGTGTAGTACCACTGCTGGCTCACACCTACAGGGGTTCTGATCTCCCTTCCGCTCCACATTCTCCCCTCGTCACGTGGATCTTCTCAAGATACTCCAAAGTTAGGCAAATTGGCACCCCCGCCTGTCTTGTGCCCTGCAGTGGAATTATATCCCATCCAGGGTGTTCTCCTGCCTTTTGCCTTATGCTTCCTGGGCCAGGCTCCAGCTACCCACCCCCCCCCCCCCCCCCCCCCCGCCCCCCCAGCCCTGAACAGCATAAGCGGTTGGAAGATGAATGGATTGTTGTAAGAGGGCCCTGCAGTGTTCGGGAACATGTTGATGCTGAGCCGCAGAAATAAATCCTGCTCGTTTGAAAATGCCATTATTATCTTTGAACGAGAGTTCATTGTTTTACAGCTAATGAGCTGCTATGAAATTAACGGACAAACAATCATATGAAAAAGAATTATGAATTAATAATATAATATTGAAACCAAATCTGCAATGGGTTGGTGTCCTGTCCTGGTTTATTCGCAGCTTTGTGCCTGTAGTTTCCAGTATAGGTTGAAATATGGATGGATGGATGAAACACAAAGGCGAACTAATATTGCAATCAAATAGAAATGACCGTACTTATATTGAACTGAAATGAGCTGAGCTGAAATGAAACTGTTTTTTGTCTTTTAAAATTTTTTTTAAAAACCGTAAAAAGGCAGAGTAAAATGAAAGCAAGAATGACCTTGCTTGGTTGAAAAGGGCAGTAAACTGAAACAGTTTTGCAATTGATATGGGACGTTTATTTCCGTTTTGGCTTGTGACTGAGTGCCCTTTTGATGTCTTTCTCAAGCTGAGGCTGCGCCACACAAGAGCCATAAGAAAATGATCAAAAGTGTCACGGAGTTCTGCTGCTGCACGATTCCTGCTGTGAGGACACTCCAGCCTGCTGGATCTGCACACCATGATGCCTTTGCTATTCTCTAACAAGATGGTGTCCTTGTACTCTCTAATAACAGTTTAAATTTCTAGTGCAGGCGATGACTTAGATCCCACAAGTTTTGTTTAATCAATTGGCAATTGATCTGGAGAGCTCATAGATATGGAGTGTTTAAGGCCCCCAGCACATGTACTAGAGTACCAGCCACATCATTACACTGGACTTATTTGATCCAGGTAATTGTATTTAGAAGTATTCCATAGTCGAATTCCATCCATCCATCCATCATCCATCCATTCCATGGTCGAATTGTGAGCCATAATAATATTACTTTTTTATGCTGAATAATTTTTTACTTGAGTGTTCTTGCTCCTGAGGGCGTCTACCTTTTAGTCTGTCTACTTAAAATATACAGTATGCACCTTGATCTCATTGCTTTTATGGTTTTATCAGATGGGAAAGGGGAACGTATCACAGAGGAGACTTTTAACGTGATGAATTATAGAAACTAATTAATCGGCACCAAAATGACAGTGAGAGGCCTAATGAAATGCTCTGCTTTGATTGCACCAGGCTGAAAGGAATCTAATTGGCTTCAGAGGATATTAATCTTTGCTGTTTGTATGATGCTGTATGTAAATCTCTCTCATCCATGTTGCGAATCAGATTAAATTTGTTTGAATTCTTTGGTATCAACTATCTTTTTTAAAGGAAATTGCTCAAGAAGCAGTTAGAGGTGAGAGGTTATTTTAAAGCATGTTTCAGTGATTAAAGCTTTCAGACAAATTGAGTGTATGAAATGTGACTTTCACTTTATTTGTGAGCATATTTTTGCGTAGTTCTTTGCAACACTGAAACATTAAACGCTACATTAAACACAGCATTAACCACAGCGTTGTCCTGCCCGACATCTGTTCTGTCAATGTATTGTTTGGTCAAGTGGACTTTGAGCAGTTCAGCAAAGGTTGACCTTTCATTCTGACAGCACCCGTATCCCCGGTGCTACGTTCACTCTGTGCTGACACGCTTATTAAAACTGAACGTGGTTTTAAATTTTCCCATTTTTGACATTTTGTACTGCAGGAGCCAGTGGCTTTCTGTGGCTGGAATGTGCATTAGTGAGTTAGTCACATTGATGATTTATCACGGGGGGTCACTGTGGGGTTGGTGGTGGTGGAGGAAACAGCTTTTGAGCAGATACCTTTGCAGAAATTAAATGCAAATAGTAGGAATTTTAGTTTTTTGTTTTGGTAGTTTCTATCTATTTGTCAGTCTCTCTGTTATAACCTCTAATCTGTGCTGCTTGCTTGCTTACTTACATACTTGCTTACTTACTTACATACTTGCTTGCTTACAATTTCTGTTTTTGTTGTTTTGTTTTTTTTCTTTTGCTCTTTCCCTTTTTGGTTTGAAAAAAAAATACACCATTGTACCACAATTCTATCCTGTCCTGTGTCATCATCCTTTGGTTAACCATTAGCCATGACAAGGTGACAGAATTTATATCTTTGTGGCGTAGGACAGACCACAGTGTTGTCAAAGTTTCCTGATCCTATTCACCCTGATATTGACAAGTAGATTCACAGTTGACGTGCTGATTTAGTGTTTGTGGTAATAGGTTGGGTGGCGTGTTGGGGCGGTGGGGAATCCTCGAACCTCCAGGGTTGAGGGTTCAAACCCTGCCGCTGTTCTGTGTATGAACATTGCATGTTCTCTCCTTCTGGTCTCTGTGTGTATGTGTTACCATCCACAGGCCAAAGACAAAAATATAGATAAAGTGGTAACTCCAAATTGTCTGTAGTGTGTGTAGTGTGTCTTGACAGCCATCCTGTCCTTCTACCCTACGTTGCCTGGGATATGCTCCAGCCCCCCCATACTCGATGAGCAGTTGATGGATGAATGGTAAAATGCTGTTGAAAAAACACGTGAAATACTTTGACAGTAGCGGAATCCTGAAATGCAGCATTATTGTTTGAAATATATGCTCCTACCAGAGGGATCTGTACACGTATAAATCAAACACATATGCCAAGAAATGAATAGTGTTTTTGACTGCCACATGATGTGCTGTGGAAGACCTTCTTTGGGTTTTTAGTAAAAGGCTTGTTTTTGTGCTCCAATGAACTTCGAAAATGACATCATGCCACTATTAAAGAAGGATGCATTGGTTCTGACCTAATTCCCTACTCACATCCATCCTTTTGTGTTGCTATGGGGCTCTGTGATGTCACTCTTTGCAGAGAAAATCGCACCCGCTTCTCTAGCTGTAAGACGTGCAGATCTGCGTTTGTCGGCGTCCCATGATCTTCTGCTTTGAGTTTTATACTTCCTGGCATAGTCTGCGGGTCACAAGCAAACATAACTAGATAGGCCACTATAGAAAATCTATGATCCTATATACACAAAGAATATAGGAAAGGATATTGTGATTCTGCTCTCTGCTATGCAGTGATGGGCATCCTTGTGCTGGGTGAGCAATTTGTCTGCCTACAGCGTAAACATCTACATTTCCTGTTGTATAGAATATATAATTCAAAAGAAGAAAATTATATGTATGTGTATGTGTTATAATAGGCACTAAGGTAACTGCCATTTAGTGATCAAATATTTATTAATGTATCTATATTAAATATAAATTCAAGTTATTGATGTACTAATAAATGTATAATTGCTTTCAGTGCATTACTGCAAAGCAGAAGAATGTTGGTATTAATATATAGATTTTGATTTGATATGTTTTCATTTCAGACCTCTACAGCTATTGTGAACATTGTGGTCACTGATGTGAATGATAACGATCCTGTCTTCGATCCATCTATGCCAAACAACTTCACTGTCCAAGAGGGGGAGGCCAACTCTTTTGTGGGACAAGTTAAGGTAAGACTCTCACACCTGCATTTGGTATGTCTTCATTTGTCACAAGCAACGCTACTTACATGACCAACCCTGTGTGTAGCTGTCCTCCACTTTGGCTTTGAAACAGCTTTTAGGTTCCTTCTCCTCATTCTTCAAGGATGCTATATAAGATACACCTGTCGGTCCTTTTGTAGTGCTAGTAATTGTTTGAAAGCCTGCCCCATTTGACTAATTGCGTGCCTCAGTGGAAAGAAGACTTGATCCCAGAGGTAGCCGTTTATTCATGACCTTTGGAATACCCCACTCGTCTGCCACGTGAGTCCAGTTTAGCTGCCAACCCAACAAAGAGCAGAGCCCGCTCCATATCCCTCAGCAGTGCCCACGCACGCTTCTCTGTTTATAATTTTCCAATTAAATAAAAGTAATTTAAATAATTTGTTACCTTCAGGGACGTCCCGTAATGAGTAGCTTTGTTCAGCTCCGCTAAGCAGCAAGGAGTTTTAATTGGTGGTTAAGATTAATAGAGCTTTGGCTTGTTGGGGGGATATATGGAGGGTAACGCGTTTAGATGTTTCCACATAGCGCCCGTATGTTTATATATATGTTCAGCGTGGTTAATTTAATGCTGACCTGGGTGTCAGCTGGACGGCTCAGAGATCACGGACACCTGAGCCTGAGTTTGACCATTTGTCCTCCTAGTCTGGCTCTTATTCTGATTTTTAGTAAGTTTTCTAGCCACGAACGTTGGACAGAGTCCAAAGTTAACATCCCCTAAATCTCGGCCCACCTCAGGCAGGATCTTATCCGCCTGCGAACAGCGAGCGGCTCCCGTGGTAAGATATCGGAAATATCACAGCACCGCCAGCATTAAATAGGATAGTACATCAAGCCATATGCTGCATCAGCATACCAAACAGTAATCAGCCTGCGAATAATTTACGTCTGAGGTAGGGTGTCTGCCTCAGTCCCCTGCCCCCATTGACCATATGGCTAATGCTGGATATCTAGGAATTCAGTTGTTTGGGCAAACGTAGCACAATACGTTAGTACAGAGGATTAAAGGATGCACAGCAATAAGACACAGATCCACCTGGATCGGCATGCAAACAGGTGACCCATCTACTTAAAACCTGTCAGCATGTTACTGGCATTTAAATTGCTCTGGGCAGGTTTTCTAATTGTGCTTGTTAAGTGTTGTATAAGGCATTTTCTGTAATGTTGAACATGGCTGCTCCAGCGGCTTTATCAGGGCAGACGGCGGAACGTCGGTGTTTCTGCCTTCGTGTCGGCAGCGTGACTGAGCTTGTTTCGGACGTAGCCGGTAGGCCTAATTGGAGGAGATGCCGAATGCCGTCCTGCTGTATTGCCGTCATGCCATCGTAGCCTAATCGGACCATCGCAGGACGGCAAATTTGCCGCCATGCGGCGATTTGGTTTATTCGCTGGTGCTCGTCTCCCGTCAATGTGTCTGTAAGGTAAATTTGCAAAAATGAGGACAGAGGTATCACCGGTTTTACACTATTGTGACATGATTCTTTACTGCTGAATAATTACACCCATGATAGCCTAAAGTGTTTATTGACACGAGTGTGCACCACAATATAAACAACTGTGTGGTCTTCATTTTTTAATTGATATTTAAATATATGCATGTTTTTATTACTCTCTGCCAGTTTTTCCTTAAGTGAAACCCATTGGTTTCTTACAGCTAGTATTTTAAAATTTAATTTACTGTGTTTTCTCATGTACTGACCCTCGCATTGTTGATTTTTCATATTTAAGATGGGTTCAAGGATGTTTACAGTCGGGAATAATCGATGTTTCTGAAACACCAAAAGTGACTATAATGAATAGCAGTCTGGATTCGGTTTTTGTTCGTTTTTCATGTAGTCAGCTTTTTCAGCCCTACATTGTCTTTTCATGAATGCACCTTCTCTTTGAGACCTGTTATATCAATCCAGTTTTTTGTTAATCATCAAACCACCTTCCTGCACAAAACCTCACCTTGATCGGCAATGCAGAAGCACAGCTGAAGGTCCCGTTTTGCCCCCCGCGAGAGAAAGTGGAGCTTAAATGCGGGCCGCCGTCTCCATCGCAATGCAAATACAGTCGCGCATCTGTGAAGCTATGAGAGCTATGAACCTGCTTGCCGTTCTGCTAATTAATCCTCAGCAGAATGCATTCATTTTCATATTTTGCAGTGCTAGCTTTAAGTACATGAGTACAGATTGGGGTAATGTACAAAAATGTAGATGCTCATGTGCTTGAATGAGTACTCAAATGAAATAACATTGCAGTCGTGAACTTAAAAAACAAAATGCATAATCACATGCATATATGTACTAGCCGAAGCTGTTAAACCACAGCTGTTTGGTTGCAAAGTCACAGTTAGTAAATACAGAATTCATACAGCATTTCAGGTATCAAATTATTTTAAAATGATCTACTTATTCCATATAGAATGGAATACTAGTTCTTTATTCATCCCTGTGGGGAAATTGGGTTTTTGTCCATCTCATTCTCCATTAGACATACAGACATATACAGGTGAGAGCAATTTTGGGGGATCACAGCTCAAGGTCGGCCTGTGTCTGGCACCCTGGGAGCGATTGGGGTTATGGGCCTTGCTTGAGGACCCAATGGTGGCATCACCCTGTCGACCTTCTGGTCACAGCCAGTTCTAACCCGGAGAGACACAAACCACGAGCAATAAGAGTGATTATAATATGATATATAATGCATAAGCGAAGCAGCTTCTGATCTTGATGAAGAAACTCTGTGACCTTTTACGCATTAAAATGTTGCCTGATGTTGCACTTTCTGCTGATTGAATGGTCATCTTATTAGGTTCTTGCTTTGTTTGGAATATATTGGGTACCTCTTGCTCCAATACTGCTGACACTTGTACCCGGGTTTTCACTGGAAGCTCGGTCCAGCTGCACTTATCTCCTTGACATCCTTGACAAAAGCTGCCACTGAATTAAAAATAAACGTGAACGTAAGCGGGTGTCTGTATGCTTGTGATTGCACTTGCTGATTCACTTTGTCGTCTGCCTGGACTAATCAATTTCTTGTGCTTTCAGGCCACTGACCCAGATGCGGGAGTTAATGGGCAAGTGCGGTACAAACTGGTAAACCACGTCGGGACGTTCAGAGTCAACTCCAGCGGCAGCATCTTCACCGCGGTGCCCTTGGATCGCGAGGCCCAGAGCCATTACAGCCTGATCGTGGAGGCGTCCGACGGGGCGCCGGACCCACGCCGCACCACAGCCCGACTAACCGTGGAGGTGCTGGACGTGGACGACAACAGCCCTGTGTTCTCCCAGAGCGCGTACACGGCTACAGTGCCGGAGAACAGCCCCGTGGGAACGACGTTTCTGCAGTTGCTGGTGAGTCGGGCCACACGTTCCCTCCGCTGGTGCTCCTGCTTAGCCTGAGTCAGACAGACACCCACAGCGACAGCAAACAACCTGCATTCAAACTCTACACCTTGTAAGAGAGTCTCTCGGCATCAAAGTACATGAAGCCAGGGGGGAGTCTGGCACCTCCTGAGCCAATCGACAGAGATCCGCGGCATCTCCGGCTGTCAGATCCACGCCGGGCGCTGTTTGCCGTGCTCGCCAACGTGCGCGCAGGCAGAGCCCGTTTTAATGATGCGCGAACGTGATCAATTTGAAAGTTTAAGCCTACAGTAGCGCCACCCTTCATTCATATTTTACATCCGTGCTCTAGCTAGTTCAGTGACGTGATGTCACCTGTCTGCCTGTACATACTTTTCCAGACATCCTAGCATATGCTCATCTCTCCTTTGGAATGTTCCATTGCTGGCCAAGTACTATATACCAATACATATACATCTTATCTATTTGGCATACAGTTGAGTATACAGGGGAAGCCAGTCCCTGGAGACATTGGGGTGTTAAGGACCTTGCTTAAGGGCCCAGTGGTGATGACCTTCCCATCACAGGCACAGCAGCCTAACCTGCTGCAACACACACTGTTCCTTATAGTATGTATGAATATTATATCTATAAGAATACCGAATGAAAAAAGACCATGTGTCTATATTGTCTCTGTACAGTTGTGAATTTTTAACTTCAGTCCTGCAATAAATCCTTGAGTTGCACTGCTGTGGGTATCAGACACCAGTCGTGCGTTGGTGCAGCTCACCGTGCCTCATATCAAAATGCATGAAGTATGAGACACGTTTGAATGAGCGAACGTGCCGGAGATCATGAAGGCGAGTGTGTTCTGCAGGTGGGACAACGCCAGCTACAGGCAGCACGGTCTCTCCCCTCTAATCTCCCTTTGCCGACAAACCTATCATCACACCCGTAATCAGTCCCTGGCGACATGGGGAGAAAGACCCTTCTCGTCGGGTGAGATCTCAGGCAGATTAAGGGGTGCTCTTGCTTGGGAAGGCACTCGAGGGTTTTTATCAATGTGTACAGCAATTCCCCTGCGTGTTCCACATAAAAGGCTTACACCCGAAAGGCATTCATACCTTCAGATAACTTTGACTCATGTAGCTGAATGCCTCTTTCTAATTTCTGAGGGTTCGCGGTTTACTCTGCTGCTTTGGCAGAGCTATGCTAGTAGAGCCATTCTCATGGGTCTCGGTTTATTGGGACACACAAGGTATGAATTCTGGTTAAGAATAAGGTCGATGAAACAGTTATAGATATTTCCGGATATATCCGGACTCCGGCGCAAGTGTCGGATAGATGCCACCCAGTTATTGTCCCCGTACTTCTGTTCCCAGGCAACCGATGCTGACCTTTACTCCAACGTCACGTATCGCATCCGCACCATGGAGGCCCAACAGCTGTTCTCCGTCGACCCCTTGACGGGTCACCTGTCACTGCTGAAGATATTGGACTTTGAAGACCTCGCCAGCTCGGGAGCGACATACACCTTTGTAGTGGAGGCCGCGGACATCAGTGGGAACATGCCCCCTGGCCTGGCTACCGTCACCGTCAAAATATTGGTAGGACAGTTCTCCCTCTACCACTGCGTTACATCCCGATTGCATCCTTTCAATTGCTCGAACAACGTGGTCATTGATTAATGTTCAGCATTATAGTTTTTTTTCTCATGGTTCATAAATGCCATATTCTTGATGATTCTTCAGTTTCTGCAAAGTTGCTGGATTGACCATGTTACAGTACGGTGGCTGGGGTGACGACTCTATTTTGTATGTGTTATGGGTGTCTGGTGCTTCTGGAGATAAACCAGCTGACACTAGGAATCCAAGTGAATGGTGAGCTGGGCCCCATAATGTGAACATAAGTAGTTTTTTTTTCATATCGTAAAACTGCAAGAACGTGAACGTGTAATATGAGACTGCCTATATACTTGTCCATCAGGTGGAATTTCGCAATTTTTCGCAAAATTCAGGTGGGCCTTGAAACCTTAAGGCGGAAGTGGATCTTTAAGAATCGTCAGTTTTTGCCGTTCGGAATGCTAGTGAGATCTGTGCATAACAGCAAAATATTTCATGGCAACATTGAATTTGACCGCTGACAGTTATCTAGGAAAACCTTCAGTTTAATTTATTTTACCGATTATACTGCAATTTGTTGAAGGCTCATGGAGAAGGAATTTAGAGGAATAAACCAAATTAATTTTCCATCTTTCAGTGATGGTATTGGGCCAGTCCTTAAAGCTTGTTCACCACTATTTCAGATTTAGCTAAATGGAAGAGCAAGGCTGAAATATTGCGATTTATATGTGAAAGATCTGTGGAAGGATGTAAAAGATTATAATATGTTATAATTACAGCTAGGAAGTAAAACAAAATGGTGATATGTCAGTCGCTTCAGCATTTACCCAGATTTAAAATTCCCATTTGTAAATGCAGAACAGGGTAGTAATTTTAACATAACTGTTTAATACGGCTTAAATTTAACATCTTTCCTGTGTAGTAAAGGTAAAATGACAGCATTATATAACTGCTTGAAGTGATGATTGCTTGAAATGATAATTGCTTGAAGTACAATACTTTATTATTCTGACTTATTAATTAGCTAGTCTTGCCATTAGTTTTCCATTATGAATCATCTTAGTTTAACATCTGTATTAAACGGAAACAAAGCTTTGGATGTGTGATTAATTATCATCCTTTTTCTAAAGCACGCACTTGTTTTTTGAAGTCATCGAGGTAGAGATGAGAAAAGTAACATTCGGCCATTTGGTGAACTGAAGAATGTTGACGTCTTGGAAAAAGAAATGCAATATATTCAGAAATATGCAAAAAGCGATCCACGGGTTTAAAACCATAATCCAGTGAATAGTAGCTTTAGCTGTGATTGGTAAGGCGGCTGGATCATTAAATCACGAGAGCACGACTTTCCAGAAGACATGGTCTTGTTTTCGTACAAGCTAATGAGGTACCACAGGAGGGTCCGGCTCTTGTTTCGTTATTTATAGTTTGCAAACCAGTAAGGCTATACTGCATTAAAATAACCACAATGACCTTAGGAATATTCGTGCAGGGTCTTTTTGGAATTTCATTCTATGTAATTTGATTAAATAAATGAAATTCTGATTTGAATCCTTTCATTAATAGGATTTCTGCAGTGGACAGATTTGTATGAAGGATTCATAATATAAAATGATCTTTTGAATAAATGCCCATGGATTACAATAAATTTATTAAAATAGTTGAGTTTAGTCCAGCTAATTAAATGATAATTAAATTTAAATAATTTGTTACGCTAGCAAATAATTAAATTAAAAATGATAATGAACATTTTGTTTCCTCATAAAATAATGGGGCTTACTTTTCTTACATTCCAATGAGAAATTTGAGAATCCTTGAAATATGAATAAGCTGCCAGCTAGCCAGTTGTTGCTTACAGACTGTGTATTCACGCTGTATAATTATTAAGTACCGGTCTGCTGTGTAAATGCACTATTTCTGTTTACACCTTTGCCTGGGCCCAACGGGAACCACTTTGGTTGAAGCCCATTCTACATTTCCAACCTAAAGGTGGAGAAAAAAGTTCACGTAAGAGTGTGCGCCAACTGAGAGGCAGCTAATGGCCGTACGGGCCGGCCTTGCTTTGTCTGTGACGCGGATAATGATTAGTGCTTAGCGAGACACTGAGCCTCAATGGGAATGGCCTTGGCTGCTACATGCGGGAAATGTGAGTGTAGAGCGTCGCGTGGATTACCCTCAGGGGAGCTACTTTGTTAATGTGGAAGGCATTTCCGGAGCAGGAAAGGCTCCTTGCTGTCCTCGGCCTTTCATTTTATTTTTTAAAGCTTGTTCGGTGTTTTTTTTTCCTGATAAATAGTGTTAGCAGCAAGCATGCACAATAAACAGCACACCGTGCTATGCCACCATTATGTGATTATGCAATTTTGAAAAAACAAAAATATGTGGGCGGAGCAATGAAAACGTCCATGTATAAGGCCGCGTCGACCCAAGCACCCCTCCGTACTTCGACTTTGGGGACCTCGCTTCCTCTGCCCTCTCCTTGAATTTCTGGATGCGCTCTATAAAACGGATGAATGCAGATGCCGCCCTCTTCTCCAGGCCGCTCGGCTGCAGAACCAGCCCAGGACGCTGCCACACCCCTATTCCGTCCCTGATGGGAGTCGTGCGGTACTTTGGGGTGTCGGCTGTACGCGGGTCTCGTTTCCACGTCACGTGGGGGGGGGGGCCTGCTTCAGCTCGTCAGGGAATCGAACTCCGCCTCAAAGTGATTCGCTTCTTGTGTAGATTCTTGCGCACCTGAGTAGCTGGGATGATGTTCAGAAATCTCCACAGAGAAACGGACCAGTGCCATTTTTGCGCTACTCCATTTCATCCACCTTTATAAACCACCAAAAAAAAAATTCAAAATCATTTACATAAAGCCTATATTTAATAACGTCCCCCGGCGTTAGCTTCTCCCAGAGTACTTCCAACTGGCATGTTTCCATGGCCATAGCCAGAATGTAAATGTGCTTTCCATCTGATTGGTGGGGGGATGGTGCGGGGGGCAAAGACACAGAATGCAGTCGGTCACAGAGTTTTACCGATCACTGTCAGATCTGTCAATAATTTGCATCCTGGACAAAAAGAAATAAAAATGTCCTGAAAAAACTCATAAATGCCCTGAATGGAGCGTCTCCCCCGCCCTTGGAAAGGCCATGTACCTCACTGCGTTCTGTATGTTTGGCGCTCAAAGAGGGACATCAAGGAGTTGCATTCCTAATGCTTTGTATGTCTTCCTATTGAATAAATGCCAGCTCTGTTTAACACTTTCCTTTCAGTCCTAATTGGTTTCCCGCTACCTGAAACGAAAATGCCCTTCATAATAAAAACGGAATGTGCTAGAGCCGGTCAACAAAACTGTGCGTGTGAGTCTGTCCCGTTCCCGCTGGGTTTCCATGCTGAAGTCGCAATTGTACTTCACAGGACATGAATGACTATTCCCCCATGTTTGGGCAAGCTCTGTACCGCGGAATGGTGGCGCCGAACGCAGTCAAGGGAAGCCTCATCGCAACGGTGCATGCCGAAGATCGGGACCCTCCTGTGAGTAGAAATGACAGCTCTGCGCTCGCTGTTACATGAAATGGACGTCACGTTAATCCTATTGCTCACATTGATGGAAGCCAGTCTCCAGAGTGTGATGTTTTTCAGGGGCAGAGAAGTTGAGTTTTATCTCTGCAGCCTTTGATGTTTATATAAAATGATTGACCTGTTACTGTCACGCTCATTTTAAATCTTACGAACAAAAAATAAACTATTTTAATGTGCGTTGTTATTGAAAATCGCCATTTTTAATTTACTTTCCAGCATATACCTGAATTTATGAAATATTTAAAAAATCCGTTTGATTTTATATGCCCGTATGGTATGCATATATCTGAATTTATAAAATAAATATTTAAAAAATCCAGTTGATGTTATATGCTCATATTTCATGCATATATCAGAGCCTATAAAATATTTATATACGCTAAAAATCCCATTGGTTTTATATACCCGTATAGTATGCTTATCTCTGCATGTATAGATATATTTTAAAAATCCCGTTGATTTTGTATGCTCACTTGGTATGCATATATATGAATTTATAACATAGATATAAAACAAATCCATTTGATGTCATATGTCCGTATGGCTCGGCTGAGACTTTTATGTTGAATATCGCAGAGGCTCGTATGCTCCACTGACCCCATGCGAACGCGCCGGTTCACCCCTTTTTATCAGCTTAACGTGCGTCCAGAGCCAACAGCGAGCCAAGGAAGCTCATTTTTGCTGCAATGCTTCAGTTACTTTAAAGGTGCGTTTACCAATCTTTGATCGAATGCAGCAGTTCATTAGCAGAATAATTGGATTCTTCCCCGAGGTAATTTGATTTGTCCACGTGCCCTTACATGAATGTGATGGGCACACATAAGTAGTTTTACAGCCCAAAAAGCGATCCGATAACTGTACGCCCAAGGTCTCTTGCCTGCTTTGTGACGGTTTTGCATTTTCATTTTTTTTTTTAAGTCACCCTGAGCCCTGCAAAATTAGTATGGATGTTACCGGCTTCCAAGCAGGGGCTGCGGAAATTCATTGTTGGCTTTTATACCGTCTTATTATGGGATATATTATGGTGTGACAAAGGCCAAAAGTGTAGTGAAAGGGCACAAATGAGACCCTTGTGCCGCAATGCAAGAAAAGAAGGATTTGTAACCAGTGAGATGCCTGGTTGCTTTTGGACTTAAACAAGATGGCACCCAGAACAAGCATTAGCCTCAATTATGTTCTCCAGACCCACATGGAGTGGAGGCAGGGAGAGACTTTTTTTTTTAAATAGTGCTTTTGGGTTAGTAGTATTACCTTTTTCCAAATGTCCCTGCTATGTTACACTTGAGTGGTTTTTATAAAGCAGTGAGCGGCATGGAGATTAAAAAGGCAGAGAAACATCAGAGAGGATCCTCAAGGCCAGGTCTGACCCGCAGCTTGCGGGGGCCGACAGGGCCGCTATGATTCCTCTCCGCAGGAACGCCAGCCTGTTCCAGCTGCCCGCCCTCTCCTTAGATGTACGTGTTGCAGTCTTTCCCCGACACTGACGCCTGGCATCGCGCCCGACTTTGGCCTCGATGACCCCTCTTCCCCTCCGGCCACGGGGTGGGGGGGCTGCCATGCCATTGTAAATTCTCAGCTCTCGTTACTGATGTGGGGACGTGAGAACCAGGGTAACCCTCTGGTGGCACGCCCCCCCCGCTGCGACCCTGTCACTGCAAGCCCCCTCGGTTAGTTTTTCAGGATGGGGGCCGTCTGTCCTTGGGAGCGTCCTGTGTGATATTCGCAGCTAATCAGCCATGAGGCCGACTAATCAGGCATCGGGGTCAGAGGTGGGTATTTCGGGTCCAGAGAGTAAAAATCTAGACCAAGATTTAGTTTCAACCAACCACTTGAGTATAAAGAGTCAGTCACAGAGTTCTCAACTGGTTGGTTGAAACAAAATCTTGGTCTGGAATTCTACTCTCTAGGCCTGAACTACCCCACCTCTGGTCAGGGTTAACAAGCGCAGTCTCAGAATCGGAGGACGGTACAGCTCTGACTCCTTAGCCCAGGCCAGTGGTCGCCCCCCCCCCCATCTCCCACAAGCTACTGTTTATCAAACACGTAACTCCCCACATAATGTTCTGTGTTGAAGTAGCTCTTTCTGTAAATTAGGTTGCCAACTCCAGGTTGAGGCCAAGAATGCAAATCGTTGCTTTATTCAGAAACAGTTAGTGCCCAAATTTATGGTCGGAGCTGCCATGGCAATGCTGCAGTTCCAGGAACATTTCGGTGTAAAGATGAACTACGTAAAAAAAAACTTCCAAAATCACGCTGTCTGTTGAACTGGTATGGTTTGTGTAGCACAGTTTTATGTTAAATACTGACTTTCGGTCCTGTTGCACATTCTTCAGGTTAAGGTTCCCAGACCTTTCTGAGCAGAGCGACAGAAATGGCGTCTTAAATCCCTTAATGTTGGGGTAATGCACCGTGTGAAGCGGGACGCTGTTCATGAGGTTACAAAAAAAAAATATGATATTAAATTATAGCTAGTGAGTCTTGGCTCGATTTAATGTCCTTAAGCATCTTAGGAGAGGAGGTGAACAGCTCTTTTCCCCTACCTGAAAAAGTAGCGAGATTGCATCTAAATAAGGATGAATTGCCTTGGAGACAAAGGTCTTGAACATCCAGTCCATTTAAGTCCATTTTTTGTTATCCGTTTCTTTTTTTCGATGCGCCAGCTCTTTGCCAAAGGAAAAAAAAAATGTTTCATTTAAAATGTATCTGCCCGAGACTTGCATCAAGTCTCTGGTGTGTATTGCAGACTTCTAAAAACGTCCAAGTATCAGCTTCGCGTCACTGAAAGCGAGTGACATTATAAATATGCTGTTCTAATGTCTTTGGCATTTTCTAGTCTATTATCACCAGTCTATGTACCCTTGTGAGCTCTGTTAATGATGTAAACGTAACCACGCTGGCTAGCTTTCCGTATCAGCGACTGAACTGCCACCTTCATTCCCGGAATTTCCTAATAATCTTTCAAATGCGGCATGCGATTAATGGAATTCTGCATAGCAGCAACAAATTAATACACTGTTTTTCTAATTATATGGTAGAGGCAGGAAAAAAAAATCATTGCCAAACGCAGGAAGAACATTGGCCATTGGCTGAGTGTGATTCCTAGAGGAGATGCCTGGTTGTGAGCTGTTTTTATTACTGCAGCACGTGTGAATCAGCAGTCATCATACAAACATGACCTTTGCCCTTTGCCCGCCCCGCTGAAGAACGCAAGAGCAATATGAAGCTGCTGTCCAGCAAGCGGCTTGGCCACCTGCTCCTTGCCTTTCCTGAGGCCTCCTTCGGCATCTGGGGTCCGTCTCCTCCTCGTGGAGTTCAGTCGAGGTCGCCCCACATAATTTCTGGCATCTTCAAGCCTTAACCATTCATCCTCTGTCCTGAAGGCCTGTTATTATCCACAGGCTTTTCATTATCCATGTGGTTAACCGATAAACCTGGTTCAAGTGGAGGATGACTGAGTGACGGAGGACCCCGGCGACATGGAAAGACGGAAAACCATGAGGACAGTAGTACCTATAATGATAATGGTAACACTTTCTATGAATCCCATGTTTATAAGAATCTATGAACATCTTCATAACACATTATAATGCATTCATAAAGTATCATTAACATGGTTATAAATATTTATGAAAAGGGTACCACTTTATGATAAGGCCTCCAGTAACACTCAACTTAAAGCACTCATCATAATGCATTATACATATCTTCATAATGCATGCTAATGCATTCATAAAGTATAATAAACACGGCTATAACTATTTACAAAAAGGCATAACATTATAGCCATGTTTATTATGCATTATGGATGCTTTATGAAGCTCTCATCTATAATGCACTATAGATACGTTGATAGTGCGGTACAAAGCATCCTTAATTTTTATAGTATTATAATGCATTATAAAGGTATCTACAGTGCATTATAGATAAGAGCTTCACTGCAGCTTCTGAAGTATTATTATGACAGTTTAAGTAATGTGCTACCATAATAATAAAGCAGCATATCTGGTAACACTTTACTAGAAGCTGTCATCTTGTATTGTATTGTAGTGTATTAGAAGCCGTAGGTATCTTTATAATGCATTATAATGGTCAGTATAAGAATTAATAAAGCATTACAGCATTTTATATTGGTAGGCAGGAAACATTATGAATGAATGAATGAATGAATGAATGAATGAATATAATACTTCATAAACTCCACTGAAGCTGTCATTTAAGAATTAAGGATGTTTTTTACTGCATTATGAAGGTTTCTATAGTGCATTATAGATGACAGCTTCAAAAAGCATTCATAATACATAACAAATACATGAAATAATATGTTATCTCTTTATAAATCTTTATAGGCGTGTTTATAATGCTTTATGAATGCATTATAATGTGTTGTCAGTGTGTTCATAGATTCTTATGGCATTCATTGGAAGTGTTGCCAAATATCTTTTTTGCCCAGTAAATGCTAAGTTTGAGTCAGGGTCAATCTTTTGATTTCAGTGTTAGCACTCAGCTCTCATGGTTCTGTAAACTGGAAAATTATTCTGTACTACAATTTCGGTATTAGTGCCAAACCCTCATGGTTCTGTAAACTGGAAAATCACTCTGTGCTCCCCTCAGACTCTTTATTAAAACAGTAGATTTTCATATGTTTGTGGTGGTTCATCATGATCAATGTGGTTCATTTGGGTAGGTGACCATCTAGAATTGGCGGCATTCCTGATATGTCATGGATTTTAGTGCAGAAACCTCAAAAGTATTGACAGAAGACACCAAACTTGAATCGGCACAGTTTGCTGATTATATCTAGAGTGTGTCCATTTGAAGGCGTTAGCCGTGATATAAACAGTAATGATAGGAATCTTTGCTTAATGCAGTAGTATGAACACATTGCTTGCAGCTCAATAGAGTTACTGGAGGAGGTGATGCTGGTCCGAATGTTTCATGTTCAAGATGACTTGGTATCGTCTCTCACCGATCTGTTTCTCTGTCACGTTCTTCTCTTTCCCGCTGGCAGCAGATCTGGTGTAAGCTTTCCAATCTAGAATACAACCTCGCTTCTCTGTAATGAGAGCTATTGTCAAAATATGGAAAGAAGTGGAACTAATATCGTTGAACCCAATAGGCTGAAAAAAAAAAACGATGCTTCTCAGTTTGCTTAGAGGTGTAGTTTACTGCTGGTATGATATTAAAACAGGTCTAAATCATACTTATGTCACTGGTAAATATATTCATAGCTAGAAAGCCCCTGTCCCACTCAGAATTCTGATTTGAACTGTAAAATAATGAATAAAAAATATATATTCTTATTTGGAGAATAATTGAAACCAAAATATGCTTTTTTAATGAAATAGATTCTTCCATGAAACTTGGCATTGTATCAGTATTATTAGTATGAATATTGTTTCCCAGTACCACAATAATAACAATCATCCTAGTATTAGTCTTATTTTATTCAAATTAAAAGATCCTGTAGATGTAAATTTACTATATTAAAATGCAGTTTCATTTTTTTTTTGTGGTATGCTACTTGAGCAATGAGCAAAGCCAGACATAAACCTAAATTTCTTCCACATACATATCATTGTTCTGTGTGAGTGGTTATTTTTTTTCCCCTCATAACCACATCAGGTCCAGCTGTGCCCATTCCGTAACCGCATCAGTAATGAATCAGTGAGTTCAATGACTCGTTTACTGGTCGCGTTTTACACTAAGCCCCTCTGACGCAAGCACCATTAGCTGCGCTATTGAGCTTGTTAGAAGATGGATTTCTGTTTATTTAGTTGATTTCTCTTGGGGCCCGACTTACTTAGCTTCCACGAGATTTATCGTAAACTCACTGACAATAGAGCCCACAAATCGTGTGGCGTTCCGGTACCCCAGGTTACCCCAGTTTAAGAAAAACAGACCGGCAGAAATAATATCTCCAAGAATGTGTCACCCAAGACCATGTTATTTTATTCACTGTTATGGAGTCCGCACCAGAGCAATCTTCAGTAAACACACATTGGTAATAGCTAGGATGTGCCCAGCTGCAATATAGGAGATCAAAAACAAGGAATCATTATTTGCTGGTCTACATTTCTCGTATTGGCCTGATCCTGGAGCTTATGCTCTATTTTCTAGGGTACTGCTGCAAGTCGGGTGCGTTACAGAGTGGATCTGGACCAGTCTCCATACAGCGGGAGTATTTTCGACGTGGAAGAAGACTCGGGCAAGGTGATCACTAGGGTCAATCTCAATGAAAAGCCCAGCACAATATTTAAGGTAAGTATGTTGCACGATGTTTGCACCCCAGCTCATTCTCACCCCAGCAGAAAAGCAAGTATATTAAATATTAAATAATGCAAGAAATGCTATGTTAGAGCGGAAATAGCTTGGTCTAAAATGACGGAAGAATGACTTTGTATTACAGCCATTTACAGGCACCTGACAAACGCTATTTGTGCAGAATGTGACAGTTTCTCTTGCATTTCAAAACCTGAGTGTCATTGATGGTTTTTGTCCCCTAAGCAGTGATCATACTGTGGTTTCTTTTTGGCCGTGATCTTTTTGTGATTTTTTTCCCCATTGCAGCTGGTGGTTATTGCTTATGACGATGGTGATCCAGTCAAGATGAATAGCACTCTTGTTGAGATAACTGTTCTTCAGCCTTCCGCCATCCCAGTTTTCACCCAGGAGGAATACAGGTAAACGTGCACACAGGTGTAAAGACATGCACACACTCATGTGTGTAATGCAGCGCCCTTTACTTCTGTTTAGAGATTGTAGTCGTTAATTATTGGCACGCCTCCTGTGATGCCGCGGGTGCTGAAGTCCAGCTGTTCTTATGATGCTGAAATGATTGTTTTCTCTAAAATCCATCGATTTATCCAGGTCAGGGTGTGTGTGTGGGGGAGGGGGCTGTGGACACCATATGAGATGGCACAGGACACAGGGTGGGGGGGGGGGTGTACCATGAAAGGGATGCCAGCCTGTCGCAGGGCACATACAATCATATACTACAGCAATGTTTCTAGAGCCAGTCCTCAGGGACCCCCAGATATTCTGCAGGAGAGCAAAAATGTGGACAGTTTGGGGTACCCAAGGACATTGAGGAGAGCAAAAATGTGGACCATCTGGGGGTACCCAAGGACCATGAGGGGAGCAAAAATGTGGACCATCTGGGAGTACCCAAGGACCATGAGGGGAGCAAAAATGTGGACCATCTGGGAGTACCCGAGGGCCGTGTTGAGAAACACTGCAGTCCAAAGAGTTAGCCTAACAGTCTTCGTAAGAAAACCTATGTGACACGGCGAGAACATGCAAACATGCCCTTTTACAAAGAGGGGATTCAAATCTCCAAACCCAGAGGCGTGAGGCCACAGTTCTAACCATCGAACAACCATGCAAAGCTCCAAGATCCCGATTTTTAATATGTGTAATAGCTCAAAGCGGCAAATTAGAATCCTGTTCTCAAAGGGCAAAGTGCACTCATTCTCAATTCATTAATGAACTCTATTAACAAAATTAGATGCATAATTTGTTTGATGCGGGTAATCAAATCTGCCCTTATTGCATCAGTAGTAGTTAGTACTGAATAGGTCTTCTTGTTAAATCGGCATTATTGATTTTCATAATGGAAACGCTTCATTGTTTTATTGCAGATTTTGTTGGTCGGTAGATTTTCATCTGCACAGTAGACTGATATATGCAGCAGGTCTGTGATTAAAAACTGTGAGCTCAATTATTGTCCAGTGCTGATAATCAACTGCTTGCAGTAAACAAAAAGGAGAGAATAGCTTGTGGCTGTGGACTAAATTAGTCTTAGTAACGACAAACTGTGCTGAATATGGCTGATTCAAACTGACCACCTTTTTTCTAGAATTTTCTCCTTTAATAGTTAGAGGGTTATGCCATGAAAAATTTGAAAGATAGTCATTATCCTTGCTAAATGAATATTTTTAAATGCTTAAAAATGGATCATTTATGTAGGGTTAAATTCTGTTTTACTTGGAATTTCAACTTTCAACTATTCCAAAATTTTCCACAATTTTTGTTTTTTTTCCTGTTGTCCTAGAAATATTTTCAAAAACTAATTTGTTTTATTAATGATCGAGCTCGAACTCGGATGCCTTACATTCTTTGGGTTCATTATTTTGATGCCATTGCATTGGCTACAAACTGATGGTATCAATCACAAAGTAAAGCAAGTCTTTTCCCTGTACAGCAGATTTGTTTTGAAACATACACACTTATCACTGGAAATATCACTACCCAAAGCTTTTTTATGTATAGGTTTCCCTGGGAACACACAATAACTGAAAATGGAAGTCGGTAAGCATCCTGTATCTCGTGATTGATAAATGCGACGCGAGGATGGGAGATGAAAGCTCCTGAATTGGAGTTTGAATTAAAGCAACGTCCTACACACCAGCGGAAGGTCGCAGTAGATGGCCGTGCCCCAGCAATGCAGGAATAACAATTTCTATCGGATTGCTGTTGTGCATCTACCGTTTATTATTGTCTGTGGAGGCATTAGCCAGGTGTTTGGTCTCCCTCGGCGGCTGGGCCCTTCCAATCTGCTACCCCATCAGAGAACGGATTGTGCTTCGGAGCCTCCCCAGTGCTAATCACTCACGGGGGGCTTTGCGGGAAATCTGTGAGCACTCCCCCAGGGTTTGGAAGCCAAGGTTGTCAGTTAAGCAGCGTTCGTTGTATGATCTGCCGTCAGATTCCTTGCCTCTCTGTCAGCACATCCAAAACCCCAGTGTCCCGTGTTATATTGAAGTTACTTTGACTTTAGCGGTCATTTGTTTTGGTGGGACTTTGGACACTGATTGTTACAACAAGTTCAAGTTTTCTCAGCTGGTTTTGAGTGGAACCACTTTGCATAAGTAATGAAGGCCCTCGGATGTACTGATTCACTGTAATTATTCCAGGCGTTTTTGTTTTTAATTGTTTGCCAAATGTTCACATGTTTACATTTACTCCGGTAGTGAATTAGCCCCGTTCCCTTCTAAGTTAGTCTGGAAACAGGTAATACTTTCAGTTATATCTTTAAATCAAACAAAGTAACATTTTTAATTTTGTGAGAAAGATGTCTAATTAGAGATTATGGAAGGCGTAAATGAGCGGGATGAGGCATTATGGGATTGAAGATACACAGTCCGTGGGCACCGTGAGAGAAAGGTAGGGTGGGGTTTTATTTAAGCGGAGTGATTCCCTCTAAGGCTTACTCCGATAGCAGCCCTCCAAACCTGCACTCGGTGCGATATCCATGCGGCTTATCTCGTAAAAACAGTTAATGAAGCTACAGCGAGGTTCTCTAAATCACGGGCTTTGCCGCTCGCTGCTCTGCGGTTTGTCATTTTGACAATCTCCGCGATCGGTGTCTTGTCTCTTCGCCTGTCTTGGCAAATGTTTGTATGTGCTTTTTCATGCTTTCACCCCCCACCACTGTGTCCTCCGCAGAATGGACAAACACAAATGCTTTAAGATAGACACCCCGATCTGCATTGCTTTAGTGTTACATGCATTACACAAACACAAACAGATATATTTCTGTATTTAAGTGCTTGATTACTATCGCTGTTATGGGTAATAGTCATTATCTATGGTGTTATATAAACATTGGATATGAATTAATGATAATGGTATTTATATCATCAAGCCTAGCGTCTGGCTTTTTTTTATGTGTTTGTTTGTATGGGTGAAATGCTGTCCTCAGCGTTTTAGAGTTCTGCAGCCTTGAGTAAAAAAATAAGACTGGTGCAACCCCTGGTACTGCTGTAGGTCACGCTCTTTCTAGAGCTTTTCGGCTTCCTACGAGGAAGAAAAGGTTTCACTTCGGCCACACAGGGTCGCCAAGTCGCTCACATCTGGCGTGACACTCACACTTTCACACTCTTCCACTCTGACACAAGAAATCTTACAGAAAATGTATATTACTCCATTATAAACCTAAAATTAGTGACATCAAAAGCGTTGGGGTCGTTTGCAATCCCTGCCGACTATTTACAAAGTAGTAAAAGTGATCCACATATAAATGTGTGTATAGACTTGTCTTGGGTTGCAAATCTCACACCAGCCAGCTGACCTAAGTTGGCAATCCTGCAGCACGGCATCTCAGTTGTCGGTTGTGGTCACGAGAAACTCACAGAAACGTAGGTCGATAACTCCCCCGCCCCCCCCTCCCCGAAACATAAATGCTGTGTGGTCCATGTGAGACCACGCTGTGATATTATGAAAGTGCGATACACTTCTCTATCTTCCAACTTCTTTCAAGGACATGATACCAAAAATAAAATGTTAACACATCGTCGGTTTTTGGACTTAGAAAAAAATTCGCTTCTGATAGAAACTTCACCCTGAGTTTTTAAATCTCTTTACTACTCACGCAGTAAGAGAACTGTATCATTTCACATGAACAGAGGCTCTGTGCAAGTGGTGCCTAATCTTGTTTTACACACTTAAATGGCCAGGTTTAATTGCCTGTACGGTGCAATGCTAGTGTAATCAAACCTCTCCTCCACTCAGAATTTGTAGTGTGTAATTAGGGCACCAGAACACCCTTTCTCTAGAGAAGAGCACCTGTCTGATTAGCATGCATTCAGTAGGTGCTGTAGCAACGTGCGACCAGTATGGGGTCAGATGAGCAAAGGCACCATTAGCATAAAACATTGCTGTAATACACAGCCAGATTATTTAGCTAAGCGACACATTGTCAAACGTAGCTAATGTAGCTAACAGCCTTGCCAAAGTACGTAAATTAATAGTGTGCCGTAAATAGTGGGTTTAGCATGTTAGGATGTTACTGCCTTAGTTTGTTTGGTCTTGTTTGTGCCAGGTGTCAGAAAGATAGCAAGGATTACTGTTGGGATTTGCAAGCACGTGGGCCCTTGCTGCGGTATCTGCTGCAGGACTCCTGTGTGGATTTGCTCTCCCTGTGCCTGCATGTATTTTTGTGTCTGATTGGCGATGGTACCTCCGGCTTCGGCGGCCGCCGAGAATTCCCGAACTGCGGTGCCCCGGACCTAGCGCTGGTTTTCGCACCTCCAGCGCGCTCGTCACTCGACCATATGACTTAGCCGGCTGTTGTTGTCCTGTTTGGATTTGCTTGAAAAATAATCACATTATTTTATCGGAAAGGTATTTAAAATCGTATTTCACATGCGCTGACGGGAGAGTCTCTGATTCCCTTGCAGTGCATTTCTGGAGGTCAGGTAGCCGGCGGTTTCGGTTCTGACACTTATTGTCAATGCCAGCAAATCAGTGTCGTCCAGGTCAAGGGTAGCATCGCATTGTTTATTTGCTTAGGAGACGCTGTTAAGTGACCTATAAAAGTTACTTGAGCTACATTTACCGCGAACATCTGAATATTCTGGCTGATTAAGGGTCTGCATTTGGGGTAACAATGGTAGCAAGGAAATGCAAAATGTCCAGGTCTTATGCAGCTGCCTGCTCTGGAATAGATCGTGGTCATTCGTGGTACAAAAACACAGTCCAGGCATGCGCCTCATTGGGAAGTTCAGCCAGGGTAACTCCCAGTTGTGTTATTTAATCAAATCTGACAGGGCTCATGGAAGCTAAAATGAAATTACCTTAACTTCTGGAAAGCAAAGGACAATGGCATCAACATGAATTTTTTATTCAAATTTTTAATAAAAATAGTAGGTGGTATATTTTCCCCAAGTGTTAGATATTATTAGTTGGGAATAGACATTCGTGTGGTAATCTGTATATTATAATTGCGTGAGTCTGGTATCGTATTTCAGCGCTAAGCAGCATATAACAGGTAAACAACTAAAAGGTGAAAAGTTTATGGTGTCGCTGCTTAGCTTATTGTGAAGGTGCAGAAGTTAATGAAAAAATCTCTAAAGGCTATGTTGTGTTTATGAAAGTAATATATTAATCAAACGCCTGATTATCTGCTGTATTTGTTCAGTGACTTCGTTTGGGAGCCTCCATCAAAGTTAGTATGAATAATTTAACATGAATGTCTGGCCTGTGACTCCAATTGTTTGGAATATGCACTATAAATCATGTATGATCTTCAGGCTTGTGGGGATTCCATAGGCGTATTGCGCAGTCATGAAGTTAACAAGTGCTATGACCTCTGCAGATGTCATTCTCTTCGCCTTGACCTCTTTCAATGTTTTGTCTAGCATGCAGTAAATTAGATTTACATTTGTTTGTATGTCCTGTCCTTGTGCTTATATTGTGTGTGCGCTAAACATGCAGGATACAAAGCCCAGTGGCCTGTACCACGAAGTACGCTGCCTGTACTAAATGGACTTCATATTCGTTCGCTTACATTTTGCCCAGACTACCTTAAATCCGACAAGTTACCCCGAAAAGCCAGTAACCCCACTTCGTAGTACAGGCCACTGGTCACTTATTATATCTCTGTCTTATTGTGAACTGCCCTATAATTTCAGAGAGCTGGCTATGATGGTTTAAAAAAAGAAAGCACACCTTGAAATTGGTTAATGCAGGCTTTCGTTATTGTTGCTATTATTATTATTATTACTTGCATTTATTTTTAAAATTAATGATAGCTTGTAGAGACGATCGCTCAATAAATTTCTATGATAAATTCTGCCGAAAGCTAACAATCTTAAGGGCGTGAATGGAAATCTGTCTCTAGTAAGAGACAGTCAGCATGGGAGCAGGTGTCGCTCGTCGGCGTCTCTCGTCTCTCTATTGGAAGGATGCTCCTTTTAACGGTCCACAGGCAGCGTGCCCAAGCTCTGCTCTCACATACAGTGATGACATATTTGGAATGGCAATATCCTCTCCTGGAGACCTTAATAATGCAGTTTCATCTTAGGCCCTTCAGCAAACACAGGGCATTGCCATGACAGCCTCTTATACGTCTTTTTCCCCGAAGCTCTATGTACTAAATTAATTACTTCCGTCCTAAACCACAAACTACGATGCAAAGGAATAGAATATCATCCATATTTTTTCCATCCTCAGTAAATTCCAGGTTCCTTGCTTACATTTTTAAGGCACAGCCAATAATCACAATCATCTTTGGGTAAAAGAATTGTTAAGTAGCAATTTTTTTCTGCAGCGTTCCCCTGTCCTCATGTACCATTATCTGCAGCTTTCTGTCCGCAACCTTTTTAACGGCACATGCAAAAAAACAGCCCCGAAACATTTCTGTAGTTAAGTAGCGATTTCTTTCATTGTAATTCCCTTTTCATTGTCACGTTTTCACACCGTAGCTGCAACCTCTTCATGCTCCATCCGTGCTTCTAAGTACCTGAAGTTACTTAAAATTATACATTTAACATTGTGTCCTCACTGCTTTTAGCATCTGCGTCACAGCTCTGTTAAAGGCGGTAAAGGCCGGCGAACACAAGAACGATCTGCTAGGAAGCCGTTTTGCCAGTCATTTGATGTTCAGCGGACTTCAGATACCACTTGTGAGCACTCTGGAACACTCTGATAACCATCCATCCATTTTCTGTAACCACTTAGCCAGTGCTGGGACACGGTGAACACAGCACAAAAGGCAGGGGCCACCCTGGACCCAGTCCATCACAAGGCACACCGACACAAACCAGCGTGGCAGCTGAAAGCGTGAGGTCATACAGTTATCTACTGACCCATTGTGCTACTCTGTACTGGCACGCTGTCATGTGACTCACTGCGCATCATGTGATGGTGGTAATATCTGTCCTATAACCCGATAAGGTTCCAAAAAGCTCTACAAGTGCCAGAGAAGGAGGTTTGACTGTTACTGCATTTACTGCTTATGTTCTGCCATCAGGAGTAATCCTAACAATCTGAAAAGGTTGGCATGAAATAGACCGAGAAGCCTTCAGATTTTAAAAGGCTTGTATAAGAGTTTACTTTCCACTTTAACATTTTATACATACACACACACACACACACACACACACACACACACACATATATATATATATATATATATATATATATATATATATATATATATATATATACACACACACACACACACACACACACACAGTATAGGGGTTAAAGTTAAAGTTGTTTATTGCTGTGATTGGATCTTGCGTTCTTTCCATGCCGAAGAGGTCTTGACGGCAGTTCGGAACTGCAAAATTATCTCGCCGTTAACTTTCCCAGGCGAGCCGTAAATTCGCCTGTAAAGGACGAGGCTGGAGGCCAGCATGAGGCGAAATGAAGAAGGGTGCCCCCCCCCCCCCCCCCCCCCTCCGAGGGATCTCACCTGGCTTCCTTCTCCCCCGGGGCTGCCCTGAATCCCACACGTAGTCCAGAAATTTCTTTAAATGCCGCTTTTTACCTTTTCTCTGCTCATCGTTCATCTTATGCCTATGTCAATTACAATGTAGCCTGCTGTCTTGAGATTTCATTGGGTTTGTCTTAGTGGGTTTACTTTTTTTGTATATATTGTTACAGCAAAACAGAAAAATTAACCTTGCGAATGTGTCCAATCACTTTTATTGTCAATGGGGTCTGTTTATACGGTTAATTACTGATCTTTTTAAATGTATGTCAGGTCACCTTGTTGCCTTTCAAAACTAGGTATGTTTTATTCAGTGACAACTGTGTGCAAAAACATGTGTTTGCTTGTGTGTATGTGTGCTACAAGCACAACAGGGATTCTCAGGAATCCAGCCTGACCTGTGTATGAGTTTGGACTGGCTGACTTAGTGCTGTTATGAACGCTTTACCTTTTAGTGCAGATTAATATGCCCACAGAGCAAATAATGGTACGAAGGAGGCGGCTGCGATCCTGGTCGCACTCAGCAGACCTCATTAGTTTCTCACACTTAACTGTTTGCTTGTTCTCAGCCGCTATTAGAGAGGGTGTCAGAAGAAGAATGACTATTCAGTGTGTTATCTGTACAAACACAGTTCACCCCTCGGTTGGCAGGAAGTCCTGATTGGGGACTGTCAGTGTGTGTTTGTGGGGGGGGTGGTGGGGTGGGTAGCAAGATTAGTGGGGTGAATGAGCTACTCAGGGCTTGTGGAGTGGCGTGGTCTTGCATAACAAAACCACCAGTGAATTTCACGCACTGTCCGTGAGGGAACGAGAAGTCTGGCCTCCATAACCAAATTAAGGAAGAAGCAGAATTTGGTGTGTTGTGGTGTTTTTTTTGCATTAACAGGATGAATGTGTATTGGGCGGCTTATGCTGCATTTGATTCCAGCAGGTCTTTCTGCAGGGTAGGTCAGAATTACAGTTTCAAATCAGTTCTTTCCTCAGCTCCAGCCAAACCCGTTTTTTTGCATAACGAGTTTAAGAAAGGGGTATTTTTTTTATGTTTCGATTTATCTAGTATTTTTAGTGGAACAAAATCAAAAAAAAATACTGAAGCGTTTCTTTAAAAACAATGTCTTGTATGAATGCAAAGCAGCACAATTTCTTAGCTTTCTGTGAAGTCTGAATGAAATACAAGTCTGTGGGGACAAAAAGACCGTCAGCTTTTCAGTGCGGTTTGAAAACCACTGAGGTTACATTATTGGCGATACCGGGTTGTTATTTCCGGCCTGTTCTTACAAGAGCCCCGAGAACCATTAGGTCAGGGTTACCGGGGGGGTGGGGGGGGGGGAGAGGGGGGTGCCTAAAAAGATCCTGTGGAATTCCGGGCGATGTTTAATGGAGCCAAGTGTACAATGCAAACGGTAATGATTCCTTTAGGAAACGCAGAGAGACAGCAGCAGTACCTAGAGGGCAAAGGTCACAGCAGCGGTGCAGGATCGGCTGAAAGACACGTTGTCTTTTTGTCAGCGTATGGGTTTCTCCTTTTTTTTACTCGATTATTTTTATTTTCTTTTTAAAAGCGGTGCTGTTAGGGCAAAGTGAACACAAACCTTTGTTTCTTTATCTTCTAATTTTCTCTAGTAGCTACAACAAAGATGACTGTAGTCCTGTGTCACATGTAGCTGGCGGTGATGCCGGACATTTCACACAGCCATTTACAGGACGGTGTTCCAGACCGGTCACCTTGCTAATGGTTTCGGTGGCAGACCTGTTGCTCGGTTTTTGACGCTCAACTCCCACCATTGCATGCACGTTCGGTTCCTTTCGTCAGTGTTTTGCCCTGAACTCATTCTCATTTACGGTAATGGGATTGACAAGTAATTGTAAACACTATAGAGAACCTCTAAGCGATGGGCTCTCATCTTTTTTTTTTTTTACGTTCTACAGTGGCACTCAGAACGCATGCTATGAATAGTCTTTCCTGTAGTTTTTGCACGGAGATTGACAGTTTCCCCACTGACTCTAAATAGTCACTTCACTTACTGTATGCAGGGTGTCAGCCTCGAGTTACCAGGCCTTGCTGAACCTGCAGAAGATGCCCCCGTTGGTCCTGCTACATCGTCGTCCCTTTCTGGCTTCCGCAGCTGCACGTGTACGTGCATAATGTCGTGAGAGTCAGTTTGTATCAGATGGATACAATTCAGGAGCTCTGAATAAATCATGACCAAACAGGCGAGCCCTCCCTTCCCCCACGAAAACGGGTGCTTTTCAGTCGCCTGGCTTCGATTTTAAACCCATTCTCAGCCAGATCATCCTAGTTCGTTGTGCCTAAATGCGAGTCAATAACGTACAGCGTCCTGTCAGGCCTGTGAAACACCCGTGACGGCTTCATCTCCCCACCGCAGTGATTTGTTTCCTCCGATTCTTCAGAAGATTATCAAGGCTCCATTCATGAAACAATGGTAATTATCTTGTATCATGAAACTGGACACAGAGCAATTATGCGATAAATGAATAGTTCCTTCCATCCGGTTCAGTAATTTCTCCGCTGTGCCAAATACCATGTCAGTTGGTTTAGGAATTAGTTATCTGGCATTTGTTCCAGATTTCCTAATCCAAAATTCCAGTTGAGCACTCCTTCAATATATCTGAGCAAGTTGTAAATATTTAAACCTTTTATCGACTTTGCATTTTCTCCTGACTTAAATGTATTCTGCTTTTAACTTGTCAAAGTGTTTCCTTTGCATACTGGGTGGTTTCGGTGACCGTTTGTATTTCAGTAATTTAAAGCAAAGCTCACAGTCAGAAATATGTGTTGGATGAATGATTTGTTGAATGCATGCATGCATTTTTGCACACATGTAAACCGTATACATACATGCATATAAAATATATGCACATATTTATGTATATAGTACTATCTGGGAAGTACAGCAAAGCAGAGAGGACATTCAGTTCCAGTTCCTGATGGTGAAACAGCAGATGAAGTGGACAAACCTGTCTGCCAATCTCATTACTATCCCTGCATTGAAAGAAGCAGCACTGACAGGAAATTCTGCTCTCTACTCTTCGGATTAAGTTTAATTAAGACCCCAATACAATACTTGCGGAAAGGCTGCACCCGCTGTTACTGCAAGCCTCTCTTGATATGTAATGTGAAAGGCTAGATGTAAAAAGGACACCATATGTAACATACACCTTTCGAAAACGTGTGCTACACCTGTAAGCCTGTTACATGTACCAGTGTACCATTAATATTAAAAACCATTTTGCGGGGCAAAAGTCTGAAAGACATGTCTTTAGACCGTGTTAATCAGTCATGCATCACAAATAGAGAAGAGGGAAGTAATAATATTTATTTACTAACTGTAGAAATACTAATTAAATTTTTAATTAAAACTTTTCCCATAATGCATTAGGAAATGCGTTCGAGGCCTGAAATTCTCACAGGCATCACCTGTTTTCAACCTCAGTCTCCCGGGCAGTGCTTAGATCATTAAGCTTGTTGACACATTCCCCTCCGTGGCATATTTTAGTTTAGACTTCCAGGACAAATCGTAACATGTGTTCTTCTGTGGCAGGAGTCTATTATATCCATGGTTACAGGTGATGGGCTAAAACTAGATGAGATTTGAATGCCACTCCGATGCTTCTGTCGCTAGGACAGCGCCGTGCTTTGAAATAGCAGATATTCATTGATTTTGTTGTCCAGGAAATGCCAACTGATGCAAGTTAACACAATGAACGAATGGCAAACCATTATCCTGCTGTTTAATCTCACAACCTCTCTCTTCTCCATTTCTTTGTCATTTTTAGCACCTTCCCTGCCATCTTGCTATGCTAATATAACCTTAAAAGTATATTACATGCCTTTGCTATATGAAAATATAGATTTTTTTGCATTTAAATAAGATGCTGTAAATGTAATGCGTTACTGAGAACTGTTCTTTAAGTAGGGTAACAGTTAGTGACACTTCACCCCTTACAGGGTTTAACCTATTTTTAATTTTATTGCCTAGAGTTGACTTTCACCAAAACATATGTAGATGGAAATGATTAGAAAACACATACATGTTTTTTATGACCTTTTCACACTTACACAGTGTATCCCTTAATGCAAAGAATGACACTCTAAGTGTAATAATATGCCTAAGCTGAATTTCGATGGGCCGGTATGAAGCTGGAAGCTGTCAGGTCTCATAGCCGTCTTTGCATGGTTTCTCTGCATCCACGGCTCCCTGCATTTGCTCTCTGTACCCGCTCCCCTTGTCCTGTGCAGATTCGCCCCCGTCAGCGAGAATGCTCCCATGGGGACGGCGGTCGGTGTCATCCTGGCTGCCGCCATAAACCAGACAGTCATCTACTCCATCGTGGAGGGGAACGAAGGCCGTGAGTGCCAGTGATTTCCTTGGACTTCAGTTCTGTCTTCAGTGACCCTCAGCTTGATCCTCGAGGACTCGGCTCGTCGTCCGTGGTGTCATCACCGTGTCAGCACTGGTGAAGGATAATAAGAGGGTCTTCTTGTTCCGTACAGTGATGAGAGACTTTCCCAGGTGCCTCTAGGGATTCAGAAGTTTAAATTGTCAACTTGAGGAAATGTGCAGATAACGCTGCACTTGCTTAATGAGAGACCAAAGAATCGATGCGATTAATTGCTTTTAAATTCAGTGAAAATCAGTCACGAAGATATGAAGAATCCCCCAGCAGCATTTAGCCCTGGGAACCCGCATCACGATTGGGGGAGATTGTTTAGTTTAGGGTGCCTTTTGACTGAGATTATTATAGGCATTCTTTTGCGTCTAAAGCAGAGCGCCATTAATAGAAGCTAACAAATTCCGACAGGGAAACAAATTGTAATAAGAAGGAAAAAAAAACAGAACAAGAGGAGGGAATTAAATTCTATAAAACAGCATTAAGCCTAAGAAACAATGCAGTCTTTACTCATAATACAATCAGAAACGTGTTAGATTATGTCTCATATGATGCTACAAGTCAACCAGTCTTCGAATGTGACCTCGTAGAACTGGAATGTCATTAATATGCCAAGAAGCAGCATCACCCTAGATGAACAGATACGTGTTAGCGTTATATTATAACGTCCTATCTTCCGTAACTCCATTTTGGTTCTCAGACAGATGAAGATATGCCGCTAATTTGCCTAATCCTGCTTGTACATGCTGAGAAACAACACAGGTTTTTATCATGAGAGGAACTGATGAAGGGCTAAAGAATGTGTGATAATATGTGAGCAGCTGGTCCAATGTCTAATTATGCAAAAAGTTTTTTTCTTTTAATCAAAAGAAATGCAGTCAGCATCTTTATGCTGTAAAATGTTTTAGCGCTGCATGTGTTGAGCAATGCATATTTAAAAGCCTGGTTACATTCTAACATAACATATGCATGGCCAGCGGAATTGCTGTTTAACGTGAAATAGTACATAGTACTATCATGGGATGGATCCATTCCAAGATAATTCCAATTGAAGATGCTACTGTTACCCTCCTGCACGTACCATGGAAATGGCAATAAATACACTGTCCAACGGTATATCAGATGCCTACAGCATACTTTGTTCTTCTGGAGAAATATCACAGCTAAATCAGGTCATTTAATTTCCCAGAGCATTTGGGCAAATGTTACTTGACCTGCATCCAATTCTGGATGGATGCTGTAGACCAGGGGAAGGTAATGCTGATCCTACAGTGCCAGGATCCAGCAGGCTTTCTGTCCCACCTGGTCTGTTATGAGCCACACCTGATGCTGGGCAGATAGTAACTCATCAGGTAGGACAGAAAACCTGCTAGATGCCGAAACTCCAGGATCAGGGTTGCCTAACCCTGTTGTAGATTTTTGACTTCCTGTCAAGGACGTGAAACGTGTGTAGATTTTACACTTTCTGATACATGTTATCTAATGGGTTTCTGTGAAGCTCGTTACATCTGCCATGGGAACGGCCTGTGCAGATGGTGGCAGATCCCATCTTCATGTTGGTCAAGATGCCTGCCGTTATCCTGCCATGTCTGCGTCTCCCCCACCAGGAGAGTTTGCTGTGAACAACATCACTGGAGTCATATTCACGGCCAAGGCCCTAGACTACGAGTCCAACACCAGCTATGTCCTCCGCGTCCAGGCGGACTCTTTGAGCATTGTTGAGTCCAATCTCCGAGTGCCTTCAAAGAGTAAGTCTGTCAAAACCATTATGCATAGCTTGTGAAGGTAGTAGTGACTTCAAAAAGATTTTCATAAGGCTGAAGAATTGAAATGTCATTGCGCTTTCCAGTCATGCGTTTGCTGCACTGCGTATCAAAGACTGACCATTAAAAATAGTTACAGCAGACCACTACAAAAAAGTAAATGGAAAATGCTAATCCTTGTGTTTTATTTATTTTGTTGATTATTCCAAAGTGGTGAGGAGCTCAATAAAATATTAAATATTCATTAAGCCAGGCCAGCTAAAACCGAATGTAACTGATTAAGACTGTCACATTCCTGTTAACTAAATTCAGCTTGCTTCATCTTGATTATTCCGTATTAATGGCTAGAATCAATTTAACGCAATTTGTGCATTTTCCGATATGACCGCAGAATGCTCTTTGAACATTTCTTCTCAAATAAGAGCTTTTTAAACAGAGTTACTTTTTCTTTGTTAATTTTCGTTATGAGCCTATTATCAGGTGAAACGCTTCAGCGGAGTGTAGATGCCCCTGCGTGTAATGAAAGATTCAGTGGGCCCGAAATGGATTGTAAAGCATCAGGAAACATCTGAACAACTGGCACCAACACACAGCTCTGTCCAGCGCAATAAATAAAATCACGCTCATTCACAGTGGGATCAGTTAGCACATTCAGGGCCCTTCATTACTAAGAGACCCTTTTGGCACCTGATCTGTTGCTTGACTTCAAGACACAGCAAAATGTTAAACAAACCACGTGACCTGGCGAACCAAGCAGCCCTGCTGGGGTCACGAGTGTCTGAAACAGCCGGGGGGATGCTTTGCCAAAATGATGTTCCCCACTTCAGCGATTCAGGCCTGTGTGCCGTAATGCGGCGGGCATTCCCTGTGGTTGCCCGCAGACATCCAGCGTGACCTCTTACATCGTACACTCCATTAGGAGAGCAGCGTAAAGAACATGTATCCACCTTGGGAAAGAACAATGATGTTTCTCGCAGTCGCTATGTATACCTGTGTGTGTGTGTGTGTGTGTGTGTATGTATATATATATTGAAACTTGTTTCACTCGATACATTCTTTGCTACGTTTTGCACCTCCCAGCTGACTTGAGAAAATGTCATGTGATTCACTGCATCACTGTACTCCACTGCAGAATCCCGCATCACATCCATCATCCCTAACCCTCGTCTCATTTGCTTCTTTTGCAAGCATGTACAAATTTGCAGATATATGTATCAGCACACATGTTTTGCAGCTGATTCATCGTGTTTTTCCTATTTAGTCATTTTTTTGTTTTTTGTCTTCCTCTCAGCTAACACAGCCAAAGTGTTTATTGAAGTCCAGGATGAGAACGATCACCCGCCTGTTTTCACCAGGCAGCTGTACATCGGCGGGGTAGCGGAGGACGCCAAGACTTTCTCATCAGTGTTGAAGGTCCAGGTGAGAGGGGATGCCGGACCGGTGCCGTCCCATCTCAGCACGGAGGGGGGATGCGGCGGATGCCACGGTTAAGGGGCCGTGCTCTTCCATGCTTAGCCAGAGTTACTTCGGTAGAAACTGCAAAGTCGTAAGCTGGTCCATCTCTCCAAAGAACAGCTGGGTAAACAAATAAATATCATTTCACTGTGCTCACTATAACCCTCGTGTGCTCTTTCGTGCCAAATCACCGATGGATTTTTTAAGAAAAGTCCTAGTTGTGTTGGAACCTTAAATTATACTGTTTATACGAGCATTTCAGGCTATATTGAGGCTGTATTGTCATTGTATTTTTTGCATTTGGCTCTTGATTGACGTTAATAAATGGGATTAACCGTGTGTTCTATTTTAAAATGAAAAGCAGAAGCAACTTAAATATTCTTCACAATTAAATTAAAATATAGCTAGCTGACTAGCACGTGGTGTTCTTATGAAATAGCTGATGTAGCTGAGTGGCGGGTTTAGCTAGCTTGCATGGCTTCTTTTTTTAACACATGGCCGTAGCTAGCAAATGTCGATAGTAAGAAGCGTGGCTCTTATTTGTTACAGCTTTGTTCCGTGACTGTAAGAGTAATCATATTGCTTTTGGGCCCTTCAGCGAAGTCCACCCATCCATTTTCTGTAACCGCTTATCCTATTCAGGGTCACGGGGGGGGGGGGGGGGGGGATGTTGTGGTTGAGCAACATCCTTAACCACGAAAAATAAAACATTGCATTTCTCACCGGAGAATAAGACGGGATGTGCAAGCAGAGGTACTGCTATGCACCTATACTTGTGCTTGCACAATGGTGTATAAATTATCACCATTAGTATAAGAATTTGCAGCACCTGCAGGCTGACCACAGCTTTCTGCATCTTTGTGAGAGCCCTTCATCAGTGAGGACAAGGTGTCTGGCTGTGTTTGTTTGACCAAGATTACGTGTATTTCTTTTTTGTCAGATATAGTGTGCCGGTTGTACACAAGAAGTCTGTGAATTTACCATGCTTTCTGTCATTGGTCAAGGCGATGTTCAGCCGGCTTTTTAAGCCTTTTAGAGGGCTTTGCCTGCAATTTTTTTCAGTCCATGCTTCATAGGAATCCCCTCGTTTAATCTGGCTGACATCATAATTAAACAGTACCTGCTATGCCCATCTCAGATTGATGGCGGCATTTTACTGAAGTGCGAGGAAGATGGGACAACATGACTTTCATAGCTATTAAATAAACACACTGATTAACTGTAAGTATAATTAACTCTTAATTGTTAAGTGCTTTAATATGTGTTACTCCATTAGCCAAAGAGAAAATGTGTTTTTACCAACAGTCATTAACAAAATGAAAGTCATACCACCAAATTGAGAATCCAAGATGTTTATCATGAAAATGGGGTGTGGTATTTTGGTTTGGCTGTGGTGGGAGCCGTTCTTTAGGGGTCCTTTACCATCTCACACTGTAACAGTGGAAAGATCCCACATGGCATTCGACGCTGGGATACTCCTCCTGTCATAACAATTTGTCTGGGATTCCGAATGTGCTGGAATCATGCAATGTATGGCTGATAATATATAACAAGGCCATATACAGCAAGTTTTTCATTATATAGTATTTTTTTCCCCAAGTCAGCTGACAGTAACTGCTGACCCAGGTTGCTTATTAGTGAAAAGTAAATTTAATTTTCATATCTGAAGTGCGGCTTTGGGCACTAGAGGCAGGAGAAATAAAGTTTCAAAACCCGCATGAGATAGAAGCATTACTGCTGTCTTTCACTATGGCAAGGCCCTCGTCATGTCGACTACTTCATAGACTCCCATTGAGATATATCATGTGATCGACAGCACACAGTTAATCGTGCCGGCTTTAGTTTATAAATTCTTTATCTCTAACTGCTGCAAAAAAACAAGCAGTATCTGAACTCGACATCTCTCTTGATTAGTAAAATCGAGCCCAAATCCGTGCAGCTCTCTGCTAAGTGAGGTACCTCAGGGTTGACAAAACAGGCCCCTTGACATTGATGTCGGAGGATCAACTGCAAGGGTGGACATCAGCCAAGAAATAAACGGTGCTTTTTCAGTATCGGCTGACTTTTGTAAACTTGCCACAGGGCAAACAAAAGCTGTTTACTGGATCCTTAAATGTAACCATATTAGAGACATTTCAGTTGTTACATTTTTGTAGGACTATGCCGTTAGTAACACAGTGTAGTTTATGTCTGAAGTGCGTTTACTTACAAAATAGCCGGAAGAACTTGCCAGTATTACCTCTAATATATGTTCAGCACTGTTTTTGCTATGTATGATAAGCTGAAGAGTAAATTTATTTTATTTAATTGAACCCCTAGGCAGTGTCAGAAAATGCGGATGGGTCCTCTCACTATAAATGTCAAGTTGACTGTCATCTACCATTTTTAATATAAGCACTTTTTAACAGAAGCTTGGCATTGGGGCATTAGACTCAACAGTCTGAACAAAATTTCTATTCAGCCCATTCTTGTTTATTGTCTTGCTTTTTCGCCCCTGAAGCCATCAATTTTGTTTGATTAATTAGCCTGATCTGTGAATTGCTGGTAGTATTACTGCTCTACAGTATGTGTGCCTGATCCGTTGGCTGGGAGACAGTCGGCAGACATGAGGGCAGTTGTCATTAATATCGTTAATAATAATTGCAAACATAAACCCTCTCTCTCATTTTTGTCCGAAGCCCAAACTGAGCACGAAACAGTGAATCGCTCAACACAACTAATCTTACTTAGATCTGGATGGATGCCTGGGTTCCTTTTAGATGTTTGTATTTAGTTTTTTTGTGTTGTTTTTTTTTTTTTTTTTGGGGGGCGGGGGGGTTTGTTTAAGCATGATAGTTAGTCATCGTGTGAGTTTTTCGTTTAGTAATTGTTCATTGGGAGTGCTAATGGTATAATCATTAAAACATAAGTGGGACAGAGTTGATTGATTGAACTGAGCTGAGGTGTGGGTTATTGAGCTGCTGCGGTGCTTGTTGTAAACAGCGCTGCTGAATTTCGCTCGCAGTGGGAGTGGTACTCTGATCTCTGCGCATTCAAAATAGTTCCCTGGCACTGAACATTAATATGAACTGAAACAAAGCAGGTCAAAAGCCTATAGCTTAGACTAATCTACCTTTAAATCTTTAAATGTTTTTTCTTGGGGGTGGTTGTTACAGCAGCAAACGAGAAAGATAGATACAGTATTAATTCTGTTTTTCCCCCTGGAAGAGACGGCACCGTATTTGACTGATTGCATAATTAGTTGGTGTGATCTTTTACACTGTACATTTAACAAAACGAGCTCTTTTTACAGCACCATTTTTTCCTTCGCCCCATAGATATGAAAACAACACATTTCCTTGTGGAAAAGGAAAACCAAATCCAATTTCATGGAAGTTTCACTCCAAATCAATCCTGAACCCTTATCACCACTATGGTAGCAATCAAAATGATGCCTCATTTTTAGATATTTATGACTTTCCACCGGGGCGGCATGGTGGTGCAGTGGGTAGCACTGTATGGGGCGGCATGGTGGTGCAGTGGTTAGCACTGTATGGGGCGGCATGGTGGTGCAGTGGTTAGCACTGTTGCCTCACACCTCTGGGACTGAGGTTCGAGTCTCCGCCTGGGTTACATGTGTGTGGAGTTTGCATGTTCTCCCCATGTCGTCTTGGGGTTTCCCCCCACAGTCCAAAAACATGCTGAGGCTAATTGGACTTGCTAAATTGCCCGTAGGAATGTGTGTGTGAGTGAATGGTGTGTGAGTGTGCCCTGCGATGGGCTGGCCCCCCATCCTGGGTTGTTCCCTGCCTCGTGCCCGTTGCTTCCGGGATAGGCTCCGGACCCCCCGCAACCCAGTAGGATAAGCGATTTGGAAAATGGATGGATGGATGACTTGCCACCATTGAGTCTAGTTGGATGGTCCATTGTACCCTTAGACAATGTGGCATGTGGATTTTTACCACCTTCCTCTAACAACCTTTAATCCCTCTGCTTTCTATCTAATCATATTAAGACCAGGGTTAGACATTCCAGTAATGCCTTGAACCTTTACTGCAATGGTCCTTAACACGATGGGAGGACCGTTAAGTGGAAAAGTTCTTTAGTACACTAAAAATACCTCATTTGTGTTAATGACAGAGCCAGAGGAGGGTATATTGCTATCTTTGTAGCTTTACACTCCCCCAAACCTAAAAGGTATTATAAATCAACGTCATGGCCGAGGACCGCACTGAATGTTGAAGCCGGCTGAGCTGGGTGACGGTACACTGTCCTTGTTGCACTTTTTGAAAGCTCAAAGTCTCCCCCTAATGTGAAGTAACAGAACTGCAATTTAAGGACACGGCACATCTTTGGGTTTCTCACCGATGTCCAGCCCATTTTTTGTTATCTTTGCTTGACAGGCCCTGGACAAAGACACTGGGAATTACAGTGCAATGCAATACAGACTGATAATACCTCCCTCGACTGACGGCAAGGATAGTTTCGTCATCGAGCCCTACACCGGCATCATTAAATCGGCAATTATCTACAGGAACATGCGGCGGTCCTACTTCAAATTTGATGTTATTGCAACAGATGACTATGGGAAGGGGATGAGCAGCAAAGCAAACGTGGTGGTAAGGGTCTCCGCCTGGAGAAGCACACCTCTCATTTCTGGCGCTTTCCGCTTCAGCGCTCTGTGCTCCATGCTACTGGGGATAGCCTCTCAGCTCACCTGCAGACCCCATTTCCCGGTGTTACGCTCCTCCAGCTTCCTTCTGAGAGAGCAACATGCAGTTCAGCATCCTACAAAAGCATTTTGGAACTTCAGACCCAGAACTTTAGAATACATACTGTACCAATCAAAAGTTTGGGCACACCAAGCCACCTACAAAGGAGAATAATGGAGTGGCCACCTGTCCTACACACAGAAGAAATGGTTTTGGAGTCGTTTCAGCAGAAAGTGAAGAAAAAGCAGCCAGTGAGTGCTCAGCGTATGTGTGGGGCCTTCAGGATGGCTGGAAAAGCAGAGAGGAGACAGTAGGGTCAGTCAGTCCCTGGAGCAATTGGGGTTAAGGGCTTTGCTCAGGAGCTCAATGGTGGGGTCATTCTGCTGACCATGGGATTTGAACCAGCAACCTTCTGAGTCCCAACACACAGAGCTGCTGCCCGCCCCCCCAGTATATGTACTTTTTAAATCAAATACTTTTCTGGTCATTATGTAATTCAATATATGTTGTTTTATAGTTTTTATGTCTTTATAATTATTCTAAAATTTAGAAATTAGCACAAATAAACCAGGTATGTCCAAACTTTTGACTGCTACTGTATATGCGTGTTTGTGATGGTGCAGCTTGAAAAAGCACTTCATTTGAATGCTACTGTTGGATTCCTTGTACCTGGTATCAACAGAAAATTTTGTTTTTCTTTTGTTCAAAAGAGTGCATTTCATTAAGGCTATATATGCATTTTTCTCTTGATCTGAAGTCTCTGATTTAGCAAGAAACCATTGAAAAAAGACAGAGTAAATTAATTGTAATCTGCACTACTTGTCCTAGATATCTGTGGTTAATCAGCTGGATATGCAGGTGGTGGTGTCCAACGTCCCGCCCACTGTGGTGGAGCAGAACAAGGAACAGCTCATTGGGTGAGTGTCTTTTACGCACAGGCCATCAGTCAATCACAAAAATTTATTCTGGTCACCTGTGAATCTTTACATTTTTTTTCCCATAAGTTCCCGGAAAGCAGTTTCTTTGATGGTCCGCTTCTTAAATTTCTGCGGTGCTCGAACACACTTAACATCCTACAGATGCTTCCGTCCTGCGCTTGATGATTGTGTTTCTTTTTGTTTTCGTATCTCTGGCGACTGATTTCGCCTTGTGGTGCCTTTGCTCCGGGGAGTGAAATGCATGTTTTCTTGCATTCATTTTTTTGCTTTTTGTCCCGGCAAACCTCTGGCCTCGACGAACAGCAAGCGAGCGCTGAAAAATCAAGGCTTCCTCACAGTTGTCCCACCGTACTCCGGAAGCAGCAATCACTTACCCCCCCCCCCCCCCCCCCCGCCCAGCCCTCACAACAATCCAGCGGGTCAGTTTAATCCCGGCTACCTGCGGGGTCCTGCTCCATGGCCCCCAGGCATGCACGAGAATGCCCATGCCGGCGTGAAAGCCTGCTTTTCAGTGCCGACAAAGCGGCCTACGCGCGACGCCGGGAACCGGGGGCTCTGCGCTCCCCCACCTCGGCCCCCACAGCTGCGGCCTCAGCTGAGGGCCAGCCCAGTTATTCTGGGTTTTCCGCATCCCAAGGGGAAGCCCATCAATCTAAGCTGAATACCTTCCCCTCTCTTTTTGTCCCTAGTAGACGGAATAGCACAACGGGTAATTGGTTCAGAATGCCAGGCCGCTCAGAGATGAGAGCTCTGCATGTCCCAGCTAAAGGCTGAGGCAAAGGGTACTTGGTACGCTGTGCCCTACTGTTCCCATTCCATTTCATTTAGCCACACAGTTCTGGAAGATATTCCTTTATTTTTTTTACAGCACGTACTGTGATGGTTTTCGCCATCCCTGTTTAAGAGCCAGGGTCATCAGCCTAGAAGTAAATGATGTGGTGCATAATGTAACCAACTTTTGTCACCCATATGTGCATTTTTTAAAACAGATCTGAAGGGGGAAGATGATAAAATATATTTAACTTGGTTTTATACATTTACCCTAAAAGCAGGATAATTTCTCCTCTCAGTATGGTAATTTTTTTTGAGATGTAATTATCAAGCTGTTTCTCTCCAAGCGTGGTCACTGAGACGTCGTTCGGGTTTAAGGCTTTCAGGAATGATTTTTCTTTTCTGTCTGTGATCGGGCACCTCATCGGTGTTAAGATGTGATTTGATGGATCTGAAATTTGTGGGAAAGACTGAGTCATTCAGACGTTGGCTAAAGTGCAGACTTTTTTCACAGCGATTTCGCAAGCAGAGCCGTTAAAGGCGTTTCAAGTTTCTTAACCAGAAAATGCATTTGTCCCAATTTGTAGGATTCTTGAGCGCTACGTCCAAGATCAGATTCCAGGGGCGAAGGTACTGGTGGAGTCCATCGGGGCACGCCGGTTTGGAGATGGCTACGAGCAGGAGGATTACACCAAGTCAGATCTCATGGTGTACGCCGTCGACCCGCTGACCAACAGGGCCATAACTCGACAGGAGCTTTTTAAGTGAGTTCACTTGATGCACACGTCCTCCTTCTACTGGTGGCGGCCGTGAGATGCATAGTAGACAGGGGCACGTAGGTGGCAGTAGCCTTGTTCTGGGCAGACGAATCTCCAGACGATTTCTGCCCGGCTGACTCTGAGAGGCCCCGTAGCCAGTGGCTTGGTTATATGCCTGACTGACAAACTGTAACCTGAAATGCATGACATTTATTTAGCAGGTCCTTTTAGCCAAAGCGAAATACATTTTTGAGAAAGCCAGAGCCTATGAGCAACTGACGGTTGGATAAGGACCATGCGCATGGACCCAACAGTGAAATCGCACTGCTGACCCTGGGATTAGAACCTGGGACCTTCTGATCACACACTGCCCCCTTCACATCTGAAACTGGGCAACATTTCCTACTATAACACTCTCCATCGTCTGCATCTCGCTCCCATATGGGAAAAAACTTGTTTGTTCACACCCTCTCTCCACCCCTGTCTGTTTCTTGTTTCCTTCTTGTAGCAAACAATTGTGTAGTCAAAACAAAGATGGCTGCTTTCTTTGCTGGCAAAATATTAATCTTTTCATAATATTTTATTGTCCTGGGCTGTCAGCATGGTATCAGATGTTGAGATGTTTTCTATATCGGAAAGCAATTTATTGGTGTTTCACTGGAACGCGTGGCACGTCAGTCTTATCGCGGGCGGGCGCTTTAGCCCGACTGGCTGTAATTAACGCAGGGCGCTGGGAGAACCTCTTTTTCACTTCCAACCGCAGTGTCACTAGGGTGAGAAAAGTTTCTATTTCTGACTTGATTCTTCTCAGTTCAGCCGCCGCCAAACTTGGCGGGACCCACATTAAACCGTCGCCTGAGACGGCAACTTCGCCGGAAGTGGAATTCGGATGAAGCCGCGGCTCGGCACGTCACCTAGATGGGAAACGAGCCACAGCGTACCTGAGAATGAGGGTTTATTCTCACAGAAACCAATAGCAATAAAATATGCATTAAAACCAAATCTCTTCAGTCGGGGGATCAGTTTTCGAAGAGGGATACACATTTCGACAAAGGCGTGTATTCAAAAAGGAATTAGAAATAATACATATCTGGAGGAATAAATAATGAGGTGATGGTCAGATCATTTTTATTTTCCATAAAAAAGGCTTCAGTTAGCACAAAAATAATCACTGAACTCCATCTGCATTCAGAAATTTTAAGTTATAAATATGTACCGAGTATACTTAATGGACCAGATTTGCAAGGTAATACAAAGACCTTATTTAGAATCATCCCCCAACACATGGAAGCAGAGAAGCAGACCTGCGAAAAACAGAGACGCTAGTGTGAGGATTCGGTAAAAGCACTTAGGGTGCATATTGTTGAAAATGACGGCCTACTTCAACTGCCTGTGTCCAGCTTCCAAAAGACCCGGAGCTCATCGAGAATGTATGTCTGTCTGTCTGTGGAAAAGGTTCCTGGATGGAAAGATCCTCGACATCAACAAGGAGTTCCAGCCTTATCTGGGCCAGGGTGGCCGCATTCTGGAGATCCGCTCCCCCGATATAGTGGCCAGCGTGAAGAAGGCTGCACAGGCCGTGGGCTACACAGAGGGGGCGCTCTTGACCCTGGCCATCATCATTATCCTCTGCTGCATCCCTGCCATCGTTATCGTCATGGTCACCTACAAACAGTAAGTAGGGCTCAGAGGCCTGGGCACTGAAAATACATGTCTGGCAGGTATTCGGAGATGTCTGTCTCCCTCTGATTTGTCTTCGAAATGGCTTTTAGAGCCAGGCTAATCTCCCTCTCACTCAGCTTGAAAGCTGATCATTTATTTCCCTCTGTGCCAAATATTAAGGTCTGACAGCTGCTTTTATGGGATGTGTTTTTTTTTTCCTTTTGCATTTTGAAAGAAGCAGGACAGTAGCGTGTAGCACTTTCAAAGATGTGCCTTCTTGAGAACACACTCGAAGGTGCCGGAAATGAAAAATATGTAGCGGGGGGGGGGGGGAGGGGGGGGGTAGGTGTCAGACTTTAGCAGAAGGAACTGGACCATCTATATGAATTTGTCCAGAGGTACAGCAGCATTAATTTGCCCACAGGTAGCTGGGGAGGAGTTGGTAAATAATTGGTTAATGGGACTAAAAATACAGGCTAAAGGTTGAATTAAGCACACAGAAGGATTTGTTTAATTCTACTTTGTTTGTCATGGCAATGCAATGAAAACCCTCATTTCTTTCACTGAGTCGTATAATATTCAGAGGAAGGACGCCAGTGGCATTTCTGCGCCCTGAAAAATGTCTGCTTGCATACATTTACCTCAAGGACATGAGTGAATATGTATTTTGTATTCGAAATTTAAGTAAGTCGTTATTATTTTTTTTCTTTCGCAAGTACAATGTTTAATTAAAATTGTTTAATTAAAAAGCATTGGATTTTCAATCTGGGGAAGGAAATGTCCCATCTGCAGGGACAGGGCCCATAATTTTTGTGTGTCTTATTGATTCGGTATTAAACTGTGATGTAACTAACTTCTCTTGCCTTTATTCCCCATTGCACATCAACAGATTCAAAGAGTGAGTATTTTTTCGATAGTTCTGCCTCTTGTTTTAACTTGTGTGTAAATATAAATCAATAATTGAAAATATACATATATCTAGTAATGTGTACCGTAATTGATTTTATGTGTTTTGTGTGCGCTGTCTGTGTGGAGCTACTTATTTATGTTATCACCTACAATGTAGCACAGCATTATGCTAATAGCGTTTTTCTCACCTTTTGCCAAAGGCGTCAAGCTGAATGTGCAAAAACGGCACGGATCCAGATGGCTCTACCAGCGGGAAAATCCGCCGGCGGCACTACTAACAATCTCTACGAAGAGCTCGGGGACAGCACCATGTACGTGTCATCCGCCTCTCTTCTCTCTGACGCCAAGGCCAGTGGGTGTTTCCGTAAATTTGTTGATTTGATCTTGAGCAAATTTCTTTGCTCGGAATAAAGGCCAGCGGATATTCATTCGGCGGCCTCCATGAAACGGCCGAGAAGCAGGCCGAGTAGGATCGAAAGGTTAACTAGAAATATCACTCCTTTGGCGAAGTGGATTTCCCGGCACTCCCCGGTTTCGGCCGTTCCATCGCACTGAGATCCAACACCGTCATCGGTGATGGTCAGTTTCTTGTGATCATTTAAGGTACAAGATTCTGAAATGGACTTACCCATTTAATATTATTTCATCTGGGGGAATGCTATACATATTAATAATAATATAAAAATATCTTATTTGTGAGGGTGTCAAAGAAAGCAGTCATAATTACAAGGAAAACATCTCAAGACGACATCAGAAAACATGCGGCCTTGACAGCCGTCTGAAAGAGATCTAAAACATTTAGCTAATTTTGCGTGCTGCTTGTCACTTCCTTTGTGTCACTTTCTGTGTTGATTTTCCCATTCTATGGGCTGCCTGAACAAAGGAATGTTTTTTTTAAGCAGCAGCAAATAAAGAAAAATGTTAATTCAAATAAATGCCGTAACAAACTTAAAATAACTATAAGATGATGGAATGCATGTCTAACTCATGAAACAAGGCTGTGTTCACTACATCTGTGAGAGGACATTACAAGCAGCAAGCTGCTGTAAAACTTGGTGAGTGAAGTGGAAGTTATTTGTGAGGTTAACAGGGAACAATTTACCTGAATGTAACATCTAGTTATGTCTTCAGTGCTTCTAATGAAGGTCCGTATCACCCATTGAGAGCTGCGTAACGCGAACCTGAATCCAAATGACTGGGTTTGTATACTGTAGGAGTCTGACAGAAAATGAACCGAGTAGCTTATTTCGAACAAACACCCGCAGTGACTCAGTTTCCATTTGTATCATTACATATACCGAACTTGCCTTTTTTCAGTTGCAGGTAATTATTTATTTGTATAAACGCAAGTTAAGGCTTGACGTAATTCATATCAAATGGGGTTTTGAAGTGATGAAGAAAATACATCAAATGAATACATTATGCATGCGTGTCTACTATTGTTATATCCAATCATATCTAATCATGGATCAGACTTCAGTAAGTACCATTTTTTGTGTGTCTGTGTTGTAGCGATTTCTTGCGGTGCTTCTGTTACGTAATCATCAAACTTCCGTGGCTACTGGCTTTTAGAAAGGTTTCTTTTGGAGGCCTGCTACATAATTTTGTTTGTAAAGTTGGTAGTAAAAGTTAGTGTAAATGCGGTGGCCTTGCTACCTTCTGCCCATTTGGTATCTGATATGTATATTTTTATGCAGCGCTTGCACAGCTGCTTTTAGTTGAGTTTAAATATTTTATTTGCTTTTCCATAGGGAGCATAATGCTCTGTGGTTTGCCCGCCCCCTCCTGTTAGTGTAGCGAATCTCTTGCAATAAACCATAGTTATTCACTCCACTCTCATTACAATTTGAGCGAACACAGCAAAACTGTGTCAAATCAATGATATTTCTGCTCTCTATGCATGAATAAGAGTCTTGAGATCATGCTGTCAGAAAATCAATCAGTCCAGTCAGTAAGTTTTTATTTCATATCGAGCCGGGATGCACCTGCGGGCCCCTTTAAAGCGTCACAGAAGACGGCAAATTATCTAATACGTTTCTGCATTACATTATATGTAGCTAAATGAAGCAGAGTAAAAGATGGTGCCAGATTCCATTCCTGTTCAGAACAATAACGGTTGTATCACTATTGGCTGTAGTATCCCCTGTAGTATTTATCCGAGTGGTATGAAGCGCTTCAGGGAAGTGTATAGATCATTTAGCCCGAACAGGACTAATTTCTCCCAGTGGAATCGGTTATGCTGGAATTTTCTCTTCTAACAAATATACTCTATTATGTCATTTTTAGCTTTTAATTTAAGAACGAACACTGTAGGGCTCTCCCAGTGGTGATGAACAGTAATAATTTACTGTCCGCAATAATAATAGAGACTTTCGTGAAGCATCTTTTATATTATGTTGTTCGCTTACGCTTGGTTATGAGTGTGGAGTGTTCATCCTTTTCCTTTTCCCTTTTTCCATTGCCTTACCTTCCAAGACTATTTCTGTTCTGCCATTTCTGAAAAAGCAGGGGCAGGAGGGACGCGCTGGAGGAGGCCGACCGGCAGCGCCTGATTAGCATATTCGCGTCGCGAGCCACTGCCGCACGCAGGCTCTCCACCGGCAATGGCACGCTGCACAACAAGCTGCCCAAATCAGGCAGTAACGTCACGTTCCTGTCTGACGAGAACCCGCTGACCACCGAGAATCCCCTCTACGACGGGGAGGTCCTGTGTGGCTTGGAGATGGGACCATCACGGAGGTCCGATATACTGGGCATGCACTCTCCTCAGAGGAAGAGCTTGAAGGAGGCCTTGCTCCGGTTCCCAGTGGCTAGATCAGGGAACTCATGGACTCTGCCAAGGAAGCGTTGTGGTGCATGGCGGTACGACACTCTTGGGCAACCTGTGGTCACAGACCAGGTCCGGTGGGAGACACAGCTGATGAAAATGGAGATGGGAGACAGCAAGGATCAGCTGGGCAGCTTTGATGTCCCGGGTAATAAAAGTAGACAGACCAAGCTGTCTGTCAAGGAGCAGGCGAGGCAGTTTGAGCAGCAGGTCCTGCAGGACATGAAGCAGCCGGGATCAGACTCCAGGGCCAGCCTGTCCCCTGATAGCTTGCTCTCCGCTCTTCGCCGTCCCCCGCGGCTGAGCTCCTCAGGCTGTGTGCGGAACAGGGACCTGCCCCCCTGTCTAATCATTACCCAGAGTGACGACTCCCCACCTCCAAGCTACAAACCAACCCCTCCGATCCTGCACAGGTTCAGCTACAGTTGTTCAAGTCTCAAGATGGTGGAGCCATATGAGATTAATTTAGAGATCATTCCTGATCCCCCTGATATCCCTCCTCCTCCACCTCCCTCTTTGCTCCCTTCTCCCCCTCCTTCCTGTATCATTTCCACTTCCCCTCTTTTTCCTCCTGCTCCCCCTCCTACCACTTCTCCTTTTCCTCCCACTTCTCCACGTCCTTCCTCTCCTCCACCTCTATCATCTCCACCTGCTCCTTCTGCCCCTCCCGACCTGAATGTCACCCAACATCTGGAATCTTCTCCATCTCGATCCCAGCCTGATATACCTCCTACCCAGCCCCACCTCTCCACCCCCTCCCCTGATATACCTCCTGCCCAGCCCCACCTCTCCACCCCCTCCCCTGATATACCTCCTACCCAGCCCCACCTCTCCACCCCCTCCCCTGATATACCTCCTGCCCAGCCCCACCTCTCCACCCCCTCCCCTGATATACCTCCTGCCCAGCCCCACCTCTCCACCCCCTCCCCTGATATACCTCCTGCCCAGCCCCACCTCTCCACCCCCTCCCCTGATATACCTCCTACCCAGCCCCACCTCTCCACCCCCTCCCCTGATATACCTCCTACCCAGCCCCACCTCTCCACCCCCTCCCCTGATATACCTCCTACCCAGCCCCACCTCTCCACCCCCTCCCCTGATATACCTCCTGCCCAGCCCCACCTCTCCACCCCCTCCCCTGATATACCTCCTGCCCAGCCCCACCTCTCCACCCCCTCCCCTGATATACCTCCTACCCAGCCCCACCTCTCCACCCCCTCCCCTGATACACCTCCTCCCCCACCCCACCTCCCATCCACTGCTCCTGATTTGCCTACTCCACCACCCCTTCCTCCCTTTTCTCCTACCTCTACACGCCCCATCTCTGCCTCTCCTTTTGTCCTGATGCCTCTGTCCTCCCTCCGTCCTTTGTCTTTATGCACCCCTCCTCCTCTCCGCTTCCCAACCGAAGCGAAGGCCCCCAAACTGAAGGGCATCCTCCGGAACATCCAGAACATAGCTGATATAGAGAAATCCATTGCCAACATGTACAGTCAAATAGACAAGAAGCGGAACACGTCGAAGAGTGTTCCAAAGCCACAGGTATCCGTCCTTTCCGAGGCAGCTCAGCCTGAGCCAAATCACCCAAACTGTATTATGGAAGAAGAAATGGACTTTCCATCTCCGTCAGCTGGCCTGTGACAATCATTCTCCACTGCTTGTTATCTATCGTCTTCTCCATCACTGTTTTCTTTATTTACATTTACATCTCTCTGCTTATTTTGACTTGAAAAATCTTCACATATCTCACTCTGTTTTCCTTATAGTGTGTCGTAATCGAGTGTTTGTAAGTTATTTGGGCTTATATTCAGTGACTATTATTAGACATTAACAGAGTATACCATAAATAAGGATATAGTGCTATTTTTAAATATTAAAATACATGAAGAATATGTTTTATTTTAGTAATTATACCCCCCTCCCCCAAGAGATTAGTCATTTAGATTTATATTACCGAACTGATTGTGTGGTTTTGTTATGTTACCTCTCAACTGTAAGTTTTATATAAAGGTTGACTTTCTCTCGCATTGCATGCTCTGTCTTCTGCTTACTGTTCTATATCTCATGTCTTACTGAGATCCCTAACATGCTGACTTAGATCTCGTGCAGATCTCAAGTCAAACACATTATGTAAAACTGGGTTAATACACGCTTCAGTTCAAGAAACTGCCACATCCTTAATGCTGTAATTTCATAACTGATTCGAAAGTTTTCTCTGGAAATTTTTGAATGCAGCATTTTTTGGAAACTCACTTCATATTCAGTCAGACTTGGGAGCCCGAGTGGCCCCAATTAATTAATTGAATCATGTTCATTTTCTTTAGTGAAAACTGACAAACTATCAGTATCGAAGTTCCATGTCAAATTGTAGGGATGTAGCTATTAATATATGTCAGTTCCTTTTATTTTCCCTCTGCGTGTGAGTTAGCTGAACTGAATTCCTTTCGAAAGAAAAAGCTTTAGCTATTTATGTATTTATTTGCATTTGTATGTTTAGTTATTTCACCCTTTAATGGCATTATTTTCTTTTAATGGGATTTCTCTCCAATTTAAAAGGGATATAAAAAGACAGAAACAAACATGATATTCAGCCGTTTCTGCAAAATTAGTCTTCAGAGATTCACAAGCACCAAGGATCCCTGGTCTCTCTGCGGCACAGATAATTAGCCGACTGATCAATCTTAAATCTGATTTGGCTTTTGTCTTTTTTAGCCTCCCAATTTTTTTTGTTATATTCATACAATGCTTCTCACTAATCCCACCTTTAATGGCTGCGTTTAATAAATGGCACATAACCCTGCTGCTATTCAAAGGCACATAATGCATAGTCACTTGGTTTAATCTCCGGGCTTCAACAGTGGTCCTGGCTTTCACAGTTAGACGCATTTGTTCAAATCCTGGTCACATCCTGGAAATTCTAGCAGGATTGCCTCTGTTTCTCCTAACTTTTTGTTTTTGCTTGGGCCACAGGCTCATCAGGCCTCGTTTTCCCTCATTATATCTCCTCCGGTGTCTACAGGAGTCGCACCTGGGCGTTCAGGCTCTCAACATCCCAGTTCTGTTCTCTTTCCTTCATTTGTGCTTATTGTGCCGAAAGTGGTGGTAGCAGATAGAGAGAACATGCTCAATTAGTCTCTAGGGGAGATGATAAAACCAGATGTTACACTTCAGAAGGATGAAAGCTTGCAATTGCCGTTCTTTCTCATTCTTATTGCTGGAGAATGAGTGCACTTCAAACCCCGCGCCGATTATGAGGCTGATCAAACAGAGACGACGAGGTCCTTTAACCTGGAAAGTAAACATAAAAAAAAAAAAAAAACTTTTACCACCGACAAAAGAACCAAAAAGTAAATGTCTACAGATCTTGCGAGGGGGTTGATTCATGGAAGAAGTTTGACAACCGGGCACAGGTGTGTTACCTCACTATTTTCCAAGCGCATGAACATGCTGAAGCGGGATTCTGTACATCTTAAAGGCCATTGTTTCACCCAAAGACGTCTGCTGTGGTTTGAACTCATGTGAAGGGATGACTTTGGTGTTGCCTCCTTTTATTGCCAGGACTCCTGGATCAGCAGCAGTTGTGATATTTTCTGTGGTTGGCTTCCACATAACAGGTTTTCCAATGGTGTGATTAAATCAGTGATTAGATACAGGTCTTTCTCCGTCTGAGCGTGTCATCAGCGTCCCTGGCTTGAATGTCTTGGGTATTATTAGTCGTAGTTGACCAGGCCCATGGAAACCATCTGTCACCTTTCTCGATTGTGGACCGGTCTATTCCGGTGCATTATTTATCACAGCCTGTTCATGGATCTGTGGAGCGCGGAGCTTGCCGAGGTCTATAGCATCCACTATTGCAGACATGCAGCATCCCCCGTCACTACGGGGGCAGCGGAGGGGCTCCAAAGTCTTCTGAAAGTCACAAATTATCACCAAGTGATAAATCTTCATTTAAGTTCCTCATTACTTCCACATCAGACAACAATGGCAGTAATTTGCCCCCGATAATCAGCGGCATGCACAGAATATTAATTCACAGTCGGCACGCAAAGTGACATCTGAGAGTGAAATGGGCTCATGGCTGTCACCCACATCAAACCTACTCTAATCTAGCATTTCCTTCTCGTCCCTCTTTTTTTTTTCGTTAAATACCAGCAACGCTCCCCTGAGCGTCTGAAAGGAAGTCGAGACATTTGTCTGGGTTGCTTTTGACCTGCTCCTCTTCAATTAGCTGTATTTGTTGGTTAACTGAAGCAAGTTCCCAGTTCAGAGACAAGGTTACTTGGCCACGCGACGTAGCCTGTTGCCTTTCAAGTCGTCATTCTGCCTCAGATACAATCAGGCGCATTACAGTAAAATCCCCGCATTTTCTGCCTCTCGTTCTTATGCATTTATATCCCAAACACGTTACTTCCTTTTGGCTGAAACTGTGAAGGTAATTCACCTTGCCGGTGACGACAAATTCAGTACATTCTTCTGTCAAATAATGAATTTTTTAAATGGCCGTTAGGATGTAGAACCCCCATCGCTTCATTTCCAGCACTCAGCTCTCTTGTGGCATTTCGCTGAGCAAAGACTGTAAATCAAAGCAATCTATAAATAACGTGTTGCGTTTGGGTGTCTTTGCGGGTAAGAGACAAGTCACAAACAGGACTGTACTTTTTAGTTAAAAGTAGGAAACACTTTTTGATACAGACATTCAATTTCAGATAGTGTTAGTAAAACAGTGTTTAATTTGGAAGTGCTTATCTGAACACTGTATGACTTGTGCTTTTTACTTTTCTTCCAGGCGAGGTTATGGACATCAAGAAGTAAGCATTTTTATTTACTTAAAATATATTACATTTGGATGAGGTCTTTTTTTAAGACAGCAAAGCTGTTTATTTTTTATCTTTTTTTTTACTATATTGTTGACTTGATATAAAAAAGTAATCATTTGAATAATTTGAGTTGGTGCTGCATAATCGGCGATATGGAGAAATATATAAAAACCATTATACTGTATAGATGTTTAAAAAATGTTAAGCCTTGCACTTATTTTTCTGTGGGTGGACTTCATTTCACGTTAAATCTTCCTGTGATGCTGTCTCACGAGCTTGACTTCCTAACTTTGACCTCAGCTCTGGTCTCTCTAAGCTATCAGTACAGATCTAATATCAACTTAATGAAACTTTAATTTTTTTTTTTTCCTTTTTCCATCTTTCGCCTTTTCTGTTTCCTATTCAAACCTCCGTCAGCAGCAGCAACTGCTGAGGCCAACACTTCTTAGACCAGAGGTACTCTTCCTTTATCAACGTTTTTGGGTCCCTGCCCATCCCTTACCTGTGTTCCCTCTTAATCCGCCCTGTCGTTGAGTAATCACTGTGCTCTGACAACAGGAGCTCTCCATGGAGTCCGGCATTGACCCCGGACAGGAATATTACGCTCAGGATTACTATAATTACGAACACGGGTGAGTCTGATAATTTACATAAGTCTAGTACCGTGTGATTAGGGAGTTCAAATCTTGAGATTGGCCGGCCTGTTCAAACCAAAGCATCCAAACTATTAAATACTTTTTTCTCCCTGTTTTTTTTTTTATAAATTGTAGAATGTGCACTCTGCTCGCCCTGTGTAAGCTAGAGGAGTTTACGGCTATACATTTGCTAATTGCGATGACTCATTCCTGTTGGCTTAGGTTACGTGAGGCCGCCGTTTGGTTTTCTCACAGAGTAGCTACCAAAGTAATCTTTCAGCAGTTTATGTACTGTAATGTAATCTAGTGGCTTTACTGTTCTGGGCAGCCCTGAAGAGAGATCTTAGCGTTCATTCAGCTCGTACAATTCTCCTACAGCCACCTAGTCAATAAGCTTATTTTCTTAGAGGATAGTAAGGCCTTTAATCAGGGAATCAAACTATAAAATGCCAGACAGAGGTACCACACACTGCTGTTTATTGCCCTGACTGGCGTCTTTTCAGCTTTTAATGAGAATCTACAAAAGTCTCAGCGAACTGACAGGGTGTTATTTTAATTTATTTCAGTTTTGTGCTTTTCTCACAAAAGCTTTATTCTTTAACTGTTAACTGTGTTCGATGAAATTGAAGACCCCGTTATATTAATTTGAACCCCATAACCTTTAATGAATGAGCCTATTGCTATGGTACGGGACAGAGTTTAAATGGGAAAAGTGAGGAATGATGTCATCCGGAGACGGGCTTGCTGTGGCCTTAGCTATGGGATAGCCCAGAATAGCAACTGAAATCTCATAATCTCTCGAGAATTGCGTGCTAGGAGAGCAGTGGCCCCATAGTAAGATGTCACCGACCACGGTTTGACTTTCATAACTTACACCTGCCCTTCTAGCATGTATTGCAGTCATACTGTACACTGGTTAATCAATGACAAATCTTCTATGTAGCAGTTAGCCCCAATAAAACAGCCCCCCCATTGCCAAGTTCCAGTGTCATTAAGCAGGAGGTGTTCCTAACTGCTTAGGTGTCTTACTGTAATCGCCTGACCTCCACACATATACAGTATGGTGGCGTCTGGGCAGTCCTGCTGCACTGGAATGTGTTTTGCTGACCTCAGAATGATTGTTTTATTCCAGGTATGACTTGCCGCAGTATGGTAGCCGCAGAAAGTTGATATCTCCGTCGGGAATGTACGATGAGTATGGAGAGGTGATCATGGAAGATGACGGCAGCTACTATTACAGTCCTCAAGGGTCTGAGGGAGAGGTAGCGTCCTCCACGGAGTCAACTTCTTTCATCAATCATTGCTGAATACAGACACATTTATACCTACGATATTTTATATAGGTCCACCTGTGGTATTTATTGACAGAGTGAGCTACCATGAAACTCCAAGGAAACAAGTAGTTTATGAACTGAGACACATTTTCACGGTTTAAAATTTTCCTTTCTGTTGTATTTTAAGAATGACCAGCGCAAAGCATAAATCTGAAAGCAATTAATTTCATTCTGTTCGGCCCTGAAAACGTATTTGTCATTTACGCCCCCATCAGATGTTGCGTGGAATCATCTTGTAAAAGCTTTCTTTGTAGCAGCACTAATAAAAAGTTAGACCTTTTCAGCAGAGCCACAGGAAAGCAATGTGCATTGTCAGTTACTTGAATAAGGGGACACAGTTTTTATTCAAAACTGCACCTTCGAGATATTTGAGATTTCTTGATAACTCTTAGTGATGTCACTGCTGCAGGTGTCCATGCGAGGTGGAAGGCCCATGCGAGGCAGAGGTCCACCTCGGCCACTACAGAAAGTGGCCTTCAGGGGCCCGCCCGCAGCCCCCGAACTTCCAGGGGATGAGCACGTTCCCGGCAGTTCAAAGGCTGCCAAGCGATTAAAATCAGTTATGAAACTCAGCAAAATATTATCCGCGGGCAAAACCACTGGCCAGCCATCTGGTGCTTTAGCCCCTCGTCACTCTCCATGGAAGAAAGCCCGGATATTCCCAATGATGTTTTCCAAAGATAAGAAGGATGGGAGGGATTATGCCACTCTGGCATCTGCCCGGGATGGTGGGGTGGTCATAGATGGCACTTATTTTCAGGCGTCGGATGAGAAGTCCTCGGCAAGTAAGCGCCTGCAAAAAGTGCTGAACCGGATCAACATCACCAAGAAGCTGCAGACCCGGAGAAGGTCTCAGAGTAGCATGAGCGAAAGGTCAGCTGCCGAGAGCGAGAAGGATGAGTCCACATCCCAGCCCACCAGTGACAAAGACAAAGAAGGGCAGTCAAAGCTTTCCATAAGTGTTACAGGGGAGACTGATCAAGAGGACAGCGGCTCAGAAGACAAGAGTAAGAAAGAGGACTCAGGGGATGATGTGTCAGAGAAAAGCAGTGGTACTCCTAAAGACAAGGATTATCTTAAGCTTGACTCTGATAGAGATGATGCTAATGAGAGTACTGTGGACTCAGAAGAGGAACAGGAAGTTTCTGATGATGAAAAGGAGTCAGCATCTAAGGAAGAGTCAGAGTCCGAGAGAGAGTCTGGTGCAGATGAAGAATCGGAAGCTGAATCAGAGACCGAAAAAGATTCTCAGACTGAAAAGGAGTCAGATACCGAGGAAGAAAAGGAGTCAGATACCGAGGAAGGCTCTGAAGGAGAAGATGAAGAAGATAAAACTTTAGTTTCAGAGGAGAATGAAGTCGAAGCATCTACATCAAAGACGGCTTCCAGCGAACCTTCTAGTTCTCAGATAAGTGCACAATCTTCAAGGAGTTCTTCAGAAACTGGGACGTCCAGGAGATCATCATCAGAGAGATCCACTGAAAGCACACAAGGTAGCAAGAGAAGCAAGTCTTCAGGGACGTCCAGAAGCTCCTCTGATGGGAGAGGCAAGAGCAGCAAGTCATCTGAGGCCGTGTCTGCTTTCAGTCAAGAATCTGACGAAGCAACAGAAGAACCAAGTGAAAAGGAGGAGATAACATTGGATGAAGACAATGATGAAGATGCCACTGTCTCAACAGCCAGAAGCTCCCATAGTGGGACTATGTATAGCACAGAAGCAAGTAGCAGCGTGCCGGAAAGTTTGGAGGAATACAACGAACTGTCCCCTATAAGTGAAGCTGACGAAGAGGAGGAGATTTCTTCTCAGAAGACAAAAACCTCCGTTTCTAGTCATTACGCCTCTCCTGTGTCTGCCTCTTCGGCATCAGGCAGCACTCGGCCTTCTTTAAGTATGTCACCCGAGGAAAACGAGGAACAGGAAGAGGAAACTGAAAATGAGGCATCAAATTCAGAGGAGGAATCAGCAACTTCCTTTTAGCTGACATTCAGAACCTTTAAGTAAGATGGGCCAGTCCCATTTCTGATCTGCTGGTGTGGCCCTGCTTAAGTGTGATTTCCTGTCTTAATCTCTTTCTACAGACATGCTGTGAATCCCACCAACTTGTGATGCTATGCCTGTCTGCATGCTTTCCTGTTTCAGATTTTGCCCAGTCAATGTCCTGTTAGATCGGTTCAATGAGTTCGGTCTCTGATACTCTTGGATTGCAGTGCTGGTCTTTGCACTTTGTTTTGTTTAATGAGCAATGAAATGAAGCACAAATGCCTGATGCAATGAAAGCAAAACCTGTTTCCTCTCAAAACACAATAGTAGTAAATGGCAGAGGACTGACAGAGTACTGGGGTTTCCTCAAATTTCATGTTGCTTTTCTAGAAGCCTTGTGTTAACTAACTCATTGTCTCTCTTCTAGTGCGGGAGAAAGAAGCGCATCAAGCTTGTGGTGGACCGAGAGTATGAGACGAGCTCCACAGGGGAGGACAGTGCCCCAGAATCTCACAGGAACCGCCTGTCCAATATCAGCAGCCAGAGCAACATCAACGGGAACATCTACCTCGCTCAGAATGGCTCCATCATCAGGACCCGCCGAGTGGCCCACCACAATAACTTGAAAATGAACTCACCCACAAGGTTGGGGAAGCAGTTCAAAAAGCTGGATAAGCTGGCAGTGACCCATGAAGAGAAACTCCCCCTCAACAGTCCTGGGGACGGGGGGGTCTCCGGTGCCACAGACGAGAACCTAAACACAAGACCCTCCAGCGGATCCTTAGCCTCCAGCACTACAGGACCTGATAGCATTGTCTCAAAATCCAATATAGCGATGGCAAGGGGCGACGAGGCACGTGGCGCGGAGGAGCAGGAGTCCGCCGTGGACAGCGGGACTGCGAAAGAGTCAGAGTCACACAGCGAGCACACAGATGAAGAAGAGCTGTGGATGGGGCCGTGGAACAATCTGCACATACCAATGACAAAACTGTGACTTTTGTAATTTTTATTTTGGTTTTATTACATGATGAAATGTAATTTCTATTGTCTTTATTGAAGAGCGAGAGAATATTTATATTGTACATCTGTGTTAAAGTACGTTAAAGTTACTCGATTCACTGCATTACCATCAATGTGGCATTTGCACTGACTGTTTTCCTTCGCTTGAACCTGCTGAATTTGATCAAATGAGGTTTCTTAAAGTTACACTTAAAGAAACTGTTTCTATCAAAAACGCAACTGTCAAACGATTTAAAAAGAATTAGACTTCTTTTTACGGCATAATTACACAATGACTGATATGAAGAATTACTACTTTTCATTTCAGCAATCCGATGGGGGAGGGGCGTTATTGACCTTTCTAGAGTAAAAACAGAGGGTCAGGATTAGATATGGGTAATTGATGCAAATTGCCTCGTAATGGACTGACATTCTGTCCATTGGCTAAAAGTGTTCTTTAGGCTACTTTGGACGGAAATCAAAAATTGCAGCTATTTTCTTTTATCATTTTTTATTGCTTTTAGCAACTTTGCAGTTAAATTTTCAATTTTGGATATCTGCTCTGTCACAACGTGCCATATTTGTCACTTATTCTGTTTTGGTCTAGTTTTAAATTGATATTTGTACCTATAGCGTGATTTTTCTGAGCTTGGAAAACAGAGAGCCATCCTCTATTATACTGTAACTTTATGGGCTGTACTCTACCATCTCTCCAGATTACAAAATATGATTAAGTTAAGCTAACACAATGAAATTTTCCTTGTGCATTAATTTCAGTGAGCACTGTCAGTCCTGCCTCGGCCTGCCCCCTTATAGGGACGGAATGATGGTTTAGTGCCATACATGTTAAACCGTCACGATGCTTCCGAATTCTCTGAATAAAAATTAGGATAACATGCAGAACTACAGTACATGCATTAATTACTTTGGAAATGCCTCACCAGTGAAGGTGTTCATTTGTTATTTGCATTCCGTTCTTGATTTCTTTCCATCAGCATTTTACGAATATTGAAATTTGTAGATGTGTTGGGACTCTACACTGCTACACAGTAAAAGTATTTTGTCACAAACCTTATTACAGTCAGTTCCTCTGTGAGCGCAGACATTTGATGTATTTTCAGAAGAGAACTAATAGCAGCAATCTGAGACAGCTTACAGCTTAGCAGTTTTGGAGATAGACACACATGGCATATGAACTAGCTATCAGAAAAGGAATCCTAGGGGTCTTACAGTCTTATTGCTTTTAAAAGCAAACTGAAAAATGTAGCGCCTATAAGCACTGGCCTCCTACCAAGGCGACTATTAAAGTTACATTTAGCTAATGGTGCTGCAACCTGTATAGTTTCATTTTCAATATTTCCATACTTTTATTAATCGTTTAACTGACTTAAATTCCAGCTTCAATTTATAAAAATGTATCAACACTACTGCACATCATACAATCCATGATGGAAATGAGTAGTTGAAGTATGCAGACGTGTGGATTTACTATACATCTCACTGCTAAATTAATATTCATGTCTTATTTCACTGTGATGTGATTTATAAAATGTTTGGTTTTAGTGACTATTAATAAAAGCTAATTTGTTTCTCACAGAAGAAAAACACATCAAGTAAAACCAATATTTATTAAATTAAATCAGGCTGCTTTTGCAATTCCAACGAACGAATCAAATTCACACGCTGGCTTTGTTCTCCCAGCTTAATTTTTCCTTTGAATATTTATTAGAGAACATAAAAGCATAAAGCTTGGTCCAAACGCTGCAATACTGATATGTGCGTTTGATAGGGGCCCATTGTTGTTTGTTGAATTTGTGTCTATTGCGTTTCCCCATGTTGATCCGTACGTGGGAGTTTAAAACATTCCCTATTGAGCATTTCAGCGTCATCTAGACTGGCTTGTCACTGACTGAGCCTTTATAGGAAACTAAGGGATATGAGCTGGAAAATGGTTGGAGTGACCCTGTCTTTGAGTATCACAATATCGGGAAGATGTTCAGCTGTTCACAGTACTTCAAGGGACAGAAGCTAAAAGTAGCGAGACTGGCAAGGAGGTCTGACACAAGAAAACCGTGATGTCCTATGAGGCATGTTACTGTCCATAGACAAATTTAGACAGAAATGCTTCTTGGTGATGTTGGAGGGTAAGATTTATACAAGGATTACCGTTCTTTAGATGTGTCTAACGATGGGTTAAAAACGGTACAAATATATTTTTGGACAGAATTCACCTTTGTATCCTTTTTTTCCCGAAAAAAGTTCCAGTGACAACTTCAGCTAATGATAATCTTTCGTAATTAAAATTATACTTGTGGGAAAAGGTGATTCATTATTATTATTGTTTATTATTATTATTGTTTATTATTATTATTATTATTATTATTATTATTATGTGGAAATGGTGAACATGTTCCTTAACATATAGTAAACTTTGCTCTTATATTTTCCAGAAATTTCTTCTCAAGGGCGTATGTTTGGTTTGAACCTTAGTAGGGCCCAGTGGTCGGCACAGCTAACCGAAAAGTTAGCTTCGGATAACAGCTAATCCGTTAACTCGAAAGTTTAATTCGATAACGCTAAACCAATAAACCGCTAAAGATTTTGCACAAGCTGAGGATAACCACTAACTTTTATCGTATGAATTTAGCTTCGGTTTTGTATCGATCTCTGAAACCCTTAAAAACATACGCAGAGAGCTAAAATTCTAACCTGCTCAGTAAGTCATTTCTGCATTGCTGGAGTGGTTACTTGGAGATGTTTAGGCCTTACCCAGTTGTGAATCGTTGGATTCTGCAGAGTCTTCGGAATAAATTTTCTTTGAGTAATATTCCGTTTGTGAGATAGATGCGTTTTTGAGATTTCTCGATATGTTTTTGTCTTCAGCTGGCTCATACCGCCAGTGTAGCCGCTTGGACACCAACATGGGGCCGTTTAACCAGGACTAGGAAGGCGAATCTTTATTAGTCTACCGAAGCAGAATTTCTTGTTAGTCTCATAACTTGTTGTATTATAGGTAGTTTAGGCTAAATGTAAGTGAACGACGATCCATTTAAACTAGGGTACATGAAGTCCGACAAGTTATGCGTCAAAGCAGGATACCCAGCTTTGTGATACAGGTCCCAGTTCTCCGCTTAGTTCTGGGTACCACAGTTTAAGTGGACTTCATCTTTGTTCACTTATATTTATACCAGACTACCTTGAATACGACAAATGATCACGACTTCTGTTTACACGTAGTCATAGAACAGCGTGCCAAGTAGACTATTGCAGACACACTCACAACACACCCGCAAAAATATATGCGATTTTATGACTACTGGTAAGGACCAAATCAGCCCTGACCTCCTAATCGCACGGTTCTCCCACAGTCTGTCCCCACTGTCCATGCTCAAATCTATGCCTTTGTTTCTTGCGGTACATTATGGCAAATTGGAAATATAAGTGTTTAATGTACCTTCTATGGTTTCACTGAAACACCATAATTTATAAACGACAGCATTTCTGACAAACGTAATTAAACCATGATATTGATTCTTTTTTGCATAATATTTTCTTCTGACGGGATCGCACAATTCCTTGCATAACATCATTTTTGTATGGGTATGTCATGAGTGTCAGTATGGTGTGGCTAATTTATTGAGTGCATTTTTTGTTCTGACAGTTTAATTAGATAAATTAAAATTGGGTACTCTTTCAGTTATGCTCACCTACCTAAACTATGTTGCGGTGTCTGCACATTTATTTCAACGACTTTCACGCAAGAGAGAAAAACAAAAAACGACAGCGATCAAATTCATTTTCAAGTGGTTTTTGATCCTTGAAAGTGACTTTGAAGACGTACAGGTACAATGACATCATAATGGTGTTGGACAGTCTGCAACCTCGGAATTGGATTTCAATTTATTTAACTTTTGCGTTTGAGGGATCTAAGTGTATGGCAGTCTGTAATGTCACAGCTGACAGTCATTTTTCCGTGTCCCGAAATAATAAAATATGTTTGCTATCTTACTTGTGTGACCTGTTTGTGGCCTGAGAAGTGGGTGGTTTGTTAGAACAGCTCAGTGGTTTATAACCTTGTTTGTTGTGATGGTTTATTTACTACTACAAGGTAGATTATTAATTATGGATTATAAGATATTGTACTTTAAAAGTTTAATATTGTTCAGGATTGTTTCATTGGCCTGGCAGTCACGAGCACAGCATCACAGGGGAGTTATCATAACATGATAATTGTAGTCACTTGTAATTTTTTTTTTAGCAAATGAGAAACAGGGCACTGTGCTCTGCACAGTTTAGAGGTGCCATCCAATTAAGTCACCCCAGTATTCAAAATTGAACATAACATGAAATAAATTGTGAATTATTTTTATTCCTACAAACAAAAACACCTGTCTGGTTATTCTGGGTCAGTAAACCGTATGAAAATACTGAAAGGAGCCGACCAATAAATAGATTTGCAGCATTAAGTGAAACATTTTCCCGCAGACTTATCAGAATGGTCTGTGTTTCTCTTTTGCCTGGAATTCAGAATCATTCTTCAAGATACAGCTGCTAAACACAGAAAGATTTAATTTAATTTTATTTTGACACTGAGATACATAGCAATCACGTCACCATGTATGGCTTCAGGAATCGGTTGATATTTAAATAATTTGCATCTTATCAACAAAATGGCATTTTCTTTTACATAATCCTTTACACTAGTAAAGGAAAGGTTACTATTTCAGGTTAGCTGTAGTTTACTGACCCTAACAAAAATTCATATTCAGTAACATAAGAAATTCATTTTTCTAGATAATCAAATAATTGTCTTTATTTGAATGATTTACTTGTCTGTGGATAGAGATGGACGTTTATTTAACATTAATTTGTTTTTTTAACACTAGATGGCGCTTGCTACTTGCCAGTGGATTGATTTTTTTAATTTTCTTTTTCGAAACACCATGAATACAGCTTTTCTGTATCCTGACTTAGCACTTTAAATTTTCTGACTACAGGAGAGACGTTGAGATACTATATTATTATATAAACTATTAATTATGCATTGCAAACTATATTTTCAGTAACGGATTTCTGTATTTATCATAATGCTTTCAGGTATTTATTATGAAACTGTAATATTCATTGTAATATTAGTACGGTTGAGTAAGTTCATTATAGCCATTATAAAACCACGTTCTCCTTTTCAGTGTCTCTATTGTAACTATAAGGCGTTATGATAATATAAAGACCGCATACAGAAAAGAATGCTGTATCATCCCTTGGAGAATGATGCTTTGTAATGTATGTAATGCTCTCACCAGCAGGGGGAGAAAACGCGATGGAATGACAGCAATGTAGGTACTGTCCCTAGGATAAATAATCACCTGTCCCATATTCATGTCAGCCAATGCATGTTTTTATTCATAATCAAAAGTAACTTTACAGAGATGTACTTAACGATACATACATACACACACACAAAGGTTTGTAATTATATCTTTGTGGGGGCTCTCCATTCATTTCTATGGGGTAAACTACATTGTGGTGGAACATGTGGTAAGTGTATATATATATTTATATATATGTGTGTGTGTGTGTGTGTGTGTGTGTGTGTGTGTGTGTGTGTGTGTGTGTTTTATATGCAAAAACTTTTACATACAACTCGACAACTCGTAGCTAGATATTCTGTGCCCTCTGGCAAAATATGACACCCCCCTCCACCCAATGAATTTCATAATTTTACATATTTAAGGGCCCCTGTGAAGTAATTAACTGTGGTTACCCAGCCCAGATTCTTAAATATCATCAATTCTGAAACATTTTCACCTCATTCCCATTACTGACAAATTCAGTATAAATACTACAATAGGTCTCATGTAGAAATATGAGTAAAGCGGTTAACTTGGATATTTTTGTAGAAGATACTAAGATAAACCAATTAAAAGTATTTACATACTGTACATTTCATTGATTTCCAAAACTTTTCATTTGCTTGATTTAAGTAATGCCATCTAGACTCAGCAATCTGTGCATGAAACATCTACACAGCGGGATATTTTGTGTTTTTGTATACAATGTACAATATTTGGTACACAATGATGTGGTGCACAGTATAGTAACAGTTTCAACTGTCTACATTCCTCACGTTTTGGTTATTTGAATTGTATGTTCGTGAATGTAACTGCTATGTTAAGAGTAAATCACGTGAAGAAATAAGACGCATTCAGATAAATCTTTCCTGCTGTAAATATGACGGGATTACGACGTGGCTGCTTACATTAAACGTCTGCTCAGAGATGCGGTATTATAAAGGAGATCACTTGATTACAGAGGTACTTGGCGTTGTGTGTTTTTTTTTCCGGAGTTAATGGAATCGTTAATCTCATAGAAAGCGGGGTTTTAAGAGCAGGGTTCAACGCACGAGCCCAAGAAAACAAAAAACAAGAAGATTAATGATCCGCCGAATGTCATAGTTGTGACATCCAAAAGCTGTCTGGTCTGGAGTTATGCAGATGTTATATTCAGTTTCTTTTTTAATGACAACATTACAGTAGAGAGGGCTTAAGGTCACACCTTTAATTCACAATGGCTTTATTCATGTTGTGATTCAGAAATCCAGACTGTGTTTCATGTGCATGTGGTATTAGCTAGAAATACATTCTATAATGTCATGTGAAAAATGTATAGTCTAAAATTATGGTGTACCTCTGCAAGCTTGGACACATCTAAATCAACTGATATACCATATGTCTGTAATGCACACTGTCTTGCTACTTTACCGAAACTGCCTGTTTTTTGCTTTGGGAAAAGAGTCAAGGCCTTATTTTAGTAAACACAACCTGTCAGGTCTTTCGCAAATCATCTGAAGCAGTAAATATTTCTTAAGTTGTTTTTTTTTTTTCTTCTTTCTCATGTGGAGCAGAACAATTATCTGCTCAATTAAGCATAATTGAGTTGTTGATACTGGTTGGTAAGAAAGTCTGCATAAGCTTCGCAGGAAGACGACTGAATGGCAGTGCTGTAAGTCAGCAGATGTGTTTGTTTCTTATGCTACACTAACTGTCCTCGAAGCACGCGTCCCACATCCCATTTAGGAGGCAAACATTCCAGTTTCACTCATGAGCTGTTTTCCTTTGATCTGACAGCTTCACAACAAACGAAGCACATTCATTAACCACCCAAAATGGTGAAAGACCCATTATGTTATATGTCCTAAAATTATTTATTAACATAACTAGCAGTTTGTAATTTTACTGCATGGACTGTTCCACAAGTCTCTGTTCCTGGACCAGTAAATTTTTATGTACACCAGTGCCCTCTAGTGAGAAGTATGCTACCGTTATGCAATACTCATTTATTTTGTACTTCACTGTTTAATGAGTAAGAGGCAGTTTATTTTTACTGTATATTGAAACATTAAACTAGCATGTTTGATGGTTTTTCATTTTATTTACATATTCAGTCTGCGATACAATGGTATTTTTAACTACAACATCATATAGTTCTTTTTCCATATAATAATCGATCCTCGATTGATCTCCATGGGGAAATTCTCTTCTTGCCTACCCCACTTGCAAAGGGCAGCCACCTATAGCAGCGCCCTGAAAGCTAAGGGTTAAGGACCTTGCTTAAGGACCTGCAGATGTGCTGAGAGCAAAACTGAACCAAGCAATCGTCTGAGCAGAGACACTGAAGCTTTGCCCACTGAGCCACATATATTCACAACTGCAGGTAGCCGCTATGTGATACTCGACATCGTGTAAGTCACTTAATTTCCGTGCCAGTCTGTGTTCACTAAGCTATTTCAAAAGCAATTATACTACGCAATATCAGCCGTGCCTTCAGCACCAAACTGATGATAAATTGAATGTGATTATTGTCATTAGATTATTTTTATTAGATAAACCCCTGCAAGTTATTGTTTTATGTTGAAGACTTTGAAAACACGAGCAAGAAAAAGTCCTTAATAATAATAATAATAATAATAATAATAAAATTATACATGTTTCAGGAAATTTTCAGGAGAATTTTATATAAGCACAAGTGCATTATTGTGTCACTTAAATCCAAACATCTTCTGTTCTTTTCTTCTTTGGTAGATGATGAAACAATTTTGGTACATTTTCAGCCAGCAGTGCCTCATGCACCCCATTCATATTTATACATATCTTTCAAGATATTTGTTTACACTATAAGAAATATATGTTAGTAATCTCAGGAAATGTTAATATAAGGGAAGTTTTCTCCTTGGCATTCGCAAACCTGTAATGCCGACTTTATTTTTATGTGCCATTTATAAATATGCCGTTTTAAATGAAATCCTTTTTGGTTTGCTAAACTATATGTTGTATGTTTGCTGCACTTTATAATCTCCATGCATGGTGTAAGTTGTTATTTCAGAGATGTACTTGATCTGTTTGAACCCAAATTAAGGTTTAACTGACACACAAACTTAGTAAAGTAACTCTTTCTCAATGACATCCCACCCAGGAGTTTCATTATTCCTGAAATGTAGGGTGTGTGGAAAAGTAGAAACTCAGCAGTCTGGCTTTTCTAATGAAGGGGTGCATCACGCAGCAGAGTCTCAGACATCAGACTGTATGCCATCGATACCGCGACACGTCCACCGGCACTCTAGCGGGGACGTAACGTGAGCATTACGCTGTCACCAGTTTTGTGACTGCAAAAATCCAGTCATCCTACATTTGTCATTTTTATTTATATACTTTTAACCTGGTCTTGGATGGGAACAATAACCCCCCCCCCTGCATGAACCTCTATTGTATTATTACAAGCAACCCCTCAGACACTGTGTGGCTTGGTGCCGAGAGGAGATTTGTGAGGGCGTGTGTAAAAGTTTGTGGCCAGTCCAGGTTGACAAATGGCGCACAGGAAGTGTGTGAGACATTTTTCTATTTCTGTAGTCCTCATTACTTAAGCTACTCATACGGCTCTTATGCAATAATGTGATAATGTGTAAATGACCTCAAATTTGAATGTTGCTACAGTGACTTGGAATGCGACAGTGGGTTTCGGGTTTTTCGAAATCGCAGATGTTCTGTCACCTTTGCGAAGGCTTTTGCCGCTGTTTTAAAGGGCTACAAAAAATTCTAAACGTGACATACAGCCAGCAAACACTTCTTTTAAAGCAGGTACAATGTATGACTTTTGAAAGTCAGGTCTTATATTTCATTCCGGGCCCCTCAATTTGGCGTACATGTTAATGTAATCATACATTTTTTTTTCAAGTACAGCTGCCAAACATTTGGTTTCCTTGCGATGAAGGTAGTATTTCGCTTTTCTGGTTTACACTCGAATGGCACATATAAATTACGGCGAGGGAAAAAAAAGACCGATGAGTCCGATTCGTTTAAAATGTGAGTTTCCATCGTACCTTCCGTCACACTCCAGACCACAGCACCAGCACACTGAAAAGCCCTTTCGGCGATGCCAGGCAAGCATCTCAAGGTCTCTTGGATTTTGCCATTCTGAGCGTTAAGGTGTACCTCAGTCTCGGCAGGGAGTCTTGTTAAAAAGAAATTAAAATGAAATGATAGAAACTGCCACGCCTTCCGTGCTGGGACCATTTGCGGCAAACAGAGGTCTTATTTTTAACGAGACTTTGACTGTCTGCTCTCATTAAAACAACTGTAAAGCTGAGTGCAAGTGCGACCGCGGCAACCCAGCCCAGCCAACCGCGGTCTGCTTACTCAGAGAAATGAAACAAAAACTGCCCAGCTCAAGCCAAGTAATTGCGGGTGTTGATTCACGTGAATGCTTTGCAAAAGTGGAATTCATTTAAGAAGCTTGGCAAGACCTTGGGGGAATCTTGAACATCGTTGACCTGTAATAGAGGCACAAAGACATAATACTGTTTCCCTTGCCTTATCCTGTTGAAGCTCTGAAGTGATCCATGTGTTACTACAGATGGAAAAACATCTCCTTATCTCCTTGTGTTGTAAAAATATCAGCCCTCATTTCCTAAGTGTTCTTCTACCGTAAAATACACGCTATCTGATGTAAACCTGAAACCACAGAAACCAACGCCCCAAAATAAACACTGGTAACCATGCAAGGAGTTACATCTAAGATCATTTTTCACATTTTTGGCTACTGGAGTATGCAGGTTAAGCTGATGTACTCCTATGACTGCTGGCTTTGTAAGTGTTAAAAAGTCTTATAATTTTGTTGTAAATCAATCAGTCCTAAAAAATACAACAAATAACAATGCTTTCTTGATGAGGTCCACAAGCCGGCTGTCTCTTTGACATTACCAAGGTTTCACATCTAAGTTAGACTCCGCTCTTTGGATAATCAAGGGATACCAAGACGATTCGGTCAAAGCGAGCAACAACTGTGAGTTTAGTAACATCTGATGGAAAATTCTAAAAGTCCATCCGTTAGTGGTTGTTGTATTATACCTGACAAACAACTATAGTCTTTGATCTGCAGCTGGGTTGATGGTAACTGTGTGTGTGTGCGGGGGAGCTATCTTTGGATGTTCTACATCAAGAATCCGCTGGATCAGGGTCACAGATGGTATCCTCTAGAAAAGGAGAAGAATCTTGTTTAGGATAGCGCTCTTGGCGAATTTCATGGTGTCACAGATTAGCTGTTCAGGGTTAGGGTCAAGCTAGGGGTGAGATACAGTGCAGACAAGACTGAGGAATGGTTGGCCATCAGTACACTGGTAAAGCGTCAATCCAGTTGTGAGGAATGAGCGATAACCTTAATGAGTATCATCAATAAATCATCCGTTCTCCATAAAGTCTTATAAAAAACAGAATAATGGTTGTCCTAGAGCCTGTTACGGGGCAAGTTGTTATGGAGCATATACAATCACACACTAAAGGCAGAATTGGAGACACCGATTGGCCTGACAGCACTACTGGTGGGAAAGAGGGTTACGTGGAGCTAACTGGCATGAGAACATGCAAAGCTCCACAACAGCAGAACCGACAATAGGAACAGAACCAACGATGGATGTCAGGCTCTAGAGCTGCCTGCCGAGTCACGATGCCCCGCTGTTAGTGGCAATATCTTAAAAGAAAAATATGGTATGTAATGAAAATAGGACCTATACCAGGCAAATCATACCCAGAGGAACATTTACATTGTTGCAGTTGTTCAATATGCTTTTACATTTAGCTTTTGCTTCAGCCTTTTATTCAATGCAGCGTATAATTTTAACCCTTTATAATGCAGAATTTTCAACTGGAACCTTTAAGGTTAAGTACACGGCCAGGGATCTTTCTGCCAGCAACTGAACCCAGAATCGTCATATGACAAATTTATGTCCTGATATTATCTTATTGTAAGCGTTTTGGAAAAGATACGTGTAAATTATATGCACACTATTTCCAGGCAGGAGAGTGGCTTATGCTGAAAACCAACATGCGCAAAGACCTCCAAGATTTGAGGTTGACACCCTGGCCTGTGGCATGATTCAGCTCGATGTGCATTTTTGCGGTAAACCTCATTACATGCCTGTGATGAAATATCCCTGCTCCAAAGAGTATGTTTCTGCTTAAAAATAATGGATAATAATAATGTTAATTTTCTTAGTATTTTGATCTATCTGATACACCTCAGTATATACATTTGACTGTCACTCAGATTCTCTTTGAATGTGGTTCAACGTCTGTGTGGTCTACTGTATGTTGGCAAGTATTAGGGGACAAAACTAAAATTTCATTTCAGAAATTAATGCTACAGACGCTTTCATGTTCATTTTCGCTCTCGATTATGTATTTTTCTTTTAGTTAAATCCAAAATAGTTACAGATAGTTGAATGTGAAAAATGAAAGACCTTCACTATGTACAATCAGCATAAGCACACAATAAAGCTTATAAATATTTTATCGGAATTTCAGATATGTGTGAGATACACTGTCTCTATACATTTCTATCTGATGTTTCTTTAATTTTTTTCAAAATATTAGCGTTTATCCATTGGGATTTTCATAATATTTTTCAAAAAGATATATGAAGACGTCATCTAAAGTTATTGTTAGTTAGATCACAATGTGGGGTAATGATCTATATTGAGGTTATCCTCATTCTTGTAACATATTGCAGGATTTATCTCAACTTTGTCCAACTAACCGGCATATTTATCTACATCTTGGCTGGCTGGGTTTGGTTTATTCAACAAAATCCCATCCAAAGTCAACAAAACAAAGTGTGAAGAGAACCTCAGTTCGGAGCCCGAGAAGCACGTCGGCCCCCTGATAATGGGCCGTTAAGTCACATGACTGGCTTTTGAGATGGTGGTCTGACTGCCATGGGTTTAATGGAGATGTATGTCAGGACTGGAGCCCTGGTCAAGACTGTGGTCTACCAGTCCTATGTGGTGATTATTTATGACACCATTTAAGCACTCAGTGGTCAGCCTGTGGTAGAATGATGCTAGACTGAAATTCAAATTAGATTCTTTCTTAGCATGGTATAGTTATTCACAGACCCCCATGTCTTTTAATAGGCTTGATCGACTCCGGAACTTTTTCAAAAACATTTTTAGTACCTTTGTTTTGGAGATGATAAAGACTTGCATTAATCCAACAGGAAAACATTTGTGCTTTGGAGAATTCATAAGATAATAATTTTTGCTCGTGTTTACATGCCAAGCGAAACAGTTTCATTTTATGTGAGATGCTGTTTGACGTGGTGTGTGGAAATGAAGTGAATGAATGGTCACCAGAGTACATTAAACATGATTGCGTTTCAAACTTGAGTACAGACTTTACTCCCATGAAGTGGAACCCGAATGGATTTTTATAAATATTCCCTGGTAACGGGATCCACTTCCCTTAGTCAAATGTCACTCCGTACCACAGCATTCACCTTCCAACCCATGATAGACAGAAAATTGTGAGTATACCCGTGATTTATTCAAATAAAATAAAATACACTTTACTCATATGTACTCCTTCTTTAACTACGGCTTCAGTGCACAAATAATCCCTGATGGCTTTAGATTTCCAAGGTTACAAAAATGACTCAGAAAGTTACTGAGTATAAGGATATTATAAATTCGATGACAGTAGGTAGTACAGAGTCAAAGTACAAGTGTCAAAAATGGGACCAGAGCTGCATGTAACACTTTGTTGTCTAAGTGTTTTAATTGTTCACGCTGCTGATGGTAAGGTGGTGCTGGTAGTGACAGTAAGGTCAAATTTTTTCGGTAATTCATTTAAAGCATCGTTTAAGAATTCTTTCACGCTCCCCACTGATATTTTTGACACATCTGTGGTGTTTCATTTACTAGCAAAATATCCTCCAGTATTGCAGCAATCCATGCGCGTCATCAACTAAAAGTGCAACCAAATTCTGGAAGTGTTCTAAATTTTAATAGGTCGGCCTGTTCGGCGTGCTGTAATTCCCAACAAAAGCGTCCATTGTTACATTTGTTTTTGTTTGTCTCTACGATGCCTAGTTCACCTGGAGCCAAGTGTAATAAAGTAAATTACATGTACCGTTTACGTAACAATGCCATATTTTTGGCACATTACAACATTTTCAATAAACTAAAAGGGATGAAAAGGTAAAAAGAAAAACAAAGAATAAACAGGGTTAACAGCAAGGAAGATGGTGTGTGTGTGTGTGTGTGTGTGTGTGTGTATGTATACCTTACCTTATGGGGACACAATGTCCCCACAACATGATAAATACCCGTTTTTTTCCACTTATGGGGACCAGTTCCCTGGGTTAGGGTTAGGCTAACATCTGACTAAAATCTGTGACTGCAATGAAAACACTGAAAATGCTCTTGTATTTTGCTTATGGTTATGGTTAGGGCTGGGTAGGGGTTAAGGTTGTCATAGTTAGCATTAGCATTTTTCCCATAGATACGAATGAGCGGTCCCAATAAAGATATGTTTACCCGACTGTGTGTGTGTGTGGATTAGGTTTATATTACATTGTGGGGACCGAATATCCCCACAAAGATATAATTACAAACCTGTGTGTGTGTGTGTGTGTGTGTATGCCTACCACCTTTGTGTAATGTGACCCCATATGATAAAATTATACACGTATCAGAGACTTCCTGTCTACTCGTTTGTATTTTCAAGCATCCCATCCCCCAGAAGCGGACCGAAGGACAGTTTTCTTGCCATTTTATACGTAAATAAAATCTAATCATTGTGGGTTTTTTTAATTCAGTGCAATAATGATTAAAAAGGTAGGCAGTGCTGATGAAAAGCCTGTACCTGGAACACAAGAAAGCTGTCGGTGAGATTAGACTGTGGTTCCTTTATGGGTTAGGGGGCACCACTCTGCAGGGCTGCACGCTGCGCACATTTCTTCTCAGTGCACTTTAATTAAATAACAAGCACAGTACTGGGAGAAAAGGCTGAACTGTGGGGGAAAAGGTGAAGAGAGAAACACTCTCCTTCTCGGATCGCCCACCCAGAACGGCGTAACGTACCTGATCTCGTCTCGCCTGCTTTTTGTTGGGATTTTGGCTGGTGCCACATAAAATCCGTTTAACGTTATAATTTTTAACAAATGCTTAAGAGACGTTGCTCGTGTTTTGAAGAGGTTCCTGCAAACATTACTGAACCCGAAGGCTCATTTAAAATTTTGTGATATTATGAGTCGACGTTAAACCACCGCGATGGAAGTCAAATGCTCCCCCATAAACGGTAATCAGTCGTTACTTGTAATGGCCTTGGCACATGCAAGTAGTAGAAAGAGGTTATTATAAAGTCATTATTAAGGTAATAAAAATTTAACAATAGTAACTGTTAAATGATGTTATTCATGGTCCCGATTATCGTCGTCATAATTGTTATAATTTGATGACATTTTTATAGGCGATATTAATAAGTTATATTTGCAGGGTCTGTGAAAGACGGAGTCGCTTGTAAACAGAAAAAAAATAATATTCCAATGATACATTTAATACAACTAATAATATGCAAACATGTGACTGAGACAAACTTCAGTGACGAAATATTGTTGCGTTCAGTGACGGTACTGACTGCTGCTCCCTTTGACCCTGTATCGGATGGGCTGCTGGAAGATGAATGGCTGGAATTACTCTCTTACACAGTGATTCATTTTTAGCATGTTTCTGCAGCCGCAGTGATAAACATTCCCATTGGTATCGCTGGCAGGCGATTGCACCTCCGACCAGCTCAAGACACTTCATGAAGGACATCTGATATGGCTCGTTCTTATGTCGTAGGTGGGCTACAAGTAAAGATCTACAGCTATTATGTATACAGATTCAAGACGTTCATTGTCATTGTGCAAGCACAACAAAATTCTAATTGTGATAGCCTCAAATGGTGCAGTATATTTAAAACTGCACATGTATACCAAAAATAAGATAGAACTACTAAAATATAAAATATCAATGCTCTAAAGTAATAAATACAATTTGAAGGCGATAAATTATAAATACAACGCACAATGACCAGATCTGAAAGATTAAAATAGAAGGCATTAGGTGAATCCCATTCATTAGCTTGATTTGAAAAAAAGAGAGCTGCATTGTACCTTTAAAGATAAAAAATAATTATCACATCATATACTTTAGGACCAGTCACAATAGAATAGAATAGAATAGAATAGAATAGAATAGAATAGAATAGACTTCAATATCTATTTGCAATCACCACTCAGCTGGCCCTAATTCAGTGATAGTCCCAGTAAGTACAGGCTGTAAGACCCAGTATACTCTAAACAGGACAGTTTATAGTCAGAAATTTTCCTGGACAGATTTCTGCAGAGCATTTGGCGGTTCACTGTTGTCAAAGGTTTCCAAATCAGTCATATTAACAAACACTGAAAATAAATCTAATTCGCAATATTTTCAATAGCTGCCATAAAAAATAATTCAATTTAATGGTACAGTGCACAAACTATTTCTTATTGAGCTGGAGATGTTGCACTAAATGTAACTCCTAAGATTACTGACCACTCATATGAGCTTTTACTCACTATCAGGCTCAGCCCATTAGATGTAATTAAAGTAATTTTTCATATAATAGATGGTAATGTAATTTCTGCCCGCAATTGTGTCCTCTTAGAGCTAACTTTCAATAAAGCTTGTGGTGCAACGTAACACCAGCATCAGTGAGAAGTGTACAAATAATATTTGTAAACCCAAATGATCCGATTTTGTCCTTGGGGGACAGGCTTTGTTCAGGTCAAATAAGTGTTTCACAGTTATAATCAAGCAACTATTTTCTCCTTCTTTTATCTGCCCGTCTCGGCTCTCATTTAGAAAGATGGATTATCTTCTCAAGGACTTTAATCTCTCAGGTGTCTAAAAGTTTAGGAGGAAATCCTAAAGGACAACAGGCAGGATTTCATCATGCCAGTGTCGGTCTTCACCTCGTTCTAAATTGAAGTCAAGCCTATGAGACCATTTCCTAACCTTTATTTAGATGGGGACTGTGAAACTCAGCACCTTGCTCCTTGCCAAATATGGTTTGTTCAAATATATTTTCTGCCTATTTGGGGAAAAAAAAAAGGTTTGCCCAATAATTGACAGAGGGGGTAATTCATCACACTGGATTCCTACCACACACACGCAGAAGAATAATGGCAGCAATTATAGTGATGGCTTCTCATATCCATTCACTTTAAGCTGATTAAACTGGAACATTTTTCTAGCTTCTGGATGGTGAAGGGAGCCGTATGACATGGAGATGGATGGAAGAATGGGAAGGATTTTTGGAGTCGAACAAACTGGGGGAGAGGGACAGTGGCAAAGGGCAGCCGTTTCTGAGTTTAGGAATGATGGACGTGGGATACGGAATCCGAGATGGGTCTGTGGATCACAGTATAATGGTTTTACATGCCTGGATTCTCTGTGTCTGGGGTCAGAGAGGAAACTAACCACCCATTTGTATCATTAGTAAGATGATCATTAACAAGAATAACTGTAATACTTTATTTTCGCCCTTTGCACAGATTCTGTTTCACTACTACTGTATGTACATATAAATAAGCCCAAAGTAATTGATTACTCTGATATGGGAGCAGTGGTCTAATGGTTAAGGCTGTGTGTTTGTGATCTAAAGGTTGCTGGTTCAAAATCCCTGACCAGCAAGGTACTTCTCCCCTGTTGCTAAATAATAGCTCCCCACTGCTATGTCATGTACGACGTTGTTGTGCTGTGGTGTGTCAACAATTAATCAGCTTCACGTCATTAATATTAGTAATGTTTACTGCCTAGTATGGATGTTTAGTGTGCCAACTACACTGTATCACATGGTACTGCTGTTTTCCATTATAAATAACATTGTACAGTATTGTTAGTAATTTATTATATCTGCTTCAAACTGATAATACTCCTTTTTATTACCTATGCATATTATGTGTTACATTTTTATACCACTTACTTTGCTGTTACTGCTTTCTTTTCTTTATATCTGTATGCATGCTGCTTGAACAAAGGAATTCCCCCCCCCCCCCCCCCCCCCCAAGGCGATCAATAATGTCAAGTATATCCATAGCCCTTATCTAGTACAGGTTCATAGCAAACCCACAACCTATCCCAGGAAACATGGATGCAAAGCAAAGGGAAGCAAAGGGACTCCCTAGCCAGGATGCCAGTCTCTCTCGGGGGCATTCCTCGGGAAAACCAGTTCATCTAGACACCAGTTCATTTAGACACCAGTTCATCTAGCTGCAGGTTTTTTGGCTATGACAGAAAACCCATACAAATATGATGAGATGGTGCAGCATCCATGCATACAGAACCGGCAGCAGGAAGCAGACCCTGCAGTCGGGAGGTGTGAACCCCAGGTGGTCTCCACTGCACCACCCTGTTGCCTGTAGTTATGAGTTTATCAAAGGGGATTTCGCCATGACCGCCTTCACGTGAGTCCACCTCTGCTGCTTTTGTGGAATTGTTGCACCAAATAACAATAACAGTCTGGGAATTACATTTAAATGTGCTTGCATTGTTTGAACTGTGTGTGGTACAGTGATTGCAAAACAGTATAAATGCTCTTCTATGTATTTCCATCAGCTATTACCTGAAATCCAGTGTAAGACACGGGCAATAATTCAGTCGTTAACGTGCCCTAACACAGCCGTGTGTAGTATCTGCTGCCGTGACCCTGGTGTCTGAAGTGAGTCGTCCGCCTTGTAATAAAACTCAGAACTTTCCACTGACTGATGGTCAATGAGGTGCAGAATTATTAGGAAAAAATGTGTGAACCTGAAACATGCATAAATAAACAATTAGGAGTATGCAGAAACCGTCCTTCAGTTAGACGTGCGCAAAGAAGGTCCATCTGTTATGCGACATAAATGCCAGGGCATGTCTAAATATACCGACCGCACAGTGTACACTGGCTGCAGTGTACACTGGCTGCAGTTCTTTTACAAAATTACAGTGGGCAAAATTTTCACATCGCCTTCATGTGGTCGATGAACATTTTCAAAAGTGTAACACATGACCATCCGTAACCATTTTTTACTGTCGATTCCATGGCACAAAACAAATTTGTCCATTGTACGAGCCAGTTTAATAGTTTTAAGCCACTAAAATAATATTCTTCTTCATGGCATAAGACATTCTATAATTAGAAAAGAAAATCTTTAAAGGAGGCTTGTGGTTGTTAAACCTCTGTGATCTCATGCATCTTGGCATTTACACAAACCAGTCCTCTAGGGAGTGTTAGGGTTTGGCACCCTGTGTCGGCAGGTCACTGTAATTTTGTATATTTATTTCAGGTCTTACAAATCCTGTGTTGGTTTTACTTTTCAACTAATGGAAAAAAATAAATGCGCATAAAGAAGGATTGAGACCAAAATGTAAATATGACTCAGAAAGAAATTGACGTCAAGGGCCTCTTAGCAAAACTGTGAAACATTTTTATGCCATGGGATCAAACTATTGTGGGATTGAATGCTTGTGCTGTATGATATTTATTTCTTTATATGTTTTATTGATATTCGCATTTAACGTAATGCTCAGAAATATTAACTTAAGTAGCTGTGTGATATACGACGCAGTTATGGGAGAAAAGTAGCCATTTTTTTTCCAACTGTTGATGGAACGACATTATGGCGCGTCTGATCTTAAGCGCTTGGGAAAGTTTCGTAACTTTGGAATTCTTCAAAGTGACCATATAATGATAATGGTATGGAGGCAGAGTGGCAGAACAAAGAAAGAGCGGGAAGACAGGAGTCTGTGTGACTGACCAATTGTAGCTTTACTCTTCAATCAGGGGTAATGGAAATTGCGAGCCTGGCGGCACGAAGGTGTCGCTTTAGGAAAGAGCCGAGGCCGTGATGGAGCTGCTCAACCTGTGACCTTCAGATCAGAACCACGCTGATGTATTTTTAGACTAAACTCAATTACAGCTAACCTTGTTAACCAGATGAGGGTGAATGAAGAGCTGTTATTACAGGAGAAGTGGCAGGAGTACATTGTTATTTTTGACTAATAAAAAGAGACTTTCAACATGAGGACGATTGTGAAAGAAATCAAATGTTAAGCAGACATACAGTTCACAGAATTGTTATATAATATCTGCCTAGCTTTTTTTTTTTCATGAGACAATCTGGAAATATGCTATTCTCTACTTAAGCCTCCGCTGGCTGCTGTTAAGCTGAAGACCAACTTGGTGGTCTTCGAGAGCGTTAGATCTGGCATCGCACTTTCACATCCTCTTTCCACTTGGCTCATCTGGATCGCATCACTTTGTAGATTTGAGGTGATTTACTGAACAGGGGTGTGTTTCTGAGGGGGGTGGGTACCGTGAAACGTCATGCTGGCCACAAGGGACACACCTTGGTTAGCTGAACTCTCTGCGGTTAACAGACGTAGAGACGGCGGGGTGTGTGGCGAGAATAAAGAGGAGGATGTGGGAATTGTGAAAAATAATAAAAATAATTGGACTGTGCGGAGGGAGGTGGCCATAATAAATAAGCGAAGCTGATGACCAATAAATGTGATTAGCTACCTTTTTTCTAATCGCATGTTGACAACATCAGACCGGCTGATCGTTTTCTTTCCGGCTCAAAATATCGATCTGACCACTGGCGTTGCTTTTCGGGGTTAATTGTGACACAGGAACATGCAGGTACCTAATATAAGACAGATATCAGCAGTTTAAGCGGTGCACTCTACCGAAATCATCTTGATTACCACACTTGCTCTCAGACGAGAAGTCCCTGCTGCATTACAACTGCCAAGATTTCGTTTGTCATTTGCATGCTCATCAGTCTGGAGTACCTCACAGACAAGAGAATTTCTGTGCCTTATCTCTTAATGATATCAAGTGTTTTATTCACTAGCAGAAAAGGAAAATTGGGAGACATGCAGCTTAATTCTAAACAGGCTCTGATTTACACCAACCCCTTGCCAAGTAGTGTTGGGAATAGCAAAGCTTGTTCTCATTATTCCTAATGAATAGTAGTTCTCTATTCCAGTGGACCATAAATAAGTACTGTAATAATGTCAAATGCCATGAAATCATGTTGGTCAGAACAGGTTAGTCATCAATTCTGTGAGAGCTTCGGCTGAGAAGTGCTGCTTCAGATATCGTGGCAGCGTCAGAAATGGCTTTCCCTGCCAACCTGCGCTCGCTCTCGGACTGTTTGATCGCGCGTGCGCCTCTTGCTTTTGCTGATCTCTCAGTCTCCTTATTTTTATGGAATCTGAGATCTGCATAAATCGGCTCATATGTTTTCCGCTTTGCTGACGTCTGCAGCCGCATGTCTGAGCAGAGCATTGGGGCGGCTATCCGTCAGACCCGGTGGGTGATAATCTCAACCCTCCACCGACTTAAAGCTCTGTCAGCGAGGAATGAGTTGCCAAGCAGTTTCACCAAACACCACGCAATTTTACAGCTGTGCGGTTTGCGCCTGAAAGTGGCCAATAGTTAGTTTTTCACATTGAATCAGATTTTTAATGTACTTTACTGGCAGACTCTAACATAACAATATTGCAGTTAAAAAATACAAGTAAAGCACTTATAGCATGTGATATCAATAAAACAATACAGTTTGTGATTTATCATCATCATGCAAAATGTATCCCACATAACTAACATGAAAATGATGTAAGAATGCTGTAAGATTTAAACAAGAATAGCACTAATCGTAGTACAGCCCCTTCCAATGCTACCAGCCTAGTATGTTATAGAAGCTTCAGAAGAAACTAACAGACTGATGCTTTGGCATGTAAAACTCTTATAGATAAACCTTTAACCCAAAATGGCTATGTGTACATAGACATGTATCTTTGTATAATAATGCCACAAAGAAAATGTTTTTGCCACTCGACCTTCACAAAATCCATCCATCCATGTTCAGTACCTGCTTGTCTTACTCAGGGTTGCGGGGTCTGGAGCCTATCCTGGAAGCTATGGGTATAAGGCAGGGAACAACCCAGGATGGGGCGCCAACCTCTTGCAGGTCGCACTTACACACCATTCACTCACACATCCACAAATTCACAAAATACAATATGTAAATATAGTAAACTATCAACATATAGCTGTTACTGTGGATCATAACATTGCATTCAAACATAATGCATTCATAAAACATTCAAAAGCAACATGAAAGTAAATCTTAACATGCTAACAAACCTTAACAGCTTTAATATTCATTAATAAATGGTTAGGCTTCACATTAACTGCACCTTCTTAATGCCTTTATAATGCATTCGTGGAACATTCATTGCACCTTCATAATGCATTCATAGAACATTCATAAGCAGCTTGTAAATATACCACAACATCCTAACATATCTTAACAGTTTTAATATATATTAATAAAGAACATTATATGATAATAACAAACTTTATAACCGTATAATGTTTGTCATTAATGTATATTGAAGTTGTTGAGATATGTTAGGATAAGGCATATTTACATGCTGCCTATGAATGTGCACTGAATGCTCTATGAATGCATTATGAATGTGCACTGAATGCTCTATGAATGCATTATGAATGCATTATGAATGCATTATGAAGGTGCACTGAATACTCTATGAATGCATAATGAATGCATTATGAAGGTACAGTTAATGTAAAGCATTACTTTATAATATTGTTAATGAATAGCTTCAGTACCTTGAGGAAAATCTGTAAAGAAAAAAAAAAAAAGACTGCTTATTTTGTTGTAATTGAGCATTTTGTGGAATCATTCGTTCCCATTTGGAATCCATTAGCGAGTGTGTTCTGGCCGGGCAGTCATCATCATTGTTTCGGAGTGGAATTTGGCTCGATTGTTGAGTGGAGGTGTTCTGTGGTTTAGCTGTGATTTGCTAGGCAGCCTTCCTACTTGATAGCAGTGTGATTGCCAGCCTCCTAGAGCGGTTGCCCCTGAGCTGGGCCATAATGGATTACAGACGTGACGTTTTGTAGAAATGCACTTAGTCTCCCAGTTAATTAGCCTTAATATGGTGGCTAATTCTGACTTTTACTGCTCTTTTGCGGTGCAGGCGTGAATATATCTTAAACTGCCACCGTGTTCGACTCTAAATGGTCCACATGAGGCAGAGAGACCTCCAATCATGGCTTTTAACGTTATCTTAGCTTCAGGAATAAAGAGAACTTAGTTGGCGTGAAATATATTGATTAATATGCAGCATTTGAAATATATTGAATAGCAAAAGGCGAGCGATATGGACAGATTTGTGATGTTGGACTTTAACATCACCTGTGTGTTCTCCATGATCTAGCTCTCTTGTTAGCCTGGGCTGTTGCCCCTACAGTAGAAAAGCCATCAATCCACGAAGCTTTCGATGTTATGAGATTTGTCCTGGGTAATCTGTCCAGTAGCCGGTGGTATGGTAACTTAGTATCTCCGCATGTTATAGTACAGATCTCGTAAGCTGCCATATGGAAGTTTGCCTTTTATTAACCTAAATGGGGAAAAAAAAAATCAATGTTTGGGTTTTCTTATGAACAGCTGATTTGTTCATTCAAAATAGCTACTAAACATTTACCATAAGCGTTCAACCCACATTCGCCCACAGTGTCAGTTGAATTACTTTTATTACGTAAAATGCAGGGCTCCTGATATGAATTTTCATAGTGGAAAACGAGGCTATTTTTAGTCGCTCTTGCTCCCTCTAACCCTGCCTACTCAGTCTGCCTTGGCAGTAATTTGAAGAAGATCTAGGCAGCTTGCCGGGCCCTGAAAGTCTGACTTATATCTAAATGTTGAAAGAGTTCGGAATGAAACGCGGCTGGGTACCAGATGAGAGGCTACTTTCTCCCATCCCGGTCGACTGCGTTGCCTTGCTTTGATAAACAGAGCCTGGTGTCTCATCAGGGGAAGTGGTATCGCCGCTCTCTGCTCGCTCAGGCTCTCCTGCTCTCTTTCTTATTGACGTTAAGTAGAGTCAGGCCGCAAGCTTAAAGTGCATCGACTAGCAGGCCGGTGACAGGATCTCGTCGGGCTGTTTTTCACGAAGAAGAGATAACGACAGCACTCTGAGCTTCCCCCCCCCTTCTCTGAAGCCTTATCAACAAAAAACTAATTAGAGTGAAACATCATCCACTGCTGATACAATCATGATTGATTCTTGACCTTGGTTTAGGGTAAATATTTGGCTCCGTGTTCATTCTGAGGCATCAGTGGCGATCACACTTCTTACCACTTTATTTGCGGCCTTTAGCTATTTACTGTATTTTTAGAATAATGTTCTTATGTTATCTTTGCGTAAAACATAGCCAAAACAATTTTTTTTTATTCCATCACTTGTTCTCATGTTCCTGTTGAGAAATACTAAGGTTAAGGGGCAATTAACTCATTTTCACTGGTCTGACAATAAAACGAAGATTGCAGTGAAGTGAATACCCGATGTGGCATGTTTTTGCTTCTCCTTTACTGTTTTCGAACATTTTAAAGGCTTTTTCGTGTTCATTATTGCCACCCTCGAAAACACAGCCCTGGTGTTAATGAATGCAACACTCCATAATTAGTCCGTTTAAAAACTGCGTGTGGTGGGTAATAATTGAGCTCCATTACACTGCAGCGAAGTTCGGGAAAATGCGAATAAATAAATTATTTCAGCGGTAATATCAGTAGGTCTGAATTTCAGAACCACCAAATGATATTCTTATGAAATGGACACTTCATTGGTTTTAATGGAACCAAAGTTAGCAGTTCTATGTTACTTCTGTTGTGTGACGGTCATAAACTCTCCAGGCTTGGTGGAATAGTTATTTTGTCAGCAACACGAACACCCCACTATGTCCCATTGTGTGTCTTACTGGGATTTCATCCAGACCCCACAGATGAGTTGAAGCAGCCTAGGACACTGCCAGGGGGGGGGCCACCAGAAATTTCATGATGTTCAGACGGCCATAAGATCACTTACAGTGCCGTTTTGACTAATATCACTGACAGTTTAGCTTTTAAGAAAATGAACAACAAGGAAGTTTTGGACAGACAGGTTAGTTTCCCTGCTGGATGTGGGAACCCTGTTTCAGCAGTGATACAGACAGGGGGGGAGATTGATTGCTCCCAGAACACGGTACAATGGGGGAGGTAGTGTGGGTGGGTGCGGGGGGGGGGGTGGTATTAATGCAAAGCAGGCGGACGGGCTCCCTGGCCTCTCAGCTTCCTGCTCCGGCAGTGCCAGGCGACAGGCCGCCCCTCCACTTCACGGGCGCCCCTGCAGACAGAGCGGCACGGGCGCAGACCGCAGCCGTCTGCCCTCGTCGCATGTGTCTGCCCTGCTGCGGAATGACGGAGCCAGGCGCTCTTCCCCAGGCAGCAGACGGGGAGGGTGTTTCAGGAGATCAAAAACACGACTCCTGACAGTGATGAGAAGCCGAGGAAATTAGGAGCGAGTACGGCAGCTGTACTAAGGGAACGGCGAGGACGGCACGCCGACACCCCAACACGACAACAACAAAGCGGGGACGCCCTTTAATCCTGGCCAGCAACAAATACCTTTTCCAGGGAAGAGTGTTGTGTAACTGGAGAGTGTCCTTGTGCTGCGGGGGGGGCAGGGGAGTGTATAGCAGAAGCTGTGAGCGGAACACATACATACCTGATTTATTTGGACTGGTAAAAGGAAACAGAAAAAAAGCCCCCGTTTAGAGGAGATGTTAAGCAGCAAGAGGAAAGAGGCCAAGTCAGATATAAACAGCTCGTTCACTTCCGGACTACAGAACATGAAACATATTTTTAACTCAGACCTCAGAGTAAAAAATACCCACCAAATTGCTACCCTCTTGGCCTGTCTGATTACCCTCAAATACCTATGTATTGAATGGAGACCCAAAACCTAAAGATGTAGTTTTTGTTGTCTGGTTACTGTTTAACTCTTTGATTTTTTTTTTTTTTTAAGGTAAAATTATTCCTTGGCAGCTCAGGGCCGCGAATGGCTCCACTAATGAAACAGTAATTTACTAACACTTTGATGTATCATTCATTACCTGGCTGGGCTTCTATCTAAGATCGTCTTCTTCCCTTTTTTTTTTGCCTAATTAACCCTAACTGCTTTATTTTTCAGCATGGCCCCCATCGCCTTGTAATAAGAGAAATTGCACGGATGGTCCGAGGACGGTCGACGCCAGCGAGAAGACGCTCCCGCTGCAGGTCCTTGCTGTAGCACGCACGCGGCACGCAGGCTTGTCATTAACCACCCCCCCCCCCCCCCCCCCCCCGCCGCTACTCCAGAGTCCCGCACTGAGGGCGATGAAGTCATTTGTTTTATGGGAAGGAATGCAGGCTCCTGACTATCTGTGACAGATGCTTCACATTTTCCTGTTTATGCACGTTACTTCCGGCTGGATGATCCTGCGTGTGGACGCTGTGTGTTTATTTTTGTTTGTTTGCTTGTTTGTTCGTTTGTTTGTTCGCATTGATGCTCTTTCTTGTTTCTCTGGGCCTAGATCCAGCTTGATCGTTTTTTTTCCCTAGACAGGAAAACAATGGCTGCACTATTTTTTATTTGTCGTGACCCCACCTTGCTCCCTTCCCCCCCCCCTCGCTTCTTACTTTTAATAATCACCAAATCCCATTTAGTCGCCTTAAATGGCACAAGCACATACCACTCCCCTGCCCCCTAGCCGCCCTCCCCATGACGCAAGTTTGGAGCGAGTTTGGTAAATTACAAGCCTTCGAGGGACATAATGAAGAGGGGCGAGTCCAGGTGACCCCGTGAGCCACAGGCCCGGCTGAAGGTGCGACTCTTTGGCCGGCGATTAATCATACGGCCGGTCTGGAGTCGGCCCTCTTAATGACAAGCCTACCTCCCAGCTCCTGGAGCATCTTCGCTCTTCGGCGCCGGTGCCAGCCAGTCTGCCACTTGGCTCGGCACGCAGGCCCCGGCTCATATTTCACGCTGGCGCTGGAGACCTTCGGCTGTAACTCAAGCCCGATCGGACGCAGCCGGATCGATAAACGCCTGGCTCCCTCGTGCATTAGCAGTCTGCCAGGGAACTGCATTTATTATTATTTTTTAAATGGTACATTAATGTTTTTGCGAGATCCAGACAGTCTCATGAAGGCGTCGAGGCGACGTGGGGGGGCGGGGAGGCTGTGCCTAAGCAGCGGGTGCTGTATTCAGTCCTGGGGAGGGTGGAAAAAGGGCAGCACCACCTTGAGATGTGCGAGCCAGGCAGCGGCGGGGATGACACGCATCATATGCACCCCTGTCTGGGCGTCTCTCTGATGTGGCTTCCCTCTTTACCATATTGTTTCCATATGAAAGAGAGCGACTTTGGTGATCCACGTGCTAATCATCACAGCGGCGGGTCACTGTATGCGATTTCTGCAGACTATGAGGGATTTTTAATGCATTTTTTTCTTTTTCTTGTTAAACTCAGGCATTTCTGACTGCCACTGACCGATGATTGATGCGTCTGGGAAAAAGGAACTTTCACTTCAGGACGAAGGTCTGCACACATGGTGGAGGGGGTGGGGGTGGGGGTGCTCAGGGTACTTATTTAGCTTCCAGTACAACAGTCAATGGGGAAAAGGTGATGGTGATTGCAGTCAGAGCCGGTCAGACGTCGATGACGGAAAGCAATAGCAGACAGCAACTTAATTCTTATTGCTGTTATTTATTGATAGCTAGTTTATTTGAATGCACAATAGTGTCTTGGTGGTTGTTGTGGACTTCGTCGCATCGTATGCTGCATATGGCGTTGGGTATTATGAGACTCCTTATTCACCTGCCTTGCACTATGCACCGTGTCATTATCCAAAGCATGAGTCGCTGTGCTGTCTTCTTCATCACTTGACGGCATCTGCTCAGGTTCCAGCATTCCTGGGAGTGCCCTCTGCTGGCTTCTGTTATGAATCAAACAAATGACTCAACAAAGGCCATCCTTTGTCCCCGGGGAGAGCCTTTTGAAGTCGGATGTACATGGGGACGACTTGATGTGTGGCTGGGAAACACTTAGAGGTTCCTCGCATCACACTGTCTAATCCTCACTTCAGACTCTTCTGCGGATCTCCCCTAGTCCCTTTCAGATGGCGATAGCGATCTCCTGAAGCCCACTGTGAGTAAATAGTTGCACCTAATAAACAGCACATCTTGGGAGCACCCAGTCTAGGCCACTTCCATAAGATACATCAGGCTTATTGTATGAAGAACCACTCAGATGTTCCTGGGTGTGAACAGGAGCAAGCAGAGCCGCCTTGAACTGTTTTTGAAAGGATTAAAGTTCGGCCACACCTACTACCCCCGCCACCCTCTGTTCCCCCTCAGGAACTGCAGATCCTGAATCCCCCCCCCCTCAGCTACAGGACGTGAAGTCACTTCCCCAGATTGGGTCAAGTCCCTGTGACGTTTCATCAATGCCTCCTCGCCACAAAGTAATCCCTGCTTCAAAGAATGTGAATCCCTGCTTATAAAAATCCTTTTATGGCCTAAGTAATTAAGCCTACAAATTAGTGAAAGGCACCAATGCGGAAGTGAAGCGGTAGACTGTGGTCGGGATGCATATTTATGGATTTTCCCCTAAGCCTCTTCTCTTCCAAAGGCTTTGATAGGAAACATATGATATCAATTATCAGTAACTCGGCGTGGTTTCCGAGTTCGGAGTCCTGATGTAGACCCTTCCATTATCATCCTCACTCAGTGTCTTTCAAGTATCACAGATTGGCTTTGCCCCTCAGACATGCCGTCGTTGCTATCTTTCAAAGGAGGATCTTTTGTTCCGTGAGTGAATCCAGTTGTCTCCACATAAGTGGAAGTGTAGGTCAGGATCCCTTAAATGTGTGAGGGAATTCCTTCCGCCTCATCCCACCTGATAAGGTTTCCATCAAAGTGGCCGATTCCGAAACGTGCTGACGTCTGGAAGGATGTGGAAAATAAGTTTAATTTTGGGTATAACAGCAATTAGTCACATGATGCTCCCTGAAGTTATGCAAGGAGGGCTAAATTACAATTTACCAGAAGCCTTTTGCAAACACTGAAAGTAGAAGAAATTACTGTTTTTTAATAGTTTGCCGTTTTATCATTTATCAAAGAGTGTTTAAAGACAGCACTGCACCTTACATGTCCTGCTTTGTCATCTAGCACTGACGTATCTTTGAAATGGTCAGATTGAATAAGATCATAACCCCACTCTGTAATCAAAGAGTAAAAACTGAATGAAAATAGTCAGCATGTCTGTGCGAATGTCTACCTCCTACTGTACGAAAAGACGTGTGATTTTTGTTTATATTTATAAAGCATTATAATTGGGGGGTAAATTTGATTCCACTGCTTGGGGGGTTCAGAACAGCCCCGAGGCTTCAGCTTTTAAGAGAAACCATCTAATGAACATTATGAAGTGGGTATTTAATTAATGCTTTAATTGAGGGTTCTAGAACCTACTTAAGGTTTTTTTGCATGTTTATTATATAACTAAGCATTTACAGCTCGGCTGAACATTAATAACTAACCAATAGCAGTGGTGCCTTGTGATAAATGTGTTTAGTTTACTTGTAATTATAATTTCTCTTTCATCAGACGTTTTTCTCCATCTTGGCCCCATACCTAGACCTCGCCATGATTTAGCAAGTTATAAAAAGAAACACAAAATAAGCAAAACTGGTCTGGTATAAAAAGTTTAATTTAAACCATATACAATACTGTAAAACTGTAAACAATAGAACATGAACACAGTGTCAGTATTCATATTATAATTATGTAATTGACTTTAGATGAGAGTTTAATAATAGTTATTAAGGCCATCTGGCTCCAACATTAAATAAAACTTTTTAAGGTTTATAGCTACAGTAGCTGCTGCTGGGAACATGCTGCTTGGAATTAGCTGGGGGAAAAAAAGGATTTTTGAACTGGCTGCAGTGACTATTTTTGTGTTTCAGTCACAGAGCACAAATGTATCATAAAGTGTTGGTTGCGATGCTCGCTGTGCAGCGCTTATTTTGTATACCGCATATGTTAGTTTGTAGCATTTTGTGCTTATAGTCTGTAAAAAAAAACGCTTAGAAAGTATGTGGAACATTTTGAAATGGGCGTCTGACTATCCAAAAGAAGTACAAAATTACTCACTTTAATTCACATTTTTCCGTTTAATTGCAGTTAACGATCATTAAAAGTTACATTGTCCACCTCACCTGTCTGGGAAGCCATTCAGTCATTTCCTGAGTGTTTTTAGGCTAATACCTTACTGCCAGATAGCTAGAGAAGCGTTCAACCATCTGTAATTCTGCAGTGAGCCAGGTGTGTGGGTGGCCTGCCAGTTTGCCATATTTAATTTTATATAAAGAGAAAATTTCATTATTTCTTTTCCAAATAAACCTGGGGTAAATATAGGATAACTTAACACAATTTTATTTTGTTTGTTTTGATTTGAGACGGGAAGCAGACATCGTGAGTTTTTTATTTACTTTTTTTTTTTTTTGGAAACTACAATGTAAATTTACATCTATTCATCCATTTGCATGCATATTTGGTCTTTATATTATATCGTAATGGGTGGTCATTTGGGACTTAACGAACATTTCAGACAACAGAAAGGCACGGCCAATTAGAGACGCCAAGGGCGCTGGGGTATGTAGGTGTCCTAATTTTGAGCTTTTTATAAACAAAAAGGGCACGTTCTGTAATTGCGCCTAAATTGCTGCGAAATTGCAAGTTTGCACAGCTGACTGTTTATTCTGCACTGGCAGCTGTGGTCATTTTGAAAGCAACCAAGAGGGCAACAAAACAGCGACATGATGCCATCTTCTCAGCTTACGCTGGTTTTATGATAGAATTGTTGTTTTTTTCTTTTCTTTTTTGCATTTGAGAACTCGTGGGTGTCGCAGTTTACCCCATATACCTCATTCCAGCACGACAGTATTTTAGCTGTAATTATTGTAAAACAGAAGAGTATTTTTTTTTAACCAGCATGTCCCATCTACACCACTCGTCCGACGGTTTTGCGGGAAGCGCACTCCAATGGTGGCATGACCCTAGAAATCAAATGAAACGCGGGATAAATTAAACTGGACGTCGGCGTATTTGGCGCTCGGGTACCGCCAGTATCCTCCCGGCAGACTTCCCTGCAGCTATTGTTGGTGTCGCGGTTGGAGCGCGATTCTGGGGCGCGGATGGTCCGCGGTTCTGCGGCTGTCGCTGCCGCGATCCTTCCCAGAATCGTTAACACGTTACTGCTTTAGCCTGAACAATATGAAAACGTGCGCGATACAAGGGGGGCGAGTGACGTGCCGTACAATTACAACCAAAGAGTGCGACCATTTCTTGATTTTCTCCCCCCACCCCCCCGACACTGCCGATGGAAAGCTTTGGTTTTCATGTGGACGACCCCTTTTCATAAAACAAATCTATGCTGAATCATAAATGCAGTGCACACTCAGCGGGTTTTACTTTTGTTATTGAATTTATGAAAACGTTTAAGAACATAGACCGTGCATTGCTGGGAAGAATCAGCATCACCCGGCACGACGTACTCCGTCAAAATGAAATTCCTTGTCTGAAGCAAAACAGGAAATAGCGAGACTACACATATATGCTTCATTGATTACAAATGAGTTATGAAAGAATGACTGGATAAGTTTCTTTTTTGAACAGATTTGACTCAGCTTTGGTTTGCATTAGTACATGCATCTGTCAGTAAACCAGAAGCACACATTTAACAAGAAAAATGTAAATGACTATATACCCAACAATTGCCAGATCTTTATCATTTAACCCGAGGTTGATTTCCCGTTTCTGAACTGTGAACAGAGACAGCGGCAGACCACATGTACAGAAGCTTATAGCCGGGTAAGGAAAATAGCCTACCATTGCATTCTGGTCCTTTGGCAATTTTCAGAGTTTAAACTTAGCTGGTATTTTTACACAATTAGACATTAATTGCAATGCCATGTCAATAAATTTGTTATCAGAACAACTAATAAAGCATTTTAACTGGCCACTTACTCAGTTTATCGTCTTAATTGTAATGGCAAGAAAAATACAGCCACCATGGTTTCTGTCCAAGAGTCCCTGCTGAGTGCATTGTGGAAACTCTAACATTGCATGTATGTGTATAAAAAGTCTTAAGCAGCAAAAAAAAAAAAAAAAAGATTAAATAATCTTCATATTGGTGTCAAACTATGATATTGTCTGTCAAAGTGTGTCAGAATATCCACGTCCAAACCTCCCCTAGAGTCACCCCAGTATTTTCAGCCCCCATTGGTTCCACTCGTGAATCTTTTGACTCAACCATTAGCACAGCCGGTATAGCTAATCAATGCCTGAGTGACTTTTTAAACTAATTAATTAATTAGGAGAGCTTTTGGTGACATTCAATGAATCAAAGGAATGGCTGAGGTGCCCCTGTGGAGAGGTTTGGGAACTGAAGCGGTGTACATCTAGCCATCCAGTAAGATATCGGTAAATACTGAAGAATGGAATATATTCTTATTAGTTTTTATTGTGATACTCTTCATTTGCACATGTTGTAATATTAAATTGCGTCTTTTCTGAGCAAATATACACCTAGTATCCAGATAACCGAACAGTTACCAGATTTGGACAGTTTTGTACATTTTTATTGCAGTGTCAGTAAACGAACTACACTGATCTAAGTTCGGATATGTCCTGTTTGATTTTGTGTGATTTCTTGACTAGTCAACTAGTAACTTGTGTTTAATTTCACTGCCAAATCAAAGTTATTTTTTTATCCTGTGGGAGATTACATAACTGTATTGTTCATGATAATTAGCCAAATACTAGCGAAATATAACCAAGCTATATTCTCATAGTGTTCTGGTTCCCATCCCAATCAACATCCAGAAATGCTGCATGTTCATTATTCTCAAAATGTGGCTCGTGTTGGTCAGAAGAGACAGCCTGTCACAGCTGGGAACCTTAAAAGGTGATTTTGGAGAAATCTCACAGTGCAATGATCTTGTCTTCTCAGGGTCAGCCCTTCTGGAAGTCGTAGTGCCTTCAAAGACAAACAACATAGGAACATCTGTCTAATCGAATGTGATGCTATTTATCAAACCTCTGCGAGTAATGTTCCACTTTTATCTCGGTTAATCAGCCCAGTGCAGAACTGTTTAAATACCCACCGGCTCTCTGTGATCGCTTGGGATTTTCAGATGACTGTATAGCTTCTTGTTTGGAATCCTCTGTTGTAGGGAATGCTCATTGAAGGAAACTATTTCGCTAAATGCCGACCATTCAGGCTTTCTTCATATCCTGCCAGATAAGCTTATACAAAAGCCCCTTTGCTTGCCAGAGCTTCAAACAGCTACCAAACTATGCACTTGTTTCTCAACATCCTTCCCCCCCAACCCCAACCTGATAAAAGGAGCTGTAATGTCAGGAAGTGAATGCATTCCAGTCACCCGATTCACAAATTTGAGCAAGGAGAGGAAGCTCTCCGCACATATTCCCAGCAGAACCTCCAGGATTAATGCGAAACCATTTGAAGGCCTTCGGAGTGATGTCATCGCCCTCAGTCTTAAAACAGAACATCTTGTTTACCAAAACTGAATGTTTCGTACACTCCTGCAAGTCACAAAAGGCTGTTAATTATATAAACAGTGCAATTTAAGCACTTAAAAGATTTATCATAGTTAACTTTAAATGTTTGTTTTTCGCTACAATATTGTGTGATTTTGTTATAAGTGCATCACACTTCCTGGGATTTGCACCTAACACCCCCTGTCAAAAGTCCAAATCCTTAAACATTTTGCACCCAGCAAATGTCTGTCTGCGAAGAGCTGATATTATGATGTTACGGTGTTATGCTTCCGGCTTCTTTCAAAGGCGTCCAACATTGTTGCTTTTCTAACATCTTTGTCTGCATTGCCTTCTGGAGCATTTATTGCGAAATATGTAGCATACGTGTTGAAATCTTGTATTCATACAGTTTTTGAGCGCAGGGAATGTCGAGCAGAATCGTGTTTCGCCAGACAGAAAGAGAACCCCAAAGAGTGACTTTTGGAGGTGATAATTTGTGTACCAAGTGGTCATGTGGTAAATGAAGCTCATTTGAGGAATTTAATAATAACCATATGCGTCAGGCTTCCCTGCGTGGGTGAATATTCCGCACACGCCGAGACGACGCACAAAGGCATGCGAAAAAGTGAATTCCTCAATGTCTGGCGGTCCTAAAAAGCCTCTGTGTATGTGATCTCTAACCCAGTGCCAGACTGCATTTGGGAAAAGATTATTATAATTCATGCTTTAATTACACAGCAGTCGCGCCGATTAAAGGTACCGCGTCTCCCATTAAGATGCGTAAAGATAAGTCCGTTGTCTCATCAGTGGCGGCATTTACTGATTTTCTGTTATTTCTCATTTAAGGGAGTTGATTGACGTGCCTGTCTGACTGTCTCAAAGTGTCCTGTGTTGGGTGATTTAGATGTAGATCTTCTGTCTGCTCCTAGAAAAAGAACTAATGTGAAAGTAATTGTAACAATGATATCAATTTGTTTTACGTATCGTATTACATTTTAGCGTTGGAGATGTTTGAAGGCTGGACTGGGATACCGATAACTTGTGAGTAATGCAAGTCCTTAGGTGTCTTAAATTGTAATTCTGTGTTACAGATCCTATGTTTTATATAATACGCTCCTGATTGCTGCCGCGCAGGGTTCAGGTTCCATGGCCTTGCTCCTTCAGTGCTGTGATTTCGATTCTCATCCTGGTTCTGTGTATATATATATATATATATATATATATATATATATATATATATATATATATATATATATATATATACATACACATACATATATATATATACATACATATACATATATATAGATGCTCTCTATCTGTTTGGGCCCACTGTGACCCTGAGACAGATAAATGGTTATAGGAAATGGACTGACCGGTGCTGTTTATGTAGGAAAAACTACGTTCACTCAGAATATTTGAAACTGCAAATGGCATTAATGAAGCATTCTACCATGACAAAGTTGAATTTGGACAATTTGCTGAAGTTAAGGTGCTTTGAATTGGTATTGCTTGCATTTTGGGGGGGGGGGGGGGTGGGGGAGGGGTGTATTTGCAAACATTACTGGTTTTGTATTCTTAAAAGACTGTATTTCAGGCTGTTTCATAGGAGGGGGGCAGGGTGGCGGGTGTTCCTGGACAACAGTGTCCTGGTGTCACAGGCTTAAGGAGCCCAGGGCCAAGAATGTGTGGCGCATGAGGATGTTCAGGAGCAGTCACAGCTGGGGTCTCTGCTTCAGTGACCCCTGTAAGACCCCTCAGTCACGCCAGCGCCAATCACAGGGGCTGCTCTAGTGGCTCCATTTAGCTTGATGGGGGACCTTCCGTTTTTCCTCTGATCTTTTTGCAGCATAATGGACACTCGGCTTAATTTGTTGTTTTGATTCGTTTGCTCAGGCATGTTGTTAGTGTCTCTCCCCCGCCTCCCCGAAAATGCAATATGTAAAACCATTGGGTGTTCACTGATACCGACGCGATGTCACAATCTCTCTCATTGGCTACTTAGTAGAAAACTAAACGCCACTAATCATTTTGCTTCGCGATAATTGCTTAAGGATGACCGTACACTTGATATGTTGTACTTATTTAAATAAACTAACACATATGAGTAGTACCTTATCTACACGGTTCAAACGAAAGGATAGAGATAAATAAAATCTAGTTAATTTTTTTTACACACATTGATTTACTGCAATGCCCTGTTATATATTAGCAAGTGGTGAATTAATAAAACGATGCAGTAACAGTCAGTGTCTTTAAATCTGTCTCTAAAACAAAACAGGGACCTCCACAGGCAAAACAAATACCGAGCCCGCTACATTTTCATTACAGTTTTACTATTATAAAAAGACTTTTATAGACAAAGGAGATGGAATTACATTTTTATTATGACCAAAGCATTCAGCATTTTATTTTATTGCTGAGCATGTTAGCTGTATACGCAGTGTCCATTTCAGGTTGAGTAGACCATCATTGTTTGTTTACACGAACGGTTTCTTGGCGATGAAAAGAATTTCTTTTGGGAATGACTTACGGCCTGTTTTGGCTTGTGAGAAACCGCAGTACAGTAGAAAACACGACTTTGGATGCCGGTGTATAAAATGCAACACACATGTACGGGATGGTGGCGTGCAAAGTGCCGGTCAGCTGGGTGATCGGCGCAAAACGGGCTCATTCATGGCCTACAGCTCCAGAGCTCTGCACTTTAAATGTAAAATTTGTTGACTGTTATAATTTAGTAACTTAATTTGAAGAAAAATGTTTTAAAGGGTTACTGTTTTTTAAGCAGACATGCATTTCTCGATTCATCAGTAAAAGCAAACCGATATTAACAATACATTCTTTATGCGGGGCACAGCTACAGATCTCGGTAAAATATTAACAGTATATTTATATAGAAACTAAACATAATAATCTCAGTGTTTCGGTGGTTTCACACTAATCACTTTTTTATTTTTTTATTTCCACATAGTAAATACTCAATAAAATGTTAAACTCAGTTTGCAGCCTCGAGCAAATATTGAAGTATTGGTAGGTATAAAACTGTTAATATATAGTATCTTATTAATATTTATGTGAATATAAATGAACAGTTTTATACCTACTATATGTATGATATATATGTACTTGTATGTATGTACACACACACATATGTAAGTATATGTGTTATGACTAGCCAGTGAGCTTACACACAACACCCCCGCCCATGGACTAATACACACACTGCATGCTCGGATCGTTTTGTTTGTTTTCATTTTGCTCATCATACAGTGAAATAGCAGCAGGGCTCTATTGAGACACTCAATAACAACTAAATGATGCTCTCTCTCTCATATATTATATATATACACACACACACACACACACACTGTTATTCTTGGCTGACAAGCCCCCCATTGAATTTTATGTATAATTTTATGTATTCCATGACCCCTGCCAAGTGCTGCCCCCCCTCCCCCCAGAATATGCCAGTATATCCATGCCCCTCCTACGCCGCACAAAATGTATTTGTTAAAAATATTAATATTTTCATCATTGATGACCAAGAATGCATTTTCTTGTATGAAACAAATCATCTTTTACATGAATAAAATAAGATGGCAAACAAAAGGTAATGTTTTGATTATGTCTAATTTTATATTGTATAATGTTTACTCATGCACACAGAGCGCAATGCAACAAAGAATACAACAGTGATACAGCCTGACAGAAATGAATTTCACACCTAAGCAATTGCTTGAAAATGAGAGTAAAATTATGACGCCGCATATTCGAATCATTAAATTAGCAAACTGCGCTGCGGGGCGTAATGTGCATTCTCATTATCCTTGCTTGCTATGGGGAAGACATACATCAACCTTCTCAAGAGAAATTAAAGTGTGTGTGCATGGTTTCAATCAAAATTGCACACATTCTTTTGGCTTGCCTTTGAGCTATTGTAAACCACACCACTTGGGAAACATCCCACAAACTAGACTGAGACCAAGACATTGGCAGGAGAGGCAAGGACAGTGGCACATTGTAATTGCACAGAACCAAAATGACAGTAATTTGAGTCACCACAGGTAGACATTTCTGCATTTCAGCAAGGGGGTAATTGCTGGGGAAGGGGGGGGGGGCACGATGATTTGGTGTCTCATCCTCTCAGCCGTCACGTTTACTTAAGAGGCGGAGAGCAGTGTCAAATGTGGCCATCAGTCCAGGTTTGTGTCCGGCGGTTCGGCCATATTCTTTGTTTACAAACTGTCCTTTGTTTACAAAGGTGTCGCAGGTGCATTGCGCTGCGCCAGAATCTGTACTGATGACTCGCAGGCAATGCCGCATGCACGGCATCGGATGCAGCCCGAGATTCCTCTCCCCTCTGACATGCAGCAGTCGAGCCTTTCCAACAGTTTGCTGTTATATATTACTGGTTCATATTAAGGATGATTTAATGAGCTTTTGGGCTCAGTGACTGGTTCGCGATGATGGTACCGGTTGCTTAACGAGTGATGCGAAAAGGGAGGAACTGCTTCCATGTGTAGAAGGGATGGAACGCATTATTCTGGAAATGAAAGGTGCCCCTTTAATCTGAGACGCATAATAAGTGATAAGGAAGCCTGAAGCTGGTCAGAAGATAACTTTGGGAAATAATGACAGGAGAGGCCACGATATCGAATTAAAACATTATGCGGAGTTACGCACTAATCACATTACGTAAGATGTTCACGTGCAATCGCATGGACAGTTAATTTCCTATTAGATAGTTTTCTATTTTTATTTTGAACCGAGTTTATCTTGAAGGAATGATAATTACACCTTTAAGAAGCACATGCACTTCTTGATAACAGTCAATGAGTGGCATCGCAGTCCGAATGCATCCTGCGCACCAAGGTCTCGTATTGATTTGGGCCGGTTTTCTACGGGTCACGAGGAGCATTTCAAGTTCCTCCAGGGAATATTCACCTTGATGTGATCTGTTGGCCTCAAAACAGCCACCAGGTTTCCCAGGTGTTCAAAGGAAAAGCGAAACAGGATCAGCTTAGTGTTTTCATAGCATGTGCGCTTCGCTTTCGGTTACTTCGCTGATTTGTCTCTTCTGAAACAGCCTAAAACTCAGGTGACTCTCGCGCACAGGTTCTACAGCCCGGCCTACTCTGCTGCGTACACCCAAAACCCTCCAAGCTCATTTTCCTAATTGGTGTTCTACCCACTGCAAAACTAGATAACTTGGAAAAAAAAACTGTAAAGGTCTGGAAATGCATGTTAGCATTTTCAGAAAAATATCCCAGAGCAGGGTACTTTGGACTTCCTTCTAAACCGACTAGGGAGCCCCCCCCCCCCCTGTTGTTTTCTTCTTCAGGCCACATTTCCAAGTGCCAGTTCCGCGCAGTTTCATTTAATGAACTCATTTTAATTATTTCCTATAGCTTTTTGATAACGGCAATTCGCTGCAGATGAAGATAAGTCCGAATTGTGCTCTGGCCAAAAAAGCGTTTTGTCTTTCCATTTTTCCCCCCTAAAGGTACATAGCTTTGCCATATATTTTTTTCCAGCCGAGAAACTTGTATGCACCTTTATATATGAAACCCGCACTGGGTTGTCCTTAGGCAGTTTTTCTCTGAGCGTAATGACAGTTCGACAGATACAAAAAAGGACCGGATGTGTGGGTAAAAGTAACTTGAACTGCAACTAACAGTGACTACTTACTATGTGTCAAATCATGATACTCCCCGAGGTGAGTCGAAGCCGTGGCGCGGTGCCAGAAGCGCAGCCCGTCACGCCGTAGCCGTCCTTCCTCTGACAGCTTCCCCTGTTCACAGCCGTTTATCAGGCACTTCTGAAGCCCGCTAAACATATTTCTGAAACGGGATCGCGCTGCCAGATCCCGTTGCATATCGTCGGAGTGAAGAAATGTCTAATCGTGCAAGTCAAATGTGACACGCGTGACAATTAGTGGTAGATGCTCCTTTTTTTCTCACAAGGTATGTGTGGGGCTATTTTTAAAATGAGGTTCACTGGCAGGTCTTTTGCCTTTCCCAGAGAGTGCATTACACTGAAAGCACTCCGGGATGGATTCTCTGATAGGTCAATTGCCTGAAGGTGAAAAAGGATACAAAGCTAAAAAATGTATATACATATATATAATATATATGTAAGTCTCCTCCTCACAGCATATACATATTAATTTCCTCAGTACTTCACTTGCTCAGTCTCCTTTCTGAGCTCTAATCTCAAGTCTTCCTGTTTCCATCTGAAAGACTTCTGTGATTGTGAGATCAGTGAGGGATTCCCTTTCTCGTGGACCGTAAGGTGAAAAATAATTTCACTACGTATGTGTATTTGTAGATAGTGAAGTCGGCACAGGATGGATATATCTGAAGGCTACTTAATCTGCTGTTTAAAGATAATACAAGCAGCATTTTGCACAGATAAGAATAACGCGATCATGAAATTACAGTTTAGAATTCGCCCTCTTGTGACGTTTTATTTTTTTCCGTTTGTTCTTATGAAGTCCGTTTAATGTAATTCATGTTGAATGTGTATTTAATCCGTACACCTATGCATTGATTTCCTAACTGTCTGATTCTATTCAGGGCCAAGGGGCTGCTTCCGGGATAATCTCCAGACCCCCGCAACGATGTATTTTTAAGTGCAGTTAAATTAATTCAGCCCTAACGCTCACCTGCATGCCTCTACCGGGGAAATGAGTAAATGGAAAAATCAATTTTATAATTCAATAAAGATACTGGCAAAATGAAATAATGACGAGATAAATTGGTTATGTCCGAATTCGTTTCAGGTGTTGCAAGCCACAGAAGTATAATTTGTGTCATGTCAGCTTTAAAAGTGACGTGAATTACTGCATCCCACCCATGAACAGGAACAGACTGTGTATGAATGGTGGATGAATTCCTTGTGGCAGGGTGGGTGTTCAGAAGCATCCCGCAGTTGTCCTCCATGGAATTCCATTCCCAGAGATCCCGAAAGCACTTGTTGCGTCCACCCCAGTTTACTCCTGTTTCCTTAGCATCCTAAACTGGCTGCGTCACCCTCTCTGCTAACAAACGTAAATATAACCTCACTCATTTTCTTGAGCGTCCACATTCATAGACGTAAAACGGGATTGGCGTAAACACAGATTTCAAAACACTGTATGGACAAAAGTACTGGAACACTCCTCTTAATCATTCAGTTAAGGGATTTCATTCAGACCCATTGCCACAGATATATAAGAGCAAGCACCTAGGCATGCATATAAGTTTCACAAATATTTGTGAAAGAATAGGTCATTCTGAAGAGCTCAGTGAATTCAAGTGTAGTACCGTCATAGGATGCCACCTATTCAAGAAGTCAGTTTGTTAAATTCCTTCTCTGCTATGTTTTCCAGGGTCAAGTGAAAATTGTATTATTGCAAAGTCTAAGCTTTTGGGAACGACAGAAACTCAGCCATGAAGTGACAGACCACATACAGTAACAGAGCAGGGTCACGAAGTGCTGAGGTGCATATTATGTAAAAGTGGCCAACGCTCTGTTGACTCAATAACTGCAGAGTTCCAAACTTCCTCTGGCATTAACCCCAACACAAAAACTGTGCACCAGGAGCTTCCTGGAATGGGCTTCCATGGCCGAGCAGCTGCATCACAAAGCGCAATACCAAGTGTCAGATGCAGTGATATAAAGCACGCCACCACTGGACACTGTAGCAGTGAAAACATGTTCTGTGGAGGGAGGAATCATGTTTCTCTGTCTGGCAGTCTGATGGATGAGTCTGTGTTTAGCAGATGTGATCAGAACTTTACCTGCCTGACTGCATTGTGCCAACTGTAAAGTTTGGTAGGGGAGGGATAATGGTGTGGGGGTGTTTTTCAGGGGGTGGGCTGGACCCCTTAGTTCCAGTGAAGGGAATTCTTAATGCTTCAGCATACTAAGATATTTTGGGCAATTCCAACTTTGTGGGCCCAGCTTGAGGAAGGTCCTTTTCTGATCCAGCATGACTGTGCCCCAGTGCACAAAACAAGGTCCTTAAAGACATGGTTGGGTGAGTTTGGTGTGGAGGAACTTGACTGGCCTGCACAGAGCCCTGACCTCAACCCCATCACACACCTTTGTGATGAACTAGAATGGAGACTGAGAGCCAGGCCTTCACGTCCAACATCAGTGCCTGACCTCACAAATGCTCTTCTGGATGAATGGGCAAAAATTCCCACAGACACACTCCAGAACCTTGTAGAAAGTCTTCCCAGAAGAGTGGCAGCTGTTATAGCTGCAAAGGGGACCAGCTCCATATTGACGCCTATGGATTTAGAATGAGATGTCATGGAAATTCCTGTAGGTGTAATGGCCAGGTGTTCCAATACTTTTTGTTCACTTAGTGCATCATTTAAGACCTGTCATCCTAACCCGTAAATCTCAGGAGGCTATTAGAATTCAACAGAATTAAATTGTCGGAATGCATAAAACTGTATGCAACTGTGCTCATTTTGATTCCTATTCTTTTACAATGACGGCTGCCTCAGGAGGGCCCACAAAATGCTTCGGACCCTAACCCATCCTGAATATCAGCTGTCAGGTAAAAAGGTACGGGACCCTACAGGCCCGCTCAGCCAGTCTGAGGAAATGCTTCTCCCCCAGAGCTCTTGCGAAGTTGAACTCCACCTGCCATCGCTAGACTCACCCACTACCTACCCCCTCCCTCCCCCCCGGCACACACACACAGCACTGAATGCTGCTGTGACTAACTGACCCTTCTGCACTCTTATTTATTGGAAACCTTCAAATCTGTATATATCACCTTTGACATGTTATTTCACAACAGTGCAATATGTGCAGTGCAATTTATTTATAGAACAGTTTCCCAGATAATGCCCACATATATATGTGCTGTTTTGTACAGAATTTAGTTAATACTAGGTTGATGATGTACGTATGATGTATATTTGTATGTTATGTATGTTTATGTTTTATGCCATTATGGGGGCAGCTACTAAATTTCTGTTGCACTTCTGTAAACCACTTGCACAATGACAAGTAAAAATTCTCAGACTTCACTTAGTAGGAAGTGTCAGTGAAAAATGTGATGGCCGATGTGACAAAACGTAAACAAGGTGTTATAAATGTAAAACATGGCAAATATTGTCTTTAATGTGGTTATCGTTCTATACCCTTCATCAGGAGAATTATGGTTATGTGGCGGAAAGTCAAGAAAAGCAAATTGGAGCTTGTTAATATACCGTATTTCCGGCATTTCTCAGGGTCCGCGGCGCTTACAGGAGATGTTTACCTGCAGGTTTGGTCTGATGCAGAGATACTTCTTGGCCCTGCAGAAGATGACAGGCCCCTGCCTCATGTTTGCTTTGTTTCACACTTAATAACGTCACCGATTTCGGAGCTTTCGCATCTGCTGGCTACTGTCGTGCAGCGAGCCGTCGCGCTCGCCGATGGCCTTTTAGCTTTCGCATGTGTGCGAGTGCGTTCTCTGTCGCGCAGAATGTAGCACTCGGGGTTAATTGATATTGCCGGTGGGTGAACGGGGTCAGCTTTGTCACCTAAACATATCCGCTTCACTCTGTTTCAAGTCCTCGGCTGTTTGTTTTGGCCTCCGTCCTTAGAGGAAGCACGTGAAGTGTCCTCCGTGTTGGTGAATGATCTCGCCCCCAGACTCTTCACATGAATAAGCACCTTGAACATAAGCGCACTATCTTAGCTGTTGGGGGAACATGCCCTTTGAAGTCCTGTAATGTACACCTACTCTCCCGCTCCCTCTGTTCCTTATTTGTGGTATATGTTTCAAGTCCAGGCGAAAAAAAAACAGTTTCCATACACACACATACACGTAAGAGAGAGAGAAAGAGAGAGAGAGAGAGAGAGAGAGATAGATGGTGTGTTAAAATTTTTTCTTTTGATGCAGCTAAAAAAAAATAAAAAACAGAAACTGCCCATTTAAGACAATCAGCTGTAGAGGCCGACCAGCTCTAGAGGTAGCGACTGTTTATAAAAGCTCATAGATTTAACCCATGAGATGCTTTTATCTTGCATCTGAAGGCTTGTTCTTCATTGTCTGCAGGTCACCAAAGCACTAAATGTTGTTTGTCTTCAGATAGCGGAAGAACCCCCCCTTTTTTTTTTTTTTTTGAAGTGTGTCATCTTACTCAGGGCTGCCTACTGTTCCTGTCAGCAGACGGAAGATAAATCCAATGGACTCAAGGTGTCTGTTTTAATTCCCCCCATTGACACGTATTCTTGCTTTTAAACGCCCGCGTAAATGAGTAAACATCGCGATAGTAATGTGTCAGTAACGGCCTGTACCACACAGGCCATTGTTACCCCAAAGAGAACCAACGTCACCAGACAACAAACACAACAAAAAAGTCACATTTGCACCTCACTGAGATCAAAGATTTTTCTTTTTTTTTTTTGCCGCAATCACTTAAGTAAATGAGATTCCCTGTAACCCCCCTCTTTGTCTGGTGTAAGTCAGGCTTTTGTGTAGAACAAATGGGAGCATTATGAACGGCACAGTGCAGTATCAAAGGAATGCAGCTTTCCCTATTAAACCCTGCGAACTGTACGCGGCACAAAGGAGACAATTGGAAACAGTAAATTGGCTTTAGCCGCTTCCCATTCGAGCCGTGAAGGGAAGCAAATGTGACATATTTTTCTTTTAATAACGAACATCAGAAGGCCGAGGGATCCAGAGGAATGGCAGTGTGCCTTCTCGTATGGAGACCGCGGGTCCGCCTGCTTTTTTCCAAACAGTTGTTTGGCCTTTCTTGAGATGCGGCATCAAGCACGCAGCGTTATCTTATTTCATCTCTTCCTGACCTTCATACCTTAACTCTGGGCTGCTCCGAGTGCCTTTTTCTCCATTCTTGTCATTTTGAGCGATTTTTCACGGTGTGACCCGAACTCCATTTATCGGAAGCGATAACTCATAATTATAGACGCTATGTTTAGATGCTCAGCTATTGAACTTAACTATGTCTGCATCGCAGATACACCCGATAAACGTGGCACTTGGTAGTCATTGATTAATAGCGTTTGTTAGGCCTAGATAGCTGCTTCTTATTGATTGTGAGGATGAACTGCTTCATATAGCAACGCATTTTATTTGACAAAACTTGAAAATTAAGAAAATAAACAAATGGAAGAAAAACAAGCAGCATTGTGAAAATTGTAAAATGGATGCAGAGATTTCGTTCATGTCCGACGGTCCTTATCTACGTGCATCTTTCTGGTGCAACGGAGAGACATATTGTGTTTTAATCTGTTTAAACAATACGCAGGCTGTGATGTGGAGCTATAGAGTACGCCTGTGGTATATGAACACCACAATGCGGTCGTGAATCTCCAAGCTGAGTTCCATAGCACAAATAACCCAAGGTTACGGGTCTCGACACACACCCTGGGCTCGAATCTTCAGCAGATTCGCGCTGTTGCACATTTTATTACCTAGAGCGCAAGGACAAGAAAAAAAATAACACAACACGATTTCAAAAATTTATTGGCATCTCGTAAGAATACCTGGATAAGGCAAGTAACAGGGACGTGTGTGAATGCCGAGATGGTGAGGGCTGGAGCGGATGCATCAGATTAATAGGCAGCGCATCACCTCGAATGAAAATGCAAGACTGGGAGGCGGGAAAATTGCTGCTCCAGGACGGGCCTGTGTGTCTGACGAGATTAAAAGCAAAGGAGCCTCTGAGCTTAACTCATAGGTCCCGATGGTAAATGGACGCGGCATTGAGAAGGAATCACATGCAGCCTTACTACACTAACAGCCTCAACATGCCCCACATGCTGCCTTTCAGAAGATGCGAATATAAACACGATCATTTGGGCAGGATGAGGTGAATGCACACGTATGTCCTCTGGGCATCTTTCAATTTCACGGTGAGGGGGGGGGGGGGTCTTTATCACCTCTATTCATCTCCATTGAAGAAGAACGTCATACACTGCCTGCTGTTAGCTGCCAAACGCTCGGGCTGATGCCGGTGTGCTCTCCGAGAATATGGCATAACGCAAGCTTGATTTCAATGTGCATCAACTTAGATGAACCCGTACCTTTGAAGTGGCTGAATCCAGTCTTTGCGAGTCGGACTACGGCTCCGGTCTTCCTTAGATTTCCTCCGGCTCGCTTGTTTTTGCTATAAATAACGGCCTAGGAGTTATTAAGTAACCGCCGAGGAATAATACTGATCTGGGCAGATAAGGAACTTATTGTAATTTTTCGAAATTTGGAGTAGAAGCTTCTGGCGTAGCTATAAGGAGCCGTGGAGGAAATGAGCCTTAGATCCGCGCCTGGCAGAGAACGCATCAATATTATGAATTCATAAAAAATAATGTACTTATTGTCGTACGTCTTTGGCCCGGCGTCCCGCATGTGTTTTCGTTCTGCCACGTTGGGTTCTCATCTCTTTGCACTCTTCTCCCAAATCCGGCGCATCGGTGAGCCGTCCTCGAACCCCTGACCGGTCACAGGCTGCTGGGTTTCATTTCCGTGTCACACCCCTGCATCCACCTGTCAAAATTCTGGGCTTTTATGTATGCGGTTTTGGTTGCGTGCAAATGGCCGGAGTGGGGGGTGGGGGGAGGGCAGCCTTGATGGTACCCCTGTCAACTGACAGGTTTAAAAGACGGAATGACCCATACTGATGCACCAGTCTGCACCGTTGGCAAATGTTTATATTTTCTCACTACAATGTAGAGCGACAACCCAACCCCCCCCCCCCCCCCCCCCCCAACTCCAGCCCCTTCAAAAACTTACATGTGGTCAGCAGAAGTTTGCGGTCCCACCAATAACAACTCTCCCTGTGCAAACACTGTTTACGGGATGCCTGGGACGCTCTCGCCTGGAGGCCTTGGGTGGTTGTTACATCATAAATTTTAAAAAGCTCGGTTTGCTGAGAATGTTATGGAATTTTTTTTTCATTGTAAAAACAATGCAAGTTGCTATCAAGTCTACCCTCTAATGGGAGGTCGAGCATTTCTTACAGCTAGTTATTCTATAGATTTCATTCTTTTTTTCTTATCGATTGTACAGCACAATAAACTTCAGTATATTTACGATGTGGAGTAAAGCTTAAACTGTATATTGGCCTACAGAATACAGAGAAGGATTAGTCCTTTCAGGAGCATGTAAGGTCCTCGTTTAGGGAAGTCAGTGGTGTGGACACGTCTCCAGATCCTAAATTGCGGTGAGACTTGCAAAATATATTTCTTGCAATAGCCTTTCCAGAGAACCCTGAGTGAATTAGCGATCAAACCACTCGTATCCTCAGAGTGTCAATAACAGGCAACGTATTTGACATGCAGAAATTTCATTAACTTGCAACTCTGCAATCACTGCGCAAAACACCATTGTTCATAATTAAAGCTAAATTAACGGAAACTTAATGTTTACTACCGAAGCTTAAAATTTTTACGATATTATACCTTCATATTCCGCAACTCTAGTAAGCATCATAACTTACTATCTGCTTATCAAGGTCGGGGTCATGATAACACTGAATGAATAGGATTTAGTTTTTTAAGTAACTGTACCCATTGCATTATGATTATATGCTTTCAAAACATGTAAAGCCATAATTGACATATTATTGTCCAATTATGAAAATGCCTCAAAATTCCTCATATCTCAAAATTTGGAATGAATTGCGGTGACTTCCTAAAATATTTCATATCGTGGCTGATATTGTGTGATGATGATATATTGCTGAAATGGCAGTTCTGTGATTCATTGCACCTCCTTCAGGTAGCAAAACAGTGTCACTTTTTAACGGCAGCCGACTGAGCTAAAACACCTTTTTGCTTTTGCCGTTGTTGCTCTGCTGTGTCTGTATGTCCGCTGCCAAAGCTGGTGTGAGGGGCTGGTGTGCAAAGTGGCGCAGAGGCTCTCAATAGCTTCGCCTTCACGTCAAATAGTTCAGGCAAAGCGAGCAGCCGCCTGGCCCCCCCATTCTCCCCCGCCTGCACGCCCCTGTCTCTTACCTTTAGCTGCGTCGTGTTCTTTCCCGCCAAATTTTCCTTTTGACAGCCTCCTGTCCCCAAGTCAGAGGCTGAAGGAGCAGCAGGTCAGGAGGTTTCCGACTGCCGACTGCGGAGAGGGTGTGAGGCTCTGTAGGGGGCCGCCATCCCTGCATCTCATCACGCGTTCCGCTTTTTGTCCCTGTGGTTTCCCATCTTTCCTGGGAATGCTAACGCCGTCCAGTCCGCTTATTTCAGTCATTTCCTCAGCGTGGCCCGGTCACACCTGCAGATTCACCCTCAGGCGTTTTACAATCTCAGAGGGGAATTAAATAAATGCCCACAAAAGACAGAGCTTTTCCTTTTTAATATAAACACCAAATCATAACCAGACTCCTTTGGATTTAGTTCAGTTTTTAACAATAATATTCCTTATATTTAACACAAGGCTCTCTTAAACTTAAGCAGCTACATTTTTCAGTTTTACTTTAATTATACCCATTGGATTTATGTTTTATATGATTGTATTTTTTTAATTATTATTGTTACCCCCTTTACTACATAGTATATAAAATATATATACTATCAATGACAAGTATCCATTGAGTTTATATCATCATTATTATTATTATTATGATTATTATTAGTAGTATTATTGAAATATATTTTGATGTATACATGAGCGGAACAGCGAAATCAGAACCATGTGTTAGACTGACTGTCAGTGTTATTGTGACTGGCTTGATGTTGTCAGCTGACAAGTTCATAGCATATCTGTGGTATTCTGACTGACTGCTTGGCAGAGAGGCCACAGTCGCACTATGGGGACCAATAAGAGGGATCGAGCACAAGACATTTGATTGGATGACTTGGTCCGCAGTCAATGTGGCGTTAAGCGTGGCATGCGTTGGCCCGCGTGTTGATTCGTCCTTCACCTCCAGCGATGCGAGCGCAGGTCACCGCCCCCCCCCCCCCCCCCCCCCCATCCAGGCTGGGAACCGGCTCTAAAGCGCTAAGTCGTCTCTCTATAATTTAGTACATATTTACTTCAACTTTGTGGGGCCCCAACTTTCAGTGGAGGGTATTTATACGGTCTGGCTCCGAAACCGGGCCTGTGTTTGCGTTGGGCTTTTTAAACGTTCGATCTCTTGGCACTTTCATTACGAGGAATAACAGCACATAACGCACTGCGAGCGCGAAAGTTGCACAGAAACGCAACACTGTATATGTTTTTCCTTGAACGTGCCCCGTCTTCCCGGGAGCGTGCCTGTTACTTTTTTTTTTTTTTATCCGTGGCTTGAAGTCGCCTGGGCTCTTGGAAGACGGGGTCTCTTGAGTAAACAGAGACAATGAGGGTGGCGAGCTGTGGCTGCCTGTTTGCACGGCGGCTCCTCAGACACGTCTGCTGCTCTCAGCCACGCTGCCGCTCTCGGGGCTGCAGTCTGTGACGCCTGACATCATTAAAGCCGGATCCTTCCTGTCTGTAATTTTCAGGGCACGGCAGTCAGTCGTCGGGCGGCCTGTAAAAGTTCCGGCGGTGGCGCTGGGTGACGCAGTACGCGACGTGAAGGCAGCTTCGCCTCCCCTGACCTCTCCGCTCATTCCCTTCCTCGTGATCTGGACGTTACAGCTGCTTGTAGGGCTGGATCTACCTCTATCTGTCTCCTATCCTGACACGCGCGTCTGCAGCCGACTGCTTAGGCAACAAATGCCGACAGATGGTTTGACTTATATATGAATTGTTCGTATCTATGTGTTGCTGCGGCTATTAACAATGATGCTTGTGACAATCTTACGCATGAGCTGGAAGGGGCTGCTGTGCTTGTGTGCAGAAGATCGCCGGTCAAATATGTAAAATTGCAATCAAAGGCTTAGGGCCTAATACTTGCCACGATTAAACAACGGCAGTTCTCGCAATTGTTTCGAAACGTGACGTTCGTTTAATATTCGGATAAATAAATAGCAAGCAGGCTGATAGAATAAGGGATGTAATTAGCTATCCTTTGCGTTTCCTCTTTTCTTGGCGAGTCATTTCATTCCTGGTCCTTTGATTCGAAGATCAGACACACGCTGCCATATACGAGTAGCAGGCAGCAATCTTAGTGCTACCTACTGGTAATTATCCACCTGCCTAAATTAAAGAGTCGTCCCGTGCTGTGTCCTTATTTTCCTATATGACAGTTAATGAAGTGCCGGAAATGGGATATACAGTTCCAAGCCATCCTGTCTGCGTTTAACGCGTGCATGAGATGGCCAAAAAAGGCAGTATGGAATCCTTTATATCTTGCACCTGCTTTTAGTTCAGCAGAATAAAGTAATTACAGCCTGAGACATCTGTGTATTTTTACCCTCTTTAAGAGATACAGGGTCCAATTAGAAGTTAGCCAGGAAGACCAAAGGTTCAGATAAAAAGAAGGGCTATCGGCTAGCAGATGATACCAGCTTATTAGTGCCTCTTTGTGTTTGATAAAAATCTGCAGGCTTTTATGTTCTCTATTACAGTGTCATATTATAACATTTTTTTTTTTTGCCTAGGTGTGTGATTACAGATCGCATGTCACCATTAAAAAGGCTGTCTTCTTACGAGGCCTCCATCATTAAAGGGGAGGACAGAGCGGCAAAATAGACGCTACGGTTTTAAGTAAACAAGTCCATAGATGCGTACCGTCACCTTAAGAGCAGACAGCAGCTCCTTTCATCGCAGGAAATGATCTCGCCTTCTGTGTTTTGAAGTGAAACGGACCAGGTTAAGAGAGAAAACGTTTTCTGTGTTTTGATTAATATTTATGGCGTGCTCCAAACGCGTCGTGTCAGAGGGCCGGCGAGATCCCAGCAATGGGTTCTGCGTGTTGAAAGCCTAAATACTGACGTTGGCAGCTCGCTCTCGCTCGGGCGGTTTGGCCGAGGCCCTTGGTGTTGCGGGCTCACTCCCGCTGGCCTACGAGTTTCAAATATCTGCCCAGTTTCATGTGTCCTCCCAGTGTTCGCTGGGCTTTCCTCCTACAGGCCTGACACTAGCTCAGTTCTCCACTTCAGGTGCGAGGCTGAGGGGGGGGTGTGTGTCTGTAATGGCCCTAGTCCTCCCGGTTCACCCCGGGATGCATCCTGGATCAGAATGACCCTGATAAGCGGATGAGAGGGTCACTGAAAATGAATGTTCCCTCTCTGTCCTCTGCGCCACGAGGAAGATGAGGCGTCTCTGAAGGAAAGAAGCTGTCTGATGTAAGGGGGCACTTATGGCTGCGGCTGTCGGCAGCGGCGAGACCTGCGTGACTCTGCGGGGCTGCAGGACAAGGCCTCGCACCTTTGACGTTTCATTCACCGAACCCCAGTCTGCACAGCCCTAACCCACATGCTAATCCATTGCATGTCAGTAGACATAAAACTTTTTTTAACTGTAATTTCTTGTTATTAATGTATTGCTCCTTTATCCTTGTTTTAGGTACTTTTTTCCCAAATCTGGATAACTGTTCTTAAGCGATTGGCAGTCCTGCTAAGTATTAGTTGATAGTGTCCAGGCGCTCCCCACCCCCCAGTTAACTCAAAGCAGGATAAGCAGTTAAAAGATGGATGGATGGATGGACAGACAGTCAATGCACTTCACAAACATTCAGTTATGTTATCGGCATCTATGCAAAATGTTCAGCTTATTGATTTCTCAGCTTTCTGTTATTCTCGTGAAAACTGAACATAGTTGGTATCAAGTGATAGATTGGATGAAGGAGGACTTCCTTTGCTTTGTGAAGTTTTTTATCGATCTGCCCATGGTTGTGAATTGCTCTGCTTTATATTCGGGTCATGGCAAAAAAATAAATCCACACTTAAAGACCAGTGTTTGTGAATGAGCCATGGCGGATCAGATGGCTACCTTAAAGATGCTCGTTTAATTTCCTCCTAACCCTAAAAAACGACACCATTTACTGTATGTCTAACACAGGTGGCGTTGGGATTCGCTTGCACCATTGTGCCGTTTGGGATTCCTGCCACAGATGTTTTGGGTCTTGCTGTTGTTGATGGGGGGGTGGGGGGGGTGGTGGTGAGGGGTGTCTGTGAGACTGGCTGAAGCACATTTATGGGAAGAGGACAATCAGCGACTGTATATCCTGTGCTTTGAAATGACTGGCCCTGTGCTTTGTCCCGGCTGACAGCTAGGCGGAGTAAGGACTTCAGCTCTGGGGTTTCTAATTACTTAAAACACAGTAGTGGGTCTTCGGCAATGCATTCCTGAAGAAGGTTACGTGGTTCCAGGAGAAAGGACACTTTCCATCATTGAATTTCTCTTCAATTCCATTCCTAGCGTTAGTTGTGTATTTTCAGCCAAGCTGTTCCCTGAACATCCTTGAAAATACACGTCTATACGGTCACGACCCGCAGAAACAGAAGATAAACAAAAAAAAAAAGAAGTCTAGCAACCAATTAATTATCCAAGCAACGCCATGCATCACAGGCTTGTGAAAAATCTGCGAGAGTCTCAGTGTCCCAGCTTGGATCATATGTTCACTGGGAAAAGAGAAAAACAGGAGGAGAACTTGTCCACATGTTCGGCCAGATGGCATCTCCAGGGGTAAAACGGCTGAAGTTGCCAAAGTCTATGTGGTGAAAAGGCCTCTCACCTGAGAGACCAACTCAAACACACAGCACAATAAAACAGCCATATGGCACGACTGCAGAAAGTGGCTGATGCGCCGGTTAGCTCTCTGACGGGGTCGCGTGAATGTGAAGGGGCTGTTATGGCGACAAGATGAAGCAAAGCGCCGCTATCCACACCACCCCCAGTAGGGGGCGTACAAATCTGCGCTAATGTGTCCCATTACTTGCTGATGAAATCTGTGCAGATTTCGAAGTAATTCTAATGCCAGTAAAGACAGTTTCAGTCAAAGAGTAAGACCCTCCCTTGGGGGGGAAGATTCGTTCACCTGCCTGTCTGAAAAGAAAATGTTCCACAAATTTGAAAGCCTGTCATTTTAGGTTTCACAGGAAAATCTTTATCAGACAAAACACAAGAGACTGTTTTTTTTTTGTATATCTTGATTTAATAACACTTTAAATATCTTTACATTCTCTTTATTTCAAATAAAAATATAGGCATTTATATCAGATTCTAAATATAGATCACCGTTTATAAATTTAAAAATAGTATGATATCAGGCAGCACCTCCTCCAAATGGTTGTTGACAGAAATCACTAGAGTTAAGTGCCACTTCAGTACAGTATTTACAATACAGTAATTTACTGCAATCATTGTGAGTCTCAAGTTCCATAAAAGAGAAACAAACCTACTCTGCTATTTTGAAGAACAACACTGAAAAAACCCCAACAACAAGAAAACAGTATCCACCGAGAACGCCGTCTTCCACACTTGGAAAAAAAAAATGTTCTTGAGAACAAAAATTAGTCCCTTTGCTCTCCAGGGGGCCAGACAACATCCTTGAAGATTAGCCTCAGACCGCAGTTCAGTGCCGCTGGCAGGTGTGAAGACTTCGAGCGGCCTTGTTGCTGTGGTTGCCCTTCTGCGTCCGGCACGAAAGCCCGACTCCACAGTCACAGCGCTGGAAGATCTCCAGGCCGTGGGTGCCTTTCCTTCTGTGCTTGGTGCACACCTGCCCTTCCTTCAGGACCGGCTTGCAGATCTTGGACCAAAAGTGACGTGCACAGCACAGCCCTTCTGAGCAGTCCGTAGACCTCAAGCAGTTCTCGCCTTCCTGACCTGCAAGATTAAACCGCAGGAGAAAGGAGAAAAAAAAAATTAGACCACTTAAGGTTGCAGAAGATGCATTAACATGCATCGACCATTTAATTGCTTCAGCGCGTGCATACCTTTGAGGGACTGCGATCGACTTGGCAAAGGTCGTTTGGAATGAGGTTGAATCGTGGAGTTCTCCTGCCCCAGAGTCACCGCTGCTGTCGCATCGACTCTAACTTGCTGAGTCGTAGCAGGATCAATCGGCAAACACAGTCCTGCAATAAAATAATGTAATTAATTCAACAGAAGTATAAAAACTTCAGTTTAAGGCCATGATTAGAAATTCTTGTCTGGCCGTAATTGCCCTGGCTGATGCCCTCACCGTTGCTGCAGTGGTTGCCAGGACAGCAAACGGCGTCCCGGATGCATCGCTTCCTGCGCTTCCTGCACGGCAGACAGGCGCCTCGGGATCCGTAGCAGAACTCCTCGTCGCCGCATTCCTCGTCAGTCGAGCAACTTAGAGGCTGTGTTCGACAAGGTAACACTTTAAGATGATTGCACTTAACAATAAATTTGTCGAGGCGCACGCTTGATTTGAGTGTCTGCATTGCACGTGGGAAGATTTCCCCATTGCTTTTTAATGAAATGAACTTGGGATGTGTGCGCGCGTGTCATTTACAAGACGACTGTACGATAACGCCGGGAAGATACCGCACAGTCTGCAGCAACTTGGCTAGTTGCTAGTTATTCGTCCACTTACCTGCACTGGGTCAATTGCTGTGTTCTGGTTGCCGCTGTCAAAAGGCAAAATGTCGGGACTTGCGCTGACCGGGTGCCCTGGATTCGCTGCTCCTCCGGGAAGATTCTTGATGGCATTGGAATTGTGCAGGGCAGACCCGGCATGGGTGCCCCCAAAGTACACATACAGGGTACAAAAAACGGCCAGAAACGGATGCACTAAAACCAGCAGCATAGCTATGCAGCGCGATGAGAGATACAAGTAACGCAAAGGCACAAACTCCGCTCGGGCAACTTTCGCGCTGGGCGCCGTATAGTCCCCCTTTTTAAAATGTGAAGCTCGCAGGTTTCTAAGGATGAAGTGAAGTTTCCTGTCTCCTCTGAAGACTCCGCTATCGTGATGCTCGATTTATACATGTGGAGTTGTTTGCATTCCCGCCCCTAGCTGTGTGTAACAAAGGGGTGGATGAAATTTCAAAGAGCCCGAGTTCATGACGCTTCTTCCCACAGCAGTTACGCTTGCTATTGGAAGGGAGATCTGGTCCTAAGGTTTCACAATGTTTGTGTATAATTATCAATGAGTCCGTCAGATGACATCAAACACGTACCGAAACATTTCCATCTAATGGAGCCGTTGCTCATACTTTATATGGGATTTAAGGGATATCACTAAACCTATTCTAGGCGTTCTTGGAACTTGGAAAAGCTCAGGACATGTGTTTTTTGCGTTTACAGTCAACAACGGCGTTGTCTTTGTAATTAAAAAAAAAAGTTGAATTTACCACAAGTTCCGAATCCTCGTTTTCATTTGTGAGTTTTTTTAACAAGAATATACTTCGTGTTTTTCATTAAACAGCTTAAGCAAACTTTAATATATTATGACATGTGTCAAAGCTTCAAATTTCCTTAAAAATTGCAATGTCTTGTCAAATTAACAATAGTTGACGATCCAGACGATTCACTCAGCTTTTTTGTAATGGATGGTTATTCAAGTTATTTTCGGTCCATTAGCAGCATTTGATACGTAATTGTAACGGGAGAACTTTGAAATGCACTTGATTAAACAAGCGGTGCAGATCAAAGGCCCGTATGCAAATCGCTGGGAGTGAAAAGTTTACCGAATTAATTATCATTCAGGCTAAGTGCTTTAAAACAAATACGGCTTGATTAGCAGTCAGCAATAAGGAACTGACATCGGTCTCTCTGAACTTCAGCTGCGCGCTGTTAACACAATTAGACACGTTTTTAACAAGCCGGTTTCTCAACTGAAAGTTTGCCATTATTATTTTTTTTTGGAACGTTGCATTGTAAATGTGTTGCCTAAAGGTAGGCTAATCATAATATTATTTGATATCTTAACAACATTCGACAATTGGTGTGTATGTAAACATACACTTTATGTCTATAGTATGATTGTCAACAACGTAGGCCCACGTAGCAAAACTATTTAAGTCACTAATGCCCTAAAAAGTTCCCAAGTTTAAGTCCTTTGTGTATGTGTAAGTTGTGTAAGATATTTATTTTCCGCATCCTTAAATAACTTACAGAGGATCTGGCAGATTATAGCCTTATCACAAAATTAAAGGTTTATTTGGCTGTCTTTTGTAGGAATCTAATGCTTTCCGGTCAGTGACTTAACTTTTTATCAATATCCAGAAGATATGGGGCTTAAAAGTTGTTTTTTCGGGTTCCCCTTAGGTGGGTGATAAATTAATTTGTGACTGTTACTGAATTGAAAGTTAAGGATCATGGTCTTCGGTGTATATTAGGCATCCCTTAATTGAGAAACTATTATCTTAACAAAGCATGGTGACCCTTTTTTATACCGAAGAATAAATATTGTCAAAGTGCGGTAGGCCCATTGAAAAGGTGATGGAGATGACCCATTTTACCAATCGCACAAAATTACAGTTTCACATAAAGTAACAAGAAGTCCATTGAATAGGGGATGCGAAAGAATTCTTCGGATGTTCAAAAAGTATTCATTTGGTGTATCCTGGGGTTGGATCTTTGTAGTCACGTAATACGCTAACGATTTAACAGTTTCTAAGCACATGCCTGCCAAATACTTGGAATAACCTCCTAAATAGAAAAGCTTTGATGCTGTTTACAGAGGTTACTTATAATAGGCAACTACAAGACAAACGTTCAATACACTTCATTAAACGTGAATTCGCGGCATTCAGCCCGATTCTTTGGTCTTTCGGCTTTGTTTTAATTGTACATCCAGTGCCTAGAGTGGTGTAAAATGAAGCTCCGTGTAAAGGAGCCTTTGATGAAGACACATCAAACAGAACTGAAGCCCCATGTCTTAATCAGACTTCGGCAGGCATGGCATCTTCACAAACAGTTCGTTTGCTCGGCTTTTAGCGGCTTTTAGCGGACATTGTACTCGGCAAAATGATTTGGTTGAATGCCAGGTAATCCTGTTTTAAATTGCCCGGTCGCCTCTTAATCTTTATGCTACAATAGACGCTGCTAGTTAGCCACGTCATTAAAGTGAAAAATAAATACACACCCATTGGCGTCTGACCGAAAAACCGTGGTTTTTAACTAGCTTTTTTTCCCCTCCGAAGTAGAAAAGACGATTATTAGACAGGTGTGCGCCCTGCTCCATCTAGCGGTCTGTACTGTTCACGTCCTCATAACATATATGTCACGTAAATGTGGATGGTATATTTGATCCATCCATCCATACATCCATCTTCTAAATGCTGTCGTGGAGCCTTATGCTTCTTAATAAATGAATAATTCCTTTTATTAAAACGTTAGTATAATTAAATCAGTGAAACCGCGTCATGCTTGAAGGGATCACATCGGGAAATGAACTGCCCCCAGCATCCTGCCAAAATGGCTTAGGTGTTATTCATGCCTTAAATGGATCATATTCCACTCCTGCCTGAATTACACCTGGAAGGTTTGACCCCTCCACCCCCAACAAAAAAATACAAACTGTCAGTCACTGCCTGACCTTGTAGTGCATGGTTGTGTGTGTGTGTGTGTGTGTGTGTGTGTGTGGTCCAGGTACACATTACATAGTGGGGACCATATGTCCCCACAATGTGATAAAAACCTGTTATTTTGATGTTGTGGGGACCATTTTTTTCAGTCCACACAAGGAGAAACTGAGTTTAATAAAAATCTGTGACTGCAATTAAAAAAACTAAAAATATCAAAAGACTTCTATTTTGTTTGGTTACTTATGGTTAAGGTTTGGGCTGGGTGGGGGTTAAGATTGTCATTGTTGGGACTAGGATTTTCCCCTTTAAAATGAATGGATGGTCTCACAAAGGTATAAGTACGGGTCTGTGTGTGTGTGTGTGTGTGTGAGAGAGAGAGATTATGTGTGCTGTACCACTTCTGATTTAAAGATGTCTCCTTCTGAATCTTTAAATTTCACTCTCCCCTGAAGCCCCTGTTGACCTGCTGTGGTGTAATAAGACTGACAGCTGCAGCAAACAGCCTTCACTTACAGATGCTGTTCCTGTCTGCCAAAGATTGCACAAGGGAGCTGGTCTGTAGAAGGGGAGTCGAAGCCATGGACTAATCTATGCCACAAAAGCACTAAATTGGGGGATGGGCAGTCAGGTGTCCAACCTGGACATAGTGATTGGCTATGCTGGTCTTCCCCAAGACAAATCTTGTATTTTTGACATGCTGTCTGGACTATCAATATGATGACCATATTCATTCCAGAGAGATGCGAGATCTGACTATCCAAAGTCGTTCACATTTATTGTTGCCTTGTGAACATTACAAATTTTATGGGGCAGATTTGCAGCACATTTACAATACAAAAAGATTCAACACTGACAAAAGCTCATCTGAAGCAAATTGGACCACAAGAACAGCTCATTACTCTGAGTGTCACAAACTGGTCCTGGAGGACTGGATTCCTACCTGTTGAGCTTCTAATTTATGCTCTAATTGGACAAACATGGACTTAGCATTCAGTGTTATGAATTGTATAAATGTACCTGCACACACTGCAGTCCCACAGGGCCAAGATTGGCCACCTCTGACGTGAGAGCAAGAAATGAGGTTTGCTAACTAGACAAAAGGACATCTGGGTACAAATCAGTACTGTAAAATACTTTTCTATTTCAGCGACATGGTAAACTGACAGCTGCAAAAGACTACATTGAATCTTACATTTACCGGAATTAAGTCTCTGTTAAGTCTATGTTAAGTCTATGTTACGTGTGTGCTGAAGTCACATGGCGGGAATGCCTTCATTGGTACATTCTGGTTGAAGGTCACATGGGCATGAAGATGTGATTCCACTGTCCCACTGAAAGAGCCAGGGTTTTCTCCCTGTCTTTCGGTTTCTACAGATATTTTACCACCCATGCTGATGCTCACTTCAAGTTTCGCTCGAGTCGGAGAGGAAATCATTTCAATGAGGCCTTCTGTTCGCTGCATGTGTGGGATCACCGGGGAAAAAAGACCACCCAGCAAAAGTGAGAGCGCAGCTAATGCGAAAGTATGAAGAGTCCCCTGTTCTTAAGTTAATCTGCGCAAACAAGCCGCAGACGCGCTTTCGCAGACGCGCTTTCGCAGACGCGGCGGACCGGACCTCGCGGCCAGGCTGCGGGAAATGAGGCGTTCGTCACGTTGCGTTGTTTTGAAAGTTACGTTTTTTTATTTTAAGAAAAAAAGGCGTATAAATAGCAGAACCATAAAAAAAGCAGCAGGGACAAGAAGTCAAGACGTTTGGCTTCATCATGCAGCATTAACAGAAATGTTTGTCGTTTTTGGATGCCATTGATATAAGGCACTTGCTATTATGCCAAAGAGCCATGTGATGGGTCGCCCAGACAGCCTGGTGCGGGGAGCATACAGTCATTGAGTTGCTGACCAACATTTTGAGTTTGTTCAAGTCTGGTTAGATCTGAGTTGTAAGACGGCATGTTTTGTGTAAAAAGTCAAAAAGAGTAAACGCTGATATACTCTAACAATTCAAAGTTGTACATGTATCACAAAATATTAGCACTAAATATTTATTTACACAAATATTTACCTCTGGTCCTAAAGAATAAATAAGATTTCTCTATCCAGCAAATTGTGTTTACGAGAATCGGAACGTGAAGCGTGGCGGCATGTCGTCCTCCTCTCCTGAGATGCCTGCGCACAGAGACTGTTGAAATGCAAATTGCAGAACCAGAAATCTGTGATACTATCCGTCCTTTAATCAGCTTTTATCATTCCGCTTACATCGTCTAAATTCTTATGTATCATGAGAGTCTGTGACAGTCTGCCCCCTGGTGGTGGAAAAGTAGTATACCTCTGAATTGTTTAAGCTTTTTTTCAGACAGTTTCGGCTGATCTATAATTTACCAAACCAGTAACGGGCATCAGAGACTACTGCTACTGTCTGCTTTTTGTGGATTTTTTGTGTTTAGAAAGCACAATAGCATGTAATGACTCCTGAAGCATGTCTAAGTGGAAATTATTTACTGCAAATTAAGAGCATAGGAGTGCAACTCAGTGCTAGCAAAATATAAGGGTCATGAAAACTTGTGGGTGAAGGCAGATGTACGCTGCAGGTTTTTCTTTTTTTTTTTTTTTTTTAGAAGATATTTAAAAAGGGAACAGTTGTGCTTCTAAGTTAAATTGTGTTAATACTGATACATATTTGTCTGTGTGTGAATGTGTGTGTGTGTGTTTTGGAATATATATGCAATATATACATATACATACTGTATCTGCTACCATATGATTTCGATTGACTTTAACATTCAGAAAGAGAGTGAGCACTTCAAAAAGTGACTCTAATAAGTTACATCGCCATGGTCCTGTAGACCCCAGAGAGCAGGAGGGTGGTGTCCTCTCTCTCATACACGAAAAAGGTTAGCTGAACGTAACCACGGCGACAGCGAACAGCCAACAGCTGGGGGGGGGGGGGGAATCCCAGAAATCCAAAGATGTGGTTCTGCCTCACAATACGTGGCTGTTCCATCTAAGACAAAGGTTCTGGGAGAGGGAGATCTGTGGTAGGAAAAGGAAACCTTTTAAATGATTATTTTTAAGGCTCAGCTCGAGGATCGACGTTAGCGGCGTGGTGCTCTATGCAGCGTTACGTTCTGCAGGAGCCATACCGTTACCCAGACGTTAGCCCCTATGCCACGCCTGTGACCCAGCAGCATCGGCAAAGGCATTATCGGTGACCCAGAGCTTTGACTCTCCCCTTCGTCTTTCCTCGTCTCGCTATTTCTTTGCTTTGCTGCATGTTTAATTTTTGTATTATTTAATTAGATTTTTTTTTCTTTTTTTAAAACTTCCTGAAGAAGGCGCCCCAGGGCGTCAAAGAAGCCGATTTCAGGAATCCGGGACGTGGGGGTGGGGCTAAAAATCTGTGTCCCAGCCTGAGTTGTCATCTGGAGGTGGGTCATCATTGTCCTCTGGGAAACTGTCGAAGTTGCTCGTGTCAGTCGGTGACGTGACCTGGGCGACAGAACAATCGGTTTCGAAATTAGCTTTATCGTGTTTACTCCAAGCAACAACAACAAAAAAAAAAAATGCTACATGTCATGACCTCAACCAACCAGGCTTGTTCTCTTATGAAACCGGACAATCTTACATGCCTTAGATACTGTTTCCACAGCTAAAGCTCTGTAATCTGTTTTGAGGATGTTCATTTTGAATGTTTTTTTTTTTTTTTAAGAACATTACAGTTCGGAAAGTGAAACCTGTACTTACACTGGGAATGATAGGTGGTGTGAGTGTTCCTTTCCGCAGCCCTTCCCAGTTAAAGCCTTCAAACCACCTAGGATTCATGCAACAGACGAGGGTATTAATGAAACTGCCCGCCACTTTATTTTGATGGCAGGTGCTGGGTAAACAGAGCAGAGTCAGAGTCAGCGTTGAATTCTTAACTCTGATGCCACTCACTTGTGCTTCTGAATATCTTTGACTCCATTTTTCAAGTTTCCAAGTCTCTCTGAAGGATTGTCCCTGAAAATGAGATGCATGTTTATTAGACGAGAATTGCCTAAATCACACTAGCTGCACATGTACATCAGTGCATGCAGATATTCATTAAGACTCGCCTGCATAGCTTTTTTATTAGGTTGGCGGCGTTTTTTGTAATCTTCTTTGGAAATTCAATCATGTCGATACCCCGTAGGATTATGTTGTAGGTTTTCATAGGATCAGGGCCTGAGAATGGAGGGCTGAATAAAAGAATAACAGAGAGGACAAACATGAATTTTTGGGGATATGTCGACAGGGCCGCTGAGCACGAAATCACGTTCGTGCAGCGATTGCGCATATCTAAGACAGCGATGACTGTGAACGTTTCGAGAGGGGCAGTGGAGGACAGCCCACGTTTACTGCCAAGCGCCTTCGAGAGACTAGACAGCAGCTTCTTGCTCTATGACAGCAGGGACCTCTTTCCAAACAGGTGTAAACCTATCTTTCTTGGTAAGAGATGCCAGGATCACAAGGACACATCCCGGCCCCTTGTTGACTCTTGTCACATCATATACATTACATTCTTAAGGCACAAGGTGTCAGCTTACTGAGTGGGATTCTGACAGAGTTTCTAACCTACGCCTGATATCTGTTCATGGACATATGCTTGCACTTGCCTGCCAGTCAGCAGCTCATACATGAGGATCCCAAGAGACCAGTAATCAGCAGAAATGTCATGGCCTTTATTCAGGATGATCTCCGGAGCTACATACTCCGGCGTTCCACAAAAAGTCCACGTTTTCTTTCCAAACCCAATCTTTTTGGCGAAGCCAAAATCCACCTGAAAAGACAAAGTAGACCGTAACCCTGCTCTTTGCCATTCTTTGTCCCCTTCCCGACTTTGCAATTAAAGATCAGAACATTGTGTTCTCTCTTCTTGGGATAGGTGCCTACTCACCAGCTTGGCATAACCTCTGTGGTCCAGTATCAGGTTCTCTGGCTTGAGGTCTCGGTAGATGATTCCTTTGGAATGCAGGTAGGCGAAAGCTTCGACGACGCATGCCGTGTAAAAGCGGGTCGTCGCGTCTTCAAATGAACCTCTGCGATAATGAAGACGCCAGACCAATGAGTGTCTCGATTCACCACAAATATAGTTGAAGCAATAACAAGAAAAAGACACCCGTCTTGTCAAGGCTTGTCTGCCCAGTGAAAATACTTAGGGATTATGTCTAAATGTTGCCTTTGATCCCAGGAAGCCAATGCACAAATGCCTTAGCACCTCACAAACAATTAGCGTGCTCATCCCTATGCGTGACGCGCCTTGTTTTAAGGTCGTCAACAATAACCACCCCTCACCGAAACCTTATACAGCATGATACAGTTTCGAAACAACATTTCAAATGCTTTTGATTTGCCAGGATAACTGTTCGCCATACCTGTCCCTAAGAATGGTCCACAACTCTCCGCCAAGGCAGGCTTCCATTAACATATACAGGTACTTGCTATCCTTGAATGTTCGGTAGAGTCTAGAGGTGGAAAGCAGAGAAATTGTAAAGAATACTGTGCCGGTGGGATACAAAAGATAAGAAAGGAAAGCCGGAGGTGCAGGCCGCATGTTCCAAGCATGAGTTTTTGCTGGTAGATATTTTAATTTCTAAATTCCCTTCTTGCCTGAAGTCTTCCTTGTTCACATGGGCTCTGCTTTATTCGAGCTACAAAGAACTGTAGATAAAACCAAAGCTTACAGCATGAGATATAGTCCCTTATGTAAGCATGACTGCTTAGTTATGTGCAATAGTCATGGTTGCAGCGTCAACCCCTGTGGGAAGAGGCCCAAGGAATTAACCTCCGATCTGGGACCTGCAGTTGCCCAATTGAGCATGCAACCTTTACAGAATTGAGCATGCAACCCGGTGGTTCACTCCGAATGAAGGTGCCCATGGTATTGGACTGCCAAGGTAGTTCATTTTGGAGTTGAACCCCAAGCAAATGAGGAATTATGTGTACCTAACGATAAAGTCAGAGTGAGCTTCCTGCATGATCTGCTTTTCGGAGCGTATGTGCTCCTGCTGCCTCGTGTCCACAATGTGCCTCTTCTTCAGGATCTTCATTGCAAACGTCTTGCCCTCATCGCTCTTGAGTTGTACCTGCGGGTCAAGAGGGTGCAGGGATTTAGCTAGCAGCGTACAAGCTCCATCGTCGCACTTAGCACAGTTTATGAAATGGGAACAATGCAAAGGCTAACTGCAAAAGTTTGAGGCCAGCCGACCTATGACCTTGTGGGGTTCCACTGGTCCCCATAATAGCCTATGAGTCATAGACTATAGATAACCCAGAACATGGGAGGATTACTGGGGGGCTGAATTCTTCACATTGAGTAACATAGTGCGTACTATGTGTCAAGCATACCTTGGGGGAAGGGAGGCTAATCTGCAGTGTGGGTAATAGAAAGTTTAAAATAGGTTTGGGTGGCCTGACTGGGGATCCCTCTTTAGGATAGGCTCACTGGCTTCTCGATTGACTCGATTGAAGAGTTGATTCCACTATGCCATATTAAACCTGTCTCCCTCTCAGCGTCGGTCTCCTCGGCATCGTCCTTGCCAGCCAACTCTTGCCAACAGTAGGATAAAATTTACCGCAGGCCATTTTCCACCCTTACAGTACCTCCAGTGCCGCCAACCCCAAAAAGCCAATGTAAGTGGCACCAAAACTGTCTGTGTGCTTCATAAGCACTTCAAGCAGAACTCTGCCTGCAATGTCGGCCTTCCCCAACAATGCCGAAAGCTGTTTCTGAGTCTGAGATTTTGTTTCCTTTCATTAATAATTCTTCAGCATTTATGTGCAAAACTTGAGATTCATGCTAATTATTTTTAAAGAACTTTTCAGTAATGATTGGTGTTTGATTACTGAAATGCCCATTAAACTTTCAGATGATTGCATCACTGCCTTAGACAGATTCCCAAGAAAACAAAAATGTCAACAAAAAAAAATCTATCCACACTTCTGGTGCACGATGGGAAAACTTCTGTTACAATATTTGTTTTTAAGTATACATCTTGAAGGAGTCTTTTTTTTTAAAAAAAATCGCTTTTGGATAAATGTTAAGAGATCAGAGTCTCAGGATTTTAGGTTTTAGTTTATGGACGAATGCTAAAACCTTTATTTAGAAAAAGAAACATTGGGGGTTTAAAGAGCAACGTACAATATAAACCCCAAAGAAATCACACAGCTGGATTAGCATTGCTGCCCTTGCTTACTACGTGGAAACTTACCCCCAAATAGATTTAACCTGGAACTGGACCAGGGTATTACTTTGGGAAAACAAGACGAACAAAACTAATCCGCACAAGTTATAATACATCATTTTAACCTGTAATATAACATCTCATTCAATGAATACTCCGTCCTTACTGTTTTTTTAATAAAGTTATTTTTTCAATTTCCTATAGTTAAATATCACCATAATTATTTCAGTCAACTATGAAGTAGCTCAAGTTTTTAACAGGAAGCTTAATTTCTGTTACTAAATGCTACAGTAGCCCCTTGGCTATGTAATTTTCAAGGAGTCTAGACACACCACGTTTTTATGTCAAGATAGCTAAAGCACAAAAAAATATTTACCCTATATTAAATGCAATAAGGTAATAGCTTTTATTTGACTGCAGACCAGTGCACAAGACAAAGGCAGCTTTTTCCGGTATGGCATTTAAAATTAGGTTGCAAGAAATTGCACCCAAAAAGACTTAAAATGCTTCTATTAAAGCCTCCATTTTTACATTAAATGCTCCAGTGCTGATCATTAAGTTGACATCATGACACCTTTCCGAGTAAGTGTTCGAGGACCCTAAGGGTTTGGCAATGCATTACACAGCAGGCAGGCACACAGAGGGAGAGAATGAAATATCTTACCAGTTCCACCCGGCCGAAGCCTCCCACTCCTAAAGTGTCGATGATGTTGAAGTCGACAAGCTTCAGGTTGGAGAAGAAGGCATTCTCCGCTTCGTACCTGCATTTTGTCAGGTGGAGAAAAGGGAACTTCTTAGAAGTGTGGACAAAGTAATTGATATGGAGGGACAAGGTTAGGAAGGGGGAGGGCTGGTTGTCCAGCTGCTCTTTCTTCTTCCGCACCTTCTCGGTAACCATCTCATGCATCTCCCCCCTTTCGCTCTCACTGGTCGAAGAGTAATAGCGTAAACGTGTGCACTGGTCCACTGGGACAGGTCCGTATAGTGCCCAAGTCACAGCACGGCAAGGTCTGTGTTTATATGGTCACTCTCCAATGTGAAAGTTTAGATCTTATCTCCTCGATGAAGGTGCAACAGCTATGCCTTCTGCACTTTACATTTTGACAGCCATTGCTTTCCTCTTGCAAGGTGTAACAGAGAGCTTTCCAAACCCCTTCGTCAAAAGCCCACCCAGTGGGGCTTTCCAGGTTTCCGAAGCAGAACCCCTTGAGATTGAGCTAAGAGCAACTGAAAGCGGCAAATCAGCGTTGCATTCCGTCGGCAGCTAAGGTCCAAGTCCCCCCCGGGGCCAGCTGGGTCCTCCAGAGCTCTTTGAGTGGGTCTGATGTCAGCCTGAGGTTTTGCAGTGCATGGGGTTAGCCTCACTACCAAAATACAAGCACGAGTGTTTCCCTGGAAGGCACCCCCCCTCCCACTCCCCGCGCCCCCCCCATCTCAACAAATACTGCCCAGCTGAACCCACAGATATTTTTAGCATCTGGGCGACCTTGTTAGCATAGCTACACACCTCGAAGGACGCACTGCAAAAAAGGCCTTGTGTGCAAACTACCTGTTCAACGCACTTCATTTCTTTCTTTCTTTTCCCTCCAGCAACATCGCTAAATCACCTACTGGAGTCTCTTTCCCGTACGCGAAAGTAGAATCTTCTGTAACAAAAGAAACATTCTTCCGTCTTAAAAACCACTTATCCAGAAAGGATCAGGCTACCCTGAAGAGCCGGGCATGGCGATCTGTTTGGTTTACATTAAAAATGAATGCTTTACCTTTCATATGCATTTCAGCTGCTGGGCAGGACCATTAACGTGATGCACATATGATTTCACACACGAGAGCGTTTAAGGGACAATTCTGCCCCATTACACTCCTTGAAAGAGGATGCCAGCCAAGACGCAGTTTAATTATCCACTTACTGTTACTGCAGGCTGTATCATCGCTGCCACACCTGCCTCATCTTTCCCCTGCCTATGTAATTATCACCCTTACATCTGCGTTCGGAGTGTCTCCGAGATTAGATTAGTAGGTGGGGGCTTTTGTGACGGTGCTTTAGTTGGCACCACAGCAGAGGGGTGTGGCAGGAGGGGTGTCCTCTCAGGGACATAAAGAACAGACGAACAAAGAAGCGGAAGGCAAACTGGTATCTGCGTAAAAGGTACAACTCTGGAAGACTGCCCTTGCACCGTCCAGACCAAACAGGATGCCACTTAACCCCCCCCCCCCCCGCGAGCGCCTTGGCTGCTCTGGAGAAACTGACACCAGACTGTGTTCCCATCACGCCTCTCCAAGTTGGCTGATTCGGCTATGAAGGTGACTTGGCCAAGGCGAGATGCCGTCCTGCCCAGTAGCCGGCCTTAACGAGCTTGACGGGACTGAGCCGAAACACTGCTGACTCATTCTCTTCAGCCGGTTATGAGAAACGACTTACGCCACGTGAAGTGGGCCGCCCGACGGAGCCAAGCCTTAATTGGACCTGCACTCTACCTTGTCCAGGGTTCAAAACCATTATCGTCTGGCCACACTCCGGTGAAGAATGCACTGCACCTGCTTCGTGTTTCACAAGCCGGGCATTCTTCAAGCAGCTGGAGAATGATCGCGTCACACCACTGGCCTCCCAAAAGGGGCAAAAAGCAATTTACAGGCAGCGTCCAGGCCCAGTGTGGCACAGTGCAGACATGTGACAGGAAACTCTTCACCTGAATCTACGGCCGCCAAGTTGTTCTATTGTCAAGCCAAAGATTCCCGCTGGTTCTGCTAAATGCGACGCGCCGTTAAAGTCACCAAAATCGGGAAGCGGTCTGCATAAACCGTGCCATTTTATTTCCCAGGAATTTTATTATTCCTGTTTGTTTATGATCCCAGAGTCTCCAGTTAGTCCCCTGGGAGATGACACCTGACTTCCTGTCTGCACTCCAACTCCTTAAGTGGAAAAAGGGAGCAGGGCACAGTGTCACATGACCAGTGAGATGTATGGCTTGTTGACAGGCAGATATTGGTGGGGCTCGCGTCCCGTGGAAGGCATGTTGCTGATCCAAGATACGATAGAATTTTTTCCACTGAGTGCGCCAGACTCCTCCATTGAAGCACAGACATACGTGTGTAGAATTTCAGGGCTTTCGCTTTCTGCTAGCAAGTCCCAAAAAGATGACAGCAGGAGGGCGGCAAGAGTTACTGTACAGCACAAGATTCTAGGCGGAAATGCCACGGGGTCCGATCGCAGCTCATTTGCTACTATTCACTACTTAATTTCCAACACAGGTGACATTATCTAGAGATATATTGCATTCAGTGTATTGTGTGATATGAATTATAAGACATGGTAAGTATGACCGTAAAGGTACACATGACCACAGCATCCATCAGCTAATGACATCAAAGAAATTTGCCCTGAAGTTTATAAATATGAAACTTTGGCATGATAGTTGTTGATTTCCTGAGTAAATTCGTCTATCAGAGGCTGTAATTCTAAAACCGCAGCTTCACATGCCCCAAGGTGGCTGTAGACCTCCCGCCTGAAATCTTCCGCTCTAGCGATCCCTGCATGTTTAATTGCAATAGATAACAGCAACGGCAGAATCGGTTTGGGTCCCTCTTGGTCAACATCAGCAGAGGGACGGAAAAAAACTGAATTCAGAGGGAGCTGAAGCGGTCGGCCAGGTGGTGATTCAGAGGGCAACAGCTCATCCTGCTTTAACTCTACAAGACAAGGCCTAAAGGAAACAGAGTGCAAGGCGTGTTAATTCCAGCCACAGGCAATTCAGGAAATCCACCCAAGCTCCAATGTCTCTCCTCCTTAGCTGCTTAGGGCAGCGTTTCCCAAATCCGGTCCACAGGGACCCACAGCCGCTCCATGTTTTTGCTCCCTCCGAGCTCCCTGCCAGACAGTCCACATTTATGCTCCCTCCCAACTCCCAGCAAAAACATGGACTGTCTGTGGGTCCCTGAGGATTTGGGAAACACTGGCTTGGGGTGATGTTAGGGCTATGACAGCAAGCGAAATGATGTCAAGGTGTCATAGTCTTAATTAATGAAGAGGCTAAGACCCCATCTGTGATTGACTTACAGATCACTGTATCTCTCATAATACAGATTTAATGACATATTCAGTGTTCCATTCCTTTTTTTTTCTTTTGGGGGGGGGGGGTGTTGATTAAATTTCCCTCTAATATAGCCGCCAACAGGCAATACAAACAGCTAATTATATATATATATATGTGTGTGTGTGTGTGTGTGTGTGTGTGTGTGTGTGTGTTTCAGCATTGTAACAATAAATCATGTTCATATAGTTATGTTTTGATAGCTGACTGACTTGAAATTACAGCTGCATTCTAAATAAGTTTCAAACTCAATCTTCAATGAGAATAATAGACATTAGTAACAGTCTGTTAGAACCAGTGCAGTTACCCTTTTGGAAAACCTCCACTGTTTGGTATATCAGCAGCTGCACAGCTTTTCTGTGGATCACTATTTTGTTGACAGGCCTTTAATCCCAAAGCAATTGCCTGGTTTAGTTTCTTCGTGCACAGTCGCTTCACACTAAATCCAGCACGTTCTTTCTGTGAAAATGACGGAAGGGTGAATATTATTACAAAACAGTGTCTAAAAAAACGAAACGATAGGTAAACGGAAAACCTGTATTAGCTGCTGATGATCGCATAAGGTTTGGGGCCTTTTGAGAAAATGTGTGATTTGAATTTCATGGGAAAACATCGTGTCCACAAAAACGTGCTTGTTAATACATTTGGTCCACTTTAAAAGATGCCCCTGGATTGTTATTGTGGCTGATTTGGCTGGGAATCACAGTTACAAAAAAATCTCTCTTTCGTTCTTCCACATCTTCCACCTAATCTTCTATCACAGGTTACGACTTCTTAAAGCGCCAGACCATTTTTGCAAGCTGCAGTGAATCAAAACGCCAAGAGACTGTAATTTCAGTAGGCAGACATTTCCTACTCATTTTTATGACTGTCTGAGTAATATTCGCTTAAAATCCTAAACACATTTAATTGCTATTTGGAAAATGACATTCAGGTGAGTGATCTGGGCGCCGTCTTTAGCTCCACACAACAGGATTGTATGGTTTGGATCCTACCCTCCAGCCAATCCCAACCTTGCTCCCTCTACAGGCTTCTGGGGGAACTGCATCAATAACAAACGTGTTTTGGCTTTGCATAGAAACAAATCCAGAGTGAAGAACGTCCTCTTTCTGGTTGAAAACATACCTGACCTTGTCAGTATGCCCCAGACCGTCAGAAAGAATCCAGCCCTTGAATGGCAGACTGAGAATAAAAATTATCATTTTATATAACTGCCTCATAAGATTGTGTTTCTTCAGTTAACGGGGACGTTTCATTGTGTCACGCTCATTTTGACGGCTCGCACCGCATGATTTCCGTCCAGTATAAAAAGAAAACCTCCAGCCATGAATTAACGCTGGTCACATTACAAGAATTACGTAACGGCAAAAAGCTGGTTCCCTTGTACCAAGGAGATGCATCAAAAATATGTAACAGGAGTGAATTACAAGTGCATTGGTGCGTCTTCAGCTCCATCCACCGAGAGTCACTGTAACTTGCAGATAGCAGGAAGAATTGCTCTCAGAATGGTACGGGGGGGTCTGCCAGACAATATCAAAATAAGTCATGCATGAGCCAAAGTCACCCTCGATAGCAGGGTCTCCCACGCAGCTGCGTGTCGATTCCGTTAACACTTCTGAGGAAATCAACTCTCAGCTTCGCAGGCAACCAGTTCGGATCGCCGGGGCCAGAGATCGGTCAATGTACGGACCAGTGGGCGCCTGTGGGAGGCATCGGGCGCCGATAGTCGGTGCCCAGGGGGAGCCTGGAATACAGCTCGTGTGTAAACAAAGCAGCGCCCCATCTCTGTGTCCTGACCTTAACATAAGCTCATACATAAGTTCTCGGGGACCATTACCTCGCTGCAAGTGGAAATTAGGCAAACAGAAAATAAAGCCCACGACCTTTCTTTTCAAAGGCTGCCTTTCAACAGGTAGGTGAGGGATTTCACTTCTGATGGCGGATTTTTTTTTCTTTGCTTCCCATCTGCATACAGATATGAAAACTATACACAGCCGGCCCATCAGTACACATCTGAAAGTCAGATAATTTTCCTCACCAAAGTTCTTATTGGCTTTGAGTGCAATAGCGATCATGGCAGACGGAATGTGTCTATTGGGGTGGATTCAGGGAAATTTGGTTATTGTGGGATGAATGCTGCTTGCAGTCTTGCACCAGTTCATACCAGTTAGGATCCTAAAAAGGGAATGAAATGCTCCGTCTCAGGGCTCTGTTTACATAAAGGTAGCTGGGGGGGTGAATAGCTGGAATGTTTCACTGGGAGCATAGCGGATGTCGTGCCGTAAATCCTAAGACTTATAAATGTTGGTTTTAATGAAGGTATTTCGGCTGACTCGCTTTGCAGCAGAGGACACATTCTCCATCTGCAGGTTGACGAGAAATGGCGCTTCCTATTTTTTTAACACGCCGTTTATGGCGACAGAGAAACCCCAAAGCGTAATGAATGACGCGTCTCTTAGTAAAGACGGAAAGCTGGGAGACTCAGTGGATACACGTCGTGGCAGACGAGTCTGTAAACATGGCATAGCTCATTAGTGCAAACCCCCCCCCAGTCTTTCATGGTTTGTATTCAACATGTCAACATCTCCCCCCCCCCCACCCGCTGTGACCCTCCTGCCCCTCCTCCTGCCTCTACCAGTAGTGCTCACTGCATAAAGATTTAAGTGTGCACTGTTTGCTTAGGCAACACATTTAAATACACCACCCCTTGTGAATTCATTTTGGCACAAGTGCCTGCTTGTCATGGCAGCTAACAGTTGCTGATGACAACAAACCGGTTGCAAAAAAATTGAGACCAATGTTCAAACGGACCACTAAAAATCACAATAATGACCTGGACATATAATAAATCTAAAATAAATTATAATAAAACTATTTTGCCTGAATTCAAGTTTAATTATTTAATTCATTTCCTTTATTTTTGTATGCGGCATATTTGTTACAGTGATTCTTACATGAGACATTACTATAATCATTTCGTGAATAATACATGATTTATTGCGATACATTAAACCACCAGCAGATGGAGCACGTGAACTACAGCACGATTGGAAACCTCTGTTCCAGTTGTATGACAGGTAACACGGTCTTATAATAAAACCTACTTTTAAAAGCACATAAAAAGAAAATTATTTCTGCATAGTATTTTTTTCCAATTCTAAGAAAAGATGATTTTTTTTTTGGTCCTGAATTTTTCAAAAATCAGGATATTTCAGAATTAGAAGGACGTCACAGTACGTGGTGCCCATCTGCCGACTAAAAGGTCCCTTATACCTTCATAAACAGTTTGAGCTTGCGAGTATACATAGTCATCAGCACATTATAAGCAATACTGAGAATTTGTGCACTTAGCTAGTCACTGTGGTGGTTCAATGGCATGTTAATGACAGGAAGCGAGACTATCAATTTAGAAGATTAAGACAAAGATTAGACTAAAGATTAAAATGAAAAGACAGAGTCAGGAGACAGGTACAAAAAGTGAATACTTAATCGGCTTCATGGCGATTTCATTTCAAACTTCACAAATACGGTCAATGCCAATTCTGAATGGTTTTAATTTATATTTCAGAATATTATGATATTAATATATTAAAATTATAATATATTAATACATTGATCTCCTGAATCTTGTCCTTTTGACTAAAACAAGCAGTGAAAGTCAGGAAGACATCAAAGAGTAGATATAAGAAGGTATAGATAGAAGAGTCACTGATGGAAATCGTATTCAAGTCTTCTGTAATTCCCTGCTTTGAGAGAAAAAGTCACAGTTTAATTGTTTGTATTTCTGACTAATGGAGCACAGAAGCTGTAGCGAAGAGCTGCACGTGCTAGCTGCATGAGGGGGCATGCGAGGTATAAGCGCGCGCAGATCGCTCATCCATCTGTCATAACCGCTTAGCCAGTAGAGGGCGCCTTTCCCAGGAAGAACATAAGAGGAGACCGTCGCACACACTGACACACTAACAGAGGTGGAATTTTCAGGTCCAGAAAGTAAAAATCCAGACCCAGGTTTTGTTTCAACCACCCAGCTGAGTGCCGTGTGACTGACTCTTTATGCTCAACTGTTTGGTTGAAACAAAACTTTGGTCTGGATTTTTACTTTCTGGACCTGAAATTTCCACGTCTGCACACTAACGGTAATCTGGGGATACCAATGCACCTAACCATCTATCTTTGGACTGATAAATGATATTTTTTTTAAAAATCATATCTTAAATGTATAATGATAAATTATTAATCCTTACGGAACAATGAAAACATAAATTCTATTGATCCCAGTGTTGCACACTGGGTAAAATATACGGATCATTTAAAGTACTTCAGCAATGTCATGGAACAGTTATTTGACACTTTTTGGGGAGGAATTTGGTTCAGGGAAAAGCAAACTTATAACAGCAGGAACACAGCAGCAGACGTCAACACTGAAATTAACCCAAAATAGTATCATGATTTTACCTTTCGCTCAGACAAATGACACTGTCTGTTAGACACTGCTGGTATAAGCCTTACTTTCTGACATAAAACTCTCCTACTAGGACATATACATGGAGTCAAACAGTCTAAAATCACTGTAGACAAGCTTTTTAAAGGAAACGAGGAAGGGCAACCGGAGCCCCTGAATCATTTCTACAAAGTGCATTCATCTCTCGTCATGACCTGCCATCATGTTCTTGGACTCCTATAATTAATTACTAATAACAAAACCAACAGTGTCATACTACAATAGTCTTTTTCATCGTGTGAAATGAACTCGTCAGTGTCTGAAGAATATTATTGCATAGAACCATCGATGTGATTTGACTTTCAAACCAGGAGTGAGTTTAAGAGACAGTAGATACAGTATTATAATACGGTGGAATGGAACTCAGTTTGAATGTCTAAGTCAGGTTGACTGGAATTGTACAGTAAAGAAGCCGTTAGGTAGCAGCAAAGGGTAAACGATGAATGTAATTCCAGTATGTCTGATAAGTTTTTTTTTTTCTTTAAAAGATTGTCCTACTTCCAAAACAAGTTAGTTTTACAAGACATCTGAGTGTCGTTTAAGCCTGACAATTCAGCAGGAGCTTCATTAGGGCATAAAACTGCTGTTTTTGATTTGGGGGGGGGGGTAGCTAACTGATCCCTGACGCCAAAACTCAGTTAATGCAGAACTAACTGGACACTAGAAAGTGGCTCTGCTGAGATTATAATGACCAGTTCCGGACTGAAACCTAATCGAAGGAGTGGGATCTGCAGTGCTTTTCTGATGGAAACCGAAAAGGCAGAATTGACTGAGTGCATATTCCTGACTGTCGAAACAACGCTGCGCACGCAGATAGATTAGATGGCTCTAATGACTGTGTTTTGTAAACTGCTCTTGCCAGTGTGATAATGAGCCTCCTTTCTAAGGCTGTGACCAGCTGCGGTAAACACCCATCTCTGCGCAGGGCTCAGTGCGTTCCAGCAAAGTCAGGGGTCTCATCTGCCGACATTCAAGGGCAGTCCTGTAATCAGAGACTCCCTCGGGCCAAGCTTGGCTTTCTGTAGCAAGGGAGCTCGCAGTGGGAGATCAGGGGAGGGATTGAGGTGGTGTTCCCTGACAGTAAAGCCCCCCTCCCATCTCCGATTACTCTAAGCTTTGCTGCCTCTTTTTCCACACTCGTCTCAGCCCTTCTTTCATGGAGGTGTGTACCTCAGGCTTACAGTTCACCTAGCCGGAGAGACTTCCCCTGTGCACAGCACATGAAGCAGCCTCTATTTCCAACACACAGGCCGCCGGGGTCTGCAATGCTACATGATCATTATCTGCTATTGATTATACTATTAGCAATTTCCAAGCATCTGAATTTACTGTACTCAATGGTTTTTGTAGGTTTTTTTTTAAGGTAGGGAGCATATTTGGGGAGCATAATTCAAACAGGGAGGGCTAAGTATCAGTAGCCAATGATATGTTTTGAATCGGTGAGTGACAGGGGAGAGGCACTTCAGAAGCCAATCAGCTTTCAGTTGGGGCCAGCGCCCCTGTGGCTCCGCCCCTCTATACATCCTTGATTGTACCATTGTATGCTTAATTAACCGGCTGGCATGTTCATCCACAGCAACTTACTTTGCCTTGGCGCCAGCATCCTCGTACCCTTTGTTAGAGACATCTTCCAAACCCCCAATCAAGTGCTTGAAAGAACTGAAAGGAAAGGAAAATAAGAAATGGTAAAATACTTACCCTATAAATTCAATATTCCACATTAGTCCAATGCCTTCAACTGACATTTATTAGAGACAAGAACAAAGAGTACATTACAGCGATACGTTTCATAAATTCACATCTTCTGTGATATTTGAATGAATATACAACACCCATGCATGACAGACATTTCCACATCTTAAGATAATGACTCAATAATATTTAAAATTACTTGTGTAAATACCTGTAAAAATGCATAAAAGTGCAAAAACGTTAGACATATTACACTTGGGTATATATATATATATATATATATGCATTAAATACCAGTTCTTCCTGCTGTAAACTATGCAGTGATAATATATTGTACATTACTGCATCTGTATGTGGCATTAAAAAGAAAACGCGAAAGAAAGAGTAATATAACCGCTTTTATTTATTATCGTTCTCATTGGCTTTATCTCGGTGTCGTATCTCGGGGGGGTTAAGCAATAAAAAGGAGAAGCCCTATCACTGAGATCCTGCTAGTATAGTAATGTGCATGAACTGAAGGTGAGTGACGAGGATGAGCAGAGAAGACTTTAATGAGGGGCACAGTGGGGCCCCCCGGCTCGCTCTCATAGCGTGGAGGGGCCCCCTGGCTCGCTCTCATAGCGTGGAGGGGCCCCCTGGCTCACTCTCATAGCGCGGAGGGGCCCCCCGGCTCGCTCTCATAGCGCGGAGGGGCCCCCTGGCTCGCTCTCATAGCGCGGAGGGGCCCCCTGGCTCGCTCTCATAGCGCGGAGGGGCCCCCTGGCTCACTCTCATAGCGTGGAGGGGCCCCTTAGCTCACTCTCATAGCGCGGAGGGGCCCCCTGGCTCGCTCTCATAGCGTGGAGGGGCCCCCTGGCTCGCTCTCATAGCGTGGAGGGGCCCCTTAGCTCGCTCTCATAGCGCGGAGGGGCCCCCTGGCTCGCTCTCATAGCGTGGAGGGGCCCCCTGGCTCGCTCTCATAGCGCGGAGGGGCCCCCTGGCTCACTCTCATAGCGCGGAGGGGCCCCTTAGCTCACTCTCATAGCGCGGAGGGGCCCCCTGGCTCACTCTCATAGCGCGGAGGGGCCCCCTGGCTCACTCTCATAGCGTGGAGGGCCCCCTGGCTCGCTCTCATAGCGTGGAGGGGCCCCCTGGCTCGCTCTCATAGCGTGGAGGGGCCCCCTGGCTCGCTCTCATAGCGCGGAGGGGCCCCCTGGCTCACTCTCATAGCGTGGAGGGCCCCCTGGCTCACTCTCATAGCGTGGAGGGCCCCCTGGCTCGCTCTCATAGCGTGGAGGGGCCCCCTGGCTCGCTCTCATAGCGTGGAGGGGCCCCCTGGCTCACTCTCATAGCGCGGAGGGGCCCCCTGGCTCGCTCTCATAGCGCGGAGGGGCCCCCTGGCTCACTCTCATAGCGTGGAGGGCCCCCTGGCTCGCTCTCATAGCGCGGAGGGGCCCCCTGGCTCACTCTCATAGCGTGGAGGGCCCCCTGGCTCGCTCTCATAGCGTGGAGGGGCCCCCTGGCTCGCTCTCATAGCGTGGAGGGGCCCCCTGGCTCACTCTCATAGCGCGGAGGGGCCCCCTGGCTCGCTCTCATAGCGTGGAGGGGCCCCTTAGCTCACTCTCATAGCGCGGAGGGGCCCCTGGCTCGCTCTCATAGCGTGGAGGGGCCCCCTGGCTCGCTCTCATAGCGTGGAGGGGCCCCCTGGCTCGCTCTCATAGCGCGGAGGGGCCCCCTAGCTCGCTCTCATAGCGTGGAGGGGCCCCCTGGCTCGCTCTCATAGCGCGGAGGGGCCCCCTGGCTCGCTCTCATAGCGCGGAGGGGCCCCCTAGCTCGCTCTCATAGCGTGGAGGGGCCCCTTAGCTCACTCTCATAGCGCGGAGGGGCCCCTAGCTCGCTCTCATAGCGTGGAGGGGCCCCTTAGCTCACTCTCATAGCGCGGAGGGGCCCCTGGCTCGCTCTCATAGCGTGGAGGGGCCCCCTGGCTCGCTCTCATAGCGCGGAGGGGCCCCCTGGCTCGCTCTCATAGCGTGGAGGGGCCCCTTAGCTCACTCTCATAGCGTGGAGGGGCCCCTTAGCTCGCCCTCGCAGCACAAGATGGGAGCATCTGCGCATAAATCGGATTTTCAATACTTCTTAATATTTTTGCCTGGAACTGAATGAAGTTAAATGCATATAAGATGCAACGTGAATGTATTACATCAGAGTGCAGTGACCTTAGGACATTTCCATGTATTTCTCATTACTTTAGCAAGCAAAATAAGTTCTGAAGACCATGAATGGTAAGGTTGCGGACGACCCTAGTGTGTCCATCGCCTTTCACATTCAGGAAAGGGGGCTCTGCTGGGAGCGGCATCGCACCATAAGCCACATACCACGGCAGAGTGGAGGCTAGCTTTATCATAAGCCAATGATATGTTTCAAATCAGTGAATGACAGAGGAGGGGCACTTCAGGAGCCAATCAGCTTTCAGGTGAGGCCCCGCCCCTGTATACCTCCTTGACTGTGGTATTGTATGCTGAACCGGTTCATCCACAGTAACTTCAGCATTTCAGCAACGAGGACAGGTCAGGGTGCCTGCAAATGCCCCCCCCCCCTTGCCCCCCCCAATGTGATTTCCCATGTTCTCCTTGCCAGCTGCAGCAGCAGTATCTGTGCCAGCCCAGACTCCAGGGAACAGCCTGCGTATCTCTCTCCGCTGGATGGTCACCCTGTGCTGGTCCACCCACACTCCCACACCCACCCTGTGCATCACCGCGTGCTTTTAGCTGCCATCTCTGAATTCTGCTTCTTAAACACGCTCAGTGAACGCGCGATACTGATGTAATTACCCTTTATTGGCTGCCGTGTACGCTCACTGTCATTAATCTGCTTCTTCGGGATACTTGTGATCATAAATATCAATGGTTTATATGGTGGATTTAAAAATCTGCTAGTGCTTTTGGTATCTAAATCGCTAAATGACAAGGGAAAATTTTAAATGTATTTTAAACTGAATATACACTCATGTACATTTCAATGAGTGCAGCTACCTAATACCAGGACACACATTTTGCTCCAGAACCATTTCAAAAAGGCTGTTTGCAAGCAGGTGCACCTAATAAAATATCCATTGGGTGTACATATGAGTTTATTTTATTTTACCATTCATGTGCTTTAACCATAGATTTAGACATCCTATATTGCTGTCACAGACACATTATTGTCAGCAATATTATTATTTTGGATGTTCTGCTGTTTGTAATATAATTGTAACCAGAACAAGTTGCCCTAGATTCCCTCAGCAAATAAATTTCGTTCAATAATAGCAATGAATTTGGGTTAAGGTGTCCACGGGCCTTGAACAGTTGACAGTGCTGGCAGCCGCTGTAATCCCCCCCGCTCCCGTGACAACGGGGGGGTAAAATACTGCGAATGCCAATCCTATAAAGTCCCTTCACTCATGTATCAAGGCCTTTATCTCGCTTGTCAGGAAGAAAATAAAAATAAAGCGAGCACCGTTAGCCCGTCTACCGCTTAGCAGCGTCCCCCTGACGCGTCCGAGCCGCATTTCTCCCGCTTCCTGCGGATCTTGCGCCCCCATCTGGCCACGAATGAAATGGCAGAGAATCAAGTGTGGCGAGTGACGTCACGAAAACGGTGCGACGGGCCAAAGCAGGGGGTCCCTTAATGAGAGAGGTCGTAAAACTTTCAGCCGTGCTCGGCGATTAAACGGCCGGTTTCCCCGCCGAGTAGCGGGATCGCTTTTTAATGCCGCCATCCAGAACATTTGCGGTCTCCTGCCCACCACAAGCAGCCCATCAATTCACACCCCGCTGTCACACTGCGCGCTTCTTCTTGGAAGCCGTAAGCTGGGGGGATTTATGCAAAAGCGAAGCGAATTTAATGAATCTGTATTTGGACTGCGCAACCTCGGAAACTGGATACGTGCAGTGTTGTAACTTAAAATCGTGTTGCATAACGAAAATGAAGCTCATAACAATCCATGAGAAAAACAATCTTATTTCAAGATTAATTCCTCAAATGAACAATTTAATGCTCAATATTTTAAATTTAGTGTTGGAATAAAATGACATGCATTTAGTTTTCGCCTGAGATGTGCAAAGTTGGGGTAAAATGTATAATTTAATGAATAGTTATGGCTGCATTAAAGGCTTCAATTCCTCTTACACTGAAGAGTGAGATTGGTTCCTCTCAGCCTCACAACAGAGCACAAACTGCTGCATAGATTTCTCCCAATGCAGCCGCTAATGTTGTTAGCTTGAAGGACCTTGATTATACCTCTTATCACTTCACTCTCCTGAGGAGCAAGTATCCGATTAATGCATTTCTGGGATTTTCGCTAAGTCACTGACCTGGAATTTCTAGTGTTGAATCTGACCACTGAATTATTCATTTGAAGAACAAATTGTTAAATATTAATCTTATTTTGCCATGGATTAATTCAAGTTGGCCGACCAAAATCCCACTCATTTGAAGATGACATATTAAGGTTATGTAATTTCGAGTTAGTGGATATAAATTTAATTTGCGCATCCAATGATCCGAAGAGAGTAATACAATTTTAGTTCCCTTAACTTCAGATTCAGATCCCACACCAGGAAACTCAAATGAGGTAAATGAGGGGTAGTATCAGTCTGATAAGCAGATGTGACTTACCAGCGTAATTCATACAATTTAAGGAGGCCCCAAAAGACTGATGTATAAGTCACTGTTTTCGACGTACCTTCACTGATATGATAATTAGTTACTGAACTATAGTTACTTGGGGGGGGGGGGGGACCTCACTAATATTCCACCCAGATAATTGTCCTCAGCTGAAGTTGGGTGCAGCAGTAAATTACTCTTACAATCTTGCGAATTAATAATCCATATTAACCCCAAGATTAATAAGGATTAGTTCCCAACAGATGTTAATGAAACACAGAGGGGTGCATGGTGCTCAACAAGACAAACAGTAAAGCTAAAACACTTTGGCGAGCAACAGTTCGTTCTTAAAGAACAGGTTACTCACTCTCTGTCGATAACCAGGCAAGTGACAGGCTCCGCTGCGATGACATTGGCCGTCCTGATGTCCTCCCTGTGGACAAACCAAGCAGAAAAAGAGGAGGTCATTCTTCCATCATACAATTTCAATTTTGTCATTCAATTTTAATTGAAGAGCATCAGAAATTGTTTGTTTGGATAAAGGCACGATTTCCACAAAGCTGAACTGCTTTTTTTATATAAAAATATATATACACACACACACATACACACACAAAGGTTAGTGACTGCGACAGAAACTACCAGAAACTATCAGCTAATGATAGAATGGATGGAAGATGATGCTTAGCATGATGCAAGATGATGAAACCTTTTCTTCTTGTGACCAATAAGGCATCTCTCTTGGCGTGATGACCATGTTAGGATTCACCGAACGAGTGAAAGTAATAAAAATGTTGTTTAGAAAATAGGAGAATCTTATTGCAAATGACTATCCCTTTCGATGGGAAGCAGTCGACAATGTTACGTCAAAACTCAATTGAGTCTATTATGCTACATGATAATATATAGTTAAAAACCACAGCCTGCATCTTAAATAACTTGAGGCTAGCAAGCTTCTTTAGTTGTATGCAATCCTGTAGCTAAAGTAGTCATCCCTTCTCTAATTTGGAATTAAATAAATCGTTGAGGAGTATTACTCTGTACAGTTGTCTATGTCATCATCTTCAGTAAATTCTGAGCAGGAACCGACCCGGCTGCGGGAGTCTGTGTCGGATTCCGCGGAGTCCATTGGTGACTAGAAGCCCAATCCGGGAAAACTTCCATGAGCTGTGACCACTGTACACTCAGCCTGGCTGCTTTCCTTGCGCGGGTCTGGGGGCAAGACGGATTCTCCGCCCTGCGCTGCCTAAAAGGTTACACGGGCTGGCAGGGGGCCTTGCGGGGACCCGAGAGCAAGCGGGCACACGAGGGCATGCTAAAGTGGAGGGTCCTCGTGAGTCACACATCCACGCGGGCATACCGCGAGGCGGGCACCATCCCCTGGGCGGCAGATCACTCTCACCGGTCGTCACAGCAATCAGAATGAGGCTCTCGCTCAGCTAGGCAGATAAAACCAGCACCTGCTACTCGTGAAAAACGGCCACGTGCCAGGGAAGGGATATTTGCTCTCAACTGCCATCTGCAAAGGATTTCTGGCATGAAGAAAACAACTTGTGTCTTTCAGGAATTAATATATGTTTGTTTGTTATAGGTTAAGATTTAATCTCCGACAAAAAAAAAAAAAATAATAATGTTATCCTTCTAGTTTTGCAAAATGAAATTAATTAGTTTTCAAATGCAATTTCATCTTCCATCAATCTCTAAGGACAGTTTGCAGCTGAAAAGCTAATCAGATAAATTCTTTCCAGGACTGATATTGAATGGGGGCGGTTAGCTTCCCCTCTGCACAGTAAACTCAAATGTCTATTTTATTTCACCGATCCAACACATTGATTTGGTTTCCTTCATGTGCACATGGGTTGACAGCAACGTACATTAAAGTCTATGCTTGAGCACGAGAAATGGGTTTTGCAATTTGTTTTGGCTAGATAAGGAGTCACCAACCTGCTATACATGGAGTTTTTCCCAACCAAATCAGAAAACCCTCACTGCCTTATTAAGTTTGCAGCTAGTTTCCAGTTTGGAATTTAGTGAATGAAACATTTAAAGTGCTGAGGCCTCGTGAAAGACCAAGGGACATGCTGAGGGTTGGTGGGGGGGAGTGGGGGCAATTGGGGGGCGCCTGCCCCCTTTGCATGCCCCCCACACTAGAAAATTTCACTGGTCTATCACCTGCTCCTCGAAAAGTCTCTGCACGGCCCGACACATTAGTACACGTAACATGGATGAATCTTGTTTGGTTTTCATTCAGAAAATCATTCAGAAGAAAACAGCATAAACTATATTCCCTTTGAAGACTGGAAGATGACATGAAACTTCAGGCGCAAGCTGGTCATTTGAATGCCTCCTACACCTGTGATTTTATTATCCAATATAACCTGTATAACCTGTGAGCTGGACATTTTTGCTGTTACCGTTTAAAGTGACTCGGTACTGAGTGATCACCGGACATCAAAATGAATGTACATCAAACCAAATTACAAATCTCTACCCAACGAATGATCATGAACTAAAACATTTTATTGGTCAATCAGCGCTGCTATCGACCACGTACAGAGGCTGCTGCTATTTCTGTGTGCCTGGTCACTGCTGACAAGCGTGAACGTTTCACACCAAAGCCTCCCTCTGGTTATAGTCACTTGGAACTCGTCTGCCTTTTGTTTAGAGCTCACGGCACTCCTTTTGTTGCATTTCTGTAGAGTCCTTTATTCAGCGGCTGAATTTACACATTAAAAATGTCACAATCTACTTTTAGAACAGCTCTCTCACCATGGAAACCAGGGTATACTGCCTTGCCTTGCATTTTAAATAAACCACCCTGAAATGATCTACTTTGCTGCTCATATGAAGCCGATACGCAATAAGCAATGATGAATCGATTTATCGTAATGGGACGCGGGTGACTCCAGGGGAGGACGCCTCGATTGTGTTTCGAGGTTGATCATGAAATGATTAATGGAAAATGCTTTATTTCATTGGTGTCCAACCTGTTTGGCAGAATATACCGAGGGAACCCCCCCAGTCAGCAGTAAAATATACCATAACCACTAAGCTAGAGTAAATGCTGATCTCATCGTTAAAATCGGTTGTGCGCCTGAAGATCCCAGGTTATGTAACTTTTCTGTTTGGAAATCCCGTTTACAAATCATTAATTAGACACAATGGCCTTAGTTAAGGAACAGCTTAATCGGGCGCAAAGGCATAGCAGTGACAGAATTAGCTTTAAGGACTGCGCTGAAAACGTGGGGTGTTTTCTTACCAAAAAGGATATCAGCATCAAAATCTGTAACCAAATCTGTAAGCAACTAATACTGCTGGCACTGGTCCTGATCCTAATGGCTGGGTATTATATACATTCCCTCCTAGTATAGATGCATTGTGAATGATACCAAAGTATCAGCCAGGAAAGCAGATGACCCCAGACTCAGCACCGCGGATGTGCACCATGAATTTAACAGCAGGTCCTCCGTCATGCAACGTCAACTGAAGCACACGCCTCAGACCCCACAAAGGCGAACAGACCCGTGTCTGTCAAAAGAAAGCAGAGCTTGTATGAATTTTACTATGAAGTGAAAACCTCAAATCGGACAGCCTCCATCCAGGACCGAAACCACGATGATGCGATCCCTTCTGACTTAAAGCCAGACCAACATGCTTCGACAACCTCGATGGCCTACGGTGAATAAAATACCTACTGTACACATCTAAGGGAATTTACGGAGTAACAGCAGACAGGAGATAAGGCAGAAACGGCTCGTACCGATAGCTTAATCCAGACAACTGCCTCTTCAAAACCAATCAAAATAACGGTAAATGTTCTCGGAATCAAAAAGGGCAAGGTTGTCAACTGGGTAAAGTAAAAGATAAGAATCTATAAATAAGAACCTGTGATGTCATGGGGACCTTCTCTCCCCTCTACCCACCCCCCACCCCCTACCCCACTAAGAGAGAGAGAACAAGGGAGGCACATCTTTAGCATGGAAATACAATTTTTGTTGCCATATTCCCATCAGAAAAAATACACCACTTTTTAAAAAAGAATAAACAAACAAATAAGTGACAAGTAATTTAATCAGCTGGAGGCAGGGGGAGAGAGCCTTCAGGAGAATCACTGTGGTGCTCTTTCATAAGTCCCTCACACCCCCATCGCCCGAAATGGACCCTTGTTAATCGCTCAGAGAAGAAAAATCACTTTGTAAATATTACGAGCGATAAAAGACGCAGCCTTCGATAAACACGGTAGCCTTCTCGAGGGCCAATTGTTTTGTAAAACATACGCACGCTCAAGATTTCCTTCTCATACAATCTGTGGCGCAGGATCAAAAAGAGATGGAAAAAAAAACCTTTTAAAAAGACAGCACCCCTCAAAATAAACTAGCGAAATATTTAGCATGTTACATTCTGCTGCCTCTAGTACCGTCCTTAGATGAACATCAAAGCAGTCTGTAACAAAGTAGATACCAAGTGGTTATATGAAACATACAGTAAGACGCAATATGTGTCTGATCCTTTATCATAATACTGAAAAAAATAATGAAAAATGGTAATTACACAGAAACCAATAATACTCCTGTCGTTCCTGACACTTCAATTATAGGTTTTCTGTATGTCAATAAACTACTCCAAGGATAAGAAAAGACCCAGAAACACAGTGGATACCATAACAATTAGATAAATGAAATTGTTATTAGGAAATGATAACTGATTAACTAAAGAACTAAGGCAAATATCAGACAAAACTGAAATGTTCATTAAGACCCGGACCTGCAGACCGTTACCCTGCTCTTGTGCTTCTTGCCCTCTCTTATTCCTGTTCTTTTGTTCCTGTTCTTGCCCTTATGTTCCTGTTCTCCTGTTACTGTTCCGGTTCTCCTGTTCTAGCCCTTGTGTTCCTGTTCTCCTGTTCCTGTTCTCCTGTTCCTGTTCTCCTGTTCTGGCCCTTGTGTTCCTGTTCCTGTTCCGGTTCTCCTGTTCTGGTTCTCCTGTTCCGGTTCCTGTGTTCCTGTTCTCCTGTTCTGGCCCCTGTGTTCCTGTTCTCCTGTTCCTGTTCCGGTTCTCCTGTTCCGATTCCTGTGTTCTTGTTCTTCTGTTCCCGTCTCTCTGTCGTTCTTGTTGCATTTCACCACCTCATCACACTATTTTAACCTTTCTGGTAAGTACCTCAGATCCAGTCAGCCTCTAATCCTTTGGCTATGAGAAACACAGTAATGCACCCCACTCCCCCCCCCCACCCCTGTGCTATCAGGGTCATTTCACCTATGTCACACTCTTATCTGAGTAAACCACAAATATGGAGCGGGGGGTGTAATGATTCATGAAACATTGTGGGGTTGACATACAATGTGTGTGTATGTGGGAGACTTAGGACAACAAACCAGAGGTACCATGAAGGGGGGGGGGGAGTTAGGACGAGTCCAAGGGGATCCTGAAGGGCCCTAAAACATAACAAGATTGGTCTGGGTTGGGAGCCCAACATGATATACTTTCATGGGGCCCAAAATCTCTAGCATTGGCCCTCTCTATGTGGTACCTTTTCCAGTGGGAGTGCAGAGGAATGGGAGGTTTTGATGTTTCGTCAAAACCTGCCGGTATCTGCATCACCAGCAGGTGGCGCTGTGCAGTTTCGATGAGCATAAGCTTGGGACTCCCCTGTCCAACACCCTGGGCTAAGGGTATCCAACCCCCCCTCATGCACATCCTCCTTCACATTATAGGCAGTCCCTGGGCAGACTGAATTCAGTGTCCACCTACTCTGCTTCCTGTCTGATAAAAAGACCCCCCCCCCCCCCCCCAAAGAGGTTTCACCTTGGTACGGCCCTTCTTTGCTCTGGCCAATGGCAGCAGGTCTCCACATGTAACCTTCCCATTAGCGCAGGACCGTCTCTGCTTAATTCGAGCCGAAGCTCGGCCCGGTCTCTGCCCGTCTTTGATCTAATGTGGCACAGAGCAAGCAGGGGGCTTCGCCCCCTCAGTCACGCACAGGGGAGACAACTACCATCCCCATTCTGCTCAGCCACAAAACACTGTAAATCGCATCAGTGTGCAACGAGACCGCAGAATAATGCTAAAAGCTTTTATCAGGCTAAGACTAGCACAATTCAGAGTGTTGGCATTTTTATATCTCTACGCATTCTGCATTCGTTTAATCTGTTTGCATGTGCCCATCTGTGTGTGTGCATGTCATATACACACACACACACACACACACGCACACACATATATAGCAATAATCAGGAGCAGTAAAATGGTTTGATTTGGCTTGATTTCTTGTGTTGCCCATTGATCACTGTCTCCGTGCCTCCAGACAGCGCGAGTAATAAGCCCAGCTGACCCCGACTCACCCAGCATCTTTTTGACGGAGGTTTATACAGGGTCAGCTAGATGGGGTACAGAGTCTCAGCCGTTGAGTCAGACTCTCTGCTTTTCTAGCTGAGCTTTCTTGTTATTTCGCCGCGGGTGTCTCGTTCATTTGAAGTGATCTGAAGCTTGTGGTGCGTCATTCAACGGGTTTCAGCCCGACGCCCATGTCTGGAATGTCGTGGGTTCAAATCCCCTGCTAGGCAGAGTGACAGTGATCATATCTCACTTGTATGTCACTTTAGACAAAAAGCATCTGGTAAATAAATAACTGTAAATTAACGTAAGTGACCCAAACCCAGTTCTATGCTGTGGTTTTCTTGCTGCAGTCTCTGGTTTGGTAAAGCCTTCTCTCCTATGGGGCACATACTGACTATATATTTACAGAGTGTGAGCACACATACACAGGAATGCAACTACCACCCACAGGCCAGCAGTGTTAGGTTCGTCGCTTACGCTTCTCTCAACCACAAGGTGTCCCTATAACTCTGTTATCTCTTCTCTCATCTTTGTGCTTTGGTTACCGCCAGTGAGTTACACGTGCAATAAATCTCCAGTGCACAGTCCTCATATATACATGCAGCCAATTTATAAGCAAAACCACATCATGTCTGTCCTAAATCTGACATTAAAGTAGATCTGTTTTGTTTTGTTTTCTGTAGGGCCTGGAAAATAAGCTGTAGCTGGCAATATTTAAGTTGCACTGTGTTTTTTACAACAAAGAAATGCTTTGTTAAATCACCTGTATTGTGAAAATGTTGAACTTTAGTTTTCCTACCACCATGACTTGTAGCAGTGAAGGAAATGGTGTCAGCTATTAAAATGGAGGTGAAAAAAACCTTTTTTACTCATACCGTCATATGAGAATTACTGTCATCGATGTTTCCATTCCGTCATACGTTTTTTCCCAGTGTAATTGGCTCTTTTATCATTAGCTTGTGTTTATTTCGCGTCTATGCTTTTAATTCCTAGCTAACACTGGGACAGGCATAGAAGCCTGAACACAACAGCAATAAGTGAAAACTCAACAGCACAAATTTATACCGTCTGGGACTAATTATGCCCTGAAATTTTCCACTAAATGGCTGCTCGCCTACTGCTTTCTTTATCTCTAGTTCTGCGGTACAAACCCCTCACCCTTTTCAAGGCCTTAAGCAAGATTTAATTAACCAAGTTGTCATATGTCATCTTCCTACCTATTCTGACAGGCTGATCAGATGGGGGGGGTGGCTGGTGCCTATTGGGCCATGAGACCCTGGGGGGCTTAAACACTCTTACCCCTGAAGCGCCTTCTCTCCGAACCAGTCTCCCTTCCCCAGCGCCCGCAGGTAGACCGGATCCTCGTTGGGTGCATCTTCTCGGGTGACATTCACCTGTCAAAGGAAACAATGTCAGGTGTCCCGGAGCATAGCTGCCCACAGTGCAGTGAGGTCAAAGGGGCCATGCAGCTTTATGTGCAAAGTGAATGGCGACTGGGTCAGACAATACAGGCGGGAAATGGATAATAAGGTTTACATGCCATATTTAGGCACACAAACGGGCAGCCGGGTGAATAGCACAGACTCACAGGAAGCTGAGATTTAAGCTTTAGAATTTACCACGGACATTGAAGGAAATAGGATCTTCTTGTGCTAACATGTCATCACCTGTCCATACTCCGTAGTACAAATCGAGCCCAGGGTTGCATTGCGGCAGGGAACAGTCCGGAAGCCCATCACAGGGCGTGCACACAAATACGACAGGCAGTTCAGACATATCAGATGGAGAGAATGAGATGGTGCCGGGAGGAAATTCGTGCACCAAGGGGAGAGCAAGAAACCACAACACACAGCCGGAGGCAGGATTCAACCCCTCAAATATGCTACTTATTGAGTCACAATATTAGCATTATTAATTACCCCAATTACAATTGAAATTGAAATTCAATTGAAATTACAATTCAATACAAATTACAATTACATATTTGCCTTGCTACAGATAATTTTAACCTTACTGTTAAAATGCCATGTGCCATGGCTGAAAACTAGCATAGTTGTAGTAAGGAGTCCCCATGACACAAACCAAAAACATCTATAAGATCTCAGAATACTAGCTGCAGCCTGGGACAGACGTTAACGTCACTCCAGGGTGCTAATTCCACATACAGTATGCTTGCTGTTCATAAATCTCAGCCAATCAGAGCAGGAGGAGGGAGGGTTGTCCTGTTGGCAGAAGAACTGTAATCGAATCTGAAAAGTGTTACCTTGCCCTGCGAGGGCAGGGGACGGAGCCAGCGACCTCCATCATCGTTACTAATGGGTGAGGGTGAGCTGATAGGCCTCGCTGAAATCTCACCTTCCCTTTGCTGATAATGAAGAAGGTATCTCCTCTGGCACCCTGCCGGATAATGTACTCGCCGTCCTCGTAGTGCGTCTGTGGAAAGAGTGGGCACATTACTCCACTCTACTGTCCCAGTAACCAGCATGTTACTCCAGTCATCTTCCATACTTCTAGAAAAGGGTCATGATGAGTCATCGTCATTGACAGGGTGCCAGTCCAGCACAGGACATATCATAATAATAATAATAATAATAATAAAAATAACAATAATAATAATAATAGTGCCATAGCATTGTTTGGCAGGCAGTTGTGTCCACAGCAGGATAAATACCTCGGGTATTTACAGAAGAAAACCATGTCTAGCTTGCCCTCAGTTACACCAACAAGGCCTCCTGGGAATTTGATCCTAAACTTCTCTGATGCAACCCCTCTTCCCAAGCCAATGATGCTGCCTGCTGCAATAACTGCAAAACTCAGGCAGACCGCAATAATAACTATTGCTGCTAAACACATTAAAGGAAAATTCCACCTTGAGTTCATTTTCCTGTAACCGAGTAATTTTCTCCGAAAGAAATTGCATTACGTGGCACTCGAGCAAGTTTTTGTTTTCTGAAAAGACTCACCAGAAGACATTTCTGTTTCCAATTTGTGTTGGAGGGCAGAAATTAAGCACCTTGTAAAACCGTAGGCAGGTTATTTTCTGTGAATGACTGACTTCTGTTCAGCTTTCCAGAATCGAACCCCTACACCAGCACAAAGCCTCATTCCTATGGCACTTCCTGAGGATTGTGCAAAAAGGTTCTCCAGTACACAAGAGATTACGGTACCTGAAATGCTTGTTAAGATCACACATACAATTCAGGCCAGATCTGGGCTCGGGACAAAATGACTTGACACACAATCCCTCCTGGATCCCCCCTCTCCCCGGGCCAGGGTCTGGGACAACTTCCTCAGCTGTCCCCCTGAGACGGCAGGGCTGTACCACACCTCCAAGCTATACGGCATGCTAACATTTGCTAACGCGAATATTTAGCATTTAGCTAATCACAGATTAGCTATGGAGCATCTACATTTTATCAGTGGCATAGAGCTTTTCAAGACGGGGCTGTTGGTGTGCCAGTTGCGCAATTAGGTCTGCCTGCCTGCGAGGCATGCTAGATCCTAGTACTTACAATTTCTAGCAGTCGGGGAGCAGTAAAACCAGGGCATACTCCATAAATGCACACGACTCATCCAACAACAGACAAGTGCGCCTACTCCTTTTCAGATGTTCATATCGTCCATGCTATTTAGTCTGTAATGGCTCTGCCCAAATACATATACTTTCTGTCCACCTATCTTCCATAACTGGTAAACCATGAGGTTCCATTGCAAACCTTGAGCTTATGCCAGGAAGCACAGGGTACAAAGCTGGGGACAAGATGCTAGCCCATTGTAGAGTACACACTCACACATACTCAGGTAATATGGGCAATTTAGGGCCACCAATTATCCTATTGAGGTGACTCTGGGCTGTGAGAAGAATGAGTGCCTGTTGTAAACCCACTAAAGGACAGGTAGATCATAGAAACTCAGACGCAAAGGCAGAGCAGGAATCAAACCCATACCAGTGCTAGCTGTACCGCCACTATACTTCCATGAATACATTATAATTTTCACATGCGAGCTCAGTCTGTGGTATAAAATTTGTTTTCGCATGAGCCACAAAACACAAGCAGTGATATCAAGAAGTAACAGCTAGGTTCAGATTTTAAAAGTGGGGCATCAATTTTGTCTGTGAATGTTGTTCCTGAAAATGGTTTTAAGTTATTCACATTGATTGTTTTTGAAAACGAATTTTTCTGAATGCTATGAAAATTGAAATGGAAATTGCTCTAAGCTAAGACTTTCTTGTTTGTCATATAAAGGAAATTAAATAAGATAATTTGATATGATTGTCAGGAGTCAAAATCAAATACACATTAATGGTAGGTGATGTCGAAGAAGAGAATAACTGAAATATAAAACATTTTCCCACATTTTCATTTTGTTTTGCTTGGTGTCTATAAACTAAACGAAGGACAGCAGGGGGGACGGGAAGGTCTGTTCACAAAGTATGACGCTAAACGTGAAAAGCGGAGTTCGAACGAGGTATATATTTCATCATGGAGCAGAGCAGTTTTTAGTGGGATTGAGAATGACACAGCAGGAACAAAGAGTGAAAAACGAAAAGTGAGGAGAAGGATGATCAGCTTTCATGGGACCGTGTGTACAAGCGTAGGGTTAGGGTTAGGATTAGGGTTAGGATTAGGATTAGGGTTAGGGTTAGGCCATGTGGGGAGTTCGTACCATAAACGGCTGCAAAATCAGACAGACAGACAGATGTAAACATGCAAATAAATTATATACAGCCGACTTTATTTGGCTGCAAAGTCCTCACAAGCAGAATATTATCAAAGTTCATAAATTGTGTTATTCTGAGACAAAAATATAACATTAATTCAATTCTTTGTTCCTTGACAACACATTTTATAATCATGCCATTATCAAATACATGCAGACTTGACATAATCTTCATAATTACATATTTCATGATTACTATATAATCTTGCACAAGTGTACCAATAAAAATAAGTAAAATGCAGCGGATTTAATCTTTTAACAACCTACATTTTATATATCTGTTACAATTTCTTCAGGCTGTTTAACTCTTCAGTCCCAGCCTTTCACATTTTACTAATAAGTAACCTGTGTGTTAAAGTAAGACAGGCCTGTGTTGGTAGGACTGCATGTGTTAACCTGTCACTAGTCATGTTCTTGTTGTCCCAAATTAAACCAACAGATTCACTCATTGACAAGCTGGGCGTTTACGTCTTTGCTCCCTTTGTTTTGTACAGTGAACCAGCCATGAAGTTCAGCCCAGTGCTGTTAAACACTGAGCAGCAGTGCCAAACGTACAAGTAATGCACTTGTAACTAACAAAAATAAAGAAATGTTCATGGGAGGTTATAAAACTCTATTATTGAGTGAAAACATCCAAAAGGGATTAGTGAAAAAAAAACATTTGGAAATACACAGGAAAAATATACACATGCACTTCAGAAATCAATTCACCTCCACTTTCAGATTAATCAGCGACTGTTGACAGTGCTCCGACTGTAAGGACGCCGCTGTCAGGTTCCAGAGGAAGTTGTTAGGAAATGCCAAAGTCCTGGCACTAACCTAACATGAAATCGAGCGGAGGAAATAGGGCTATTGATTTATAAGAGGGGGCACCTCTGAGGGGGCGCGGAAACATCCCGTCCAATGTCTGACATTTATTAGCTGAGGATGAATGAACGAATAAACAAATCGCTACCTATTCGTTGGACATCTAAGCCAGAACACTATTGTTCTTGAACATATCACGTAATCTTTCCGTTTTCTCACTGTACCATAAACATGAGGATGTACAGTTAAGAAAGAAGCAATTCATTATTCATTCATCTTCTATACCTCTTGTCCTATACAGGGTTGAGGAATCTGTCCTAGAAATTTTGGGAACAAGGCAGGGAACAACTCAGGATGGGGCACCAACCCATCACAGGGAACAAGGCAGGGAACAACCCAGGATGGGACGCCAACCCATCGCAAGGCACAAGGCAGGGAATAACCCAGGATGGGGCACCAACCCATCACAGGGCACAAGGCAGGGAACAACCCAGGATGGGGCACCAACCCATCACAGGGAACAAGGCAGGGAACAACCCAGGATGGGGCACCAACCCATCACAAGTAACAAACAGAATGTCATAGAGCTGGGGTGAGAAATCAAACCTGTGTTTTCAGAGGTGTGAGGCGACCACGCTAAGTATTACATCATCATGCCACCTGTACGTAAATAAGAATAATAATAGTCAAATAATCTACCAGTGTGCTCATATTGTTCCTCATAATTTCCGACAGATCTTAAACTGAACTTATAACAGGCCTTTTAAGTACATTGTAGATGACCTCCCTACATTCCGTTAGCTACATCTGAAGGCCCTCCTTGGCGTGGTTGTTCACAGGTTTGGCGTAAACAGCCTCAGTGAGGCCTTAGGGAATCCTTCAGCAAGCGGATTCTCACGTCGACCTCGGAAGCAAACGGCTGCAGACAGTCGAGTCTCTCGAGTGTTACCCCTGGGATATTTTTTTTTTTGTTCCCTCTTTGCCCCCGGTCACATTTCACAGAGCGGGGCCGTTTCTCGCCCTTGTCTCAGGGCCATCCCAGCCAAAGAGGGTGACACCGGCTCCACCATTCAGAGGCGGGAAAAACAGGAAACATGAGCGAGGTCGCCATGACCAAAGCGCTGACATTTCCGAAGATGAACAGGAAAGTCCTGCAGCTTTCCTGTGACGCCGGAATAAAACCACTGCCAGGTCTGAGGGACCGGCTGGGCAGAAGCCTGACCACGGGGGCAGAAGAGCATGTGAGAACTCGCTCTCAAACAATAGCAAGAATTGTGTCAAAATCTCATGAATAACGAGAAACTGTATCTCTCTCCCCATCATAAATGTTTAGCGAGACCCATTCATGAGATAAAAGATGAAACTCACCAACGTTCCAAATCAGCTGGAAAATACCACATTCAGTTTCATTATCTAATGTCCCTACAATTTGGTGAGAAATACAATTGCCGTTTAAAAAAGAAGTTATTCAGAGACGAGCTTTACATAAGAGGATAACGGCAATACTTGTAAAAGGGGTGCAATATCACAAAATTAATTTTTTAAATGAATGCTACCGATACTTAATCTGAAATAGATAAATACAAATGCATGCAAATTCATATCCCTGCATATCCCAGTAAAGCAAAGTAACAAAAATTATGATTAAATCAATCTATCTGCCTCAGCCCCCCCCATTAACACACAATACCTCATCGTCATAAATATCTCAGTGTACTTCTTGTATTGTAATGTACAAACATCCATCCATCCATTTTCCAAACCGCTTACCCTACTGGGTCGCGGGGGGTCCGGAGCTTATCCTGGAAGCAATGGGCACGAGGCAGGGAACAACCCAGGATGGGGGGCCAGCCCATCGCAGGGCACACTCACAAATTCACTCAATTTAGCAACTCCAATCAGCCTCAGCATGTTTTTGGATCGTGGGGGGAAACCGGAGTACCCGGAGGAAACCCCACGACGACATGGGGAGAACATGCAAACTCCACACACATGTAACCCAGGCAGAGACTCGAACCCGGGTCCCAGCGGTGTGAGGCAACAGTGCTAACCACTGCACCACCATGCCACCCCCATGTACAAACATTGATTCCAATATTCCTTGCACTGCACTCTTGCACACTGAATATATCGACTGCACTGTGTAAGATGATTGTCTTGTCTTAACAGTGTTTGTATCTATGTGGGGAACATGCATGGCCAATAAAGCTGATTCTGGTTGATCAATCAATCTGTTGATCTATTGGTCGTTCTGTCTATCACAATAATAATAAATACATATAGCTAAATCGCACAAAGCAGGCTAACGACGCAGGTGGTGTGGCTTTCATGCTACTAAATCGTCCAGCTGAAGCCGATGTCTGTGCCTCATTGATTGGCACCAGCTGCTCTCAGCTCTCGCTCTCCTTAATTATTAATAAGGTAGACTTAACATCTGTTAGCTGGATGGCTGACTGCAATAAGTCAGCCTTCTGGAACCCCCCTCCCACCAAAAAAAACTCCCTTACACTGGCCCCCCCTCAGTCACCCGCACCGCCGAATGGAAAAATGTGAACTTTTGACACGCGGCTCTTCATTCTGCTCGGAGCAGTGTGGGAACCTCCGCCCACCTCTTGACAGGCCCCAGATGTCGTGGAGCAGAAACAATCGAGACCTTCCCGGCTCGACTTAAGTGCCCGTAGCGGGACACGCGGTTTTGGGCATCAGCTGCACACTCTGCTCTTTATTCAGCCCGAACTCGGCGCATCTCAGCCCCACACCCTGTCCCACGTCCGCTACACGTGCTCCGCTCATAAACAGCTTCGGCTCACCGCATTGTTTTTTTAGCCGTTAGCTCTTTATGCGTGGCTAAATCTGCCAGGGAGGCCGGAAAACATGGCGGGCCCTCTGCCACCTTTTCCCGCAGCTCATTTCATTGTTATCTTCTGTGCTCTGAATGTTTATGAAATGATAGAGCGAGATGCTTCCTTTGGCCTCAGAAAATGTCACTTCCATAAGTACGATAAGTGAAGCCAGTGGCGGTGATGGCGGGACAAGCCGGTGTTTTCAGCCGCAGTGTCGGATGAGGAATGAGGTCATCGCTTGAAACCCATGCAGAGCATGTGTAGTCATTAACCGCTACAAGCACGGGTCCCTTGGTCATTTCCTCTTTAGACCGTAATGTCGGTACTGTGTTAATTACCGCAATACATTTTGAGCCGGCAATTAAGGAAAAAGTGGTACCCGGTTGGGCCAAACATTCACATCAATTCTTTCGTATAAAGGACCTTTGGCCAAAATCCCATTATTCAAACAGCAGGCTCTGCAGTTTGAGTCCAACCATTAGAGTCTGTAGACAAACCAGGGTTAAAAAAAAAATGATTATGGACTGTATGATTGGCTCATTAATAAGGAGGCAATGGTGTAGATATAATCAGGAAGATGAAAATAGCAAGTGCTCCTGACTGAAAAAGGGAAAAAAAATTGAAGAATGCAGCAAACTTTTGAGGTTAGGATTAGTCGGTTAGAAAGTTCGGCTAACGGAAGTAAATACTCAGAAATGTACCTTACAATTTCAGAGACTTTCAGTAGAGGTTTAAATCCCCGTAGTATTAGCTACAAGTAAACTCAGTGATTATTGATACTAGAAGAACATCTGTGGGGACCTAACTCTGCAGAAGTTTAACATTTAATGTGTGATGAAAAAATATATTAACCACAGCGGGGAGGGGGGGGGGGGGGGGGGGGCTAGTTTTATGCACTGTTACTCAGTAATGAACTGTAGTAGTTCCCAGAAAGTCTTGTTGACGTCTTATCAAAATCCCGAACTGCATCAATCCTAACAATCCTGTGCTGTGTCACGCCTTTGATTGAGCAGCTCTGTTGAACAGAGAAAGGCTCCTGGAAAACAGGACAATATGACATAGGGGACACAGAGAGTCACCAAGAACAGCCTGGTTTGTTTTCCAACTTCTGCCAATAGCCCTTCACTTAATTATGCCTTTTTTTAATCATTTTAAGGCAGTGGTTCTCAACTGGATTAACCAAAGTCAAAATCTGAACCACGTTTATTAAAAACCCACTTGGTTTCAAATTCCCAGAACCCTCTTCCTTGCTTGTTCTCAGCTTTACATTTACCCTTCCACTCTTTGCATTATTTTATTATTTGATTGCTAGGTTTTAAGTCTTCCATCCCCTTCCGCAAACACTTATCCAACCGGGGCTTTAATCCATGCAATTAATGCAAATTCCCTAATCGTATGTTCCGCGCCGACTGATCTTTAGGCTGAGACACATCACATATTCTTCATATACGACAATTTCAGCTTATCAACGTCGGGGCGGTATTCAACAGAAAACCTCCAGTCACTTTTATTGTTCCATTTTCCTTCGCTGCGTCGTGGGAAGGTGATTAGCGTAGCGTTTTGACTAATGCGCTCGTAAACAACAGTGCGCCGCCTGCAGGCAAACCGTGACGGAATTTAATCATATAGCCGCTTCATACTGCGATCGACTTTGGCGTAGCACGACAAGAAGTGTAAATACCCCTCGCATTTAAGAATTCCTCCCAGCTCTGCTACCATATAATGAATAATTGTGATCTGAAAACGAAAGTGTTGGGATTAGTAAAGTGCTCCGGCGACAGAGCATCAGACGGAGCTCTTCCGCTCGTCTTGAGGGACTCGCCTCTCGCAGGTGACTCACTGGCTCGGAATCCATGTAGACGCAGTTGTGTGTTAATCGCTATCTCCGGCTCCCGTTGGTTTAAGTCTTGCTTCTAGTGTCTCATTTAAAAGTTTTCAGGCACCAGAGATTAAACCGTGATAGAGACTGCAACAGCTGTGAGCAGCGAAAGACATTACGGACGTTAGAGCAACAGAATTCTTTTACCTATTTCCCAAAGCAAAGGTATAGTATTAGTCGTGCTGTGTGGGTATATGTTATGAATGACTGTACAACTATAGGAGCCTTCCACCCATGGGATTTGTATAATTAACATTGATATTGCAGGAGGATAGACAGAAAGAAGAACAGAAATATGCCAGTTCTGAGATGGAACATCTCACACAGCGGTGTTCCCCTGCCATTCTGACATCTCTTCTATGGGTTTCCACAGACACACTGCTGGAGATCCTTAGTTAATTAGCAGAAAATGGGTCATGTACATCCTTTGGAATCCACCAGTGCCTGTCATTCTCCCTTGCGCGATGCTCGCCTGCCAACTTGGGCGACATTAGGACGACCCCGGGAGCTAAGAAACGAAAGTGGTGATGTAAGGCAAAGGAATCAGAGTAAGGAGGTTAAATTCCTGGTTTTGCTGTGCTGAAGATGGCACTGGGTCACCCTTTCGCTTGAGCTATGCTATATCTGACAGCGGGAAAAATGATTAACCCAACATAAGAAGCTGCAACTGAAAAGCTCATATAATTCTTGAAAATCACCTTAAAAGGATCCAAACCTTAACCCTAATCCTAACCTTAACCCTAATCTTAACCGTAACCCTAATCCTAACCTTAACCATAAGCCTAACCTTAACCCTAATCCTAACCTTAACCCTAACCCCAATTAAAGGAAATGCAAGGCAGATGCCATAATTCTGCCGCTTCCTACTTATTTCAGAACCTATGAAATAGTCTCCTGCATTTCAGAAAATGTTCATGTCTCTCAGCTCAATAATATGAAACAATGTGGCACATAAAACTGCAAAGGAAAAGGGCCTTCAAGTAAGACGATATAAAGCTTTGAATATGGATCAAGAACCTATTGTTAATGACAATAGTAGAACCTTGCCAAGCTTTACATTACAGGTGGTGCACACACTCTCGATGTTCGAGCTTGTAGGAGTTTTACTTACACAAAAATGATCTGAGGGCAGAATAAAAACAACAATTAGAGAGATAACCAATCAAATTGCAGAGGAGGTAGGTCCAAGCAACTAGAGGAGGCAGGACCAAGACATCTGATTGGCCAGTCCCACCTCCTCTAGTTGCTTGGATCTGCTTCCTCTACAATTTCAATTGGTTATCCCTCTGAACCAATCATTGTTCCTTCTGCCCTCAGAACATTTTTGTGTAAGTAAAACTCCCATCAGTCTGGTTCGAGGAGAGACAGGGAATGGACATCTGTCCAGCACTCGAGTGGTGTAACCCTCAGCCCACCTTGTCATGTCATGTTAATAGGATGTGCAGCACTCGTCTCTGAAGTAACCGCCTGACGCACACCGTCATTTATCCTGTTTAGAGCCTCTAACACCTCCATGGGACCATGGAGGCTCATATCCAGCTTGAAGAGCGGCTGGCTTATACATTCACGCACAAAGAGGACCTTTGGGAACACAGCTGCGTGTCTCACTGACCCCCCTGCACTGTTCCCTATCTCCTGTCCTACAAAAAGACTCGGGAGACTATAAGAATTTAGGATAGATGGCAAACAGGTGGAATTTAATGCGCTAATAAGCTGTTAATATTTGCGACTGGTTTAAACATTAAAATAGAAATATTGGGACACAAATATTGGAGACAATCCTGAGGGCGAAAGAAAACTATGAGCTAAGTTTTTTTTTTTTTTTTTTTTAACCATGCCATGTAAACAAACCCTCTGGCTCCAAATAGCTACCCATTAAGTTTTATGTCAGCCTGAACACCCTCAGCAATTTCATTCCACGGAAGGTTACACCTTCATGCTTTAGATAAGTCCATTTCTATTAACCTCCCATCATCTTAGCGGGTGTCGCAGTAAAACATTGTTTTGACCATTTAGACCGTTTATTTTTCAAAAAAATATATTTTTTTGTACTACCTGCTGCTCATTTAATAAAGCAACATCAAGCACTGCCTAGCCAGAACATAAAGTCATGTCATTATTCATTCCACTACATCCGTGCTAATAGCTCACGGCTAGTATATAATGCCTTTATAATAGAGAGGGTTTTAATTTGCCTTTTCCCAGCCAAACAGAACATTTTCTTAATCAATACATTATCCTATAAAATATGCTTAAGTCTAACATGATGGAAACAGACCTAGTTCGCCTAAAAGGAGGATTCTCTGCTATCAAACAGTAAAATGTTTGCATAAATGAAGCGCTGATTCAATTTGATGAGAAGTGTCCTCTCCGCTTACCTCCTCCAGTACGTCAGCCAGCTTGCTCAGTATCTCCTCCGGAAGGCCTTGGAACGTGGGAACGCTGCAGCGGACAGAGAGTTTGAAGGATTAACATCTAATCACGCCGAAGCTACCTCCATTAGCTTAGGGTTTGATGAAACAATACAGAAGACCGCCAGCGTGACAGTTAGAGCAGAATGACCGTGGGATTACTCCTTTAATTAACATAGCTGGGAATAACGGCTATGAGGTTGATATTCAGAGACTTTGTCGGAGGGCAAAGGTACATTACGGCCGGGGATGAGTCACCAGCATCCCTACATACCAGACAAACCATTACACCTACCTCCAAATGACAAACATTTCTCTGTTTTAGGAATATAATTAGAAATTCATCGTTTTTTTGCTTATTTCTGTGAAGTCCTTATAAGGCAGAAATGTAGATTAATATATTCATGCATCCTCCAACCTTTTACGTAATACAAGGGCACAGGGGTCCGTCCCAGGCCATATCAGAGCCCTCCCCTCCCCCGGTGGGGGCCCTGTGATAACATGCAAGTAGCAAATACATATACTATTTGAGTCTGAAATAAATGTATTATTATTGTTATGTTTATTATTCATATTTATATACGGGGGCTAAAATTTTTGTGCGCTGGGAACAAGCGAAACAGAAACAGAAGCACATTTTCCTGACGGACTCTTAACGCCAGTGTGTCGGGGGGTCGAGTCCCTTCAGCTGGTGAAAAGTGAAGTTAATGGCAGAAAAAAAACAATCAAGCTGGTGGAAGCAAGCTAGTATTTGTTAAATCTGTAAAATATGACTGTATAGCATTGCATAAGTAGCTTACCGGTTTTCATAATTGTCTTTTGCTTCTTAATGCTGGCAATCTAGTGTAAGTAATACATGGAGGACATTAAGGTCAAATGCATCTGGTCCCACTAACTGAACCACTGGCCTCAGTCTGGCCAAACCCCCCTCCCCCATCCCCCCCCAGTTTAAATTGCCTAGAATCGCCGCTGGAGATAACTGTAGTACCTGGAGGAACTCTTCACATAATAAAGAGCCACCACACAGCCCTGGACACACACACACACACTCAAAATTTTGTAATATTCTCTACATCTTAGAATAATTACAGACATCAAAACTATAAAATAGCATTTATGGAATTGGGCACTGACCAAAACAGTAATAAATAAAAAAATTATTTGTTGGGGGGGGGGGGGCAGCTCTGTGGGTTAGGAATCAGATGGTTGCTGGGTCAAATCCCGTGTTCAGCAGGATTATCTCACCATTGGGCCCTTGAACAAGGCCCTTAACCCCAATCGTCTCCTCTGTGCCAGTTTCATGAGGTGGTCTGTTGGGATGCTTTACCAACTGCCCTGAAGGAGTTCCCACATACATGCTGAGCATTCATTGGTTGCTTTTACTTCACTGTTTGGTTAAACTCCTGCAGAATCATTTCTGCTGTGTTTAGGTCAGGTGGCCAGGTTAGATGATGCGACACTATCATTCTCCTTTTTAAGGCAGCTTGGCGTGTCAAGACTTTTGACTGGTACTGTGTATATATATCCTGCCAGCATGAAATTCGGCATACAGATATACTACAGTCTTGTTGCAGCGAGACATTGCTGTATTGATTCCTTATTACATGTATGCATGCTGTGTCAGAGAAGTAGGATGCTACCGCACCTAAGTAAAGGCTAAATGGAAAAAGGAATACAATGGAATACTGGGGAAAATATGCCTTACTTTAGGTTATCTACCACTTAACTTTCCCTGGCATCTATAAGGATTTTATTTGCTTATAACTCCTTCCCCTGAAGAATGTCAGTAATTGTAAAAAAAAAAAGCCATATAGAGGACCTAGGCCTTGACTACCTTCTGAAGACCCAGAGACTTATCTGTAGTCTTCATGTCAAGCCGAAGACCTTGAATGTTGGAAAATGTTTATAGCTGCTACTTAGGAACATGGGAAACGTCAACAATTAATCCTGACCTTCTAGCACGTTAGATCTGGAAAATGAATGCATTTCTATACTCCTCATTTCTGGTGTCTTTCTGAAGTTAGCTCTGAGTTGTACAGTTAACGTCTGCGTTTCTTCGATATTAAAGGGATGACACACTTGGAAAAAAGCCCAAGAATCCGACGGCAGATGATTATTAGATTCACACAATGCCTTGAAAACAAACACAGTCAAAAGTAAACAAGTCGACAGCTCTGTTTGCAACACTTATAGCTACGTTTGGAGCCAGGGACCTGTCACTTTTTTTAAAGCGTAGCTTCAAAAGGCTCCTGGGACTGAGAGTGTGAATAGATTTCAGCTCTCGTAGGAAGACCATAATCTCGTAGGAAGGCCATAATCTCGTAGGGTTTAGGTGTGAGGTTACATAGGAAAAGCAGATATGCCTCATAACCCTGACATATAATATCGTCTGTAAATATATATTTTAATAGAACAAGGATTATGAGAAGCATATAAAAAAGACTCACTAAATATTTTACATTGACTACCTTACATAATACATATTTTTATCTGTATGTATATTTATATAATTTAATTTACACTTTTCTCAGTATAAGATCATATAAATTCAGGCGTAATATTTGAGTAAAAGCAAAAAAAAAATAAAAATTAAATGTGTCCAACTTGTCAGAAAGACTTTAATAACCTCGCCATTACCATAGCTTAACGGAAGGAGGAAAGCGAGACCATCGATTTATGTGAAATGGGTGAGACTGCAGGCACTCTTTAGCCAGCAATGCACAAAAGGCATCTTGCATTACGACTAAAAGCTGACTTCACTTTAATCAATGCCCGCCTTTCCAGTGCGTGACATCATCTGTCAGGCGATTTCCAGTAAAGCGCAGTTTGGAAAGTAAGCATGCGTGGCCCCTCCGTCTTGCAGAACGCTCGAGGCGACAGTACAGTGAGATGCAACCAAAGCATGGCTCCTATACCAGCAAACATACCACCGTAAAGTAATACAAATATTACACAACTAATTCTCTCTCATACGCACACAAAGTATGCTTAACACGATAAGTAGGTACATACTGGTGTACTTCATCTGAATAATGTTTACTACAGACTATAATGACAATAGAGAAGAACCACCCTGAACATATAATTGTTGTGATTGTCATTCCTCTTCACTTGTAGACTTGTGGTGGAAGAGTTAAGTACTGATTACTGATTACTATATACAACAGCATCTTCAGTTACATTTGAAGCCTGTTGTCTTTGCTGCCAAAAGCACTCCTGTTTCTTAATTCAACCTTTGGTTTAACTGGTTAATACCATACTGATACTCTATAATATTATGACTATGTCACAGATTTGTAAAATGCTCCATTCACAAAAGGAATGCTCAGTATTTCAAATCACTTGTGCGAGATATTTATGCAGGAGCCGTTGATGTTTGACAGAATGACCTTTCTAAGGCTTTTTTTTTAAGCTACAGCTTAATCTTCTATGATTTCTATGCTTCGTGTGCTGTGGTTTCCCAAAATAATTAAAAAGTAGTCAGGCATCAAATCAATATTACTTCAAACTGAAAAACAAATGAAACAGAAGATTGGTGTACACAGATTTGTAAAAAAGGAAAGCTGTAGTTATGATATTTTTATACCCAATTCATAAGACCTTTACAGAATCCATTATATACACAAGTAATATATAAAATGCTTTAAGGTTGTTAAATCAATTCTACAGTACATACTGGAATATAATACTAAACATAAATATTTCTGATGTTCCTTAATAAGACCCTAATGGAAACATGTTTTTGTTCTTTGTGTGGTTATACGATAGAGACAGCTATTAATTAATCATTGGGACATTATTACATTCGGTTCAATTGATATTTTTACATTATACAATAATGTTTCAAATTTAATTGTATAGCTATGTATAGCTGTACAGGTATACGCATTTTATTAAAGAAAGTCATTTTGTGCAAAGTTAAAAGCATTAGGAGGACGGAGCTTCCCCTATGACGCCGTACCGATACATTCACTGGCAATTCACTTTTTAGACCATGGGTAACTGCAGCAGTCTAATGCAGCCACTGAGGTGTAACGATCATCCACTACTATTTCCAGGCCATTACAATGTTTCGAGGCCAGAGGTTCAGTGGGATTGCGAGCAGTATCTGGGGTCGGCAGGGGGAGACTGGCATTTTCTGAAGAACCCAGCATCCCAAAATATCACAAATCATTTTCAATAAGCGCATTAAAGGCAATCTGGATTGATGGATTTAGAGGAAATACAATTCCATGACATCAACCAGTGTTAAACAAGAAAACGAGAGAAGAAGGATATTATGTGAGTGCAGGATAGGGAATACATTACTGCATGTGAATGTGCAACAATAATCTTTAAAAATGAATAACGTGCTGCTAAAAATAGCTATCACTTACAATAATCACACACTGGTACCAAGCCGGAAACAACGAAACATACATTATGCAATGATTCATACTCTTTGATGATCATTTCTTTCATCTGACTTGCCAGATTAATAAGGCTTGTTTCTTTCTTTAATATGTAAAATAAGCTTTTCTAGATTTGAGATCTGCTCCTCTTTTCTGCCAACTATTATGCAAATCGCACGGCGATGATCAAAAGCCGGGGAAACGCCGAGGTATGTTTCCCTGTCGCAAAAAGAGTCACCACTGGGGACTGATTCACGGAACAGCCACAGTGAGGCCGCCCTGTGTTCCGGAACCTTCTGCAAGCAGGGAGGAGTTTCGCGACGTGCCCTCAAGAAGTGCCCCTCACCTTTTTAAAAACTCCATGTATTCCGCATGCTTGATCAGCCCTGTCCGCATCATGATCGTCTGGAAACATTGGCGGTCGATGGCCCACAGTTTCACGTTGGTGAGAGCTGGAAAAGAGGCAATTATATAACCTGTGAGTCCATATTGGATAAGCAGTACTGGAGGGAAGAATGACAGGATGGATGGATGGATGGATAGATGAGAGGGACGGAGGGAAGGAGATTGGGGTCACAGATGATTAAAACATTACATCATGACAAGAATAATATTTCATCATTAAAAGTAACATATCAGTAGTAAAAGTAACCCCAAAAATACTCAAAGCACTTGTTTTGAATATAAAATCAGTATAAATTATGAGTATAATTATTTTGTAATAACTATCTCATTTCGAGCCGGCTTTCAGTGAAAGTGTATATTTAATCAAGGGGCATCATGACTGAGCTAATTAATAATTGAGCAGCAGATATATTAGAGCACACAGTGACCGGAGGTCACTCGTCAAAGCCCCGCCGCTCCCTGTTCATTCACAGAGCAGCCGCCGTTGTGAAGACCAGCGGTTTCGATGACGGAATGCGATGTACCCCGTACGTCCTTCGAACAATCGAGTGGAAAAAAGCACAGCGGCAACATTCATGAAACCCAGACTTAAGAAAACTGTTATTCCATCATTCTAATCCCATTTAAACTGAAAGTAGAGCCCGTAAAAGCATGACAATGCGGGGTGAAGCAATCGCAGATCTGCTAAGGAATCATAGCCTGAATAGCTACAAATATTTTTAATTAGCGGCTAGCTACTGGGTGTTTGGCCTCTTCATCTCTGGTATGTCAATCTAGTACTTCTAATACTAAATTAATTCAAGCATTATTAGTAACAACAAAGATCAGTGTGAACTTATGAAGGCAGGATTCCCAGTGCACAGGGCGCTAGTCCTTTGTTGTACAGTTATAGGGATGTACCTATGTGGAAATTCCAGCTCTCGTGCACTTTGGGAGTTACCCTGCCAAACCAGAGGCAATCCACGGGGACAACATGCATCTCCATACCAACATGACTGGGCCATGGATGTGGAAACCCATCTCCCTGACCTTCGACTCCCAAAGAGAACCATCGACATGTTTGGCTAATTGTGCAGAACGCGATTTCCCTAAACGAGCTGATACAACGGATGAGTAAATCCGTAAAATATAACAACAGCCCAAAATAACTGCCGTTTGGCTTCATTATTCCAAGACATTAATGGGTATGTTAGTGGTGCCTCCGGGATAATCCAAAATTACTATTAGATGAAAAGCCCTGAGATCCCGTTAGACCCAGTGGCAGGAAAGCTAGATGGCAACATTTACATAATATTTCATCCACCACGCAGCATTGTTTCTCCTTCAGCTGTCGGCATTTCCAGCGGCTGGAGGCCCCAAGCGGGCCCGGCGGGCTCCACGTGGGTTTCACGCCAAATAAAAAAGGCTCAAACCTCAACAAGCCGAGACTTTCCCCTGCGAGACAATTCTCCGGGCTCTGACACAGGAGACCCCCTCTCAGTCTGCTTCAAAACGAGGCCGGCCCATCACAGATTACAGCCCCAGGGGTTCCGAGAGCCTCGCCCCACTAAAAAACGGCACAGCCGGATCCGCGGGCCGGAACCGCGAATCGGCCACGAGTCCACGCTACCGTCTGATCTCCCGAAAACACAGCCCAGGACCGATCACCCCTGGCATGTGAACTGATGTCATAGGCACACATCTGTAATTTGCACGATGGAAATTACAGCCAGCAGGGAAAGCTGCACACAGTCACGGGCGCTTCTCAGAATACAGCAGAGTGGCCGGAATGACATCAGAGTCCGCGGAAATTGACGGGTGACCGTGGCCCAATTCAGAAAGGCTGCCCCAGGTTAAGCTCTCAATAGAGGAGCTAGTTACAGCTCCCAAAAAATAGGTCTCCATCGTCTGGACATGTGGACGTAGGACAGGCTGCATCGGCACGGTGGACAGCATTGATGTTTGGTCATTTCCAAGGAGTGGTTCTCTTCATATAACAAATGTTTTAAACCACAGTCAGTCCATTAAGTGTCTTATTTTTTATTTGTCAGTGGAGAGCTCTGCTTTTAAAACTTAAGTAGCATCATGTTGTCAGAATCATCCTGGGTTATCTGATGGCAATAAATATTAGACATTAGATTAGAAGCAGGCAGGGTATGAGCATCGTTTTGGATCTTCCCTGGTCTCCTGTGCCCTAAACAGCACGGTAATTAGAAGACATTAAAATGGCATCCCCTCTCAATGATCTGTATCAAGTATCTGATTAATAGGAAATAAGACCTGATATTTTTATTACGATTTAAGTGCAATTTAATAAGCTAAATAAAATTTGGTAAATGATATGCAATGAAAAATAAAAATATTCATGTCATTTAAGGAATGAAATCCAGCTCTTGTGTTTCTTATGGGGAAATAGCATAAAATTACATTTGTAAATTTTCAGAGCCTTAAATTATGAATTTTTATTGAAGGAGAATTAAGCTTCATTACACTGTTACAGGCTCCAGGTTACGAATGAGATCTGTTGCCTAAGGCTCTCTTTAAGTCAAATGTGTAGGTAAGTCGGAACAGTAATAACGCAGGGCATAACGCTACACAGTAATAATCATAGTAACTACATTCAGTACTGTACTATACTGTACTATACTGTACTGTACTGTACCTCCAGCCGACGAACCACTGAAGCCGTGCAGTGTTCTTATGAGTGTCACAAAGGAGTGCGTACGTTATCATGAATCATTGTATTTAACGTTATTGCAGTGTGTTCGTAAGTACAGGTTGTCCGTAAATCAGACCTTCTTAATCCGGGGACTGTCTGTACGGGGTGATACATCACCTTCTGTAACAAATGAGGCATTTTGCTTTTGTTTCACTCACAGGTTCTGGATGTGAAGACCGTCATGAAAACCATTCATTACTGACACTGAGGCACTTGATCATTTTCAGAATAACCAATGGTCCGTCACAACAGGTAGCGGATGCTGTGACCTTGAGGCCCCAGTCCGTAAGACAGAGAAGCAGAAAGTGCAGGCGTCGTTCCAGTTTCTAATTTATTGTCTGGCTCGAAGCTGTAGTCTAGCAGTTTTGGTGCCATTGTTTCGCTGAACTTTCTCAGGGACGCTTTTTATGTCAGTGTGTGGGTCCCAATCAGAGGGGGCAGACTTCACTTCTGTAAATGTCCTCCCAGTCTGGAATATACACCATACAAAGAAACAACCCTTGTCACTGTTGGTCCACTGTGAGCTTCACGGCCCCTGCGCCATTAGCGACAGTCTCATCCCAGAGGCTAATGGCGGCCATGTCGGTTGACTGACTACCCAGCATTCCTAGCTCCAAGCAGCGACGCATTGAAACTCCACGAACAATTTGGCCACCAGATCACCCGTGTGAACATCTTGTATGTGACACAGTGTCAGATGCAACGAGGGAAGCGGAGGGGGGGGGGTGGCGGTCACCACGTCGTCATGGAGTTAACGACTTTCAGCTGGTCTAGCTTTTGATGCTGCAAGGGATGTTTAAAAACTCATTTATTTTTCCATGGCTCTTCATAACTTCTCTGGGGAGCTCAGAACAACAAAAAAAAAAACGAAGACTAGTATAGCACATAAAAACAAGGGTGCCAGGGAAGAATTAAAAACGTCCATCTTGAATCTTAGGAAGTCCAATCTGCTGTCACACTCTGAATGAGCAGAGATCCAAGAGCCGAAAACAATCAAAGATTACATCCACTGATGCGAACCTTCTTCGCCTTTCAAGCCTCGCTCGGTAATGTGCCAAGATGAATACCAGCTAAATTATAACTGTGAACTTGGACGGGTGTTTAAGCTGCTATGTTTTCAATGTGGGCATTCTGTATTTTTGGGCTGATTGTACATTCATTTGTATTCATTTTCTCAGCAAACAGTTGTATTCTCTGCCCACTCATGTAAGCCAAATTAATACTGATGCCACTGAAATTGCTCAATCACTGCTTTAAGGCGACATGAAAAACTGGAATCTTTAGTCCATGTCCTTAAGTACGGCATCGTTTTCCATTTACATTAATTTCAGGATTTGCTAGCTATGCTTTATTTATCAAAAGATCCCCAAAGGACACAAAATGTCAGGACCTAGAAATATCTGACATTTGATCCCCCAGCAGAGCACAGAACAATTCTCCCAGTTCTGGGACAAAATGAGCCGAGTTTATTTGATCTCTGATACCACCTCCATTGACAACAAAAGTATCTTTTGTAAGTATCTTTCTGTAAATTTTGCTATTGCTTTTTACTGTTTTACTGTCACTTTGAGACTTGACTTCTCGCTTATTTTACTGTTGATGAAAGCAGCATTTGAAGCCTTGTTGCTGAAGAGCTACCTGGTCACATTAAATGCACAAAACCCCTAAATGGTAAAACCGCTAATGTGTTACACTTCCGTCTTTTACAGCACAGGAAGAATTTAATTTGGACCCAATTATGCATGTCTAGCGACGCTATAATGATAGCTCTCTACTGATAAACATGTTTACTGAGACAATGAATCTCCTGGCTGAAAGCCACCAGGCGGCAGATGCTCAGAACTGTTAAGACTGGAGATCTGGCACGAAAGCAACGCAGTTACCGACAGGCGTAGCCGTTCACTAAACCCTTCCTCTTCATTCTACCTGCCCTACAATGATTTCGGGTAAGAATACTGATTGACGTTCCTGAGCACTATGTTCCTTCTTCATAGCAAGACAGGAATTAGGAGCATGTGTTCAACAAGTCGTTCAGCTGTCTGCTATTAGCATGTGTGCCAGTCGATATATGTATAAGTGACAGCCTCATGGCAGCTCAGCAATCCGAGCCTGGCACCACATCCCAATGTCATTCTGCTTCTCTCACTTACAGATAATGAATTCACACCGTGCAGCCAGGCTTTCATGGACGGCCATTGTCATCCAACAAAGATTATGTTCAGCAGAAGCTGTGTATTGTCTCAAAACATTTCTTTTCACTCATCCATCCATCCATCTTCCTTAACCACTCATCCAGTCGCAGTTAGGGAGCCCATCCAAAGAAACACTCCGCATTTGCCTTCAAAACACAAAGTATATAAAACTACACAGATTGCACAACGGAGATGGTATACAATTAACCATGATTCAACAGGACATTACAACTGCCTTAAAATTCTCATTGGACGGTAACTACCTATACATATTTGCTCATTTGCCAATAATAAGATAATACCACATAAAATACCTGTCACTTACAACATGTGCCCATTTAAAGTAACTGTTTTTCAAATATTACCATTCAAAGGAAATTACAGCTGTATGCTTCCGGGGAACCAGGTCACACTCTGTAATATGTCAGCAGCACATAAGATTTCAATACGTAAAGGAGCGACACGCTTAATGGTTACAACGTGCATCATGTTTTAACGTGGCATTGCTTCCCATCTAGACATGGAACATTTTCTTTTGGTGTTACTTAAAAAACAATGCAGCTTAGCCCCCGGATTGCATGGGTATTTCAGCTGAGGGGGGCAGGCAAAGTCTTCAGTTCTTGCCTTATGAGTGAATCTTTCTTTAATGGCCTTCGGCACATTATAGCAACAGCGGACCAGGGTTTCGTCTCTGTCCTACATTTTTATCCCACCACATTTATTTCTGGTAAAACTACACCGTTAACCTGTGACCAGCTATTCTTCCAAGGGCCTTCAGAATCAAGGCAAAAAGTCTCCCAAGAAGAACATTTCCTAACATTTCTGTATTTTAATCAACAAATACAATCTCTGCAGTCTTTGTTGCCTTTCTTCAGCGACTGATATTGCTATATTAAGTTGAGTGCAGATTTCATGATTTCAGGTGGTTCGTCGATCACACTTGTAAATAACCGCATTTTTGTGCCCATTTAAAGCTTGGTAGTTACACACAGACAAAAGTGGCCTCGGGACTGATCAGACAAGCCAGACTGATCTCAATATGCCGCCGATTGCTCTCCTGACGATGTTATCTGTGGCTGAATGAAACAAATTACTCCCAGACTTATATCATGATTTAATTTTAGCCACACTGATCGAACAGGTAACCACCGCTAATAGCCTCTTCCTTCCTTTAATAACCCGTTCTGTCATCTCTTTATGTCACCTCGACTGAAAGACACAGAAGACTGAAAGGAAAAGGTAAGACAATAAAAAAAAAAATGAAAAAAAGCTTGAGAAACAAAGGTGCAGTGATCCAGTTTATCCATTAAGAGAAGAAGGTGGGAGAATCCAGTGCACTTGATCTGCAGGACGTTAAGCTATTGCTTTTAATTCTTAAATCCCACAATAAAGGACTCAAAGACTTGTCCCACATCTGCTCCTGGGATGCTTTTAACTACCCTGTCTAGTGCTATACGGCAGACACTTAACGTATCGCTGCAGGCCAGGCTGTTCATGGTTTGCTCATTTACTCCTGTAAATCCAGCAGGACGTGAGTGACTGAAAAAACGCACGGCAGGAGATTCCGTGGAGAGAAACACAGCTGGGTCATGGCTGCCTTTGACTTAATGGTCTGTGTGGGACAAAGCTGAAGTCCATGAAAAAACAGAAAGGAAAGAATGGAGGAAAAAGGCAATTCAATAGGCCATTGCAAACAGAAAGACAGCCTGGAATGGTCCACATTTTCAAACTGCGTACATTGTTCCCTTCACCGGTTCATCATTTTCTATTTTTCTGACCAATACAAGCCAGACAGACCTGTGACAGATTTAAGTTATCTCTGTGGCGCAGACAGTGTGACTCTCTGTTCCGAGGTACGAACAGTGGCAAATATTGAATGGCAAAACGTACTTGAATGGCTCCCTTTTCTCCAAACACAAATATTGCTGCAGTCTGTACATTCTGAGCACCTCTTAAAACCTTAGAGAATTATGCAGAATATTCCAGCACTACATTACTTGACAATGCTTGTAATTACCATACTACTGATAAAACTGACCAAGAGTCCTGATTAATGGTCTGAATTTGTTATTAAGTGCTCTGTGTTTAAAAGCTGTGGATTTATCTACAGCTCCAGAATAATTCAGAGTGTCCTATGATTCACATTCTTTTTTCACATCTGTTATTGCTAAAGATGTTTCATTAATAATAAAGTCACTTGATGCTATAATATGATACATTTGTGCATTTCTGATGTAGAAATGGAAAATAAAATTACATAAGATGTTTTGTACTTACAATTTACTTAATTTGAAATCAAATATAAATTAATATTCATGCTGTAAGATGAGCTAAGGAACAATCTGCATTAACTATGGGCTTGTTAGAAAATAATATGCGAATTGACGAACAGGCGAGGAACAGAAAAAAATGGTGGTGAATGACTGACGCGGTGATGCAGTTTCTCCGAAAATATGCTTTCCAGGAACAATCAGATGTAATAATAGTAGCTATAATGAAGGAGATGGTCTTGTGCCTCTGCTTAAGAGCCCTCAGTAGCTCAACCACATGTCAAGCTGAAGCCAAACTCGGTCGAAAGGCCGGCGCCACCCCCGTCGTGATGGCGTTTGAAACATGCAAGGACGCCCTGACGCATCGTAAATAAAACGTCGCGTCTGCTCCTTTTCGTGATGCCGGCGGCGGACGTCCAACAAGGGCCCATTGAGCCGCTTACCGGGATTTCCATAATTCTACACGGCGGCCCGTAAAACAAACCATTGTTGCTGTATTTATGATATCACCTCGTATTCCAAGTGAGGAAAGAAGCCGATTGTCCTCGGCCCGATCACCGCTAGCCCAGCCCTTGGTGTGTACGACATTGCTGAGAGTGTGGGTCCTCATATCACAGCTGCACTTTCACATTTTCCATTAAGCATATGGGGAGCTTGTAGGCACAAAAAAGGACGTCATGCATGTTTCACTTTGTGCCAAATGATGCTTTCCTGGTAATTCTGCATTATTAACGGCACGCCACGGTCATCCCGGCAGGAATGGACACACAGCGGAGTCTGTTTTCCCAGAGCTCTGAATAATATTGAATAATTCAGTATGTGGGCAACTCAAGCTGCTGTGAGGACGTTCAGTTGTTTTTCGGCTATCTAAAAGGGCAAAGGTCCTGGTGGGGGCACACGGTCACATGAACGATACGGACTGACGTTCGCACACGAAAACGATTAGCGTTTACGTTCTCGTTAAGGTACGTAGAGCCATGTAGCAACGACGTGCGGCCGCCGCTGTTAGTTGGTAAATATATTGCACAACAAATGGCTATGTTGCTTGCCAGATCCTTCTAGAATCTCGTATTTCATCCATTATTTTTCTGTATTTTCCCACAATTCTCCTTTGCAGTCCCAACACCATGCTCTGAGAATCTAATGCCTTAAAATCTAGGTCACCTGGTACTCTAAGCCATGCTCCGAACTCTGTATACTGTTGGAAACTAAGAGCAAATGCCTTTGAAATTTATTTCAGTCAATACTCTGATAAATGGTGGTACGCAGACCCCAATAAAGTCCATGTCCCACTCAAATACACAGTTAGCGCACACTATTACGACTTCATCGGCTAATGAAGCCACAGAGCAAAGCCATTGAACGTTTTGGAACACTAACAGCTAGTACAATTCTTCTAGTGTTTAACGTGATGCCTTTTGTGAATGTGCTTATTGTGCAGATTAGGAGCCTAAAGGAGCCTAATGCTTTCTGAGATGACAGAAGTGAAAATACTGAATGAAGAATGCACTTGAGAATGTTCACTGAATGACAATGAAACAGAAATCTTGCTCAGTTATGCAACCTGACAAACCGAAGGTAACTGGATTTACTTGTAAATGTGTGAGGCTTTCATTGTCAACACTTACGCTCTCCTTTCCATTACTCTGTTATGCAACACCAGCTTCAAAGACAACCTGTGTTGTCAACACAAGACCATCCATTCAGTTATAAAACACCAGAATGGGACAATATAAACAAAAGTATTTTCTCTTCTAGAATTATTACTAATTTCCACTGGGTTTAGCCCATAGAAATGAATGGATGGTCCCCACAAAGATCTCAATATAAACATGAATGTGTGTATGTGTGTATGTGTGTGTTTGTGCATCATTAAAATAGAATCAAAATGTGCTTCCACTGTGAAATAACATAATCTCATTACTTAAAGTCTAAATCTCAATTTGATCATGTGACCAGCCACACAAAGTGTAGAAAACATCATTTGTTACGATCATGCATGTCTACAGTGGTCATGTGACAGAACCTGCTTTATTGTGAATGTCACAATACTCAAAATTTGTAGAGGTCAAAAACTTTACTTTCAATAAACTGACAAATCAAAGCAGAAACATCTCTTGATGATGTACGGGGAAAATGTAAAAAAAAAAAACAAATTCTGTGCCTAAAATGCATGTAATACAATTTCGATCAGATATATAGGACACTGCCTGGTAACAAAATAAATCAGCTTGCATAATGAATATGAATTTTTGGGGTGAATTCCCCTCCAGCACCAATACAGCTCAGCCCAGCCAATGAGCCATTAAATTACACAACAGCATTAACTATTCAGCCAACCCACCAACGGAATCACCGGGGCAGGTGTGAAGATGAAGACGTCACCTTTAAAACATAAGGAACACCCAGGAAAGGTTATAACTACTGATGACAAGGTGTAATGGTGAGCATGGGGATGGTGGAATGAAGAGATGATTTACAGAACAATGCAGGATAAAGCAAGTAAGATTTAAATAAGATTTAAATTAAAAAGTTATATTCTCCAGGGTTATACATCCTACTTTTATTACTAACGTCAGCTTTCATTCTAATGATGGTAAACACTGTAGGCATCTACATCATTTGGGAACTTTATCAAAATAGAGGAAAAAGAATGTTATAGCAAAACACATTCTGTATTCAAGAACACCAACAAATTAATCTGTTTATAATAATTCAAAAAGAATTGGAAAAAGAACAGAACATAATGTCAAAATGATGCCTTTGACAGAATTTTATAAAAATGTGCTTTATTGTTAAGTATATTAGACATGGACATATTGATATTTTCAAAACGATTTTTAGTAAAGTAATGTCATATCTCGTTCATCTTTAATAATTCTCGAAACCAGCTGCATCTGTTAATTGTGATTAACCATCACTAAACTGATCTCCGACGCGTGTGAAAGATTAATGATGATATCTATTAATAACAGTTACTGCATAAAACGTAAATTAAGAGCAAGAGTGGATATCCAGTTTCAATTGACACTTAGGCCAGTAAAGTAGTCAATCAATGACCACCATGTGTCCTAAGGGAAGCAGATTCCAGGAATAAATGCAAGGTTTTTCCTAAAGAATGTAATTATATGGATCTTATAATATGACCCCAATCCACTGCTATGACAGATCACTGTTATAATGCCAGTATTCCCGAAAAATGAGTTATTCATGAGACTCACACTAAAGTGGAACTTAATTAACGAAAAGGAACCTTGACATTTGACCACTGTTAAGTTTTATTAAGCATTTAGCAATTAAAAAACATCAAGTTCAAAAACAAGAATCTTGTTCTTATATTTTTCTAAAACACGTGAGTTACATTAGTTCTAAAACTGCTCTTCCACTCAGTTTTCATACAAATCCCCCATTGTCATCAGCCATAAGCCCTGATAGAACATTCAGAAAAAGCAGATCAATATATGTGCAACAACCGACAACTGCCCTTCATCCTCATGGATCAAGGCTGAATGGCTGAATCTCTCTATTCTGTAAACTCATTTGGAAAGTCTTCAATCTGACCAAATCCATGGTGGGGCTGAAATTAACATCACGAGAGACCTACAACGGAACCCCAGGACCGGAGCTGGGCTGCACAATCCCTCAGCCTACGACCAGGGGTGCCATTAAGGGTGGGATGATTCCAAGGGCCCCTAAGTGACATGGGCCCTAAAATATCTGGAGCGTAATTGGATTGGATAGGGTTGGGAGTCAAATACATATAATATTTTTTCATGGTGCCCAAAATCACTAGTGGCACCTCTGCCAGCCTCGACAATTCGAAAGAGATAAATGCTTCAAGAGGTAAACCCAAAACTCAAAGCTCGCCAACACCGTCGCCTGCTACAGTCGAATGTTTTCCCTTCTTCTGACCTCCGATGGCAACACGTAGCCCCCACATAATGACATTCAGGAGTCACTGCTCTGAGGACAGCTGTAATAGAGCTCTGTGCTGCTATTGACTGCTCCATTTTGGCTGCTCCTTCCGTAGGGGAGAAGAATCTAAAGTCGCCAGGGGAAAACAACCACAATATATAATTTCTCTTAGGAGGCAACAGGCTGGTCATTCATCGCAATAAATTATTTTTCTCACTATTAATATTTCTGGAATTGTTTTTCAAGAAAAATGAAGAGCACTGACTTATGGAGAAGGAATAAATAGGTTGAATATCATAAGACATATGTTAAGTCGATGTAAGTAGGATGACGAGATGATTCCCCTATGATCTGTTTGGTAAACATATGCAACATATGCTTCACATAATCTCCGGTTTGTCATAGTCAGCTGCTTCGGGCAGTGATTTGTAGCTGTTTGTCACTTCTTTTTAAAAGGGTAGCGAAATAATATGAAAAATATAAGAAATGACCTTCATCTGAAAATCTAGCACTCAAATCGGGATACCGATTTGTACCGGATGACTTAAAGCCACCTAACCCTTAGATGCAAATTTACACAATGGATTATGAATAAAGGCAACACCGACAGAGGGTCTGCGAAAGGCTCACAGCACCATCAGAAATGTGCGTCAGATCAAAGCACCACACTGCCAATTTATTTCCTTATAAACTGATTAGCCTTCCCAGAACAGACACTTCAAGAAACTTATCATCTGATAAAGTCAAAGCGGGTCATTTGAGGCACGAAGGCTTGAGGTCAAATAAAAATAAATAAGATTGGAAATTTCATTAAAAAGCAAATAAAAGCAGCACAATCTATATTCACTCGTTCGTCCGACTGAATGGATGCAATTAAGTATTTAAGCTGAACTGATAAAGGATCTTTTTAAAGTGAGCTGAAATTTCAGCGTAAGCACGGGCCAATTTCTTGCATGGCTCAGGATGAAAGCAGGGCGCTGCCGCAGAAACTCTCCTTCAATCGCTGTGCATTCATCAGACCAAGGATCTTGTATGGTTACCTGGTAACCTCCAACAAGTTGCCGGAGGAAATTCGACCCATAAACGCTTGTTCGTCAGCAGCAGTGACGCGCAATTTGTCTGATTTTATCAAGCTATCGAGCTAATATGGTATTTGCATCAAACAACAGGCCGCCCTGCCTCCCTATTAAAGTAGCCACTGCTGTTCGGTGAAACATGCAGTGACTGGTTGGTTTGTAGTCACCCTAAAGGAACTGCACATTTTTACCTGCATTTCTTTTCCCGTTAATCCTTGCCCGCTTCCGAAATGCACAACCCATGCTAACCCATATCAGCTTCAGTATTCTGCAGTATTCTTGGCTTCCAGGACAAACCTGGCACCTGCTGCTGAATTATATACGCTAAATACATGACGGCAGAACCCATAATGCAGTGGAATCTAACAGCTGGCATTTTGGGAGGGGGGTGGGGGTCCCCCTGATGTGTCTGGTGAGTAACACTAAACTTGTGCTGAGAAACGAAATTCTCTAGCAACTCCTCTTCCGACTGAACCTCTGCTAGTCGAAGGCGACCTGTTTGCTTTTGACTCTCAAACACGAGAAGCTCTGCCGCACTTGAAGGCGTGGGGGGGGGGGGGGGGGGGTTCCTAGCGCGGCTGGCGAGGGACACGACGCTTATGCCGAGAAGCCAGACTCTCTCGTAGCCCCTTTGCCGACCGAACCGCTGCTTGTCAAAAACCACCTGAACATTTTCAACCCTCAAACGCATGGAGCCCTACTGCACATGAATGCGTCACCATGGCAACTAATTGAAATAAATGTTTTTGTGTCTCCCCTCTCCCTGTAGCCCTCCTCAGTGCCAGACCTATTTAAGGAACCGCTCAACAGATTTTGACCATTCCTGTCTCGGTACAAATCGGAAAGTATTACTACAGCGGACCGAAAGCACAATTAAGATGACACCGGAGCAAAAATAATTGCTGTGAGACATGACATGGACCCAGCGACAGCCCCTGCTTGCGCTGGGAGTTACGTAACGCCAACACGACATCCGAGACACGATGTTTCTCACCCTCCTTTATAAATTAAAAAGGCCCACTTCCCACTCTTGTAAATATTTACTTTTTGAGCATAAAACCAGAATGTTGAGCACAGCAAAAAAAGACAAAGAAGACTAGTAGGCAAAGAATGTATCACTGAGTCAGGTTCCAGAATATTTCAATTTACAGAGAATCGGGCCTGCCGTCCAAGTTCAAAAAGTGCACAGATACAAGGTGTACAGGAAACCATGGACATTATCATGATGGATAGAACTCTGGATCACTATATATATATATATATATATATATATATATATGTATAATATATTGTATATAATATCAGCGTGTATGCCGATTTAACAGACAGAGCAGACTAACCAAGCGTGTAGACGGAATGTATCATGGCTGACAAGAGAGCAGAAGTCCTTCACTTTCCAAAAACGAAGGTGACAGGAGGCAAAAACAAGCCATTGAGTGAGGGACAGAATTGCTCTGTCAACCACAATGGGAAAAGCATCAAGTCTACAAAGCCGAAAACTCGAAACAAACCTCAATGGGAAGAAGAAAGCCCCCCTTGAGACTGTCCTAATGCTGAATGTGATAATCATAGCCCATTCCATCCAATTTAAAGCACTGCATCGCTCACACACATAGCTATTCACATATTACAATGCAAAAGTTGAAACAAGGTCTCGGAGTTTGACATTGAAATTGAGTTTTCTGATCATTACGGTTATTTATCATCGACTTCAGAGGGTAGCAATCGATAGAAACCTGAGACGTTCTCCATTTTAATCCACATACTGCACCATGTGGGGGGGGGGGGGGCATTTTCTTTCTTATGTTTGGCAAATGATAATCACTTGATAATCACAATGAAGGAGTAAAGGTTTGAAGGCTGGAATGATGTTCTACATGGTGTACAAAAATTAACAAGTTACAAAATGGCTACCGTGGTTAAATGACAAGCTAACAACAATGGTACCCCCAATAAAATACACATTAGCAATAGGACATGAAATGAAATATTCATATCAAGGGTGTATACAGAGCACTGGCCTCAGCTGAAAGCCGATTGGCCATTGGAGTACTCCCTCCTCTGTCACTTACAGATTCAAAACATATGATTGGCTACTGACCCCACCATATAAATTAAAGCCTCTCTTGTGCCCCTCATCTCTTATCCTGCCTCATAGCCCAAGCTTGGGGTTTAAAATAGATGTCTGGAGTTTTCCCTGGGTTTGTCTGCATTTCTGTAGGTCAATCCACTTCCCTTGATTAGTGTGAAAACACTCAAGCTGTAATTAATGTAGAAACATCCATTTCTCGTTACACTTTCTGCCTTTGTCTAACAAGCTATAAAAAAAAACGTAATCACTGTTTTCTGTCAATATGACCAATACCACCTCTTGGATGACAGCATACCATTAGAAAAGTAACATTTATAAAAATCTATTCAACTCTAAGGTTCCTAAATGTACCAAAGGCAAAACCTAGCTAATAACAGTACTATTCCAGACCAAAGTGTAATTGCTACAAGGCTCAGGACGATAAGACCACTTTGATCTTGAGATCCCAAGTGTGCTGGTAAGTGCATAAATAATTACAGGGCTTTACTCTGCAATGAACGGCACCTTGCAGTAAATGACACAGCACCGATGGGTAATATGGCACTGAAGTGCTGGCAAACCAGGAACGAAAGGCCATGTGACACAGCTACCTATTCTGAAAATGGAGGCTTCCATAAGAAGTCATGAGTGTAAGTGCGCCAAAAAAGATATGAAATGCACATGCACATACTGTATGCTGTTTGTTTTTACATATAGTGTGGTTTCCGAAAAAAAATGTCCTATATAGTGCCACAGAAGACATTTCGGTTCCATTTTTATTCCAAAATTATAAATACAGTTTGCAAGTCAGTAGAATTTTCTAGATTTTAGTACCTTTAGTACCTTTTCGGTGTGACTGTCCCAAATCTGTCAATATTGACATTTTTAATCACACCATTCTACTTTCCCTAGAACCCAAGAAGCACCAAGATTTTCAAAAAGGTAAGGGTAAAAGACAAATAATAGATATCAAAGTAGTTCACAAATATCAGACAAGGTTGCCTTGTACCACCTGTGTAGCTGTGCATTGAATACCCAGAACACCCACATTTTTTCATATTAAACAATATCGATAATTATCATGATATGATTCATGACATTATTTCTTAACTGCAATGCTCCATTTTTTGTTTAAAATTTTCTTACTATTGCCCTGTAAGCAGATTCAGAACACGATCACCAAACACCAACAGTACATTTTGTTCGTAGTTTCGTTCCAGGGAACAGGTTTGGCAAGGGATGGGTGATATGCTCTAAAAATGATATCGCGATATTTTTAGAGATATTCAAAATATTGATATTTATCAAAATGTTCTAAAATTCATATGTACAATACAGTAAAATACAAACTGGAGGTCTTGAGTGTCACGATCAAAACGGAGAAGCAGGAGCAGGGGGACAGAGGATCGGGAAATACGGGGTTTAATCGGGAAACAGCAACACAGACCATGAAACATCAACGCAACATTAATGACAAGACTAGGGAAACATACTCTAACGCAGACTGAAATACACAGGAATCAGGAAAGCAATTCAACACAGCGGATCACACAGGGATTCCACACAAGCTTAACGAGGGTGGTGTGGCGCACGGGAGGATCGGACGAGCGGGGCAGGACATTGAGTTTTTATGATTATGATGACATATTGTTTTACTAATAGTTACTCAGCGTGTGACGGGTATAATGGCACATTACAACAACTACAGACTCATGCCTTGGTGGAATTTGGGTAAAATAGTGCATTTTCACTGTCAATTCTGCAAAAAAAACAAGTGTGTAAGCGATATAGCTGTACGATATTTAAATTGATTGAATGTTTATAGTTGCGGTGCGATATTTTATCGATATACCACCCAGCCCTAATACAGCCTCATACCCCTCAGGTTACTCCTGACAACAGCATCTTCCTCTTACTGATGTAATTTCTTCAGACTGAGAATGAAATACTCCATCCATCCCAAAGTAACCTATTAATTCAAGATGCAGCTTTGAGTTTATTTACCTAAATGTGAAAAAAAAAAATCCACAGAATATACAGAACTGAGCAGTTCTTTCTAAGAACATTTTTCATGTCAGTTGATCCCTTGGGTGGCTTCTTACGCAACACTTCAAACAGTGTGAGACCATGATCCACTCAGTATATGACGCTCTCAATATTCTTACCCAAGAGTAAACTTAACTGTTCGCTTGCTGTTTGGTTTCTGTCACATGCTTCCATTTTATGTCAGTTACATTAAGAATCTACGTTTAGCTTTCAGCTGAAAATCATTTATGCCTAAAACATATAGACACTAAATGAGATGCAACATATCACTCAGCAATGCTCTAAAACCATTGCTATCTCTGTCTCAGTGTTAAATGCTCTCTTCAAAAAAAATGATACATTCTAATTAACCAAGGGGACAATTAAGCATGCCAGTCGTGATCAAATTCAAACAACTAAGGACAGATGAGACAACAGTCATCCAGGTCAAACCCTTTAACAGGAAGCTGCCCCAACAACATATATCACTTTGTATCAAAGTATAAGCCTGTCATACTGCCCTTTCATTACGTCTCCCAGAGGCCCCCAGCAAAGGAGAAAAGTGAATGACGTACAGTATCAAACTGCAAAGGGAAAACGTAACATATGGATGCAAAACCACTCATCAACCGCAGACGTTTTGACAGATGCACACACACAAACACACAATCCTCCTGTAAATAGCTACTTTTTCATTGCATTAATATTCCAAATATTACTTTAGGCAGGCAGGGTACCATTAAAATAAATTCAATCATCCATCTTCCAGGGGGCCTGTGTCCAGTCCCAGGCAACATAAAGAACAAGGCTGGGGGCACCCAGGACCGGATGCCAATTCATTACGTTGGAGTACCCATCTAATTGGGGACCTTCCATTCATTTCTATGGGCAAAACACACACACATTGTACAATCACACACAATGACAGAACATGTGAACTCCAAACATCCCAGGTGATCCAAGGCAAAATGCCATGTGATATGTGAGGCAGGGCCACATGTCCCCCCCCCCCCCCAGGGCGCCATTTGATTAGGGGACGAAAAAAGAGTAAGTGATAAAAATCAGAAGACATACCTCTGGTTACATTCCAGGATATTACAGGTACTTACACTGGTTTTAATATTTCATTACTTTACTTGTGAAACAAACGTGAGCTAGCTAACTACCAGCTAGATATCCTGGGTTACCGAAATGTCTGTATTGTACATGAATTGACCAAATTTGTTTTCTGCTGCTCTAGGGCATGGGGGGGGCAGAATCTCGCCAGGGGCACCACAACAAAGAGGGCTGAGCCTTTGTAAATGGGACATTTAATTAATGTGATAATCAATTGACATATTCTTCAAAAGAAGGTCCAGCCTACAGAAGTCCATAGAAATATAGATTTCTATTAAGTGGCAAATTAATCCAACTTCTTCCAGATGTTTTCAATGAGGCACCCACACCAGGGATATGAGAGCAGTAACTCTGAACTGGATTCCATAACATCTCCCATGCCAAATTCTAATGTGTTCACTAAATGTTATTTTCAGTGGTGCAATCAGTCAGTCATTTTCATAAACAACCTTTCTACGTCATGTTTAAAACGTGCCTGGCTGAAAAACAATGTACATTTATATAATGGAAGAACGTCTGCATGTCATTGTTTGCACAGACTGGGGAAATGCAGGGCGAGCAGCGTAAATACATTCCAAAGCACCTAGTAGATAAAAAGCAATAATGCTTATGAAGTGTCGATATGTTAACTGATGAGAAACAATTATCAAGAGAAGGACCCCACCCACAACACAGCTGTGAGTTGGGATGACATATATCGATACTGATAGTGAAGTGAAACAACACTATTTATCACCAATATTTAAATGTATTGCATATATTACTAGCGTTAAGGAGTGATTTTTTTTTTAAATATACAATAGTGTGGGGAACGTTAAGGTTGGTGTTTAGTTGGTGGACAATGAAGCTTGACATAAGTCAGCCATTCCCGGTATAAACAGCAATGACTTTGGTCCTTGCCGTCAATGAGTTTCTAGAAATGACTTTGGTCTTTGCTGTCAATGAGTTTCTAGAAATGACTTTGGTCTTTGCCGTCAATAAGTTTATAAAAATGACTTTGGTCTTTGCCGTCAATGAGGTTCTAGAAGCACCTGATAGCACAATCAGAAGAAGGTTCCGAAGCCCTTTATACCGTCCACATTGGGACACTCTGGAACAGCTGTGGTTCTTCTCAATTAAAGGTCGTCCTTTTTCAAATTGTCCAAGGGGGTACGACGCCTAGAAGGTGCAGAAGCCTGGTGATGTGTAAAAATGGAGCGCATGGCTGAGGTGTAACCCCAGTGTCTGCTAACAACATCACTATTCATCTCTGGTTTGATATAAACCAGTTGCATGTCAGAAGGATAGGTGATAGGTATGTAGTGGAAACCTTCTGCCAGATGTGAGCCTTTTGATGCCTCCTAGGATCCAGCAGTAGAACCTGATGACGATTATGTTTTGGTGTGGGGATGATTAGCTACATCAAGACCTGGATGAGGTGTGACTGAAAGAACCATAAATTCATCGCTGTGCCAAAGAATCCTGCAGGAGAATACCAGCACGTCCACAAGCAAACTCAAGTGCTGCTGGATCAAGACATCAGGAAGCTGGCGTCAAATCCATTCAGAAGCGGGAAAAAAATCTGGGACGGGCCAAGATCCAGATCTGATCCCAATTTTCTTAGGAACAACTCATGTTCTCAAATTCAAGAATATCCATAATCGTAAGCAGTCCTGCAAGGAGGAGCTGGCCAAAATTCCTGCACGGTTCTGTGAAAAACTGATCGATAACAAGACAATGAACATTTGGATGTAATCACCGCTGATTAAAAGTGCCATAACCTGTGAATGAGCGTAAGAGGAAATTAGTTTTCCAAATAGGAAAATCTAATGTTGGCTGAATAGAACATTAATCGCTTGTTGTACAAATGCATAAAGCCAGTATTGTTTGGAAGAGGAAGTATTTTAATGACATGGAAAGTGTTCCCTTTAAATCTTTTCGGTAGTTCTACCATAAAAGGTTAACCCTAGCCATCATTCTCTACCCACGACCATGAAACATTGAAAAGGGCTTTTGCATTATTTTGCTGAAGGCGAGATTGGACAGTCAGCCACATCGGAGCTCCTCTCTCCAAGGTTTGATGGTGCATCGTGGATCACGGGATGTGCCGCTCATTCCACGTCGTCAGGAAGGTGCAAGTAAAGTTTGAGTGATTACGCCCAGCATGAAGACAAAGATGGCTACTAGGGATTTTTCCCACACAAATCATAGTTTCTACTTCCAGTTTGCTTCACCGAAGCACAGCAGCTAGTTCAAATTAATATCATGCTCTGCTTGGACCCAGACATTTAAAGAGAGTCACTTAAAAATATCCAACTTTAAAAGTACATCAAACTGTAAGCTATGTTTTCTGTTGCACTATGAAAACATACCTGTTATCTGATTCAAATTAATTTAACATTCAGCAGGAATTACATGCATAAATATAATTGATGGCACACACGATCCCACCCACAATCGTTTTTTACAGCTAAACGCAGCTCAAATGGGTGACCAGGCAGATGTCTCAATTCAAAAATATTTGTCTAAAATGTGCGTGCTGACCAATGCCTTTCATTTTCACGCTGCCACGGAAACAGCATCCTATTAAAACACCAAATTCTAATTGCGCACTCAAATCCAGCATTATACCGAGAGGATCTGGGTTTTTCGCTTCGCGCGATACCGAGCCAGGCCGCAGGCTGAGACACGGAGGCCGCATTGTTCGACCAGCGTTACAGAGCCTGGCTTGCTGTTGATGTTCCTGCCGTTCTTTGAGGAGGGAGCGCGGCAGGTTTCATGGGATCGCAGCTTTTCCCGGGGCGTTCACGCAGACCGCTCTGGATTTTTTGCCTGCTGTTGTGAGTCACGTTGATAGCAGGGGGAGGATTAGCTAGCCAAGGAGAAGCATGCAAACAGAAAAGCACCACATGGAAGAATTTGTTCTTCATCTAGTGGCACTAAAAGTGACTCTATTACAGTCCTGCCTTAGCTGTTTAATGATTAATATAGCCAGGTCAGATCCTCCACAGCCACATATTATACTGATTCACCTTCGACCTCAGGATTTAATTAGTTTAATAACATAATTACTTGGTTAGTAAATCACCTCACTTGATGTTTTCAACTGTCAATCATGGTGCTAATTAAAGCCTATTCCTTCAAATCAGTTTAACTGGCAAAAATAAAGCGAGTATCGGAATGATTTAACATTGCAAGCGAAACATTCCTTTCCATAGTGCTGTTCACTGCAATCCAGCAAAATGAAATAGCAGGACATGCTAAACTGTATTTCCCAGTTACTTAGATGAATATATTAAGGCAGGAATTTTGTACTAGGCAGTGCTAAAAATGAGATAACACACCTCATCTAATTACTGCTGTTACAGATCTTTCCTATAGAAATTGATGTATGTGTATGAAATTACGGGGTGCTAGTGAGTCTAGGGTCTGTCCCAGTGAATGCAGGACATGAGGGAGACATCCTGGATGAGATGCTAGTCTGCGTGAACATAGGGAGGACAAGCAAGCTCCACACACAGGGATAGGAGGAACAACATCTGCAAACATCTTAGGCAGTCAAAGAGAATGTTATGGTATTTATCTTGGTAGTAAGTGTATATTTTCAGAGAAAAAGCAACACAATTTCACATTAGAATGTAAGAAAATGAATAGTGACACAACAAAACAATAGCAGGATCTAACTAAACGCTGCTTCGGTTCCCAAGCCTTTCCTTCAGCCATTCCAAGCATTTTATAACAAATAAATTGAGCTGGTGGTTAAATTTAACTTAATTAGCTAAATTCAATACATTATTGATTAGCCAAACAAGTTGGGGGTGGTGGTCAGAAAATACATTGGTGTCTTGGATGGTACGTGCAGTTATTGGGGTTGACTTTAGGAGAGGTTTTGAGGTACCACTTTACAATATGTCTACCCTTAAAAAGGGTTTATGAATGGTTTATAATCAGGTTATTAATTAGGTTGTAACACGTTGTAAATCATTAGCAGACAATTGTAAACAAGTCATAACAGATCTCTTTTAATTATTACTTATTAGTCACTACCATCCGTAAGTGGCCAAAAGGAACTTAATTGTAAAGTGGTACCAGTTTTGAAACAGCCAAGCTGATAAACTTTGACAGACATGATATAGTTATAATTTAATAGTTTTACAGCAACATGAAGATCATTTAAACACCGAATGCCTAGAATTTCTGCACAATACTGTATTTATTTGTACTTATCAGTACTGTACTTTTGTTGATACAAAAAGCAATTTGTTTTTAAGTATATTGAGGAAGGTTAATCGGCGTGTTTTAAATCAACTTGTGAAAAGAACTCAGCAGCGGGGGGGGGGGGGGGGGGGGGGTGTCGGACACAGCTGGGGCTGGCAATAGTAAAATAGCAAAATTCTATTTCAGGTAAGTGCAATCATAGATAACACAGCACCATCGCTTTCAGTGTTTTCTGAGTGCGGTATCATCAAATGGGGCTTTCCACTTCACTGATAAGAGTCTGACAGGAGATTCATCTTTATTATCTTGCTCTTCTTTAATAGTGAATTACTTTGTGTCGGAGATACAGCGCTACATACTCCAGGGGTGAGGACGGCAAGATAATGAACATCTATTTACTCTATCGTCTATAAAAATCTACTTATATACCATCATTTTGTAATGTAAATCCTTGCTGACCTCATTATTCAAACTTAATTGAAAAAAAAATGGGTGGAATGTATGTTATGTGCATATAGAACAGTGATACTGTATTCATAACCATGGGGGATGTTCTCCTTTCCCCTCTTTCACCCATGAGACACACGTACACATGAGAGCCAGCCGAAAAGTCACAGCACAGGGACAGCCAATGTCCGGTGCCTCTACAGGGCCCCTAGGGTGCTGCCCAGGGGCCCGACGGTGGTATGACTGTGTCTGCCCAGGGATCCGAACCAGTGACCTTCCCATCACAAATCCTAACCCGTTGAGCCACACACTCAGTCAAGATTTGGTAATACTCTAAATGATGTGAATTTATAACACCTGGACACTTACGATTATGATTGGGCCCCAAAACTCATTTACTGCTGCGAATCCCTGTAAGGTTCCTGGTGAGATCAGGTCGAGAAAGTCAAGTGCATTATGGGTAACTCCTGGTAATGGAGTAAAGGAGTCGGCATGTACTTCCACCAACATCAGCAGACCGCCCTCACTCGTCCACAGACCACGGCACTCTAAAAGCATGGGGAGGAGGCCCACAGGGGTAAATCACAGCTGCCTAGAAGGCATCTCGCAGCTCTTTCAGCCGCATTCGGCCCACCTGCACTGTTTGGCCACATTTCATCATATACACCCATCATGCTCATTATTCGCCCGCAGAAACACCGGCTGTCCTCTTAAACCAAAGATAAATGGTGAGTCATGTCTGTCCCCAGTTGTCTTCCACCTTTAACCGCATATCGAAAGCAGATTATTACTCTCATCAAACACTGCAATCTGACTTTATAAGGTTTCCACAGCAAGGAAACATCCAAACAAGGCCACAGACAATAATCTAATACACACGAGGCCTTTTCACAGATCGTAATGCAGCCGGTTGGACGGAGGTATGTAAAATAGTGAGAGACCACATGCTGCCTTTCTAGGAGCAATGTAAATAGGTGTATGTGAGCATGCAAATTCATCCGTGTGACCCAGCAGTGCCACACCTCAGTCAAAACGTCAGCAAAATGTACCCATTCGTCGAGATTAGGTTCCTGAAATTAAAGACTGTGATCGATAAATCATTTCACACAAAAAAATACAAGGGGCGCCTCAGAGCCTGTGTGGATCCCCCACCCGCGGCGACTGTCTGGTGATGTGAAAAAATGAACTCTGTAACTCCGCCATGGAGTCCGTTCTCAAAGCACGTTACATTCAGACGAGTCCATTATCAAAGGGGCTTGGATTGCATACAGATAAATATTTACATATTCTGTAATATTAGTAAGCTGACAGTACATGGACAGTTCATCCTGAGTCCTTATATGCTGTATTCCAGATGTCGTACTACTTGAATTTATGCAAATTACATTTCAACCTAGCAATCCAATGGTCACACGGTCACATGTTCTACAAGCTTATAACCATATAGTCCCTAGTAGCTGGGCAGCAAATTCTGGTACATTTCAACAACAAAAAAAACCTTTCCTGGAAGCCCGCCTCCCCCATCTATGGTACTGGATCCGATTCTCAATGTCACCCATCCGCTACATCAGGAGCTGGGTTCTTAACCCATAACAGTTGCATTAGTAAAACAGAAGCCCCCTCCTGGATCTGTGCCATGCACAGGACTTGCCCTCCCCCTCTCTCCCGAGGCTCGGTAAAATCAGGCTGGACACGTGTCTATGGCAACAGGCACACGGTAAGCGAGCAGAGTCTGAAGGGAAGGACTAGCACAGTGCAGTGCCCCCCCCCCCCCAAATATGTCTCAAGCCTTAAATTCGCTAGCTGGAATGCCTTTTATGAACACCGACAAGCCAAACAACTGGGACGGACCCAGCGAAGTGGCAGCGGTCTCTGGGGACAAGGTGGCGCCTGCTGGTTGCGGTCAGATGGATCCGGCCCCCAGGACCTTCAGCACCATCATGACCTTCACCTTAGTTCTTTCATGAAGATCCATGCAGGTGCTCTGTGCAGCCTCATTATCATGCTTGAAGCCGGATCTTTCCATTCCATACGTCCATTTCATGGGTATCCAAAGGCAGGCTGGTCTGATGAGAGGACAGCCACTTGGCTTTGGTGTGAGCGTCTTCAATCTTTCTTAAACCACCATATTTAAAAACATGATCACCTAAGTAACTACATACTAAAGGTTGGGAGAAGGCTTCTGTAACAGCTGTCTTGGGGAAGATGGGGGTCCCCTTGAATATTTTGCAGCTCCAACTAGGGACCCCTTGCATTTCATCAGTTCATGATACATTACTGCAGACCCTCTGAGCCACTGCACAGATGCCCAAGGGATCGCAAACCCCAGGCTGAAAAAGCCCAGCTTTGATGGACCTGTCACTTGGAATAAAATGTGCAAAAATAACAGGTGGAGGAACCGTTGGAAACAGCAGAAACAGAACTGAAACTGTCAGGGTGTTGCCTTGTGCGCATGTGTGTGTGCAATTACATTCGTTTTCTCTGACTGTCCAGAAAAACTGATTGCACTAATGCCATTGTGTTTCCATGCATCTATATTAACGAATGTGCGCCTGTAATTTCGTTTGTTTCGTTTATTGCGTTGGGTTTTCTTATAAGAACATATTTCGGTTGCTCCCAAGCGAAACACTGAAGCATTCTGACAGTTCCTGCTGTGTAATCCTGCTGCACAACCAGACCCCAACCAAAATCACTTAATCTGTTATTCAAAACCACAGCAGAACTGATACGCGTATATCCCATATAACGGGGACAACAGCAATTTTCTCTCCACCCCAACCAATTGTATTCGGTTTTAAAGGCAGAGGTTATTAAACTGCCACAAAAGCTCCATTTACCTCACTGCCCTCTCATTTTGCGGTGGCATATGTCCATTGCTTGCTCGCCGCTGAATTGATTTGGCCCAAAAAAGGGCAGTGAGTAACTGCCAGACATCAGGGCTGATATAGACGGAGGCAGCGTCCAACATAGACGGAGGCAGCGTGCGACATAGACGGAGGCAGCGTGCGACATAGACCTTCACCTTAGTTCTTTCATGAAGATCCATGCAGGTGCTCTGTGCAGCCTCATTATCATGACAGGCAGCGTCCGACACAGACGGAGGCAGCGTCCGACACAGACGGAGGCAGCGTGCGACACAGACGGAGGCAGCGTCCGACACAGACGGAGGCAGCGTGCGACACAGAAGGAGGCAGCGTCCGACACAGACGGAGGCAGCGTGCGACACAGAAGGAGGCAATGTGCGACATAGACTGAGGCAGCGTCCGACACAGACGGAGGCAGCGTCCGACACAGACGGAGGCAGCGTCCGACACAGACGGAGGCAGCGTCCGACACAGACGGAGGCAATGTGCGACATAGACTGAGGCAGTGTCCAACATAGACGGAGGCAGAGTGCGACATAGACGAAGGCAATGTGTGACATAGACTGAGGCAGTGTCCAACATAGACAGAGGCAGACTGTGACATAGAAGGAGGCAGCGTCCGACACAGACAGAGGCAGCGTGCGACACAGAAGGAGGCAGTGTGCGACATAGACGGAGGCAGTTTCCTAAGCTTGTACCAAATCCCCCTTCTGGAAATTTCCACACGTAAAACACTTCTGGCCACAGGTGACCTGACAGGTCTGGACATTCTGCCCCATCATCCTCGCTGCTACGGTAAAATAATGGTCATACATTTTATCATATTGGGCGGGGTATGTGGGAGGGCCCCATGGAATTTTTTGGCTAACCGTGTCCCTACAATCGCCTCTAACTAAATCATGGACCTCATGCCTCGCTCTGGGCATTAAACCGAGCATTAACGCACAGACAGATACAACTTGGGGGCACAGTGACACCGGTAGTTAGTAATCATAGCAAGGACTGTTTCTCATCTGTCCAAGAATCAGAAGTGACCTAACAGGACATGTAACTTCAGTCACAAATATGGGTCAAAATCTAACTGACGTTTCTTCTAAGGATGTTTTTCAGTTCTGACATTACTGATAAATCTGGCCTATTACCAAGATAATAGTCTCATTAAAGGCCCTGATTTCTTTCCAAAGTATTTCATATATATAATTGAATATAAGCGAGAGAGACGGAGAGAGTGTGCATGCGCGTGTGCGTGTGAAACGCATGAAAAATATTGCAAAGTACTCTCAGGTTTGAATTATGAAAACAATTGAAGTGGATGGCGCAAATAAAAATGCCTAATCAGATTTCAGAAAGCTGCAGCTGCTGCTCACAGAATTTGCATTTGTTTTTGTCCTGGAAGCAGACAAAAGTTGAAAAATGCGACTGGTTTGGATGGGGGAACCAGCAGCACGGCTCCTTAATGGAGGCATCCGTTTCAATTTGCCTTTTCCATCACATTAACTTTACCTGCGTCTAATGAAATTGCTTTGTCTCCGTGTTTCATTCTAGAAAGTTCTCCTGAGTGCGTCACGTAATACTGAGCTCAAACTTTACAAGTCGCGAGGAAAAAAGCTTTGCCTTCATGTGAGCATTCAGTTGATCCAGTGCAGTTAAGATCTGAAAATACTGACTATTATCGAACACATGACATGTATCTTAGTTATTTCATAGTGATGTCATAGTTACAACTGTAATAATAAAGAGGGGGTGAATCTGTCAAGTCATTTTTACTCAATGCATTTAAGGAAATTATGCTAAATTGCCTACTCACATGCGGATTGTGTCACTGGATTCAGAGAGTGCTTGGTGGAACATTCTATAAGTTCTGGGGCGTGGGGGGTGGGGGGTGGGGGGGAAAGCTTACTCTTGACTGTGGCTGTCCGGGTGCAGTTGTAGAGAATGGCCAGTTCTCCAAACACCTTTCCCGGACCCATGGTGCAAAGCTTCACTCCCTCCTTTGTAACTTCCACCTTCCCATCTAAAAGGAGAAAAAAAAAGTATGTTAATATATTACAGTGCAGAAATACTTATAATAATCCGTACCCAAGGGTTCATGTCTAATATGTAGCATTAGAAGACCCAGCAAGTTTGTCTTCATGCAATATTACTAACACCCTTAACCTTTTCACCTTTTGATTTGCCTCCACCAGGGCAAATTTACCTTTCATTTGCAAGCAAAAATTTGGTTGTGGGCTCCACGTGCTCTATCACAACTTCATCATCACTGTTTTCCCAAACATACGATATCAGAAATAAATTCCTCGCACGCCAGAAAATGACTCTCCTCCCGACAGCCGATTCCAGGCCCGATCATCTGCTTTGAATGACATTTGACTATCTGATTTTCTCGAATGCAAATTGACCAGTGGCCCCCAGTATTCACGGGACATTTCCTGAAAGGATGGAATTCTCTTCCTTTTCTTTCAAACGCCATCAGAAGGGGTTGAAGCTGCCCGCTTCTGCGCAGACCATTACCTAATAAATTCTAGGCATATCGCTCTTAATGGAAAAGAAATTACACACATGAGACACTTAATTCCCACCTGTACTTCGACAAAGCCTGGTGGCTTATCGCTTCCTTAGAAAAAAAAATATATGCCATGGAGATCAGACATATTTTAATAATAGTCTTTTTCAAGTCATCTTATCGGCATGTACTTCATAAGTTTAAAAGAAGCGGTAGGGACCTGAGTAGCAAGTAATCTATAAAATCCTAAATTCAGAAGCCGGGCATTAATCACAGGTCATCGAGGGCTTGCCTGGCATCTATCTGACAGTCTGTGACAACTGAACAGGAGGGTATTGTAGGTTGCTGAGGCGCAGTGAGTTATCGCTGACAGCAGGAGGCCTGTGTGGTACCCTGTAGTCATTTTGACTACAGTGTTAGCAAAGGAGGACAAAAGTGTGTACAAAACGTACTTTCGGGTTAACAGATGCCTCACTCCTGTGAAAACCAAGAGAGGCGGAAAAAAAAAGATGGAGTGCACATCTGTCATGTATAACGCTCTGACACTCAATGGTGAGTCGCTTTGCATACTCTCCATTATTGCTTGGTCTTTGTGATCTTCAGATGTTTGCATCAGCCCTAAAATTACAGCGCTCACACCTTTGGCCCCAATCTTCAGATTCTGCCTACTTCTGGGCCCGAACAGAAAACAGCAACGTGGAACAAGTGATATAGAAATTACAGCCGGCAAGAAGCAATTTCTGCAACTCATTACTGAAGCATGGACGCATCTCTCCGAGAGCAGTTGAACACGCTTATCTGAAAGATCAGCACAGGATAGAGGTTTGAAGGAATCGACAGAGGAAATGAGTCGGCTTTTCATGGTCACTCAATAGCTGCCTTGATAGACATGATGTACACAGACAAATGACGAGATCCATTTAAAGGCAGATCATGGATTACGCTGTGTCATTGCCAGTGGTCCCGGAATATTTATGAACACACAACCCCTTCTAGAAGTAAAATATCTTTCTTTGTTCTCTCCTGAGGAAGGACATGATGTCTTCGAAGTGAAAGAACTTTTAGGAAGCATCAGTTCTATCCGTCGATCCATATTTTGTAATCGTTTGTCCTATTCAGAGTCATCGGGGGTCTGGAGCCTATCCTGGAATGAATTTTTAAATACTGTCTGTGATAGCCATTTCTTTACAGCCTAATTTCAGACATGGCGGACTGTATATCTGAGAAGCCAATGAAGCAGTTTGTTATATTAAATTTTACTGCAAATATTTGCTTACAGCACTGAGCCTGCGTATGTTTTTCTGTGCAGAATGGATTGCACACCGCCCTGAACGGCCGTTAATCTGAATGAAAATTTTGTACATTTACCAGAGGAAGCCCTTAAGGAAAACCAGTCAACAGGGTCAGTTTACCTGTCCTGGAAGGTAGCCCAGAGTAGATTTATGTTTCCTTGCTGTTGTGATTAGTAGGTTTTAAAGATCTGCTTTTCTGCAGGTTGTCAGGGTCTGACAGAAAGGAAGTGTATAATCACGCAGAAGAAGACTACACAGGCCTGGAAGTGTGAACTTGACCAAACATAAAGACTACAACAAGACTCATTCACGTGAAGGAAAGCAGCCTGCTTGGGAGGAGAATGATTAAGTGCTTAACAGTTTAAAAAACGCAGGCTAGGCTTGGCAGGAAGATACCAAATACGGACACGGATTGTACAGCAAGACTTTCCTCGGATCATCTTATTAAGCCGATGCATATTTATAGTACAGGAAAAGAAACATCCTTTTGTTTGTCTCTTACGCCTTTTTCCATCACTGAAATGGCGACACTGCATACCACCAGCAGACCGGAAACTTCTAGAAGTGCAGCAGAGATTTTTTTTATATCATGGGAGCACAAACCACACGTAGGCCTTTTAAACATGACTAACATTCCTTATTATTTATATAAATATATAATATAGTGTTGCACTATACAGATTACAAGCTTGAGTAATCTAAGAATGCATAGCAGATTTTACAGAATGAAACGAAGCATACTTTTACGAAAGTATTTTTTTGTAAGCACAAGATAAATCACAATAAATAATGTTTTTCTAAAAATGCTGCATGATATATAGTCAATGGTCTCTGTGGCAATGATATTGTTTATATGCGGAGAACTGATGAAGCAAGTCTTTCCCTACACTCTGTAGATCTTTGTAGCTCCAACTGGGTTTTCTCTGAATTTTTTAACAAGACGAATGTCAGCCAGAGCTGTCAACCTCATACCTGTGTGTCAAGGATCAAATTTTTTCCTTGGAGCAGCAGTAGGGGAAACTGACAACTACAATTCTTTTCTTTCCTCGTGGCGAGATTCTGCTACTAGTGTTTACACTCTACTAAACCAGTACATCCAGAGTGAAAGGATCTCGCATAATTACCACGTTTTTTTCCCCAAGGGAGGCTATATATTTTTTTAATTTTTAAAATGCCTCACTAATTAAATTCCAAAAGTAAGCAACACATAATTATAAAAAGCAGAGTCATGCCATAAACTGGAAAATTCTGAAGAACGTTTGCTTATCGAAAGGAAGAATTTAAATGAGGCATTTTTATGCTTTTACAAGACATTCAACTGCCAGGATAAATTGGAAGTACTGCGCCATGAGGATGAAATGCTGGAAAAAAGCTCGTCAGAAGGTGGAAATTAAATAACGTATTCCAAATTAGGAGAACATTAACGTAAACAGCAAGGGCGTGGTTTGTTACCAACACTGAAGGGATCAAACCGGCCCCAAACACCCCCCCCCACACACACCACCGTACTCCCTCAACATTGGTAAGGACGTGTCCCTACTGTCCATGCACAAATCTATACCATTGCTTCACAGCATAATAACTATTAACAATGAATTTGTGTATGTTTCTGCTCTACGATTACTCCTCCATACTTAAAACCAAGTAAAACGTCATAGAACAGCTAAAGTCTAAATATACATGGTACATACCAGAAAATTGTGAGCCGGTCAACATGTAAGATTCGCTCATAAAAGCAAGTAATGTGGCTTGGATGGTGGAGGGGGGTCTTCGCTTATACCTGCTAGTCCCATGTGACCAGGAGTCCCCAGCTCTCCTATGTGCCAGGACCCCAGGTGCTTCCGGAACGACTCGCAGGTGTCCATCACTCAGCACGGTCGTGCCCCCGCCTTCCCCTCAGCTGCCTGAGCCCCTGCTTTCATCCCCCACACTCCTCTCCTTACGGGCGCCAGGTTTCACCGTTTCCTCCCGCCCGAGTTATTTTCCAGCCTCATCTCTCCTCTGTTAGTCCACCAGGTAAGCAATTTAAATAACAGAATACCTGCGTTACAAGCAAGTGAACGAGACCAGGCAAGAAAGGCCTGTCAGTGAAACCAGGGGCAGCATCCATCTGAAACGAATGGTAAGTCTTTTTCCCTGTGTCTTATATTCAGCAGCCTGGAACAGTCATTCAAGCAAACAGCTCATTATGAGATATGATACAGTTCTTTCCCATCCGAGCTGACATGTAAATGCGAGCTATTCTGCATCTGATACAGGAATCATTAGAGGTGACATCACTGGGATCGGTGCAGCACAACTCTTTGAACTTTTTGTGCCATCTTCATCTGATATCACTAAAGATGACCTCACCGCATCTATGATAGAAAGCTCCTTGATCCTTTCTGTTATCTTCATCTAATATCACTAGACATGACATCACTGCAATCAGTGGAGCAGAGCTCTTTGAACGTTTTTGTCATCTTCATCTGATATCACTGAAGATGGTATTACTGCAATCCTTAATAGAGAGCTCCTTGATCCTTTTCGCCATCTTCATCTGATATCACTAAAGATGACATCGCTGGAATCTGTAAAGGAGAGCTCCTTGATCCTTTTTGCCATCTTCATCTGATATCACTAAAGATGACATCGCTGGAATCTGTAAAGGAGAGCTCCTTGATCCTTTTTGCCATCTTCATCTGATATCACTAAAGATGACATCGCTGGAATCTGTAAAGGAGAGCTCCTTGATCCTTTCTGCCATCACAATCTAATATCACGACCTCAAATCATATCTGTCATACAAATGGTTCTCACTTCCCAGTCTCATGACTTACTAGCTTGGCAAAGTATCTGTATATATTATATATATATATATAAATTACCGTGAGATTGTGCAGATTCAAAATATGAAAGAGATTGAGGATGTGTGTGTCTGACCCCAATATTTGGCTAAATCACTACAGCAGGCTCCCACATGCCACTTACAGACGCATTGCCAATGTACTGTTCATAGAGCAGCAGCAGATTTTGCATTCAAGCGAAATCCATCCCTGTATGCTGATATTTACTCACACTAGTCCAAAACATCACTGCATGTCTAACTTCACATTCAATACATTTTACCTTTTAAATTCATATATTATGGTGCTTGGGTAGTTAGATAAATAAGGACAAGCATCAAACATTGTATTAAAATTACCTCTATTCAAAGGTTTTCATTCATTTTGTCCTTTTATTTCTGACTTCCCCCCCTTTTTGTAAAACACTCACAGGCAATACAGTCAAGCTTTATAAATGACTGGTAATGTGGGTAAAGCATAAAAATGACTCAAACTAAGCAGGAAAAATGTGAAAAACATTATTATAGTATTCTCAACATTATCATAATATTACAATACATTACTATAAAAGGCTACATCATCCATCCATCCATCCATCCATTTTTCAAACTGCTTATCCTACTGGGTCGCGGGGGGGTCCGGTGCCTATGCTGGAAGCAATGGGTATGAGGCAGGGAATAACCCAGGATGGGGGGCCAGCCCATCGCAGGGCACACTCACACACCATTCACTCTCACATGCACACCTACGGGCAATTTAGCAACTCTAATTAGCCTCAGCATGTTTTTGGACTGTGGGGGGAAACCGGAGTACCCGGAGAAAACCCCACGATGACATGGGGAGAACATGCAAACTCCACACACATGTAACCCAGGTGGAGACTCGAACCTGGGTCCCAGAGGTGTGAGGCAACAGTGCTAACCACTGCAGCACCATGCCACCCCCTTGCTACACCATCTGCAGAATACATCTTGCATAACTCCAGAGCAATACAACCCTTATAAACATGCAAAAGGTGCACACAGTAAATCCTTTAATCCCAGCAGGTATTAGAAATCCAAAGTAAATTTCCAGCTGTATTTCTTCTTGACAAGAATTTCGCCCAGAAATGTCTTATTGCAAAGTTGCCAAATATCATCTATACTGCTAGATAGTCTAACGTCATTTGAAATGCTAAAAATTGGTACATTTATTCAGGCTACCTTCAACCTCAGACCCCTACAGGCACATTCGACAGAGCGACAGGTGAGTCATTGTCCAAGACAGAACATTTAAAAACAGCTTATGCTAAGCATGAACCTGCATTCAGCATTTTTTTTCAGCCTGGTGGGTGTGCAGTATGTAGTCTGAGAGGTGTGCAGACAGTCGTGTTCTTCATGAGAACGGCATCCCCCATATCCTAAACAGCATGGCCGCCCAACCCCTCGACAGTGACTGACTGGACAATCATGGCCTCTTTCCAGGTCAATCGCAAGACGATTAAGGGCTAATGCTTTATTTCATTAGTGGCCAAATGGCCATTTGTGATTGGCTAATTGTAAGATTAAGGGGGGCCACCTCCCAGTCAGCAAAATATACAGAGGGCCCCCCCGCCCCCCAAATCACCATTGTGATTCAGTAGCTCGTCCATGTATTTTCTTTGTAAAAGTGGCTCTCACTGTAAAAAAAGGCTGGGCGCCCCTTGGGCAAGCCTGCTACACAGGCTTCAGTAAAGGAATATATAAACTTGACTATGAAGACGACCCTCCTGGAAAAAAAACAGCTAAAAACCAGCTGGTTTGAGCTGGTTTTAGCTGGTCTAAGTCATGGGTGTCATTTGATCTGATCCCTCAGTGCTGTAGCCCCGAGGATTTTTGCCCCAATGCCAATATGCAAGTCAAGCCCCAGGTAAACTTGATCTTTTCAACAGCTAAAAATTCCCCTAGTCTAAGATGATCTAAGATGGTCTTAGATGGTTCTTTCCTAGTTCTTGCTGCTCTTTGATGGTTTAGTGGGGTGGGTCACTGGTTGGTCATGCTAGTGGCTAGCCTATCAAGCCAGTCGTGCTAGTATGACCAGCTAAATCAACTAAAATGACCCCTATAAGGTGGTATGACCAGCTAAACTAGGGGCAGGCAATCCTGACCCTGGAGTACCGGTATCCAGCAGGTTTTCCATCCTACCTGGTCTCTGATGAACCACACCTGATCACAAGCAGATAGTCTCGTCCGGTAAGATAGGAAACCTGCTGGATACCGGCACTGCAAGATCAGGGCTGCCTACCCCAGAGCTAAACCATCAAACCATCGAGCAAAAACACGCCTTAAGCTGGTCAACTGTCATAAACTGCTCAACCATCTTAAGTTGGTCAAACAGGTTTTTTTCAGCAGGGAATGAAAGATGATGCGATGCCAGTGAAACATCCATGACGAGATAGTTAAAAACAACAATCTGTACATTAAGGAAGAGTAATGCCTCAGAATAGTCTAATTTTACCTAAGCAATTTACCTTATTCCTGCAAAGAGATGCATTCAAGGACGGCAAATTACTAGGGAGGAAAGAAACATCTCGATGCGCACACCGTTAGTTTACAAAGGGTGGTTCCTCACACCCTTTTCTTTGTTGTTAAGGTAATTTTTTTTCCACTGAATGTTGATTAACTAAATTCATATTCAAACGTTGACTATAAATATTAATCAATGCGTTTTTCGTGGTAATTTAACACCAAAGATGAAGAATGGCCTCTGAAAAAGGAACTAAACATCAATCTCACGTTAAAATGTAGCCCTTAACCAAAGAATATTTGAAGCAATATAATGCTGAGAAACGTAGCTTTTGTGTTGATACAGCATCCACGGATTTTACATTTAGTAATAATACTGACCTGGATCTGCATCCCTGTGGGATGGTATTTACTCTGAACATGCAACAATGCTCAGGCAGTTCCAGAATCTGTGTTGAAACCTTTAATACGCATAAATTGGTATTGGCAGAAACCACACTTAGATGGGTAGAGAAATCTGGGACGAGTTTCAAACACAAAAACCGATGCGTGGCATACATTTTAAAAGAATAATTACCCAGGTTCAAAGTTTTTGTTTATTAAGATGACCCAGAGCTGCAGAATTTGGAAGGGGATTAACGTGACATTTAAAATGACACACAATTTAAAACTCTCTTCCTCCATCTCATCGGGAAACTCTGAGAGGAGGCATCGCCGATTCTAATTGGTGAGAATAAAAAGCCCCCGCTTTAATCGCCAGTCTTTATTATCTTGGGCATTTTCTTGCGCTCGGATGGGGTTGGGGGGAGGGGTGTCACTGAATAATCAGACGGCACGTAATTTGTTTTTATATTCTGGCGGTTCTGATTATACAAATGTGATTGCATAGTTCTGAATGATTTCCAAAAACACAGAACGACATGCAGTTCGGCAAATTAATCAATTTTATCGGAACTTTGCACATATGCCCAAAGCATGACAGCCTTCAAAAAAGAAGACACTGTATATAACTATGCATAATTATGTACATCATATGTGCGCACCAGCATTGCACTTTGAGAAACAGACGAGCTGCGGTCTTATGTGTCGCACTACTGAAGGATCTGAGATACTTATGAAGTAGATACTTAACAAAGGTCAAGGTAATTTGGGAGCAGAAATATTCTCATTCTCATCTTCCTTGTGGCTTTTTAATCACGATTAAAAGCATCTGCGGGACAGCTATGTGAGCTGTTAAATTGCCCATTCGTGCTCCCACTATGCACTATGTCAAACACAACGAATCCAAGGTGTGTAGTGTATGGGGGAGGGGGGGGGGGAGGGGGGGTTTGAGGTTCAGTAGTTCAGCACAGCTGAGCGCAGTCCCCGTCCACACACGGACACACAGATGCCGTTCCATCCAGAGTCCATGTGTTCTCCTGGAACGGCTTCATGGGAGATCTGCAGATCTTTGCAGGCGGGGTTTAGCAGACTCTTGCCACTCGCGCACACACACCGCCAAGAGGAGGCGAAGCAGCCAATTAGCAGGGAACTTCTGAAAGGCCGGCAGGTTGGCAAAGACGGAGAAAACCCTGCCAGTTCACAGAGCCTTCTGCTATTCCCGACTACAACAAGAATCTCAAAACAACATACTAAATTCATAACATGCGGCGAGTTCCTTTTTTTTTTTCCTCAAGCATCCTATTCATCACTGTCATTTCAACAGCACAACGTGAATCTGAACTATTTATATAAAACACAGCAACAAGGCACCATTGTTCCACCTAATGGTGGATACGCATTACGGCCTTCGCCTGACGCGCGGCCAATGATACGAAACGCTCTCGTTCCAGTGAACGACCGTGTCATGAGTGAGTCTTATTCTTTTTTCTCCCTGCAGGTTTTTTTTTTTATTTATCATCTACACCCTCAGCCCCCTCCCCCACCAAAGGAGTTTCTGCCTGACGGCCTAAGAGATGTGAAAGTATGCTTTTCCCTTCGCTTCCATGCTGAAATCTGCTTTTTCTCACCAAACGACAGAAAACGCCTTCTATACTTAAACGCCAGACCTTGGATTCCAGGAGGCTGGAATATTTATAGACAAGTAAACACATGCGAAAAGAATCTTATGGAGAGGATTTCATAGCTCAGTGACTGTGGAACGGCAGAGATTCCATCGAAACGACCAGCGGCTATTTAACTTAGATGCTGATATTCTGATTATTTCCCCCACTGGAACTTAATTTATGACGAGTCGTTCAGAAGGAAAAGTCGTCCTCCTGTCTCATCAGAGCTAAAATCAGAGCTAAACATCCCAATGCTCCGAAAACATTTAGAGCACAGGCTAATAGAGTTTAATAAACCCGGATTGCACAAACAAACTCTCTCAGGCTTCATTTAGCTCCAGGGGCCATTTTGCTGCACATTGATGACTATTGATATTTCCATCACTGAGTCCATCGGCGCATTTCTAGTCTCCCAATCGACGAACTGGAATAAAAACTCAGGAGGCAACCGAAAGGCACTGAAGGTAAGAGATGGGTGGCGGCTCAGCAGGCATGGATGTGACGGAGCGATGGTGGGTATGTGTTCGCATGCCAATGGAGCTCTTCAAAAACTCTAATGTGGCGAAGTCAGCGGCCTCCCTAATAGCCTGAATCTTCTGGAGACCTTATCTGTAGCCAAGCTGGGCGGTGAACTCTTCAATGCTGCAGTGAAAAGTCATTAATGCCAACTATGATTATGTACTGCATACTAGCAGATAAGGCACATGAAGCACATATGGGAATTGCATACTAATGGAAAGAATAGAATAGAATAGAATAGAATAGAATAGAATAGAATAGAATAGAATAGAATAGAACATCGTTACTGTCATTGTATATCTTCAATGGAACTCTGTGTGCTTCCCACCAATGCTGCATTATAGATGATAAATAATATTAAAAAAAAACAACAAAATAAAATTTAAAACAAATATATAGAATATAGTATAGCGAGGCTGATTCCACGCCGAGTCCTACAACTGCAACTTCAGGAGACGGTACATCAGTAACATTACATCACAGCATGGAAGAGAGTTTCTGAGTCCTTATCGGGCATTTTGCATGTTTTATAACGTTGCTCGAGATCTAGGGCCCAATAGGCAAGCCTTGCACAGGAAGTAGCGTCAATTACAGTCGAGTAAACAATATCAGTCGGCAGAGCTGCCACCTTGACTCATGAGTTTTGGCGGTTTGATGTGCCACTCTTCCATCAGCCGGCCGTCTCGCGACGGAATGACTCATTTGGTTATGCAAATAGTATCTCTTCCGTTCGCTAACGAGAAACGGCAGAGAGACCGGTCCTTGTGATTTCTTGGCCGCTGCTGTCACACGTCTTTTGGTCCATCTCAGCGGGTGGGGGGACGGGGGGGGGGGGTATACTGCCCAGGTGCAGGTAGAACCTTTTGACATTTTGATTAGCAAAGCCGTTGCATATGCAGATGTGCACGGAAATGACTGGGCTTGCCGTTCCGGCCGGGAGAGAAGGGGTCCTGGGCCTTAATTCCTAAATTCCAATTATGGCCGACAGTAAACACAATATCAGATGTAATAAAGTGTGATTTCAGGGCCACCAGCCATCCTGAAATAAAGGAAAGTGCATGAAAAGTGATACATCACAAACATTATGGATGCAATCTCAACAGAGACCGGGGGTGGTGTCGATTAGGTGGGGGCGTTAAGCAAGGCACGACTGCTCTCTCGCTCACTCTCTCTCTCTCTCTCTCACTCTCTCTCGCTCACTCACTCTCTCTCTCTCGCTTGCTCCTTTTCGCCGAGGCTTCCAGCCTTTGTCCTACATTGCTATGTAAACAAGTTGGTCGAGGCACAGCAGGCCCTCGGTTCGTCTTTCCACCGGCGTTCTGTCACGGTTCCCGGAACGGGCAGCGCGGCGGGGAGCTGAGTGGCACGCTGTGCACATATCATTGGACGGCACGACCCAGAGGAGCGCGGCTTGCGGGCCCGAGGCATCCTGGGAGAGCGCATCCCGTCTACAGGGGCTCTGACAGGCAGGTTCACCGTAGTTTCGGGGTCAAGGAAGCGCCTACGCGCACATGGGAAGGGAGCGAGGCGATTTTAACTGTGCCGGAGCGAATGCTTATACAGTTCAGGAAGAAGCAGGATGACAGCGATCAAATTCTCTGGGCATGAGTGTGACAGAAACAGGAACACAAATGGTAACTCAATAACTCCAAGGAGCTGCGGTCACGTGAGACACTGAAGACGGTCATCCTGAACATTAAAACCAAAAAAAGGCCAAGCTGTTCCCAGCTCTGGAAGGTATTTGTGGGTAAAACCTAAATCCTTCATAGAATTATAAAGCATACACTTTATACATCTACCATCACCATCACCGAGAACAATGCTCCGAAAAAGATTAATAATGTATAACTGTCTTCCATTTTAAGCTCGGAAGCATTTGCAGTAATGAGGCACTTTATAATTTCCCGGCCCTGTAAAGTTTGGGCCCACATACTAATATGGATGCATACAGACCGATAAGGATGTGTTTATTCATCATGTTGCTATGCAACCAAATCCCAGTTAGAGCTACGTTCCGCACTGTAGTTAAGACAGTTTCAGGGATGTGTCGTGAATAAGTTTAGCACAAGCGCAGTAAAATTCAACATCTTGCAACTAATTAAGAGGGAAAAAGGTATAGAAAAACCTTGGGGGGGGGGGGGGGGGGGGTCCAGAAAGGATCCAGGATTGAAAGCTAACAAAATGGTTGTGAGCTGTACTTCAAGGAGATAACTCTAGGTCAATGTCCTGATATATTCCAGATGCAAGACAAATCAGTGAGACATGTATACAGTTTTGAGTCAAATTTTATCGCACTGCAAAGATAAATAATAATAAAATACTGTAATAAAAACAAAACGGCTTGTACTTATGAGAGGTGATTGTTATAGTTGTAGAGGGAAATAAAGGTGATTCACTAACCTGAATTAAAAAAAACTCAACACTCTGACACTCTGACTACATCCAAGTCTGCCATTTAGAAAGTCTTAATTCAGTCAACCGCTGCCTAATGTTGACATCTTACGCCACTTTATTTGATTGAAAACCACATATTAACACATATGCTTAAATTGCAGTGCAATTTACCAAATTCTTCCCAGCCATTTCAGGTGTCACACGACAGCCCCTGTGTGAGACAGATTATTCACTCGAGCATGTCCTCAACCCATATGTGTCAATATTGAAGCGATGCTGTTATTAATTGCCTGCTGCAATATTGATTCACCGCGCGTGCTGATTTTATGATAATTTAAACAAGAACTCCTGTGCTCTCAGCCTAAACCAGTGTTATTGATTCAGTACAGCGGAGAAGCACATAGCTACTAAAATAAAGACACCAAAGAAAATGTAAAAATAAAACTCAAATAAAAACACTTGAGTAAATGAGGCAAAGTATTTCGCTTCTATTAGGAGACGGTCCCTACCACTGGAAATTAACACTGCATTTGGCGTCACGTATAAAACATGACAGACAAGCCCAGATTCCTGTTATGTTTCCCCGCTACGGCTAGCGGGAGATATCGGGGGAGGGGGGGGGGGCGTTTGTCAGGGCTCGTTTGACAAGGTTTAGGAGGAACGATGGCCGCAGCGAAACGTCTGCCGCGTCAGACGTCATCCTGAGATGCAGGCTGGTGACTTCGAGTGCCGACTGTCAGTGAACATCGCAGGTAGCTGGACCGCAGATACGGCTATGTGACGTCCAGCAGCTGGACCGCGGATACGGCTATGTGACGTCCAGCAGCTGGACCGCAGACACGCAACATTCCATAACACTGTAATACGTGATGTAAGCAACAGCGCTGCATCCCTTCATCAGCGACATTTATTTTACATTTGTATTATTTAGTGGAAGCTTTTGTCCACTTGGTAGCTAAGTTGAGCTTCCAATGAATGCATAAGCAGCATCTACACTATGTCTTTCAGACCCAGACACTTCTTCATGAAGATCTTTGGATAATTTACGGCTCGTACCCCTATTAAGACATTACTCTCACGGTCACCGCCACCTTTGACCTTCCAAAATGACATCCAGAAAGCTCTCACTCTTCCACACAACAAGGGGGCAGCGTGTGGTGCAGTTGGCTAAGCCTGTGTGCCTGTAATCAGCAGGTCACAGGTTCAAACCCAGCCACAGCATGTCTGTGGGTCCTTGAGCAAGGCCTGTAACCCCCAACTCCCTGGGCGCCATTGCAGGTGGCAGCCCTTCGCGGACAGCTTACTCTACATGGAGCAAGCTGAGGGAGGCATAAAGACAATTTCCCCACAGAGGGATCAATAAAGTATCAATTATTATTATTATTAAGGCCTCCCTAGAACTAATGCAGGTTAATAAGCCGTCAAATAACAGCAAGTCTCAGCGCGGTCTTTACGTTTAACGGCTGCGTAGCTGCACAGTCTTCTGAAGATATCCTCTCGGAACATAATCGTCTCTGAAGCCTCGTGCTACTGATGAAGGCGAGATCATTACCTCAGAGTGTGCAGGTCTTTTTCATATTTAATAGGACGTGAGCAGTTTAATATTGAGAAGCACATAGATCCCTATGCAGGTATTTCAGTCTATTGCATTACAGGAACATATTTCACATGGAGCGTGCAGCTAGTCGACAACAGAACAGGATGCTCCCGAGCAAGAAATGGCAAGGGCTCATCAGGTCCCTGTTCATGAAAAGCTTAAAATAGGCCAACCTCCCACGCTGCTTTTAATGGACCTGATTAGCTGAGATTACAAATGGACAATGCCTTGGCATTACAAGATGACAATGCCTTGGATTACAAGATGGACAATTGCCTGAGATTAGCTTTCAGTGGTCCTCCCTTACCTACCCGGGTATCTTTGCTTTACCTCAGTAAACACACAACCAGCTGCAATGCTCTCCAAACATAAGTGCTGCAGGAAAATGTGCCAGGATATATGTTCTGCTACTTACAGTCGGTCAGTTAGCAGCAGGTAGCATAAATGTTTCACAATTCATAACCCAAAGACTTTGTGCTACCTTTGTCCCCAAGGAAGCCCAACTGCAGTACCCTACATTTAAAAAATAAATGTCCAGAAATACACACAAATAAATATGAATATAATTGTGTGAACTGTTGGCTCGGATAAGAGACTCATGTACCTGCACATTAATTAGCTCAGCTACACATTTTAGCTTCTGTTAGCTACTACAAGTATTGCTACTTTGTGCCTGTAAACGATAACTCACTCCTTCCAGGTCTGGAAGCAGGACTTCCCTTGGAGGCAGGAATGCTATGCCCAAGTGCCAGCAGAAGAAATCAGTGCCAAAGAGAAATCCATCTCTCAAGTGAAATACATCCATAAGATTCAATTTTCCTTCCATTACAGATCAAACGATTTCCTTACTTACCCCCATGGGGTCTCCGCAAACCCCATCATTCTAAAATCCCCCATTCAACTGCTATGATGAATATGCTAAGATAAGACTGTGTGTCTTACATTGACTGAATCGGCTGCTTGGGACACAGCCGTGATGCTGCCAAGCTGAGGAATCTCAACGTAAGCCAAGTGAGGTCGATGCAAGCCTAGTAGGAGAGCCAGGACAATCTCAGACAATAAGGTGTCAACATTACTGTATTCTTTAAGTGTGTTTGATTTGTGTGTGCAACTGTGTGATTATTTTTTTCTTTGGTCAAGTGAGAACCATCCAGTGTTTCTATAAAAAAAGGAAACTTGCTCCTTTGATGATCATTAAACACCCGCTGATGATTAATGTTTTGTTACAAGAAATGCGGAGCTGAAGAATTACACACGCACTGAGGCAAGCCAAAGGGTGCCAGTTCCCTGACTCCCACAGTCCTGCAAACCTCAGCGTTTAACCAGTGGTTGCCCATTGAGCAACCAGCCCATGCTGTGAAAATCACAGCCGCGTCATCCTAACACGTTCCGCTCCATTACCTGTACCAGGCTCATGGGCAGCCTCCTGTCCAGATGCAGCTTTGAGGACATCCTCATTTAGCCCCAGTGTTCCTCCTGTCAGCAAACGCCTTTGAATTGTGACATTCAATTCAACTGTGAAAGAGTCTTACAATCTAATCAAGGGAGTGGAAATTTCCTGCGCTGCATTGCTAGTGTCACTGTTCATAATAAAACAGCATGTAATCTATGGCGGAATACAATGCTGCTTGCAAAGAAAACGAAAATTGCTCAACATTGTTTACCACAAATTCATTGAATAATACAATGGATGTTTTAACAGTTAATCGAGTTCTGTAAAGGATATTTGCGCTACCTGGAGATAATGTCCAAAAGATACTGAATGCTCTTCATGGTACAGATAAGCTGGAATGTTCAGCTCTATTCTCCACTGGACATTATTGTCTTTCAGAGACAAAGTGTACGTCCATCTCAGGCATGGCTGGCATTGACCACTACTGAATGCAACCAAGAATGTCACACATTTCCAAAATACTTCTAAGGCTATACACATTCCTGTCTGTGCTGCGTAAATCATATAAGTCAAGTGGACTTTACCGTCATACCATCTATAGTATACAGTGGCATACAGTGGCTGTATTTGTTCCACCCCAGTACATCTTACTTCTTTTTATATATTCACAGTGTATACAAATAGTGGTGGATAGTTCAGAACCAGAATGTAAAAATCCAGACCAGGATATTGTTTCATCCAACCAAGTTGAGTATCTGTGACTGTGATTCTTTATGCTCAACTGCTTGGTTGAAACTAAATCCTGGTCTGGATTTTTACTTTCCGGACCTGAATTATCCACTTCTGTATATAAGTTCTTCTGCCCAGCCCCCCTATATTTGCAAACTCCTGTGTTTTGTTAAATATTATGAAACGCCCTTCCCTGTCACTACTGTTGTATGTTGCACCATGGCTCAGTTGGAAGGCTATTTCATGGTACTGTATGCCTGCATGTAAACAGTATGACAATAAAGGCCACTAGACTTGACTTCTTAACTTCAAACCAGCAATTTGGCCAACCGTGCCTCGCGGTGAATCACACACTCGGGAAATACATAAGCTTCTCTGTTTGCTATAGCACAGCTGCTGCACAGGCCGCAGCTCTGTGCCTGTCCTTGTCTTTCTGTGATCGCGGGGAAAGGGGTTCCCTTTGTACAAGCCCCCCACAAAGCCGCGACATTTAAATTACTCATTTTCAAATGGAAAAATGTGTCAGAAGACGTTTTACAACATATTCTGGAAACATTCATTATGCTTCATCATAGGAACACAAGTCCCTCCTTACTGATCCAAAATACACACGCCAAAACATAGCAAATGACCCACCGCATCCCTACATTCGTTTTAAAGCTCTTGTTTGCCATACCCATATTTTAAATACCTATATAAATTATTAACCTTAGAAATTTACAGCTATCGCATTAACTGATCATTTTTAAATGCTACGGACACTTTCCTTATTCAGAGCTTTAGCGGCAAGCTTGACCGAGCTGCACTTCTGCTTTAGCGCGTATGCTAGCACCACGGTGCAGAGAAGTAATGTCTTCGTTTTCTTACAATACTATTAGTGCAGTTTCATCCAAAGTTCCAAAAATATAGGTGTGCAGAAGTAAAATGCATCCGCAATAACAGTAACACCTACATGTCACGTTTCAAAAGCAATGATGAGGTTGAGCCATACACACCTTCCATGACGTACACCAAAGATCCCACGTCGCCCTCCTTGATGATGCAGCTGTCTTTGCCATATTCAACCGGATACATGCAATCCACAATTTCCTGGATCTGCGAAAGCTCAAGGTTCTTCATGAAGTCATTGTCCAGAATAGCTTCCTTGATTAAGTCCTTAGACCTGTAAAATGAGTAATGAAAAGGTCATTTAGAGCATAGCGTGGTGTATTCCTTTAATCATTACCATCCATCCATTTTCCAAACTGCTTATCCTACTGGGTCGCGGGGGGGTCCGGAGCCTATCCCGGAAGCAATGGGCACGAGGCAGGGAACAACCCAGGATGGGGGGCCAGCCCATCACAGGGCACACTCACACACCATTCACTCACACATGCACTCCTACGTGCAATTTAGCCTCAGCACGTCTTTGGACTGTGGGGGGAAACCGGAGTACCCGGAGGAAACCCCACGACGACATGGGGAGAACATGCAAACTCCACACACATGTAAACCAGGCGGAGACTCGAACCTGAGTCCCAGAGGTGTGAGGCAACAGTGCTAACCACTGCACCACCATGCCGCCAACCTCAATCATTACATGCTGTGTATTCTCCTTAATATGTCACTATTAAACTACGAATCTTCTCACTTACTAACGGCCTGGTATGCATTTACGATTACGAGAGCAGCATGGCCTGTTTACATTTACATTTCTCATTTACTTTCATTTAGCTGATGCTTTTGTCCAAAGCGACAAACAGCACATTACAAACACACATGTCGTCGAGGAGTCGACTAGACGTAAAAGCAGTAAGGCTGAGCTTACAATGCATGTCCAGCTACAAGTGTAAGCAGCATTGGAGCAGGAGGTGCACAGCATCTTCCAAACAAAAGCAAGAACTTAACAAGACGATTCAAGTGCAACAGTAAGGACATTCAGGGAACACAGAAAGCAGTGCTTCTATACATTTCTATATCTATATATTCTACATCTTTTTAGTTGGTCTTGTCCATCTATCCATGCATCTTTTAATGGCTTATCCCGGTCATGGTCAAAAGTCCACCAATCTTCCAACCACTTATAGATGTTCTCATTGTGTTAAAATTCGCATATGAAGAACACGACATAGACGTATATGAGATCCCCAAAAACGCAAATAAAACTTTGGAATCACTCTTTGCCTTGTTGATTTACAATACAGTGATAACTGCTGGTTTTTATTAAGGGTTCAAGTTATTCTTATGTTGGAAATATATGTATTACATGCAAGCATATTCTGATTATCAGTAATACTTGGGTAACTGCGGGAGAGTCAACTGAACAATGGTGCCTCTTCCTCAGAACAATCCCTCATGACAGCTTTTAATAGAATTTACACGGAATGAAATCTACAAAACAGACCGAAACCTACAATACATGAGAGTTTACGGAGAAAAAAAAAATTACAGTTGTTTCTCTGCATTGTCTGTACATCTTATCTTTGCAAAAGCCATTTGCAATTTGGGGGAGCCGGATAGAGTAAGCTGCTTTCACTGGAAAGCCCATTGCAGTGATGCTTCACTGGCACATACATAAACGACCAAAGGTTCAGCCAGCCAATATGAAGCTCTACTTGACTTTTTTTACAATTATTCGGTTCCATCTATAATATAAAAAGCTGCACTTGAGTCGTTTGAGAAATGGCATAATGGCTATATTCCAACATGAAAAGAGATGTTTCCTTAGCGACACAGTGGCCTAAAGTGGAACATCTGCAGTTCTGAAACCCAGCGGTAATGCAGGGGATACTGAAGCCCATCAGAGATTAGAGAACGGCCCGATTATAGCGACACAGGGCATTAACAGCCCCACTGGCTGATGAAGACACATGAATGATGACTCTGAACGAGGCTTGTCTGATTTTCGCCGAAAAAAAGCAAACTCCTGTGTCGTGAACTGACAGGAAGCTGCAGTATTTCTGAGCTTATTTATCCCTGGGACTCCAGTGTTTAATCCTCACAACCGAACTGCGACACAGTTTTCTTCAACAATCATTTAAATAGATAAGTGCTTAAATACATTGGATACATGTATACCATTCAGGGAGGAAAGAGGGATTTTAAGCAGGGGATTTAAGGTTATTTCGACCTAACAATACAAGTCCAACGTGAAATAAAACGCAAGAGCAAAAGCCTTTGTGAACAGGCAGGCTAACCTGGGTGACCTGGGTAGGAGGCACCTGACCACGCAACCACAACCCTACTGACTAACTGACACTCGCAAATGCCTCAAAGTACATCTGGGATTATTGGCGAGGGCAACAACTGCCATAGTGTGTTAGACATAGTGAAGAGTGCCAAGGCGAGTTCCAGGAAGCTCCTGTTATGTTAACCTTCAGCAAAAGCTCATAACCTGAAATGATTCGGGGAAAAGGTCCAGCTTGCAGAAGGGAGAATAGGAATCTTCACGTCCTTGTTTAAATATTGTGAAATGATAAACAGAACAAGTGTTTAAAAAATAATGGGTGGAAAAGTAGTATCTTGAAGTATCAAATTTATAATATATATTTATATATAAATTTATATATATATATATGTCTGTATAAGCAATCTGCATGCTGAGGTGCTTGATTTTATACACTTGTGGCTATGGAAGTGACTGGAACACCTGAATTCAATGATATGGAGAAGTATCCCAGTACTTAAATATATTGTATATATATATATATTCTTCCTTATCTGGTCTGAATATGACAGACCAGAAGTTCAACGCCATTGACAAAAAGTTTGGTGAGACTGAAACTTTTAAAATTAATTTCTTTTTTTAAACTGACCTAGTTTATATATTTCACGACAGATTACTTTAGGAGGAGTCCAGTTGACCAAAAAAAGTCTATTAGCAGGTCCTGCAGTCTATCTCCTGACACATCCCTCAGCTCTGGGTAGCCTCACAGCATCCGCACAAGTAAACGCAGGAGAGCGGCAGCCACCACCGTCTCGGGGGGAATCGCGTATGTTTGCCCACATCGTTCTCGGAGAGACAAGCATCCCCCCGCCGTGCGCCGCCCATCCGTTCTTAACGCGCTTACGTCGCCATACAGCCGCGAAGCTGTCCGAGCTTATCTTGATACCGCTTGTGTGCGAGCGGCGCAGATGCCTCTTGAAACACGTGACACATTGCTGGAGGCTGAATCGAATTAAATATGAATAAAAATACAATTTAATTAAAAGACCGAGGAGAACTAACACACTTATAAAAGAAAAAAAAACATGAAAAGTCACAGCTGGGAGGTGAGAGAGACTCCAAGTTTCTGATTATAAAATCATTTTAATTTTTATATATCGTACAGTCATCGAATAATACTAAAAAAATATCATCTAAAACTATCTGATAAACCTTGTTTCCTCACAGTGATAAAAACATGAATCGGTTTGTTTTGTATAGACTATGTGGTAGATATTGTTCGAAATTCTTAAGTGAACAGAAAAAAAATGCTAATAAAAAGAACCTTTCCAGTGACAACCAGAAATATTTGTTTTTCTTCAAGCGGCATCTACCAGCAGATGTGCATAAATCAAAAAATCATTGTGGGACAGTTACCATGGAGACAGCTAAAGTTATCACATGTAAGCTATAGATACACGATTAAGCATGATTTTTCTCAGCAAGTAGACGACTTTATCCCTAAGATAAACACATTGTAATTGATGGTGTGTAAATTTTACCATTCATGTAGTAATTTCCCTTACAGCTAATGCAGATCTTTGTGGTCATATGGCTTTTGGGGAGAACTGGAAGACAAATGATAATGGCAATGTTTTACAATACTGTAGGCCATCATTTATTTGGTAAGCAGTCAAGCAATGAAAGCAGACTTTTTCCACACGTAGTCGTTCTTTGTTCACAGCCTTGAACAATAATAATAATAATAATAATAATAATAACAATCCTAATAATTCTTTTATTTGCCATTTGCACAAGAACACTGGAATTCTTCTCTTTGCCTGTCCCATCCTGGGGGGTCACGGCGCAGGGTCAGCCAACATGCGGCACCACCGGAGCTGGGGGTTCAGGACCTTCCTGAAGGGCCCATGGACGTGTGACTATACTGCCAGGGCCGGGACTCGAACTGGTGATGCGATCTCAGGCACCGATACAAAACCCACTGAGCCATTCACCACCCACATAGATAGACAGGCAGACAGACAGGCAGACAGACAGACAGACAGGCAGACAGACAGTCAGACAGACAGACAGTCAGACAGACAGGCAGACAGACAGACAGACAGGCAGGCAGACAGACAGACAGGCAGACAGACAGTCAGACAGACAGACAGTCAGACAGACAGGCAGACAGACAGACAGACAGGCAGGCAGACAGACAGGCAGACAGACAGGCAGGCACATAGATAGATAGATAGATAGATAGATAGATAGATAGATAGATAGATAGATAGATAGATAGATAGATAGATAGATAGATAGATAGATAGATGTTCTTTGGGCAGATACTCATCTTCAGTGGAAACTAAGTTTTCCAGGTAAGGCTACAAAGACCTACAGGATATCCCTGATACCGCACTGTGAAGTTTTATGTATATTCTGCCACAGGGAGTAGAAACAAGGGAATGAGGAAATATGGATGTTCCCATTCTTTATTTAGCTTGGACTGGGAGAGAGAGGAGAACAGAGAGCTCCGTTCTACAGCTGGGTCTTAAGTGGGATATTCCACTCAAAATGAATGTCAGTGGGGGGGGGGGCATTTTCCACACTGGAATGGGGCCACAGTTCATCTCTAGAGCAGAGCAGCTATGCTGACATACTTTATCATGTGTTTTGTTCTATTTTCCCACAAATGTAAAAATGTATTGTTATACAAGTAATAAAAGAAAACGTGTTTGGGGAGGGGTCACTCCAACATCTGAACTGCGTGCACACATTTAAACGTAGCTCATCACATATACAGATAGGTAAAAGCTTGAAGGAAAATACTTAATAAGCAGTAATTATTTCTATTATTCGTGTCTATTTACTTGCAAGACAATAGCTCTCAGATTTAGATTAGTCTTAGATCTAAAAACAAAGAAACAATCACCTTTACAACATCCCTCAGCAACCACTGCGCAAAATACCATGTATATACTGTAGCTGTTAATACATCCCTACATAGAATCCCCTTGTGATTTGGTCCTGGGAATAAAATCTGCATGCAGCAGCTAACATGAGGCATCAATCCCATGATTCTCAGCTGAAATGGACAGATATACAGATACGTCCCATTGCGATGCAAATGCAAACAGGTACAATAAAAAGGACTTCCCTTATCAACACCGCAAAAGACTAATTTCCAACAAGCTTAATGGGACTTTAACTGAGTATAATACTGTTATTGTCTCAGAAATTACCAGACACCCCTGCAGTGAGATCTACAGAGGAACCAATCATGCCAATCAATACATTTTTTTTGTTTTTTTTTTATCAATTACTGAATGTTATTAATAACTGCATTGACATTGAGAGGAAAAAATATATACCACCGGGAGACACTAGGCCGAATAGCCGCATTCCTGTGTGCCTCAGGAATGGTGTTTACATCACCATGGCAACAAGGAAGCGAGTGAAACAAGCATCATCCTCTTCCAGACCACAATGAACCTTATGTACCCAACAGGTCATCCAATCAAGGAAAGGTTACAAGAGAATGCAGCCTACCAATCAATATAGTTTGTGGGAAATTGATTAAAACTATTGCCACTTGAAAAAGCAACAAGGACATTCGGGGGAAAAAAAATATGCAGGTCACTGGACTCTTTTTTTTTTTATTAGATATCAAAAATCATTGGTGGGGTGACCTAGCAGATAAGTAGCTGTACAGAAGCCGACTTTGCTGATTGACGCCAACGCAAGATGCAGTTTCAGACCTTTGATCAGGCAAACTGAAAACGTACGACTGGCTTTTTACTTGCGGAACAGTCTGGAAGGCATTTCTGAGAAACGACCACGTGTTGCTTGCCCAGACTGGGGAGAGACATTCACTGGAACATGGCAAAACAGCATCCGACCACAGAGGCAACCAGCTCCAGTTGTGTTTATGGTACGACATTAGGCCTGCCTGCAGACATCACCTCCTAGCCTCATAAAAGCTTCACTTTTTACAATTTGTATCCCATTCCCCCCATCCTTTTTTAAAAGAAGATTTTTTGCCTGTCAAGCCTGAGAGGTAAACACGGGCATTTTCCCTTAAAAGGACAAAATATGCTCCTTTAAGAAGGGACCCAATGGATATGGTCCACGGCGACATTATTAAAAAGCCTATAGTGCAGCGATCATCGATCAGTCAGGCTGTGCACTCTGAGACAATAAGCAATCTAACCCCAATGTAATCATCATGTCACTGGGGCAGGTATCCGTGAGATATCGGTAAAGCACTGGCAATAAAAGGAGATGGATCCTGTTGAAGCTGCCATTCCTTCTTAAATACTCCTAAGTATTGAGTCAGCAATTCACAGGTATCATGGCTTGAGGGACAAAAGACTGGAGGGCAGGAGTGTTGGCAAAACAGAAAAGGGTTTTATTGAACTAAATGAACAGGGATGGTAAGATAACAGGACTGGGAGTGATCAGATGGGAGGACTAGAAATTAGGATGGGCACAAGCAATAGGAAGGTACGATGTCAATGACTGGACTGGGGAAAATAGGACTGGGAAGCACGTACATACGAGACTATCGAGGGAGCGAACAAGAGGCAGCTGGGAGTCATTAACAGGAAAATTAGGAATGAGGAAAAATAAATGAGTAACAGGCACGGCTTGTTAGGGTCACGCTGGGGAGGAGACAGGAGGGTCAGGTGGATGGGGTGGGCAGGATGTAACAACAGGGAGACATTCCAGAACCTTCTAGCAAACTGTCTGAGCTGATCCACGCTTACAAGCCCTGTGGATGACTTTTAGAGAAATAAAAAAAGTGCCCGACCAAAATCTTGGAACTGTGCCCCCAGGCCAATGTGAAGTGCTGTAAAGAAACATGAATAGAAATATGTTTGACCATTTTCCAGCGTTGCAAGTAGTGCTATAAGGGTAAACAAAAGCTGTGAATGCAAACACACTCTGCTGTTTATAGGCAAAAAAAGAGAAAATGTCCCACTGGAGCAAGAATGATTTAGATTCTTACAAAACAATACGCCCCAAGCAAATTTGGTCATCACAAATGCCTACGAGAAGCCAACTGTTTAACTTTTCACCCCCTGAAGCTAATGAATTCCAGAAAGGCCGGTCTGAAGGCTTCTGCTTGAGAAACGTGCGCTTCTCGCATCAGTACTGGCATATAATAATATTTATAATATATATATAATAATATATGTGCTGAAGATAATTTGTGAGGCACGCGACTTTGCTCACTGAATTCACTGTCGTCCTCTCACTTCCCTGGCGTCCCTCTACACTGACCATTAGTTACATCAAAGGGAAATAACATATAAATAAACAAGTGAACATATAAACCACTCCGTTAATATAATATAATAATGACTGTAAACCAAGGCAGCTGGATTAAATCGAGTGATATGCAAGGTTTATTTAAACACTGTATTTGTTGGGCACGGACAGTGAATAGGCTCCGCCTTGATATTTTACTACGGAAGCCACCCTTGATGAAAGGAATCAAGGATGCACTGGGACTGCGGAATAAAACTGAAAAGGTGCGCGTATTTAAAAAAAAACAGCAAATATCTGGTGGAAGGAGGACGAGTTTCTTTTCTGCTCCAAACAACACGCCACATATGCTTACTTTCCATCCCCAACACGCTTGTCTCAGCTTTGTATACCAGCTGCCGACAAAAATGTCCTTATCTGTGCTCGTTGGACTCCATTCTTGGTCGTGCTTACACTGCTATGCGTACGTTTATATTTAGATTATGTAAATGTTTTGGGAACGTTAATCAGCATCCGAGGAGGTGGAATGAAATGGAAAAAAAAGATGCGGTGGAAAGTCAAATGTCAGGCACAGTCAGTACACGTAATAAAAAACTGCCTTTGTCACACTGCTATCCCCCTGCTTTGGAGCATACGCGAAACATTTGTTTATCATGACTGGGGGAGAAAACCCCAATTAACCTGGCCTTTGTTGAATTTTTTATTCTCACCCCGCGGTCTCCGCAAGTCAAATATCAAATGGCCAATAAATGCGCAAGTCGACTGCTTTACACACGTGATTAATGATGAATGAATATTGGGCTCCTTATACCACCCCCCACCCCCCGTATACAAGGCACCATGATCTCAATAGACAGCAACAAAGCGAGAGCAACAAGTGGGAAAGCAATCGGCTGCCTTCACCTCGTCCCTGTGAGGTGAGTCACACACCACCAGCACCCGCTGATCCAGAAAATAACAATTACCATAACGTGTAACTGGTCTGAGGCTCGAGTGCCGACACGCTGGAGAAGAAGAATACATGACTCACGTTGTCAGAATATTAATATTCATGCACAGTTGTTTAAACGGATCTATAACAGATCATTCTGTCACATGGAGCTTTGCATACTGAGCCCAAAACTGACATGATGTTTACCTGTCATTTCCTGAACAATACCTACATACACCATGGCCACCCCCCCCCCCCCAAAAAAAAAAAAAACCCTCATTTAAAATATTTTAAAATGTTATAAAATGCCAGTACTACTATGAATATGCAGCATTAAAAAGAAAATGTCGGATACAGGTAACGACAGGCAGGTTCAAGATGCCAGGAGTTGTTTCATTTAGTTGTATTAGAATTAAATTAACTGAAAACGATGCGACTATATATATAACTTTAATAACTTTTTGGAGCACATTCGGTGAAAGGATTGTGTGTGTCGTTTTATATCATATGACTATGAATAGCTAAGGCATGAATTACGCCTGATTGTAGGTAATTACAATTGAAAACTATTTGATATTAAAATGTGGGTCTGAAATACCTTCCGGCTATTCAAGATGCGATAAGTTAAGTAAGACTCACTAGCGAGGCGTTTATGCACGTACGCTTATTCCCACGACATTGTTTTTAATGAAACTAAAAACGGGGACGATCGCAATGCATAACGACTTTAAAAGGAATCGCAAAACCTACTGTGAGCTCTTTGGGTAGAAAGGAAGGGTAACGTGGCTGAGATCCTGTATGTCGAAGGCGGTGGGCTCAGCTGAGATAGCCTGCCTCTTGGTCCTCTGATGTTCCTGGAGGACGCTCTGCTTGTGGACCTGTTGGGTCGCCGGTCTGATCACCGAGCGATATTTATCCAGCTCATTCTGCAGCTTCTGGATCAACTCGTCTTTCTGATCCAGCTCCAGTTCCAGTTCATCTATGAGAGCGTCTCGCTGTCTCAATTCCTCGATTTTCTCCTGTAAAGCGTACTGGAGATCGCGCAATGTGCCCATGCTTCTCAAAGGACGAGACTTCCACTGACGCTACAAAGTTTGCCAAGTATCCAGGATAGTCTTCTTTTCCTTTCCAGCACCCAAAAAATGGACGGAACGCTGTCGGTTTATATTCGATTCCCCGGGAAATCGGCACCGTTAACTTTGCGTGTTAACGTCATTTAAGGATGATCGGTGGCTACTGCATTAGTTTAAAAAGCGTATCCTAGCTTAAAAAGGGGGTGGGCGGCATAGGTGGGCATGTCAGGCACTGAAGCGCAAAAAGGCTGAAGTTTAACAGACGAATAACTGTCGCCCAGAAGTACTCGATCTGTTGCAGCGCGAACAGTCTGCGAGGCGCTAGAAAAATGCCGAAGCGCGTTGCATTGGGCAGGAAAGTATGAAGTCCGAGGCGCTCCCCGCTATTATGGTCAACCAATAAGGCATTACACACACCGTAATGAGAAGGGGGGCTCAGTCGGCGCAAAGCCGTGTCATTCAGGCACCATGGGACCCACTACCTTCATTATTTTCAAGGGAAACCTGTCTGCATTTGTCCAAATTTCTACATGCTTCTCTTTAATTTATTTAATTTCGCTTTCAAATAAACGCGATGCTAGCCGTACACCAAAAACGAATCAACAAGTGGGGCTGAAATATTTCCTGGGTTTTTGTTTTAATATGTAATCGATTCTGTACATTTTGATTATTCGTAATATATATATGGACAACTATTAAGCAAATAATTCTTATGTGAGTTTGATGAATAGTTACGGAATAGCCTCTTTTAGGTAAGCTGTTTACCTTTCCAAGCTACCTATTACTTGAGATAAACAAATTTTGGATTATAAACTGAAATGACAAAAGACATTCATCTGTTGTGCTCAATACTGTCAGTTTTGTTCAATGTGAATTGAAGAAATTGCTTGAATTCACATAACTTTCCGGTTAATCAAACCAAAAATTGTGGATTGACTCTGATCGAATGTAATTGTATTTAAAAGATCTAAATTATGAAAACATGCATTTACAACATTAAAAACATTGAACAATTTAGTTGTATGTTTTATTGGAGGTGATGCGATCTACCGGATTGTCAAACAGACGTAAAGAGAGCACGAAGTGGATGACGTAGTTTTTCCAGCCAACCTGGATGTTTGCCTTTCTCACATTTTCCATCCCATTAAACAACAATTCCTAATAAATGACTTGGCTGGCGTTCTGAACATTTGGCCCGAATTTACATTTTTCATTTACAAGACCGACAACTCACAATACAGAGATATGGTAAGTGCACGTGACGAAGCATCAACAGAAAGGTACGGCAGTGAATGTTCGCTGCCATTAAGGGCCACGTGATTAAGTTAAAGGTTTTCATTAAATTCGAGAATAGCTATTGTTTTTAGAGTTCGCTGTTCAAGCACAGTTGTCATGGTTACACCGATGTTATACCCGCACACCCAACTTGTTATAGCCTTTGGGATAAATTGCATGAAACATTTTCCTAACCCTACAGAAATCGTCAAACTTTGAATCCATAGCTATACTGCCATTTTGACGTGCTGCCTTTCCAAGCAACGTTTATGGAATGTTTTTCAGATACTCCATTTCTTCCAATATGTCACTTTCATAATGTTCTTTCGAGTATGACCAACTATGTATAAGGCATAGCATCCACATTGTTCATATCTGCATATTATATTCCCTGTATCTTCATCAAATATGATGAATATCTAATCTGGCAGGAATTCTTTAGCGTTCATGCATTCCATCCTATGGAGGTGAGAACTTAGCTTCATGATCAGAGCACAGGGTCAGTCATTAGTCTAACACCCCTGGAGCAGGTTTGGGATTGAGGCCTTTGCTCAGTGGTCCAAAGGTGACATGTCTCCTCTGCTGGCCATGGGATTTGAAATGGCAACCCTTCCACCCCAGACATTCACATGCACTTTTCTCTTGCCTTGATTGCAGGCTTACATTTTCATGCTGTCTGCCATGCCATTTCCTCTCTCCATCAGCACATTGCTCGCATCCCTATCTTCATCTCAGCCTGACCAGCCTTTGATCCAGCACAGCACAGTGTCACTGCTCTAAGACACTCCGACGTTCCCCAAGACGACTCCTTATCAGAAGATGATTCTGATCTTCTCTCCATCCATAGCTAGCGCAGCTATAATGTCACAAATCCCCTCGTCTGGCAGCTGAGTCGCTTATCTTTTTGGCCAGTCTTACTAGATCTGCAGGATACTGTATATTGTGCACCAGTGCACAGCACCGCAGTCAGCTAGGTCTGGGTCACCTAAGAAGGGATCAGACTGCTGTTCTACTAACGTCCCTCTCGTCCCCCAGTTCAGTAATTACTGAGCTATTGTTATGTGTACCTGATCCCTTAGCTTTTCCACACACCATTTCTGACTTCACACTGCTGTTAGGCAAGACCCTTGAGTGTTTCAGGGACAACAGATCAACAACTCAGACCTGCATCTCTTCCCGTGTAGGGGCTCTCTGCAAAATGTCATGGCCTTAGTTTTGCTACAAAATACCTGCAAAATACCACAGTCCTGTCGGTGTGTATGTTCTGTCTTGCCTGCATTTGCTCAGCTTCACAGTGAAGCACTAGTGGTTCAGGGCTTCAGTAAGTTCAGATGCATCCCAAAGTATCTCACTCATCTCATCCAGGTTCTTTCTTCTTTACCGGAAATAAACCATAATGCATATGGCAAAACATATGCTGTTCATCACGATTATAATTTATTATAGACTTGTAATGCAAAGGTGTGTGTGTGTGTACATATATATGTACATCTTTTATATATGCACATGGCTGATATGTATATGTACATCTTTTCAGTTTTTTATCTAAAGTGGTTCTATAACATGAAAAATTGTGAATAATTTATAATTTGATTTTGTTTTAGGGAAAAGGGTAGATTAAAGGATACAGAATTACTTCAACATTCATTCATTATTTTCCCTTGCCCTTTCATCTTGCCTTCATCTAGGAAAAATGCATGAATGAAAAGTACTAAAATTAACTGCATAAATATTTTCCCTAAATATATGCCGTTGTTGTATTTTCTTAAAGGAATAATCGCCTATTGGTTCAAACACTTTTCTGTATAAACCAATAAGAACGTCAACAGGCGAAAAAAACATGAAAGACCATAAGCGCCCTCTTGTGGTCAATAGTCTGTGACCTGTACTGTATTAAACCCTATAATTTTATGATAGTTCAAAAGTTTGTGGAAAAATATGATAATGAACGAAATCAAGCAAAAATCATGGCTGTTGTCCTACCCAAAAACAATACATTTAATCAGAAAAAATTATATATCCGATAACGAGCAAAAAAAAAAGGTAATACAGACGGCTATGTCTGACACAAACCAACGATAACTGAGCCTTCTTTCATAAAGTGCAATTGATTTTCATTCCCGTTTCAGACATTCAGCTCAGTTCAATTAAAGGAGGTCTGATGAGATGGTGCCAATATAGTAGAGAGTCAGCAGCAATCCAGATCAAAGTGAACATGTGGACCGTAGAAAGGATGCTAATGCAAGACCTGATCCCTCACTGGGTCCCGGTTCTGTACAACAGGAAGGGGCACTGCAGGCCTTTTATCTCCCTGATCAAGATCATGCACTTTCCATTCTGAAGTGCGCTTGAAGAAGCTTGCCAATTATGAGTTATTTTGTTGGGAGAAACAGGAGGGCCCGACACATTGTCTGCCCAAATCCCTTCTGGTTGTCTTTCACGCGGGCTTGGACAGTGCCGAGTCCCCTTTGCTCGATTCGTCTGTCATCTCCAGGGGCACTGCAACAATCGCCTTTAAGTTTATTTCTACTTTTTTCTCTCTCTAAAGCACAGAAAAATATGTTCTGAAAAAAAGTACCTTCTGCAGACCACTTTCACGCTGAAAGCTGAGCTTGAAGGAAGAAATGATTTCATATAACATTTTGCCGTTTGTTTAATAACAGTTTCACATTTAACCTGCCTGGAACTTCTATTTAATTTTGATTCTCTCTCTCACTCTGTGTGTGTGTGTGTGTGTGTGTGTGTGTGTGTGTGTGTACAGCAGTAAGTTTACCATGATTGCACACTATTGGACTCTCAAAGGAAATGACTTCTTAAAATACTACTAAATTACACTGGTATCTACATAACAGACACCACGAATAACTACTCATCTGGAAAGCACTTTGGAGAAAAGATTATTAAAGCACTTTTTCATAAATGTGCTAAACCCAGACCAGCCTTCCAGCTTTCACCATACACAAAGACATAACCATCACTTCTTTCAGACTTTCCATTCCTGGGCCGTATGGAAGAGTAGGTTCTTACCGGGGCCTCGGGGAACAATTTGATAAACTTTCTATAATCGGGTTTATTTCATTGCCCCGGGACACAAGGTGATGAAGAAACACTGTTTGTTTGTTTTTTTGCTTTGACAAAAGGAAGGCAATGAATGAGACGATGTTTTTTGCGCAAGACAAGTTTTATACTAATCTTTTTTTTCTGGAGAATATTGAGTTTTACAAATAATTGAATAACATCTGTTTAAATTAACAGAAATTTGTAATCTGATTTTTATTATGTGTAATTGGTGGCATGAGGTTACAGCATAAAATAAAGATAATATGAAGTAATATTATTACAAAAGTACAAACATTAAAACAGTTACACATTATTATATAATATTGGTGTTACATGCCTAGCCTCATCACCATTTCTTTCTGTGTGAATCCACTCTTGAAATGAAGGCTACTAATATTCACTGAAAAACAGTGAGCAAGGTGAATGAATATTTGCGAGATCTGCATCATTTTAAAAACACCTTTTACCAAAAAAGCCATAATCGTCGCGGCTAATGTTTTCCTTCATAGTGCATAGATTAATGGCATAATCTTTATTCAGATTGTACTTGCATACTTATTTATTTAATTATAAATAACAAATATAAAAACATAATTTCACGAATCTCTTGTCAGAGTGAGAATTTACCTTTCCACATTTGCAATAGACGATTCAAATACTTCGTATATTAATGTGTCTGAAATATAACCGATAAAGTTTCAAGATTCAATCTATTCAGTTACACGAACCTGAAGAAGAGGAGAAGAGAGTTTTTCTGCCATCTTGTGGTTACAATATGAATGGATCGATCGTTGTTTTGCAGTTCGGGGATGTGTAACTGTTTCAACTAATGCATAATTATGGGGGTTCTGTTCATTAACAGAATATTTATCATATCTTGGTTATAAACATGCCTTAAGTGTTTGTTTTGTTGAAAAACAACAGTTTATAAGAAAATATCAAAGATTTGGAAAAAATTCGGGAAAAAAAACATTCTTGATCTTCAGGTTGCAAACATGAAACAGTTAATGAATGTAAAAGCATTTACTTTGAACTGCCAGACTCGAGAAGCTGTTTAAAACACCAAATATTAATTATGCCCTACAGTAAAATGGATGACTGATTACCTACAGCGGTCAGATGTCCTTCACTTTCTGCGTTAAGCGTTACCTTGCTCATGTCCAAAGAGTCACTTATTGACAAAGTCGTTATTATTCCGCTGAATAAAAATGAAATACTTATTAATTACAACTTTCAATGTTAAAGGTACAATGAATATAATAAGAACAATTGGCCCAAACTCTTTTAAGCAGTAATTATCTAATCCCTGGAAATACTAAGTGTTGTCATATAGCAGAGCAGTGGGTCTTAAATTTATGTCTGTGTTAACATTATACTTGTTTATACTAATTTAAACCTGCAACCTCCCTCTGCTAAGAAGGCAGGTTGTCGGTCATTACTTGTTTATGGTAATAAAGCGGCGAGGATATTAGTTAACTGACTGTTAAAAGTATATGTCTTTACAATAAAAGGTGCCTTTTAACATGCACGGTCCCTGACCGGTTTGAAATGATCTAAAGTGATCGGCGATAAATGTTGCTAATCAAGCTTAAAGCCTGTACTTCGTCTCATCGCCTGGATTATCGCGCATCGTCTGTGTTTATTTATACCTGAACACCATATATAGTCAAAATTTAACTACAGAAAGACAATGACGGCAGATCTTATTTATGTCCATCCTGGCCAAAGCACATTGAAAAAGCAGTAAAGACATAGTCGTTACTATTTATGTGCAGAACACATTTTCCCATATGAAATAAATTAACCTGACTCCTTATTTTCACCCAAGCGGGTAAACAGGAATCTACACAAAATGTACTTACAGTGAAACAATTTCATCATGATTATGGTGATTTTATTAGTGCATTAAGACACCGGAGAAATACATAATCAGCTCATTTTGATGTAATACTTCCCATCGCTATGGTAACATTCTACGATATCAATGCAGGCAATGAGAGTTGTCTATGAAGGTTGATTTTCTATAGTTTTAATGAGACTTTCTGACACGCCGGTATTACAGATTGGCAAAAAAAAATAAACATCCATAGGCGCTTTGAAAACAAGACAGGAGACAGAGTGCAAAGAAAGCGATGGAAACATGTGGGCACACGAGCGTTTTCTAATGGTGTATTAAATATCCCTAAACATGCATTTCGGCTCTCAGCATCCTTCCACTAAGAGCCAATAAAGCCTTGTACTTCCTGTACTCAATTTCCCCCGGGAATTCAATAATGGATACGATCAATTAAACTCCAGTGCCTCGTGTTATTTTTCCCCTCTCGAACCCCCTGTAGCAATTCTGAGCGAAAGTGCAAGCCGGTGACATTTCAAAAAGTCTGAACGTGGAAGTCGGAAAGTACTTTTTATGCCACGTTAGTGTCTCTTTGCCCAGATGCATGTTAAGAAATATGCATTAAAATCTTAATGTTGCTACCCCCCAAAACACTCGGTCTATATCAGTCATACATTTACTGCCGGATGTTTAAGCTGAAGAAATGATTTACCTGTCAGACTTAGCGTGTTTCCGAAAGGCTTGGCTGGTTAGATCTTGGAATGACCTATATGTCTGTGGTTCCGCCGAAATTCCTTGCGCTCGTCTGGTCCTGGGTCCGATGATCTGAGCGCTCGGCAGCACCGACTGACATTTGTGCAGCTTTCTTTTCAGTTCATGGATCTCCTCTTCTTTCTCGGCGAGGCGTCTCTCCATGTCCATTATCCTCTCATCCTTCAGCACAAGGAGCTTGGTGAATTCTCCCTGTAGATCACTCATTTTCATTGAGTTTCAGCTCAAACTTTTCCTCGCCCCCCCAAGCCGGATCACGGGCGAACTGGCGACGTTGGAGATCCAGGAGCCTCCCGCTTTTACGAGTCGAAGAGCCCGCACAGATGGGCGCTGTGCTGGGGCTCTACTTACTGCTGAATAGACAGAGGAGGTGAACCCGGGAATAACGTTTAAAGCAGCCGGCGTTGGTGCGCCCAGTGCTGATCCTCACACCCGTGGGAGCCGACGGTCATCCGCCGAAGCCAATTAGAGATAGTTATCCCTCCTCCAAGAGGCTCGGTCACTTTATGATGGAGCGCAACGGGAGCGCGAATCGCAGCCGGCATCCAGCGTGTTTTCCAAAGCACGGGGGGGAAAAAAGCCAAGAAAAAAAATAATAAAAACTTTTGACCCAAGACTTAATGCCTGAAATAGCAGCAAACACCATGTGATCCAGAGGCTGACGTAGGGCCGGTGTAACCTGATCCAGTTCTTATAGGCTGCATGGGCCGGTACCTTCATTGGGGTCGCGCTCCTGTTTGTTTGCAGGCTCCGCTTTTATATCGTGAATCTCACGTGGTTTTCGGGAACGTTGCGTTTTCAGTTAGATGTGCACGATATGCCTTTTCATTAATTTTCTACACCGCCTTGTCCTACACAGGGGCGCATATCGCGTAAACTAGATTATGCATTATGCTTGCTGGTTTTATCTTATAAAATCTTTCGGTAAACTTGGTTTCTCGCACATATTATACGTTGTACAGGCACATTGCTTAATTTCAGTAACATGATTTATTACAAGAGTTGCCTGATGCCCAGAAAGATTAACTGAAATAGAAACCAAAAAAAAAAAAAAAAAAACATCTTGGGTAAATACGGTATGTCGCAAACAAGATTTATTCAGGCTTAGTTTTATACATTGGCACATGCTTGCTTTAATATTTGATTTACTCTTCTTCCTCTTTATTATTATTATTAGTGTTATAATAACAATTAGTAGTTTTAGTATTTCAGCACTTGTGGTAAGATGTACTAGCAAAATGCGGTACCTGATTAATAGTTTACTGTAGAGGATAAAATTATTGGGTTTGTGTAATATATACTGTACAGATGGATTGTATTTCTCTGGATATTTTTATCTGGTGTACTTTCCAGGAGAGAGCCGGAATGTCAAGAGCGGCCTTGTTAATCAATGCCCTACCCTCAGGTAAGTGGAGTTGCCCGTGACTTGCACTGCTAATACCGGTGGCAGATATTCTAATTATGCACAGATGCAAAACTTCCAGTCTATTCCTGTCTTAAGCTTCAATGGCAGTGACCTGGCTTCACAGACCCAGAGCGTGAATGGCGTTTGTGATCCCAAGTACATTCACAAAAGTGCAAACCATTCATGCAACTGCCAAGCTAGTTTGGGCACAAAAACAATAGTTTATGGAGAAACCCGCCATCATTACAGATAATAGAATATTATGACAAAGTGCAGATCAAGTACAAAACTAGATTAATGTGTAATTGCAGCATTTGTCTGGACAGACAGGAAGTACACGCCTTCAGCTGCAGTATAGCTCTTACACTCAGACCATTAAACAATTCATATGAGTAAATAAATGTATAAGAATCCACATTAATGAGATTCAGCAGAAAATGGTAACTGGACTTTGAATGAAATACGTTTAAGCCTCAGGAGAGGAAGTATGTTCCACCCTCGAAGTATCAATCAGTGAGTATTTTGTTTGTAAAGAGTTAGCAGTATTACTAAACAGATAACATGTTTAATCACTGTTTGTACCCAGGGAAATAGCAGTCTGCCAAACAGCTGGATGTTCGCGATGTGCCACCCATTCTGGAGCAGAAGAAGAAAATGTATGGACATTTCTGTAGAAGTGACACTGGTCAGTGGATCCGCATTCTGGTTTCAGATCAGAGTAATATGATTGGACCTGACAGTGCTTAGTGGTAAGTTTAGCTGCAAGACAGTGCTGATGGTCTAGGGCTAGCGGGGGGGGCGGGAGGGTGTGTCTCTGTATTTCATTCAGTGAACTGCAAGACCCTTTCCTCCCCTTTCATAAAAACCTTCTTTGGAACACAGCTCACATTTTATATTAATATATTAATTGTTATACATAATCCTGCCATTCAACTTCCAACAACATTTTCAGTAGCGGATTTGTCGAAGGGGGGGGAGGGGGCAGCATATCCCAGGCAGAAGGCGGGGGCACACCCTGGACCGGATGCTAATCCATTAATATTATCCATCCATCCATCTTCCAACCGCTTATCCTGTTCAAGGTCGTGGGGGGCGGGGAGGGGGGGTGTCCCAGCCAGCACAGGGCCCAATGCAGGGGATGCCAGGCCATTTACACTATGATACTCTGAATTGCATGACTCACTCCATGGATGGTTGCCATTCTGGTATTCTTTGCATAGCTATTAATCTGATTTTGTGATCGGCAGTGATGCTCGTGGTCATGAAGTCCAGTGACCAGTGCTGTTTAACTCAGGACGTGAATGAGACATTATCTTAAAAATCTAGCCTGATTGTGCAACACATTATAATCCCCAGTCTGCAGTCACGCTGTGTTGAGCGTAGCGCTTGTAACTTTAAAAGAAGCTCGGTATTTTTTTAAGTCCATTTAAAACCAGGTAAAAGAAGATGTATAACATTTTCATTGTTGCCTCTGTTTGTTGCCTGTATGCAAAGGGATTCACCCTGTTTCCGTAATCGGCTTTTTCCAGCACATTACCTGTGTCACGCTGGGCAAATGTGAATGTAATTCATGCTCTGTCCTGGTCCTGCGTAAAGAATGTGTTTGGCGCCAGTATTATCTTCAGTTACCAAGAGAGGCCCGGGTAATTCACAAAATGCAAGCATTACCAAGCATCGCATCAGAATAAACAATTGCCCCCCGAATTTCCAGTGGGGGGATCAGTTTACAGGAGAGCCTGGGCAGACATTAGTCATCCTCTTCCTGTAACGCTTGCCCCCCCCCCTAGTCGAAACCGAAGAGGGTGTCCAAGTGGAGACAGCATTTTTTTCGAGATCAATACTGTTTATTCCTCGTGCTCTTCCAGCAGAAATCCTCTCCAAGGACGGACTGGGCCTCATCCGCGGCTGTTATTCTGAGATGTAAAAAACGGACACGGTAACTGCAGACCGGTAGCTGCTCAGGTGCCGCGCGGACTTCCAGGTGCTGCTGAATGACGTAATGGTGCCTCGTCCTCATTCCCAAACACCATAGGGCTGCTTCACAAATAGAGGGGAAAATCCTCTGCATTAAACTGGCATAATTAAAAGATTTTACAAATCCCCAGGTCTCAAATAAGATGCCTTTTGTATGCATAAAAAATACGCCGTCTCTAAACATATTTCCTGAATGAACTGCTGATTATTCAGAGTTTTTATTTTGAGGTATAATTTTGCTCTTGATTCTTGCGACTGTCAAAGACCATTTTTTTTGCCTATTTATAATAAGGCAGCGCTGGGCTTTCAGTGTCTTCGTCTCCCAGTTGTGCGACACACTCAGCACAAGCTGCCCTTCTTATGCTGTTCTTCTGAACAGAAGCTCATATTCCCCGATTTGGTGCTTCAGCTGGTTTCCCTTCTATTTTAAGTAACTTGCCAGCTTAAAAAGACAGAAAAGGGAAATTTTTTCATGGGGCTTATGTGTTAATGGGCTGCGGGGTGTTCAAAGGACCTTTTTGAATTGGTGCAAAAATGAAAGCAGAATTTTTTTTTAAAAAAAGGTAAAATGGCTAACTAGTGATTTGATGAGCTCTGCGGCACGTAATTGGCGTGTTAATGCGTTTTTTTTGCCCCTGTGATTCACCTAATGATGGATATTGTGAGGAATTAGCTTATTCCATCACCGTTCCTCATTGTCTCTGGGCTGTTGCAGATCCAGTATAAATCCAGATTAGACAGACTGAGTAGACAGGATATATATATATATATATATATATATATATATATATAATAGGATATTTATTTAACTTAGAATCGGATGCTTTTACGGATACTGTAAACTCACACACCCATTTTCTGCCAGCACATTCTAGAAAGACAGAAATCTTATAGACAATAAATTATGTCCATTTAAGAATTATCTAAATAAATACATTTAGATATTTATTAAAATGTATAATATGTATTATTTTAGAAACTTTGCAGGAATAAATATTTCATTTGTTTAAAGTATGAAGGAAAAACCTATTAAATGCAAACTGATTAAATGGAGAAAAAAAAAGACATTTAAGGTGTGTGTAAGAAAAGAAGCAGATGGACTAAAGTCACTGGAACAGGAATAAACTTCGAAAAAGGATTTTAATACACCCTGGTAGCAATGACAGCAAACTCCCTTGTCTTGATGTTGCCGAATAACAGCCTAAGAGCAGGTGTGATAAAACAGAATTAGGGCTTTTCGAAAAAGAGAAAGAAAAACAAACCTTGATATCACATTTTATGAAACAGTGCATGTTCCTCTAGCTGCTTTCTGAGCAGGTGTTATTGCAGTGCGGATCAAGGGAGGTAAGACGGATGCATGTCCTGCGATTACCGGCGTGTCCGCGAGCCGGAGCTCACAGAGAATGTGCTGCAGGCTACGCACACTCGCTGTTCTTTTTTAGCGTTACGTGACATTTGATACGGTGCCTCATCGGTAAAGGCCATAAATCTTATCTCCATTTAACATCAAGCGGGTTATAAATTATTTATCGCAGCTGCGAACCTCGTTATTTCAAACAAAGAGAGATTCAGAACTGGAAGGTATTTAGTGATTCTCTCTGATGGGGACCCTTGATCTCCTAATGCACTGGGCTTTAATTGAGAGCAAACCGGCTTCTCGCGTGACATAATGCTCTTCTGGGTGGACCATGTGTTAGCTACTTGAGAGCCATCAAAATATGGGCATGTCTGTTTCTTTCAAGCTGTGTATGAATTGTGGCCCAAAGGCACGCAGGGTGGGGGCTACTGGAGTCCATTTATGGGGCCATTTAGTCATGGGCACATAGAGGGGCGGGGCCACAGGGACGCTGGCCCCAGCTGAAAGCTGATTAGCCCCTGGAGTGCTCCCTTCCTGTCACTCACCAGTAGAAAACATATCATTGGCTAATGATAAGGCTACCCCCACTGTATGATTTATGGCCCGTCTTATCCCCACCCCTTTAAAACACCCTAGGATCACCCCTGAATCATCCTGTTGGATGTTTGGGTCCAAAAGGAAAGGATAGGACCACCAATAAGAGTCACACGGTAGAGCAGTATGCGTCACATGAACAAGACAGTGTTGAAACCCTATAAAAATTACATCAGGGCTTCTAGCAGGGTCCCAAAACAAATGGGATGCTGGGATTTCTATGCCCGAAGACAAAAAGATCGGGGCTGGAGGCAGATGGGAGAAAACGCAGCTTGGATGGGACAGGGCAAGGCAGTCCTGTGAATCTTCAGGTAGGAGGCTGCCTTCCGGGACCGTGAGCCAGCAGCACTGCGGATCGCACCGTCTCACGGCCAAAAGAACATAACACATCCCCTCCCTCCCTGACGCCGATCCAGGTCTCGGCTCTGACCCAGCACGACCGCTCGTTAGCGCTCGTCTGCCTAGCTGGTGGCTTCATCCGGGGCAGCTTCCGATGTCACGCCTTGGCGGTGCCAAAGCCGGCTTCCCGCTGGCGTGTGCGGCAACAGCGACGGCGCAGCTGGAGTGTAAATACCGAAGCTGCTGGTCTAGGCGCGCGATGAACGGAGGCCTGCAGGCTGCGGCCTATTACATCAGGATTCAGTATTCATTTCAACATTTAAAACATGTGCCAAATACTCGTGATGTAACCCTTCTTATGGGTTCCCCCATACACAATAATAGTATTCCATAATGTTTAGCTGCTACTAAACAGCATATCAAGTAATGTTCATTGCATTACAGCGGGTATTTTTTATTGATGATTTAAAATTGTTGTTATATATGGCAGGTATGCTAAGTAAACTGATCTTAATGAGACAATTAATATTTGTAAAATGCAAAAATAAATCATCCATCAAGATAGACCTGAGTTGGCTCTAATTAAAAATAATTATCGAATCATCATCATTGTTCCGGTCATTGATGCAGGACAGTGTTTTTTTTTTTTTTTTTTTGGGGGGGGGGGGGGGTGCTGACGCCCATTACAAAAAGCACAGGGGACACTGAGGTCTGGATGACAGTCTGTCACAGGGGCACATACATTCAGACACACAATCTAGTAACAATAATCCAATAACAATAAAAAGTAACAATAATCCTCACCACAATTATAATAAAAGGCAATTCTACGATTTGACCCTGTGCTCAGTCCCTAGTAGGGTAGGCAAGCTGGTGGGAATTTGACGATAAAATTTGTATGAAATCCGTACGAAAAGGCGACTAATCGGCAAGTGGATTTTAAAAACTCAGGCTTCTGAAACTCCCTTAAAATAGGGCTAAAAAATCACCTGTGATTATAATACGTAGCAGTTCCTTGTCATTGTCAAATAAAGCGACGTAAGGGAAACGAGAAAAACGTTTATTCTCCGATAAATCGAATAGCTACTGACCAAGTGTCTCAGTGTGTTGTGTCTTTGTAGCACTCGCAGTGACCTCCTTGTAACCCCTATCCGCGTCTGGGTGACGATTACTTCCCGGGACAGCGTGTTTTTCTTGAGAATGGAAACCATACCTATTTGGAAGGTCCCTCTCGCTGAGGGGCCATGGGGGCGATCGGGTTCGCTGAGCGCGGCCCGGCACGGCCGCTGTTTTTCTGGCGTCCCCGTGGAGAGAGGTGTCCGCCGCTAATAATAGCCATGAGCAGCCGGTGAGAATGTCATGAATTGTTTAACGTCGGAGCGTCCTGACTCTGCCCCGGCGGTCAGCCCACGGTGTTGTCATTCCACCTGTCTTCATGAGTGGTCGGGCGAGCGCTAGAGGGAACATTCTTGAAAGCACTCTTCATATTGGCACCCCCCACAGGCCTTTAAATAAATGGAATTTCTGCAGGACATGGATAATTACAACTTAACATAAAGGATGCAACAGAAATTGTTTGGAGATTGTATTCTTCAGTGTAATTTGACATGGAATTAGACCTTTTATGATAGAAAACAAAGACTAAATCACTAGGCGCTCTCTCACTGGAAACTCTCTGAAGTAGCCACTTCATGTCATTTTTCTACCAGAGTTTTAAGCATGTGTTTTTACATGTTAATACTCCGGTCACAGGCCGTAATGCCTGTCAGATTTGCTCCGGAGTACATAAACCACATTAATGGAGTTATAAAAATGGCTACGGTGACGAAAATACGATGACAGGCTGAATGGTCTAAACTCAGGGTCTGTCATTTTCGCTTCTTAGAAGAACGTAAGATGTTCTTTCATTTTCCTTGGACTGTAAATGCAGGACTGACATATTTTACAGAAGACTTATTTTTTTCAAGATTATGGCTCTATATATATATATATATATATAGAGAAAATATATATATATTTTTTTTTTATTTTTTTTTTTTACTTTTTTTGGTAAGGTGTGTTTAAAAGTCAATAAAATCATGCAGCAAAGATGTTTTTCTGCATAAGTTTTTCTGCATTAATTGACATAAGGTGGGAAACATGGTGTAGAAGTTTTCAGCCAGGGTGCAGCTAAGAAATTTTGGGCCCCTTACCCAAATGTCAGCTTACCCTTCCCCCCCCCCAGTGAAGTGCTGAGGGCCCTGAATCTGCCAGGGTATCCATGCCCCTCCTGTGGCCCCTGTAAAGTGCTGAGGGCCCTGAATCTGCCAGGGTATCCACGCCCCTACTGAGGCCCCTGTGATGTGCTGAGGGCCCTGAATCTGCCAGGGTATCCATGCCCCTCCTGTGGCCCCTGTAAAGTACTGAGGGCCCTGAATCTGCCAGGGTATCCACGCCCCTACTGCTACCGTGCTCTTCAGTAGTGGTCTACTGGAACCCAGCCACGCCTTGGAACACAAGACATCAGGCTGACCCAAAAAGCAATCTGGCACAAAGAGGACCCCCTTGAGGCTCAGTGCTCCGAGATCAGACTCCGAGAAAGCCTGGGGGGGGGGGGGGGGGGGGGGGGGGTGTATTACTAGAGGTCACAATTCATAATGCCATGGGGTCTACAGTCCAGAGTGCATTCACCTCAATGAATCTGTTATAAAAGTCAAGTTTCCGGGGGGGAAGTGAGTGAACGATCAATAGGATCAACCACTCCTGGCAGCCTCTCAGAACCATGGAGCTCTGCTCCCACAGGATATGCAGTGGTTAGGAAGAGAGGAACCCAGAGAGCCATCGCAGTCTACCTCATAGCCACCGGATGGCTGTCGATATTTCAGCTGGCGCTGCATTTCATCCGCACTTTTGAGGCCATTTGGTGCCAGAAACACGCTAAGCTACATGAGGGCAGAATACACGCTAAGCTACTGCTGACAGAAACAAGCTAAGCTATGTGACGGCAGGGCACGCGCACAGCTACTGCTGACAGAAACACGCTAAGCTATGTGACGGCAGGGCACACGCACAGCTACTGCTGACAGAAACACGCTAAGCTATGTGACGGCAGGGCACACGCACAGCTACTGCTGACAGAAACACGCTAAGCTATGTGACGGCAGGGCACACGCACAGCTACTGCTGACAGAAACACGCTAAGCCACGTGACAGCAGGGCACACGCACAGTTACCGCTAAAAGAAACACACTAAGCTATGTGACGGCAGGGCACACGCACAGCTACTGCTGACAGGAACATGCTAAGCCACATGACAGCAGGGCACACGCACAGTTACCGTTAAAAGAAACACGCTAAGCTATGTGACGGCAGGGCACACGCACAGTTACCGCTAAAAGAAACACGCTAAGCTATGTGACGGCAGGGCACACGCACAGCTACCGCATCTCAGTTTATTTTTTATTCCACGACTGCACAAAATAAACATCACAGTTGATGACACTGCTGTTTCCCCACCAAGATAAATGTTCACCTCTGACTTCTTCTTCATCGTTTCACTTCTTTGACAGTTTAAGGTAGCCGCCTAGAATAAACTAGCTGCAAGCCAGCACCCTGGCTTCACAGCGGTTGGCCCGAAACGAGCGGCGAGCGGTCCACACAGTTCCGTTGAGTTCTGAGAGTAACGAAATTAAAAAATAAACGGAACTGAAGGATGCCTGACTTCTGACAGGTTTAGGCAGCTCTGTGCCATAGTCTGTCAGGCCTTGGGTACACTGCACAGGATGACCTGCACTGTCGTGTCATTCTCACTTCTCCAAGCGCATTTCCAGATCCTGGCTGGAAAACTCCCCCCGAAAACTGGCAACACATGTGCGCACCACAAGATCCGTCCCCTTAATCAGCTTTACTCTCACCCTGCTCTGTCCAAGGGCATGCATCATCTTCAGCATTTCCCGACACTTCCCAATGTTATTGCTAAGCATGCGGGCAGAGTCAGGGCCGACCTTCAAACAGGACTCTGCGGAGTCCTTCTCACTTGGTGTATGAGAGTGAGAAAGGCGAATCAGGCCAGGAGAGTCCTCTTCATCTGTGATTGATCATCAGAGTTCACCAACCCCTGGTCCTGGGAAGGGGCGCAGTGTCAGGTCACAAACCTCAGGTGACCTCTTCAAGGGAGGGAGGGGGGGGGGGTACATTATAATGTAGCAAACTTTGCTGAAATACTCCAAGATCAAGCTCTGCTTTACAAAACCAGTCCAGAAAACTAGACTAATAAAGTATGGGCACTGCTTAAAACCCCAACCGTTGTGGAAATATTTATTCATATTTTATTTTCTTTACAAAGCCTCACCACAGGGGGGCGCTAGGTCTCGCACAGCTCTACCCTGTTTTACAAGGTTATGACATAATGATGCTAAGTGGCTAGTCTTTGGTGTGCTTCCTCAGTTTGTCCTTTGAGGGACCTCACCATTGAATGCTCACAGTGAATCTTAAAGACCTAAAAAGCAACCATCTGCACCAGGCGTATATTTCCATTAAATACATACATTCATAAATAAAAGTTTGATTTCTTAGCATCGTGCGCATTTTCTGTTGATTGAACTTGATTAAATGTATGCTATTTATTAGTCAAATTGCCCATTTGCACTTGGTGACTGCTAAGGGGCCATTAAAGCTGCAATCTGGATTATGCTACTCGTACATCTAAAGCAAAACCTCTCAGCGTTAATAACCTTCTGTACTTCATGTACAGCGTCTGTAATTATCATGTAATGCATGTCGCAAACGAGCGTTGATTTGCAATTAATAATCCACAGCTCATAAAGAAAATGTCAGGGGTGCCTGTAACCAAAATAGCTACCACCTCAGGGTTTCTCTGGAAACCACCCCCCCTAAAAAAAAAGTGAAAATAGTCGAGATGAAGTTTTATAGAAAGGCGGTTCCCCAAAGAAGTTGCAGGTAGGTCGGTGTGACACCAGGAGTTACCAACGCAAAAGGCCGAAGCCTCGAACATCTGGATAGCAGCCGGCCAGGCAGCGGCGCTGGACCCAGGTAGGGCTGCCCTGGGATCACGCCATATTCGCAGCAGTATCTAACTCAAACAAACAAGGGTCCCAGACAGCAAACACAGCGACACGACAACATCTGCAGTAGCCTGTTTACCTGGTCAATCATTGGTTTTGCTGGACACAGCGAGGAAGGACGGAAAAAATAAAAGCAGGAGGTGAAATGAATGGTTCGTCACGTCGGCTGACTTGACGAGCTTTGGAACCGATCGTCTTTGATCAATCAAAATGATGAGCGTCGTTGGTGTGTAATGTAAGCTGGCCATTGTTTCGAAGATAGCCCCCCCCGGCCCCCCCCAGCCTATTCATTGACTCTATCAGTCTGATGTAGTTTTTGGTCATGCGATGAGTCAGTGACCGAGAGCGAGATGCGAAGCCGAGGGCCCCGTTCTGCCAGTCGGAGGCGTGATCCCTCGTTCCGGTGGAAACTGTGCCGGCCAGGGTGTTTATTCAGTATCGCACACAAAGCCGGCCGTGGCTGTTACATCTCCCACCATGTGGACGGACACATCGTGCCACACCGAGGCTGAAAGCACTATGGCTTTGCTCCTGGACAAAGGGCCCCCACAGCTAAAGGGCAGGAGTGTGGGTGGGAGGGATTGGGGAGGAGGGGGGGGGGGGCAGAGATAGTGCTGGTTAACGTTTAACCCACTGGGCTTGTAAAGCAACCTCAGGACAGTGCACCTTTGGAGTTTGATATTATGTGATTACAGAATCACCCCAACGACACGGTGCCAGACTCCTCCAGAATGAACGTGTGAGTGGTCCGAGCGGGCAGCTCCGAAATTGCTCAGGTAAGCCTCCGCGCTAGAGCCGACATCCCAGGGGGCTGGTCGTTCTTTCGGTTCCCTGGATCCTCTTTTAGCTGCCGTTCCTTTTTCTTCCATTGGGCTCTGCCGGTCACCTGTAAGCAAACACGGTAACCAAAGCTGGGGGTATGGAGTACTTAAAGACATGGTTAGATAGAGTTAAAACTCAGAAAGTAGTATGTTTTGTGGCACTCTGGTGCGGGTCATAGATGTAGTGATATTATGTTTGTTACGGGGATGTAATATAAAATAAAATGGTGATTAGTGAGATCTTGTGAAGAATAAAGGTTAACACAGAGTATTTTTACCTTTTGCGATAGTTCATTCCTTTCGAGATACATCGACAGTCAGTTCCGAGAGTGTTTTCAACAATTTTACTTCACATGATGCAGGAAATGGTAGCTATTGAGGTGTCGTTTCTTACGTTGGAGACAAATATATGGAAAGTCAAATGGCCTTTTTCTGAGAATGTGTGTGTGTGTTTTTTTTACAGTAAAATTTAAACTGGGGCAAATGGATACTTACGGTATTGGGATTGATTTGCACCGACGTATAAAGTAGAGCAGATTGATTGTAGGCAGCAGTGAAATGACTCTTAAGTAAAACTAAATTGCCACCATCCAGGAAAGGTGTTACAGTGAGTTTTTTGATAAAACGGGCCTAGTCTCTGGCCTTCAGCCTCATGTGTGTTTAGCTTCAGTCAACAAACATTAGAAAAGAAGGCATTGATTGCATGCAGATAAGCGCCTGTCTAGTTATCTTGTTTACGCAAACGGTAACCAAGTTGTCTCGGAAAAGCAACGGCAGAGCTAATGGAACTTGTGCGCCAGTCCTCTCCTTGAGAGCTTTCCATTTTAATGACACCCTCTTTATCAGTCACCAAAAATAGACAGTATTATGCTTCTTTGTCACCATCCCAGGTAGCTTCATACCGGACTGAAACGGTAATGTAACTTGAGTAGCATAAATGCATCGTGTTTTTTCCTTTTTTCCTCTCACACGGTAGGTAAGAACCCAAAAGACCGAGACGCCTATTTCGAAGCCAAGCTAATGGTTTTTTAAGCAGGGTCCGTCGTCTGCCGGAATAATTCATCGGTCCAGCTACCGTCTACCTTAAACGTAAGGACTTTAAGAAGACCCTCAAATGACATTGGCCAGTGGCCTCCAGCTAGCAGCTCCGCTCCGCTATCAGTTTACATCGACCTGCGGTCAGCCTGAGCTCGAAGGGTAATTCTGGTGTCTTCGGTCATATTTGCACTGCCAGCATGATGGCCCGCCCTGCGAGGGGTGCTATTGAGCAAAAGATTCAGATATCCAGGGCGACATGCGGTTCCGCTGCCGTCCCCCCACCGGGTTTTGGCCCGGGACCGATTACGTTCACACTCTCTCCGGTGCGGTAGAGTGCGATCATCACAACTCGATACCATCACAGCTGGATGTCCTGTCATCCATTACCAAAATGGCCGACTTCGTCACACACAGGGTTAAATAAAAGTGAGGACAGCAGGACAGCTCATGCCTACGACAAAAAAACGGCATGTTTAAAGTGGGCTGTATTACCATTTCTTCTATATTTAAAAGTGTGAATGTGCATCTAGCATCCAGTTGTAATGATTCTGCCTTGAGGGGACACGTTACTAGTGGTAAAACCCTTTCAAGAAGAGACTTGGTAGTGACCCATATATTTGGTCTGGTTCAGTTAATAATTAGGCAGCAGTCCTTGACTGAAACACACTGTTCTCTCACATTGTATGTTTATTAACGTGTACAGAGATAGTTGATTTTTTATTTTTTTTTTTGTCAATCCACTCTCTATTTTTTATGGTTCCATCCATGAATGTGGGCAGATACCAAAAATAGATCTTCAAATTAAAATTAAATTGAGATTATTGTGATTTTTTTTCCCTGGTGATGGAGTGTTGGGAAGGCTTTAAGCAGGTGACAGGGTCAAACCATGACACGTGAGAAACCCCGGTTTCCCGTGGGTGGTGTGTCCAGGGCATGACCGACTCGTGTTTTTCTCGCTCTGTCATTCACATGTCTCGAACTTTGATTTAATTTCAGTGAGCACCGTTAATTTCACTGATTTATTGCTGATAATCACTCACAATGGAAACCAATCAAAAATCCGGGGATGGACTGACTGGCATGCAGAAAGAGGCAGCGCTGCGCTCACTCATCCAGCGCACGGGATATCGTTTGCTTCAGGTAGGAAGCTGATCTCCATCGCCCGCTTTGGCATCGTGGCCGGGGGGGGGGGGGGATTACGGGAGGGGGGCTGCTGGGATTGTGGCGGAAATGGGTAACCAACATATCAGCGTTGCTCTCAAAGTTTCCTTCCCCTCTCTGCCTTAACATTGATTTGCTGTCCATCACCACTCAGTTATTTCATATCAGTGACGTGCTCTAGAGTTTTTTTTCCCTCAAAAGTACTATGTGTGGATTAAATAAGATTACTTTACGAGTATGATCCGAGCAATAATAACACAGGGTGTGCACTGCCATCTAGTGACAGGAAAGTGTATTGATATTAGTGATTATCCGACGGAAATCGGTGTGAATCCTTACTAATATAAAAAATTTAATATATAATTTCGAAGAAAATGTATCTAAATTAGATTATCTAAATTGCAGGGAAATGTATTGCAGTGCATTAATATGTATCTATATACAAGTAGGAAATGGAGCAGGACAGAATATTTATTTGGTATGTGGCTGGGTGATTCAGCTCGTTTCTATTAACAAAATCAAAGAACAGGCGTTGTCTGTAAGTGAAGAAGTAACAAAGAGCGTGTTAAGCAACAGAGAAACCTGCATTTTGTTTTTTTTCCAATGGCTTTATTGACGTTGGTTTTTTAAGCTACTGTGGTTTAATGTGTCATGCTCGTGCTGTAATATACTCCGTGACTGCAGGACAAATAATGAGACCCTTGTAGCCGCCCCAGGTTCTCTGTGGAAAAGTACTAGCAAGCAACAGGTCGAGTCTAACAATCAACCACAAGCACATTCGACGCGTGTTCCTCGCTGTGATGTTTGTAATGGCTCGGTGCTTATGGGCAATGTTACTACGGGCAACCCAGCTCAACGGTACGACGCAGTCTGCCACATAGAGGCAGTTTTTTTTTTTTTTTGCAAAACAGCAAAGTAAACGTCACACGCTACCGTGAAACAAAGAATGTACACACTTTTATATATGGTAAATTAGTTGTAAGTGAGCATTGTATGTTAATGTCCTGCAAAACCGGTCACTTCTGTAATTGTTATGCTTGATCGAAATGCTTAAATTAGGAATGTTCATGGCAAGGGTGCCATAAGGGGGGGGGGGGGTTAAAAAATTTGGAACATAATTGGATTGTTTTGGCATAGGGGCCCAAAATCTCTAGCGGTGTCCCTGGTTCAAGGACACATTTCTGATGTTTTTTTAGCCTTTGGTATAAATCAGTGGCCTTTAACTTCCAAGGCAGATTTGACAGCTAGCTGCAATAAATAAACGATAAATGACTAACTGGGTTCACTTATGGGAATGTTTCACAACCCAGTCCTCAGAGATCCACAGCGGTCCATGTTTTTGCTCCCTCCCAGCTCCCTTCCAGGCAGTCCAGATAGTTGACATTTCTGCCGGGAGCTGAGAGGGAGCAAAAACATGGACTGTCTGCGGGTCCCCAAGGACCGGACTGGGAAACACTGTCTATCATAGATGCTGCGCAGCCTTGATGGGGCATCCTTCCCCATGATGAAGTTCCGCATTATGTTCACAGGAGAATGGGCAGAGGCGGTACGGTGGCCCACCCCCAGGATGGGAAGGCCCTCCCCCTGAGAAGGGCAGCGAGATCTTCGTGGGGAAGCTACCCCGAGACCTCTTTGAGGATGAGCTGGTGCCCCTCTGTGAGAAGGTATGGGCTGCTTGCTGTCATAAGCCCAGGCTGGTAACTTCTGAAGGACGAGGCACCTGAGAGACCAGAAGGCCAAACCATGTGCCATACTTGCCCAGACACCACCTAGTGTCTGACAGACGGCTTGTTTAACAGTTCGGGAAAATCTACGAGGTGCGGATGATGATGGATTTCAACGGGAATAACCGAGGCTACGCGTTTGTGACCTTCAGCACCAAGCAAGAGGCCAAGAACGCTATGAAACAGCTTAATAACTATGAAATAAGGTGAGGGCCTTTCAGCAGAATGAACATTCAGCTCCTCACACTCCACATTAATGTAGGTTTCAGCGCAGTAGACGGAGATAGATATTGAGTCTTCTATATTTGAACTTAAAGCAAATGTAATAAAAAAAAATCACTGGAGTGAGGACACATCATGACTTTTCATGCACATGATTTTGTGGTTGGAAGATGGATTGGTGGATAGGATTAATGAATGTATGGATTAATAAATGGATGAACGGATGCATTACTGGATGGAGAGGGATGGACAAATGAATGGATGGCTGGATGGAGGAATGTGTGATGGATTAATGAATGGGTGGCTGGATGGATTTGGTATCTTGAGCTCTTTCCATGATGCTCCACAGGAACGGAAGGCTTCTCGGTGTCTGTGCCAGCGTGGATAACTGCCGCCTGTTCGTCGGGGGCATCCCAAAGACCAAAAAGAGGGAGGAAATCCTAGCAGAGATGCGGAAAGTGACGGACGGCGTAGTGGACGTCATTGTGTACCCCAGCGCCGCGGACAAGTCCAAAAATAGGGGCTTTGCTTTTGTGGAGTATGAGAGTCACCGGGCGGCGGCCATGGCGAGGCGCAAGCTGTTGCCAGGTGATACCCGCGGACGGGGCGGAGCCCATGGCAACCAGCATGCATGGACTGTGGAACTGAGGGGGGGGGGGGGGGCACCTTTCTGAAGCATCATGAAGAATTCAGTAATGAGCAATCACACTAAAATCACCTACAAATAATTTAATGCAAACCCGTAAAACTTGATTAATAAGACCAAATTATATCAGTGTTTTTTTTTTGGCTAATTCAGGTCCAGGGAGTGAAAGTCCAGACCAAGATTTTGCTTCAACCAACCAGCTGAGTACAAAGCGTCACAGTCACAGAGTACTCAGCTGGCTGGGTGAAACTAAATCGTGGTCTGGATTTTGCCTTTCTGGACCTGAACTACCTACCTCTGGATATATCTGGGTTTTTCGGTGGGCATGACTTTAAATCTCTCCCCCCACCCACCCCAGCACCCTCATGCCTGTCCTTATTTAGAGGCGTTCCACACTCCATGACGGCACAAACAGGAAATATCAACAAATGTCATTTAGCTCAGATGTTCATGAAGTAGCAGCTTTCTTAAAAGACTCAGCTGATCCAGCTGAAGATCTTATGCATTATCGTTAGATGAGCTGTGAGAGGGGCCCAGTTCGGCGGCAGACATGATTCATCGCTGCGTTTCTCCATGGCTGAATCACAGTTTTCCATTCTGACTGTCTGGTACCAATGACATGCTCCATGGTGCAGGGCGGATACAGCTTTGGGGGCACACCATCGCGGTGGACTGGGCGGAGCCAGAGGTGGAGGTAGATGAGGACACCATGGCCACAGTGAAGATCCTCTATGTGAGGAACCTGATGTTGGCCACCACAGAGGAAACCATTGAGAAAGAGTTTAACAGCGTTAAGCCAGGTCAGTAGGCTTTAAATAACTCGTGTGTGTGCATATATTACATGTTTTTGGTTTTAGGTTATATATTTACAACAATCATATGATTATTATAAAAGCAAATCAGAATTAAAGTAAACCTTTTCGGAATTATACTGGCTGTAAATTGTAAAGTTTACAGTTGAGGTAATGAGAATTTTAAGGGGGAAAAAAAAGCGATATTTACAATTTGCATGGCAAGAAGTATTCGAGGACAAATGTTCTCCAATCCCATAATGCTCTGCTGTCCTTTCTGCTTAAATGTGTCAAGGGTATGAAAGGCCACTTTGCTTGCAGGGACTGTGGAGAGAGTGAAGAAAATTAGGGACTATGCTTTTGTCCATTTCACCCAGAGAGAGGATGCAGTAAACGCCATGAATGCTTTGAACGGAAAGGTAATCACAGTCACACTTCATTCATACAACAGTGATTCTGTTATTTTTTGATCAAACTTCACCAAGTTAATCTATTGATCTACTATACATTAGTGCCCTAATAGAATAGAATAGAATAGAATAGAATAGAGCTTCAGGTATGGTAAAATGCAAGTAAATGGAATTGATACCAGAAGTGATAGAGAGAAATATAAAAATACACATGAAATGTACAATGAAAATGTATACTTATATACAGGAATAGGAATAAATATGTGGCAGTAAGAATGATAATTAGATGAATGTGTAAGTATAAAGTTATATATTATATTAAGTATAATGACTATGCCAAATAAATGTATACTGTACGCAGAGTTGGGTAATTCAGGGCCAGAGAGTAAAAGTCCAGACCGGGATTTTGTTTCAACCAACCAGTTGAGTACTCAGTGACTGTGACTCTTTATGCTCAACTGGTTGGTTGAAACAAAATCCCGGTCTGGACTTTTACTCTCTGACCCTGAATTACCCAACTCTGACTATACATATATGCATATACAAAATCTAATGAATGTGGTGTATAGTGATGCGTGCCTTTAGTTATAAAATAGCGCACAGCAGCTGTAGACGTGAAAGATAACGGAAACATAGCGGAATGGTCAGGTTTTGGCAGGGCCTGGTAATGACCCTGGCCAAGCAGCTCTTTCTCAGCCTTGAAGTAAGTAACATCTGACATCAGACACATGATAAGCTCTGTTGTATTTATTCGGATGGCATTTTCTAAAGGTGCTGGACGGCTCCCCTATCGAGGTGACCTTGGCTAAGCCCGTTGATAAGGACAGCTATGTCCGTTACACTCGGGGCACAGGAGGACGCGTCGCCGCCCTTCTGCCAGGGGAGTATTCCTACACGCTGGGGCAGGTGTACGATCCCTCTGCCGCCTACCTGGGAGCGCCCGTCTTCTACGCCCCGCCGGCATACGCCGCTATCCCTAACCAGTTCCGCTTCCCAAGCGCCAAAGGCCACGTTGGCGGCCGGAGCCTGGTACGCGGCCCCTCCGTCAGAGGTGGGTCCCCCATCCCGCGGACACTTAGTCACATGGCTTACCAGCAGGTGGCGCTGCTCATCACTTCCAGGCAGCTGCCGGTTTACGGTTAGCATTCACCGCTCGGTGTTTAATCCCTTCACGCAGCACATGGGCCCTCAGGATCATCTTAACTCCCCCCCCCCTCAGGGTAGCCCTACACATGTAGGAGCTTTGAATCCGCTCGGACACCGTCTAGACCCCACTCTGATGAATTAATCACGATTCACCATCTGTGTATTGGACCCGTCCTCCTTCTGCATTGAAATACACCCTCACATTAAATAGTTAGCAAACCAGGGGGATTGGTTCCACGAAGCAGGATTTCTCAGATATCTGGGTTAACTTAAGCCGGAAGTAATGATCGCCCAATAAGAGTTTAGGACAGCCATGTCTTCTAGCTTAACCCAGCTAACTGAGAAATCCTGCTTCATGGAATGCCATCCTGCATGTATAACTGACTCGTAAACATTTTCAGATGTCCGAGTGCTGCTTTCATTTGATATTACACCCCACGTTTTGTCTTAAACGCACACATACTTCTTTCAGAGTGTCTAACATCTATCATAACGATGCATCCCAATCCCAAAGCTATTTTAAAAAATATGAATGTTTCGAGGTGCTCGACATGTAATTTGTCGCCCTAATTAGAATATAAGGCTGATGCCGCTGATGTAAATGTCATGTTTACGCTGTACTTCAGCGATGAGGCCAGTTCCTCATTCGGCATCTACTTAACGAGATGCCATCGCGGTTAGCAATTAGATTGTATGCAGCCTTGAATCAGTTTTGCATTTTTTATTATTAATTAGATTGGAAAAAACACAGTGATACGTAGTTTAGTAAAGATGAGAGTGCTTTGTATCTTATGGTGACTTCCACACCTGCATAGTACACCAAAATGGGGAATCCAATTGAAAACGTTTTTGGGACCAAAACAAATCAGCGTAATCATGACTTCAATTTGAAGAAACCAATCACAGTGATCCATCTCCTACCTTAAAGCTGCCCTTGATTGTTCGGTAATATCCAGTTGGAAATGCCTGGACTGTGCAGGACTGGAATATGTGAAGGTGATTGAAGCCTTGATTTCCGGTGATTTGATTTGATTTACTGCCTTCTTGCATTCCTAGACATTTACATGAATGTACCTGTAGGGGCCGCTGGAGTGCGGGGCCTGGGTGGAAGGGGATACCTAGCCTATGCAGGGGTGGGCCGCGGCTGTGCCGCCTACCCGCTAAAGGCGGACAAACGCCCCGACGACAAGCTGTATGACCTCCTGCCTGGCATGGAGCTCACCCCCATGAACCCCGTGACCCTGAAACCCCAGGGCATCAAACACGCCCCCCAGGTAATAACCTGGATGTGGTTCTGGGTCTGGACCCTTGGCAGGAAAATGCAGAAACACACGCCAGCACACACACACACACACATACACACTTAGGACACCTTTGTATGCTATAGCCAGGAAGTGAGCTGCATGAATACCTTCCTATTCAGAAGAGATCAAGACATCTCTATTGTCACTGTACAAGTACAACAAGATGATGTGGGTCGTCCTGTAGAAACCTCAATAAAAGACCATTTTAAGAAAAACAAATAAATAGCATGTAGCAATGGTCAAATATAAAAACACAGCATTAAAGAATGAGGAATATTACACGAGATGATTATCGCACATGAGAAAGGCAGCGACAGAGCTATAGCATTACTGTGAGATAATGATCGTGATTAACAATAGATTACATAGAAAACAACTGTGGTACTTGGATGAAGGTGATAACAGCACTGTCATGCAGTCAACATGGGTGATAGTGTGATGGCTGGAAGGCATACAGCTTTGAATAGAGCAAGTGAATATGCAGCAAGGGACAGGGGTGAGTCATTCACACACAGATAGAGACCATAAAGGTGTGTCACAATGTTAAACGCAACTTTTTGCAGATCCTGGAAGATATATGCCAAAAAAATAACTGGGGCCAACCTGTTTACCAGCTCCACTCAGCTATCGGGCCGGACCAGAGGCAGTTGTTCCTGTACAAGGTCACCATCCCGGCGCTGGCCACACAGTACCCCCAACATGTAAGCTCGAATGCTCGGTGTTGCAAGCTCCGCTTTCCTCTCCATAAAAGGCGGGATTTCTCAGCTGACCCTGCTCGCACTTCATTAAGCGGATTCTCTTACTCAAAGCTACTAAGTTTGTATTTATAATCGATTATAGGAGGCAGTCAGATCTTACCCTTGTGTACGTGTGGATTTATTCCGGAGTAATTCTCAAGCCCCGTGAAGTATTTCTGTCAGTGAGGAGTAGGAGGTGGGAATTTGAGGCAGCCGGGAAGCCTCAGCTGGCAGCGGCATCGGCCGTGTTCCGGCCAAAATTCGCTTCCATCGAGCGCCTGGTGTTTATCTGCTAGAACCACGTACCGACATGCGACGTGGCCAAGATCATGTTAAAAAACAAGACCCGCGCCTTCGTCCCCAGCAGGCCCCAAATTCATCATTATGCGTGTTGTGAAATCACACGTCCTGGGAGACCCCTGTCTCCTGCCCCCCCCCCCCCCCCCCAACCCTGCACATGATAAGAAGCTACACAAAATATTTATGGGTGGATTGTGAAAGAAACTGATTAGGTTCTGCTGACGTTCGCATGTAGCTGCCTGAGTTTGATACTATGTCATCTTCTGTAGTGATTTTGCATTTTACAGCAGCAGAAAGAGGTTTTAAGTTAATTAATTTAAGTTTTAATATTTATTATTGTGTGTTCCGAGGAACAGTGCAAAATTCTTTCATGAACAGCGCATGAGGAGACAACAGGAGTATATAAGAGACAAGACAGTGCAAGACAAAAGACTTACAAATCTTGGAAGTGAAACAATAAATATGCAATAAATTATCGGTGCTTCAGGAAAGGGGTAGAACAATGTGGGGAGCCTCGGGTGTGGTTGTCACGATGGTCACTTTTAATTTGCACGTCTCCCAGCTGAACTTTCTGCAAGTAGCCAACATGCAACAGCATCATCTCACCTGCAACAGGCAAGGGCTCGAAGTACAAATTAGCTTTGCCTGTCTGTCTTTGTGCCTGTCGGAAGAGTTTAAGCTTTGACAGCCCAGTGAAAGTGATGCAGTGTTTATCTGGATGTAACTGTAGGCAATGTGCTCGAGCCTGCCAGGCTCGATCAGTGGGATGCGAGGCCTGTTTTCCAAGTAGATATAACTGAAAAAGATGTAAAGTGTGTGTGTGTGTGTGTGTGTGTGTGGTGGGCGGGGGGTGTCACATTTGGTAAACATTAATCTAAGCTTGTATTAAGCACGTCATTCACATGCGATCCTCTGGCTTCCCGTAGCCATCCGTTTACACCAGCTAAGCTGTGCGAGGCTGTGGACGAGGCCAAGGTCTACGCCGCCGAGAACGCTATGCAGATCCTGGGACTGCAGGCTGAGACCCCGGATGCTTCCGTTGCTGTCGCGGCCGCCGCATTCCCAGGTATGTGAAGGTCCGTATGGCTGCCATTTTCTCCTACTTCCTGATAACGTTCCTAATTCCTAGGACCCCCGCTAATGGAATCGTCCGAAACGTTCTCCCCTTTACGGGGCCCCTGCACATGTAGGAGCCCTGAATCCACCTGGACAGTGTCCACTGCCCCTGAGAAATTAAAATCTGAAATTATGCAGCGGCTCATTTGCAGAGGTGGAACTTAAGAATTTTCTGCTACGAGCCAGCTAGGCTAGTTTAGTAAAAAAAAAAATACAATTTTAACAAATTTTACTAGCCAGTTTTTTGTTCTCGCCCTTTTGGGTAAATTACTCGCTCATTTGAGAAGATTCTTATTTCTTAGGCATGCAACCATGCAGGCAACAGGTTTGGGTCGTCTTCTCATATATGCAATATCAAGCTGAAAATACCGCAACATGACATCAATTCTGGATGTTTCGTATACCATCACTTCATAGCGTGGAGACACTCAAGGAATTCTAGGAGTTATGCTTACTGTGGTGAGCATCAAGTCAGGTGCTGCTAGGCGAACACTAACGAGTTACCGTAATGATTTTGTTCTGCAAACACGTCAATTTTTTTCTCAACTGATAGCTTCAGAAAAATGACAAAATCCGTTATAGCTTGGTAGCACTTGACCCTCAAAATGGTTTTCCCTCGTGTTTATTGTTATTATTATTATTACGGTTATTTCCATTCGTAAAGAAACGCAGTGATGTCACAATGGTAAAACGGCTTGGCCTCTCTTACGCATGCTCTCCATGTTCCTCTGCAGGCTACACAATAGCTGGCACCGCTGCCTCAGTGGCCGCCTCTCAACTCAAACAAGCCGTCACCCTTGGGCAGGATCTGACCGCGTATGCCACCTATGAGGGCTACCCGGCGTTCACCATAGGCACGCGTGGCGATGGCTATGGGGTTTTCTGAAGACTAGTCCACATCCCCACACATCCGTGGTTTTATCTGTGATATATTTAGACTAGAACATAGAAGTTGTTTTGTTCAGTACTATTGATATTCTACGTTAAGTGATAGCTAATCATCTGGAATATGCATTTAATCTCTTTTACCGGAGAGCCTTGTCAGCCTTTGATGTCTCTCAGGAATGGGGTTGCATGCAAAAGATGTTTACAAAAAAATATCCCTTAACCTCTATTTTTTTTTTTCCTTTATTTTAATTTTGTTATATCTTGTTTTACTCTTCTCCTAGATAGTAACCCCCTGAACCCCTATTTAAATTGCTTAAACTACAGAACTAGCAGAAGTCTTAACTACCGTAGCAATTACACGAGAAGTATCTCCCTCTTAACGCGAGTGTGCATTCCTTGAAGGAAACTGAGAGGCAGATTTACCATTTCGATTTTAGAATTCGTAACCTGTTCATTTACAGAGACTCTCGGAATCTGAATGAGGTGCCTCCCCTCAACCAATGACATTTATTTCGGCGCTTATGCTATTTCTCAGTATTTGTGGACACACAGAAATGTGTTTTCTTTTGGCCGGTATCCCAGTGCAGAGATATAAGGAACCATGCAATAAGCTGTGAAGTTTTGTTGTGCGTTGAAAGGCTGGTCTTCGAGGTGTTAGGAAAATGCGACGATGTAGGCAGCCGGACGCATCCATGATTTCTGAGAAAGACCTCCTGACTAGTGGCTAGTGTGATATTTATTAGCTCTCATGTCGTCTTTTAACGAAATACTCAGAGTTCCAGTCCTAAACAAGCGCAGTTAAACGCAAAATTCATACAGAGGCACGACAACCATTTTCTCTGTAACACTAACTATAAAAAGGCCTGGGCTGTTTCTGACAGTATTAAAGTGTGTGTAGCACTTAGAACTTCTTCTTTTTTACCAGAAATACAACAATATTTGTATAGCGTTCTGTTGTTTTGGATATTTGAAACTCAATGACTCAATCATTATTCAAAAATGAGAAAAGCCATTAAATAGATTGAATTAATCAAAACTGGATTAATAAGAAAGTACATCACTGTGTTGTAAATGGTATGGTTCCGCATGGGAAATAGCTACGTTGTCAGGTAATCGCTCTCTGGAAAGTCAATAAATGTATTATTATGCAAATGTGTGTGTCTGTTCTCAATTTATTTTAATGAGATTCTTACAATAATAAATAAAAAATAAATGCAAAAAGTAGACAGCAGTGCATTAATAATTACTTTCAAGGATTTCTTCAACTGTATGACTTATTGTGACCTTATACCGGATAAGTCCTTGGAAGATGTATAGATAGATAATATGCATTATATATAACAAACTAGGTATTGCCCAGTCATAGGATGTGATACCTTGATGGGTTACTATCTGCCTGAGATAAGGTGTGTCTCATCAAAGACCAGGTAGGATGAATGACCTCCTGGATACCGGCAATCCAGGATCCGGAAATCCAGGATCCGGATTGCCTACCCCGGCTGCTTCAATGATGAATGGAATTTTGAATATCTTAAACTCTAGAGTAACTCCCGTTTGTTCCCCTCACCGTACCGAGTGTGTCTAGCAAGCAAAAAGAAAATGGACCGGGGTACCTTTCACATTCCATTATTTTTAATCAGAATTACAAGATGCAAAACGACGTAACTAATGTACATGTTTTTACCTAAAGAGTGCTTTCAAGACGACGACTTCTAGGAGACCTCGAACAGATCTGACGTTCCTTCATAGGGCTTTACAACAGGCTTCAGGCCTACAGACGTCTTAAAATGGCCGAAATGGCGGATTCGGTAGGATCCGGGCAGAGCGGCAGGTGGAATGTGCCACTCCACAGTGGCGTTGCTCAGCTGATTTTTGCCCTTCGCCCAGTGAAACCTGCATGGGGAGGGCACACTTTACGCGGATCCGCCAGAGCGCAAACAAACAAGGCAGTGGCGCTATTGACCTCCCCTCCCCTCCACCGCAACCCCCAAAACCACTGACTGTGTTAACGCCAACTCTGATCAAAGGGCGGGTGACCTCATTACTGCCAGCAGTAGGTGGTGCAGCCTCATAACTGGACCATTACCACTAAGACATCAGCCCATTAACCCCCCCCCCCTCACCCAGCCCACAAGCGGATGAGTCTATAACTCAAAACAACAACTGAACCTCAGAAACGTCCTGCTTCCTCTTCTCTCCTCTGGCTTCTACCACTCTGGGCCAGAAAGCTTTTAAAACACGCTCCGACTGATAAACAGATTAGTCGAAGCCTTCGGACAAAAGTGCGAACATCTTGCGTTCCCTGGCGTCTTTATCTAACTGAGATATATGCAAGTCCACGCATGCAAGTGCGACTTCATCTTAAGGGTTTAACTGCAGAACGATAATGACTGGACTTGACTCAGCAGTATTTTTATCGTCAGAAGGACTTAGGAAGATAACAGCAGGACAAAGAGGCGTTAGATAAGTAAATTTCCCTGTGGTGAATTAGGCTGTATAAACACACCACCTGGGAACGGAAACTTTTGTTAAGAGAAAATTATATGAATAGAATTGCTGTTACGTTATTCCTGCATGGTGATCAGGAAGCATCTACAAAACGGCGACATGAAACCTCTACGGTACCTTGTCTCCCAGGAGGCATCTGTATGGACTATTTCCCACACCTGCGTTTTGTTGTCATACTTCTCCACGGTGACAAAAGTCTTCTCCCTCTGAAATGACATCATGTGATGAGTCAAGAAGCCCCTGTCCAGACATGCAGGCGGGCCAAACCGAATCCTGAAAAGGCGAGAAGCTCGAGGCTGCAGTTCCTCACCATGTCTCCTGAGTTCCGGGGATTTCCGCTGACAAACGTCACAGACGCAACCTCCCCCTGGAAGGGTGGGAAAAATCGCTAGAAACGCTCAACCCAGAGGTACATCAAGAAGGACATCAGGAGAATAAGCCCATGCCCTTGTATGACAGTCAGCGGTGCAGAAGAGGCATGGAAACCCCTGGCAGATTCAAGGGGCCCCGCATTCATTAAGGCCCCTGAATATGTATATTATACGTTACATTGCACAGCTAGGCTCAAGGGGACATTTTTAGGGGGCCCAGAAATTTTTGCTACACTCCTGATTGCGCGTACCCGTCCGTAGTTCGGCAGAACCTGCTCCAAGACATCCCCGAACGTGGTGTTGGGGGGCGCTTTGTCCACACGGACACCGGGTAACAGGGAGATGAGCTGGTTCTCTGCAAAGAATGGGGGCTCAGGACCCCTAGGCAGCTCACCAACCTTACCCTACCAAAGAACCACAAGCATTTCTCAGTTAAGTTCATATTCTAACTCTGGATGCCAATGTATAGTAAGACAATACACACCGATGAGCCAAAACATTATAACCACTCCCACGTATACCGACTATCCAGTATAAAAAAAGAGGTGCTTGTCAAGGTGTGGGCGACGGCCGAAGATTTTGATGATAATCATGGGGGTGATGAGTCACAGCACACAGCACACTGTGTCTTGTGGAAGCTATGTAGCTGCAGGCCAGTCAGAGTGCCCATACTGACCCCTGTCCACCGTCCACAGCACCTACGATGGCCACGTGAGCGTCAGAAGTAGACCTTGGAACAATGAAAGAAGGTCGTCTGGACAAATGAATCCCATGTCCTGCTGCGTCATATTGACGGGCAGGAATGTGTCGAGCATATGTGGGACGCGTTAGACCAACAAGTCCGATCCAAGGCTACATACACATACTCAGCAGGGCTCCACGTGCTGACACATTGTGTGTTCCGGTGATCATCATCAAAATTATCTGCCATTTGTGCCGCCATACATACCTTGCATGCGCAAATTAAATGGCACATGTGTAATAATCACCAGGGCTTTCGATGAAACATTTGTCTGGACGCCTTCAGTACCAAACGGACATTTACTTTATACAAATTACTAGCTTTTGGGCACCACAATTCGGGTCTCATTAATATTTTAGACACACTACTAATCTGCTTATGAAATAGTTGGCAGTAAATGTACATATAGTATAGTAAATGTACATATAGTATAGTACATGTACATATAGTATAGTACATGTGCACATAGTACTGAAAACCAGCATACAGACAAATGTTTCACCCGTCACCTAAAGACCTGGTGATCATCACACATTACATCGTGATGTGAATGCAACAGGCTTGCTGATTGGTCTACTGAGAGAGAAGTGAGCTGGGTAGTGCGGCATCTGGGCTTCCCGCCAGGCCCTACCTCAGCGATGGCCTTGGCCAGACCTCTGTAACACTGAATATAAGCTGAGAGAGTATGAGGGCCATAAATGGTGGACGCCCCCTCGTATCGCTGGATCTGCCACAAACACAACATAAAGTGGTTTGCATCTAATCTCGAAAGAAGCATGATATCCGCAATATCTGAATGAACAACATGCACACTCTACCATAAACTGTTTTTTTTTTTTTTTTGCTCGAGTCAACAGTTTATGGTCGTACCTGATATTCCTCGTAGGTGGTTATGTAGTGCGTATAGACATTCGACAGTCCAGCGATCACAACCTCTGCATCGGCAAAAGTGGAGCTCTTCTCCATTTCCTAGGCAGATCGCACATGGCTCTGGTTTATCGACGTAGGAGACCAAGTAGAAGTATCTCGACCTTTCTGACAAAACCTAATAAGATGCCGAGTTCTGGTGGAATCGATAATCCTCACCTGCTTCACTGCCTCCCTGATCCTTCTTCCTGACATTGTCCTAGAAGCGCATCATAAATTTATTTTTGTCATAATAAGATTGTTTATCTAGCTAGACAATCTCAAAAAAACGTCGATTTGTTATACATCATTTTTTTAATATGTGGTGATAAAACATCAGGACTGCTTAGGGGTGACTATCCATGAAAATCCATAAAAACTGAACTCAAGCCTCCATTCAACAGTATGACAGTCTGCAGTCTTGGCGAAGCTCACGTCATTTCTCCAGGTACGGCCACGATAGCAAGGGAGCCGATGGTGATGATCTGGACGTCCACGATATCGGGGTGCCATGGAAGAGGCTTCGACATCTGGATACAGGTCATAGAGCCACTTTTATCATCACAGTAAATGGCAGAGGCTCGAAATTAAATTCAGTTCCGTATAGCATCTTTCACAATGCAGTCACCCCAAAGCACTTGACAAGATAGTGTGGCAATCCATTACCACATCATTCGTTCAAAATGGTGCATAACAGGGAATAGGGAAAGAAACAATGCCAAAAGACAATGGAGGAGAGGAACCAAAAGCTCCAGAGTAAGGAGAAAGAATAACCTATGGGGCTTCTAAGGTCAACTGGCAGCCCAACCCCGCCAGGCATGCTAACATTATACGGTACAAGGAAAACATGCTTTAATAAAAGCAAGGTGTAAATTATGGTGATAATCCGAGTCCGTCAGAGAGCCAGTCCTCCGTGCAGGTCTGTGTAAGCTGGTAGATCACATGCTGCATCCACAATGTCACAGTTTGTAAGGTTGCCGTCCAAGATTAATGGGCAAGGTAGGAGAACTTATCCGAGGGAATGCTTTATAATGCGATATGTGCTCTTAATAGGACAGGAGAAAGCAAGAGTGCTCATTATACATGGGCATATCGACAGGACTTCACCTCTCCAGTGTTGAAGAGGATGGGTTTGGGACTGTGGCATTTCCGCGTCTCATTCGACGGCTCTCCCAGCAGCGCGTCTCGGATGCCGTCCCAGAACGGATCCCCCTCCAACATCCCTTAACGAGACACGCAAACTTTGCCCGCTGCAATTTTCTGGATCCGTGAGCCCCCGCAGTGGGTTTCAAGACTGCTTACCCTGCGTGAAATTGAGGTCACCACCTCCATCGATGGTCCCACCTGCGAAGCTGTACCCCAGAGCAGGTTTGCAGGTTCTACCCTGAGGAGAAGCATCACACAGCATGACAGAATGTTAATGCACTGGAGACCAGAGGCGGACATTTCAGGCCCAGAAAGTAACAATCCAAACCAGGATTTTGTTTCAACCACCCAGTTGAGCATAAACAGTCACAGAGTACTCAACTGGTTGGCTGAAACAAAATTTTACTTTCTGGACCTGAAATGTCCGCCTCTGCTAGAGACAAGAAGCAGATGCGACTCTACGAAAAATTCCAAGCAGGGCCTTCGTTTTAATTGCCTAAATGTTACTCTTTTCCCGCCAAAAAGAAGTGGTCCTTATGTTTTTGAAAAACAAAAACATTCCATTCAATGAAAATAAACAGGAACAGCTGCAACACCCAACCGATGTTCGAAATTAGACTGGAGCTCAACAGCAAAGAATAGGGAAGGCTATGCAACAGCAACGGCAATGTCATGGATAATGCCCGGCCTAGTACAGGAAGGTCAACAGTCAAATAATATTATTATTAATAAGTTAGCAGACATTATTTCAAAGACATGTATATAAGACATCTACAAATGCACTAATTTATTCAGCTGAATGCTAATTCACTGTGATATAGGTAATCGGTTCACAACTAACTTTTGCTCAAGAGTTCTACAAGACTTCAGTAATTGGTGGTGTTTCTCAATATGCATATTTGACCATTTCTGTGTTCTTGCAGTTTTACATCATCTTCAGTTGCCGAAGCACTGAGAAACATCTTTGGGTTCGGGACTCACGGTGTGCGTGGTGTTGATCTGAACCATAACATCTGACATATTAACCCACTGATGGGCCCCATAGACAGTCCCGTGCAATTCCTGTTGCATGTTCCTGTACAGTTCCTGAAGGAAATATTGAAAGGGATTGTTGATAAATATGCAAACGAGCTCATTACAGTCAACCAATCATCACAGCTACATTGCCAGCATGCCAGCTAGGGATCACCTATTAATTCTATATCATCAAGTCTGGGCTCCACCCCCTTCTGGGATAATACTACCTACCTTTGCCTTATTGTACATGCTTTCTCCAACAATCCTTGTGCTTTCAAACATGTCCTTTCCTGGACCCAGGGCGACGCACATCTTAGTCTGTGAAATTTGATATTAGATCCTTGATCTTGACATTGAATGACAATGAATGAAAGATCTAGAGGCAGATTTCATGAAATAAAGTAATAAAAATATCTTTAAATTTAAAACAACTGGAAGCTTAGGTAATAAAGGACTGAAGTAGCCTAGACGGGACCTCAATGCATCACAGTGCATGCAGAAACACCTACATCAAAACTTGCAAATATTCACATGCTTAACCACCGTTCATATATGAAGACTTAAGGCCTTTTGAAGAAGACCAACCTGAGCTTAGAAGAATTCTGACAAACCTACAGCCCTGGCCACTATAGTATAAATTAATACCCGATATATCATCCGCAATCAGTGTACTACTTGTCCTTTATTTTGTCACATAGTTTCAAACCAAGACTTTCGTGGAAACATGGCATTGATGCCCCACGTACTCCACCAACAGGACAGGAACTGTTGAGATAGTCACATGACTCTCCCGTGTTGACACAGTAAGGACCTTTGGTGTTTGGAGTAACGTCTCCCTCATTGCTAGAGGAGAAGGCTGCCACAAAAGGCCCCTGTTAAAAACAAGAGTAGCCAAAAAGGAGTATCTGACAACAAACACAGTTCAGTCTGGTGTTCCTACAGCTAGAGACCATCATGCAATATAGCCATTCTTCAGCTAATTTCATTGAAACAAGAAAAACCCATAATCAACTTTTAATTACTTTGAGAAATTGTAGATATATAGCAATAAATCAGCTGCTGTGCCATTTATAGGACAGAAATTAATGGATTTTAAACCATGACGTGTTACTGTTTTGTTCGCACTCAGCTACTAAGCAGAGAACTTGGGGTTTTTTTGGATACAATATCGATGAGTCACATGAATACGTTGGATTAAAAAGAACTCACCTCTCCAGGTAGGGAATTAGGATTTTTCTCTTGCTCAAACAGGTAGGAGGCGTACCCCAGGTTGTCCGAACTCACCATCCGATTGGTTAAGTTCATACTGACAGAATGAACAGCAAACCAGCTAGAGGCAGAGAGAAATTAAACCAATCAGATTTATTTTTGGAGTGAAATCAAGCGATACAAAAAAAATGATAGGCGGGAGTGTCTCAATGAAGGAAAATAAACGCAGGCAGTGTTAACATTTTTCTACTGATAAATGCAGCCATTAGAAGGTTGAGAAAAATAAAACTGATTTGTTTTACTACCTGAGAGCTCCCAGTCCATCCCCATCCATATCTGTAAACTTCAGAACAACAATCTGGTTGTCAGTGTTGGATTTATACCTGAAGGACGGGTGAATTAGTGAATGCATCGCCAAGCCCACAAGTGCAGATGCTGATTATTAGTAGTAAGCAGTTGTGAGATGGTCTCTTGCAGACCTCTGTTCAAGCAGTTCTGCTTTGTTCAAAATTTTATATCCATAATTAGACCCCATTTTAGATTCTTGATTCTACCTCTCAGGGGTACAACACTGCACTATGCATTGATCTAAAATTATTGGGAAAAAATACACTATATGGACAAAAGTATTAGGGCACCTGGCCATTATACCTGCAGGAACTTCTATGATATCCCATTCTAAATCCATAGGTGTCAATATAGAGCTGGTCCCCCCTTTGCAGCTATAACAGCTTGCACTCTTCTGGGAAGACTTTCTACAAGGTTCTGGAGTGTGTCTGTGGGAAGTTCTGCCCATCCATGCAGAAGAGCATTTGTGAGGTCAGGCACTAATGTTGGACGTGCTGGAACAGAAAAGGGCCTTCCCCAAACTGTTCCCACAAAGTTGAAAGCACAGAATTGTCCAAGATGTCTTGGTGTGCATTTAGAAGAGGATGCCATAAAAGTTCCTGTGGGTGTAATGACTAGGTATCCCAATACTTTTGCCCATGTAGTGTTACCACTGTAAAATATGGCCTTTATGCGACATGTGAGGGGTCGTGCTGTCACACCTGCCACGCTCCTCTGCAGGGTTATTCAGGTATGCCTGTGGACTTCTATTCAGGTTACTCCCTTGGATTTCCCCTTTGTTCATGAAGATTCTCCCAGGCTTCATGTTTCGGTGAGCCCTGTCGATGCTCTGTGCAGGAACCAGGAACTTAATCACAGCGGTTTCAAAACTGCCAATCCCCATGCACCTCTTTTGTCATTGTCCTCAATTACAAATTTGGCAAATAGAAAAAACAACAGCAGGACAGCTCTATATATCTGAATCTGTATATCAATATACATCTATAGATCTCTCTATATCTATATGTATGACTGATGCAACCTGAATACAGTACTACCTAGTATTACTTTCCTTTAATCCCATTTAAGTAGGTTCTTGTTCAAAAGGACACTAACATAAAAAAGACAGATGGACAGATTGGCGGTGGGGAGGGGGTGTTTGACTACCTTCACAATGCCGTTGACGAGGGCTTCGATAGAGGGCTTTATATAGCCTTTGCTGGTAATCATGAACAATGTGTACTGGAAGTACCCAGCCGGGCCAGAGTGCGTATGTGTCCCACTCAGGACCACGTTATCCTGTCTGTAAAGGTCACCATATTTGGCCGTGAGCTCCTTCAGTACCTAATCCAGCGAAAGAGAACGGTTGATAGGATATATTACATGCAAACACAGATGAAGTGTTCATGGTGGATCTGTTCTGTCCTTGGCATCTGGAGATAGCTATGCGTTGATTACATCATGCATGCTGATATAAGCGTTTATGATGCATTCCCCGTGAAGGTGTTCTTTTGGCCTCAAGAAGAATCCTTCACAGAAGGTAATAGCCAAGGCAGTCTAGCGTGAAAGGCGGAGCTTGTCTAGTTACCTCCAGCCGCAGCCTCTGAGAGACCATCCCTATGTCCGCGCTCACAAACACCACCCGCCTGCTCCCGTCGCCCACAATAAAGGCTCGGCTGAACAGGCGAGTGTGGATTCCTCCAGCAGTCTGGTCCAAGTTGGCGTAGCCCATCTGAGACATGTGACAGACAGCTACAGGTGACTTGATCGCCTCCATATATTACATAACCCTAACCTGTTATTCGGGATAACATCCTGGTCAGGCTCCAAGGAACTTCCGTGCAATTCATTGCCAATTTAAAAAATCCACACCGATAAAAAATAAATAAATAAAAAATCACCAGCAGACAGAACGTCAGGGTTATCATCTCTCACCAGCGGAACCTCCCCAACGGGTCCCGTACAATCTGCTCTGCCAACACCGATGACAAACGAATTCTCAATAGGCTTCCAGGTGGGCGTAGGAATAGGCTTCAAGTCTTCCACAGCTGAGCATCAAACAGAAGATCCCCTTGTGGGTCACATGACGAGACCCTTCTCGCTGGTCTTGGAATGGCAGCCAAGTTATTTTTCCAAATAAAATCAGCCATAGCGAACTTAAAATTGCCGCCTGTATTGCTCATTTGCACTTTCCAAAAGCACGATATTCCCTTAGTATGACTTTGAACTTTACATTCAAATTTTTCTTTGGATTATATGCAGCGTAATCAGACATCAAGACGACTTACGTGTGTCGGAGGTCAGTTTCACAGCCAAAACGACGACGAGGCTGACAGAGACCCCAGTCATTAGTACGAAGAGGCAGATGAGCAGCACTTCCACAGAGGTCAGACGACTGCATGCTTTCTTACGACCCATGACCCTAAAGGAACAAAGCACCCAGACTCCCACCTGAAGCTCAGAGCCGCTTCCCTCCCCCCAAAAACAACACAGGATCCTTCCCAAATTCCTTTCCCCAACCATGGTTTGACCGCATGTCAGCTATAAGAGCAATATGGAAATAAGAGCATTTTTAGTCCTGATTTCACTCTGTAAACAAAAAGAGCAGCTCGATACAGAACTAACAAGTGCTTGGTTTGCTTCTCCGACATCACAAAGTTTAAGACGCGATCTTGTGTCGCTTCTTATGAGGCACATCCGACACTTTGCTCATGCTCCATTGACAGTCGGCGATAACAGCCAGAAATACGTAAAACACAACCCATACCTTAACGACGGAAAGCGTTCTCGCTACTAGCAGCAAGTTCCAACACACTTCTCCAGATAAAATTAATACATCCAGCAGAACACACGCAGAGTCAGCCCAGAACGCTAAAAACATTTATACAGCCCAAGGGGGCACAGAGATAACCATGTGCTATTTTATGATCTTTGTCCTTCCCGGCTTCTCCTGTGCCAGACAACGGCTCGGTTAAATCACCGTAAGCAAGAACATAAATGGAAAGATAAATAATTAAATCTCTCAGAAAGACATTTAAGCTGCGTTTGTATCAAAGGTCACATCATAATCTTTTGAGGCACATTTGGTCACGGACATGAAGAAATATTCTGACCCTGTAGAGAATGCAATTCCTAGTATATAATCACGTTTCAAAGCCCAATCATTTTTAAAGCATATTATCCAATTAATCCCATAATTCTCAAACAGTTGGTAGTGCACGTCATTCACTTAATATGGAACAATGATGCAGGAAAAATATTTTTCTCTGTTTATTATAAATTATTTTCAGCTGTGAAATGTTTGATCATTCTTGGTATCATTCCTTTGCCACATTGTATCAAGTCATTAAACGGAGAAAACAGACAATGTACAATTTACCTCTCAATAGCACAAACAGCTGTTCAAAATTTAAAAAAAAAAAAAAAAATGCCTGGATATACAGAAGAAAAAAAAATTAACCAAAAAGCAAATGCAAGTTACACTGTATTTTAAAATGAGACGTATTTCATCTGTTAGAAAATGCAATGTCATTTCAAGAGAAGTGCACACTCGGATTCGATTTGAAATGTCCTTTATTGTCTTCATCTTGTGTTTTGGCTACCACTGTGTGTACATCTGCGATTCATATATTCCGTTTGGCGATAGACTGATTTTGCTACACTTTGAACAGACCCGACAACGCAGGCCTCTCGATCGCCATCTCACCACACAAGAGCACTTTCAATGACGAAAGAGCAAAGAAAAAAAAATGCAGAATGACAGACTGACAAAGATTAAATTCTGAGCAAATATTTGATTTTCCCCTCCTGGTGGGTTTAGCTCCCGTAGCCCATGGAAACTGTCAGCTACTGAAAGTGATCAGCAATTTGGTAAACAGGATAGTGGATACATATCCAAGCGAAAGACCCAGACAGAGCTAATGTGACTACAGTACTCAGAAGACACTTCAGATTGTAGTGGTCCCTACTGTACAAGCTGCAGAAAAACAGACTTCACACACTCAACGCTCTTCAGCAATGACACAGGAGTGCGGTGGCACTTCTGACCGGTCAAAAATTCGGGCAGCATATACCCCACGTGCATCCGCAGACGAAGAACCGGCAGGGAGTCAGTCGCGGTATTCCGATCAGCTTGGCCGTCGAGCTGGGATGCAAAACCGGGGTCAGGATTCCTGGAATTTCTTAAGAATTCTTAATGGTGTGGGGCGACTTCAATGAGTGCGCCATCTGTTTTGCGTTGTGCGATTCTGCAGACGGAAGCCGCAGCTCAACGAACGCTAAAAATACTGTCGAACAAAACTGTTTATCGTTAAAAACATAACAAATGTCTTAAAATAAAGAAAAAAAAAAAAACATTATAGGCCCAGCAGACAACGAGAGAGTTGAAGTCCCTGTGAAACACTGTAGTAATATATTAACTACATATATATATATACTGCAGGTGGAGCAATTATTTACAGTGATTTGTTCTGATACTGAATGGGACAGAGTAATAAACAATACTGTGAGTACTCCTGGAGCAGAACACCAAGGATGCAAGATGACCGGGCATCCAGACAGCATCACAAGTACTTTTCACTCACACAGTAAAAGGTACGCCTTAAATTTAGCTGTTCTACATTGTCCCAAACGTCCCATTTATTCTAAGCTTACAGATGTTTAAAAGAAAAAAAAAAAAAAAAAAAAAAAGTTGAACGTTTTAGTGTAAAATTATAGACAATCTAAAAATATATAAAAGCCTAGGCTAGGATTTCATTAAAACACACAGCCTGTAAATGCCACATCTCAGAGGATCGAAATAGAAAATTACAAAAGGACACTACTAAGATAACCCAAATAAACATGAGCTTCAGTCAGATATCGTAGCTTATGCTAAGGTTTATCCATTTATTTCCTACAAGATCCACCCACATCCCATCCCCACCCCCCCTCCCCCACCACCAAGTGTGACATCACTAATAGCAGCTTGTCTCGTCAGATGGCATAATGGTGTACAAGAGTTCTGAGGTATAGGCTGGAGAGGTGATGGGGATCACATTCTTTTTGGCATATGTGCAGGTGCCAGAGACGAGGCGGGACACCGTGCGGACGACTCCGAGCGGCGACGTGGTCGGTTACGGTCTTTCTGTTGTGCAGAGCTTAAACCCTCATGTGGAGCGAGCCCAAGCCATACAGCTATTTGGTATAGACAGAACAAACATGGTATAGACAGAACAAAACTATACCCTCCCGGGGAGTGTTACATTGTATCCTTCAATGCCTGTAAAGTAAATGCATAAAAATGTTTGTCAGAACCCGCGATGGTTCCTGTGAACTCAATTACCTTGGAGAGACATTTCTAAGGCTAAAATCGATTTTACATTCAGACAATTAGACCGATTTTGGGGTTGTCATCCTCCAATTACAACTTCTGAAAAATAAAATGAAAAGGAAAAAAGTCACAAAAACAAACAGCTTTGGGTCATGGCCTTAAGAGGCACCCTTTCTACGGATTGAACGAAGACAATTATGTACCACTTTACATTGTCACAAACATAAATATATCAGCAGACTGTACAACCAACAGGAAAGGCACTAGAAAACATTAAATACCACTTTAGATTTGTCAGCTTCGTTTCAAATGTAAAAATCTAAAAGTTTATTTTAACAACATTAGTTTGAAAAATAAACCTGTGAGATATTTAGAAAAATTTTTGCATCTCTTGCCACATTTAGAGAAGTTACAAAAATGCTAATCATTTTTAACAGGAAAAAAAAAAAAACTATGCAATAACACTTTCAGACTGGTTGACATTATCTCCTTAACTTCACTGTGTAAATAGTAGACCTTCAAATGCGGGTAAATGGCTTTAGGCTCAGCGAACGGGCCTATGATGATTCTCTGTAGACTTGGAGAAGAAAATAAAAAAAATAAAAAAATTAAAAAAAAAACAGGAAGCAAAGGTCTACTATGAAGCACCTGCTAATGATTAAAATAACAAAAACATCGATTAAACGTAGTGCTGAATGTACTCAGATTTGATCCAAAAACTAATGTTTAGGGGAGGGAAAGAGAAAGTCACAGTGCTGGCAGATTTTAAAAGGTGAGGGTTTTAAAGAAAAAGAAAAAAAAAACAGAGGGATAAGAGGTGCATCGGCGTGGTGTTTCCCAAAGCGGACCTCAGGGATCCCCAGACTGTCCACATCTTCTCTCCCTTCTGGAGCTGGACTGCCTGGGGGTTCCCAAGCACATAGCTGGAAAAAACTCTACATTAGGGCATATTCTTGTGGTAAGATTGTAGCACTTCTGGCAATTTCTTCCAGTCCATTCCCAACTGGGGGGGGGTAGGGAGGGATGGAGCACAACAGTCCCGAGCGACAGTCATTGCGTTTCCAGTCTGCTGTACTTCACGTGGCTCCACGGCAGCTGGTGCCAGGCGATGGGCAGATGGTACTTTCGGGGCACGATGCCACGTACGTTCTCCTCCAAGTACTGGAAGAACCGGTACCACCAGACGCGTGAGAAAAAGTTGCCCATCGACGGTTTTTTCAACGCCTGTATAGATAAAGAGTAATAGAGTCAGGACAGACCCACACCCACAACACTCAGATGGAATATGAGAAGCGTTATTTGCTACATCGCAGCGTTTGGATTCTGACACAGGCAGAAGTTTACGTAGTTTACTTAATTACTAGTTAAAACAGTTAATCGTCTGCCTGGTGCTTGTTCACCAGTATAGCCCAGCCTGTACGTCAATAACTCAGCCCACATTTTAATTAGAACCAGAATTGGGGGGGGGGAGACAGATTTTAGCATTTTCTTGGATTGATACAGGACACAGCATTTTGTTATTTTTCAGTATGGGGAGGTCCAGTGATACATTATAGGATATGCAGAGTCTCCCAACTCCATAATCAGCACTCCAACCCACCCCCGGTTGATTTGCTGTGACTGGGACTGCAAGCAAGAACCTAAGCCTGCATGCGTCACAGCACAGCACCTCTATCTTTATGGGCACTTCTCCATTTCTATGGGCACAACCCTACTCCCAACTATGACATCCTCAACAGCTACCCAGCCCTAACCTTAACCACAAATAACCAAACAAAATGCAACATTTGGCATTGCAACTTCTTTGATTGCAGTCAGAGTTTTTAGAACACTGAATTACCCCCTGCGGGTACCGGAAAAAATATCCCCACAAGGTCAAAATAGGTTGTTTTCATCACATCGTGGGGACACAATGTAAGATATGCAAGTCCACGCAAACACACAGACACTCTTTCTATTTAATTGGTAGTAAATGTTTGTGTTGCCGATACTGTAACTAAGCTGCAAGCAAATTTTGTCCTGTTGCAACATGAATTACTGGCTACTTCAGCTCGGCTGGCACTGGATCTACTGCTGGAGTATAAAGGTGATTTACTACAGTTACAATGTGATGTAACTAACTGCAGACCAACATCTGAATGATCAAACAGCTACAAGCCAGCAGTTCTGATTACAGTTCAGTTTGCCTTTTCATACAAAGTCAGTTACGCATTTCACAGAAGAAAAAAATAATCCAATAATTACCATTTTGACTAATCTGAACGTCAACGTTAAACTCGTGTCATGACAGCACTCAAAAGAATTTAAGACCTGAGAGCACCAAACATGTTCCTGCAAACCTTTGATAACCTCAAGATTAATCATCTGCATTATATGCTGCAACTTAATCAGAAAGGTCATGTACAGTGCAAAGTGCATATTTTTGCAATCCGGTGTTCGTGATCAAATGTGTGTGATGCATAAATCACCACCGAACTGAAGAAGTGAAGGATTAAACAAAACTTGCATCAGGCCCTTGGCACATCTGCTAATTGTGTGGTCATCGGTGTAAATACGAAAAATGGAGGAAATTACATAAAAAATAAAAAACAAAAAAAAAAAAAACACGCAGCCTGAGATAAGGCTCAAGCACACGCGACGGCGAGACTTACTTCCTGATTGGCCATGGTGTGATACCACCAGAACAGACGTGTAGTGATGTAATATGCTACCACTACATCCACAGTGTAGTGGTCATGCGCGAGAAGAATGCAGAAAATTCCCACAACACTGAGAGTCCAGCAGATCCAATGGTACCACCAGAATCTTTTAGGAGAATCTAAGATGCAGATGAACACAACAAGTCAATGTGGCATGCTTTACCAAAACGGTCTTCCTCACAATGATTATTCAGACAATTATTTACACTTCTGCCAAAGGGTGTTGTGCAGGTTGCAACATGTCCACAAGGTGTCACTGCCGAGTCGGTAGCGTTCAAATTACGCAGTAGGCTGCTCCAGTCTGAAACATTAAGGTCACATGGGCACTGTGATACTTACACTCTTTGATAAAGAGATAGGTGAGTGTTAACATGACAGTGTGGCCACTGTATAGATAGTCCCCACACATGGTGTGGGAGCCTGTGATGGACAGCCCGCCGCCCGCAATCATCTTCATCACCCGCCGCATCTGGGATTCCCAGTCCCCAAACAGCTGCAAGAGAAATGCGTAGCGTCCCAATTAGCCCGACAGCTGAGGAGCGGATAGCCGCAAGCTCTGGCTGAAATATTAAACTGGCATGTCAGGAATTCTGACAAAGAGGGGTGGGAAACTGCGCACACACACACACACTTATATCTTTTGTGGGGATGTCCATTCAGTTCTATGGGGGAAAAACCCTAACCCTAAGTATGCCAACCTTAACGCCTACCCAGTCCAAACCTTAAAACATAAGTAACCAAAAACAAAACACTTTTGCCATTTCTAATTTTTCGATTACAGTCATGGAATTATGAAAATCGAATTATGAAAAACTGGTGCCCACAATGTAAAGATTATAAACACGCACGGCCAGAAAACAAACAGAAGTGTCATATTTAAAGGTGCCGACTATAAAATACACACACACATTAATGATAAATAATGATGAATACGTTTCTCTCTCTCATGCGCAGGTAACCCACGACTAGGACGCTTTTAACATGACACCGCTAGGTTAAAAGTTCAGTTTCGAGAATTAATCTCATTGCGATCACTTGCTTAATCGTTACTAATTATAGCCTGACGAGTGAACTGCACCATAGGCAGCGCAGGTAGCCTTGCAAGCAGCTCCCGATATCTGTTGCATGCATCAGAGCTGCAGGTCAAATGTGATCACAGGCGAGGGTAAATTCACACATCAGCGTGTGTGTGTGTGTGGGCGGGGGGGTGTTTGCAATCTTTGATGACAAACTGAAGCCGGGGAACAAAAAACATTTTTTAAACTGCGATATCCGAGCACGCCTGTGTGCCAGCTGACCTGACGTGTAGCATGAACATGGCCAGCGAACACACCCCGCCTTGTGACTCAGAATCAGCACGGCGCTAAAGGAGTGCGCCAAGATGGCGGCGCCACTTCTCACGTGTTACGCGGCTCGAGACAGCCGGGGGAACAGCAAGTCCAACCGGCAGCTGTACCGCTTGAAACCGATGATACCACTTCGTCGGAGAACATCTCCAAATTCTTATACTTTTACGACCCAACGGGCGGACGTCAGTAGCACTTTATATTCGTCTCTCCGAATCCATGTCCCCCAACCCATCCCTCCCCAAGGGGAAAGGAATCATTCAAGCAAAGTGGGCATACTCTGTAAGCACCACTAACCCCCCCCCCCCCCCCCCGCATGCACACACGTTCCTGAAAAGTGATTCAATGGAACGGTTTTATGTTCTGGAGCAGGAACGGAAAGGAAAAAAACCGCAAGCGCTCAAGTCTTGGAACTTGCAGTTTGTGATGCCGGAACGCAAAACAAGGACGAAAGAGGCGACGGCCATAAAACCATCTCATTAGTGACATGCTCAATATAACGGCTCTGCATCAGAACCTCACGGGGATGAAACCCTTACTATTGTTAGACCCATACACAGGACTGTATTAAAGGAAGACGATGACAAGTCATATAACTGACAGATGGCTGCAAATCACGGGAACACTGGACACTAAGGTCACAGTATTAGACAGACTGAGCACACACTCCTGTTGTCACATTAGAACAAACCTAGATCCAGCAGGCTCAAGCGACCAAGACAGATGGAAATTGTTGGGTCTTATTAGTACATTTCAAGTTCATGTACGTTAAATGTCTTACATAAGAGGCACAACAATGCACACTGGTAAACATGGGGAGTCATAAATAATACCTTACTTCCATAAGTAAAATAAACTTTGGTTCTACAGTAACCACACAAAAGGCTAAAACAAGCAAAAATCATCTTCAGGCTCAGAACAATTACATAACGAAAGGATTAATATACGCTTTGAAACTCATAAAAAAAAAAAAAAAAAGCTTTACTTTTATAACAAGACCAGTAACAGCATTTGACGACAAAAATATGGGGATTCTACACTTAAATGGAAAAAAAATGCATTTCTATCAGCATGGACGACCAAACCCCAGGCCACAAGGAGGCCGGTTACCATTTTACCTCCTGCATTCAAACTGAACATTCTAATAACTGACGTGACCATGAACACCAAATGCAACTTCCAGCTGCTGGCTTTAGGTTAGCTAAATGACCAGGGTGACCATGGAGATCAACTGGGTATAGAAATAACGACGTCATACCTTAGGAGAACACTTGAAGTGCATTCCTGGTACGGGTAAAGTAGTGATATACATGGTGATGCACCTGTACAGGTAGAGCGTGCCGACGATGAAGAAGAATCTCCGGCCGACGATGGATCTAGAGGGGAAAAGATGAGGGGCTTATTTGGGGGACAAATGGTTCTCTGTGCTCCTGACAACCATTGGCTTGTAATGGCCCTCTAACCCTCATTGGCATGGCGTTGATGGCAACGTACGTACTTATGTTTGAGGAGCAGCCACTGCAGGAACCACAAGCCGACCAGCACCATCCCATTGATCTCGCAGATGGAGAACGCCCATTCGACCCTGTTAAATAGGTCAAAAAACTTGTCCGGCAGCGGAGGGGTGTTCTCCTTGGCAGGGACACGTTCATGGACCACCGAGATCATGACCGTGGTGAAGACGAAGCAGCAGAGTGCGTACCCGAAGGCCATGCCCGTCTTGGCCCATTCCACAGGGTACTGTGTCCTCTCTGGTTCCGGCATGGTAATCTGCACCATCTCCTTGCGGAAGCCGTTGATGGTGCCGTTCCCCCTGGCCTTGCCGCCCAGCGGCACAGCGTGCCCGTTGGCGTGCCCATTCTTGTGAGCCTCGATATGATGCTCGATCTTCAGCGTCTCGATCATGTCCAGGAGCTGTTGCCCACCATCGGAGGTGACGAGCGACAGAGGAGGTTTGAGGAAGTCCACTTTCTCGAGACGCAGGAGTTTGTATCCGTTCCAGTTCTGGTTGGAGTACTCCACCAAGCCCTGCTCCTTAAGCCACGTGGTCACATCCTTCTCGGGCCACTGATCCAGTCCGTTCATCTCAGTCTCAGGCTGGGTTTAACACGGAGGGCAAGCGGGAGAGCAGGTGCGTCTTGGTTGGCATACGGTGCACGCAGTCCTGCCCAGGAAGTGCTTGTTTTGTATCAAGGACATTGGTTTGAACACCTGGACAGGCCAGTCTCTCACAACGGAACAAGAGCAGCTTCAGTCACCAGAAAGCTTAACCCACTCCAGTTTCATGTAATGCTCATTTCAAAATACTTTCACTTCATTTTGCCACATCTCAGGATGGAATCCTATTCCCTAAAAAGCAAAAGAAATTGGTTAGTTTGGGTTTTTTGTTACAAGCCTGGCACCAAACTTCACTCTTACTTTTCAACGAGACTCTGGTATATAGGTAAGATGAGAGGTATAAAATCCAATATATTTATGAAATATTTGTCAAAATGTCTCTGCTTCTACTAGTACATATGGCACATAAAGAAAAAAAAAAAAGTTCAACACCCGATTAACTACAATCTTCAATGCCTTCAAGCCCAGCCAAAACATGCCTTTCAATATATAGATAATCTTCAAAAATCTAGCGAATAAATCGAGCCACTCATGAACCACATTAGAGAGACGCAGGACTGAACGTTCGAGAACGTCTTTCCGCGACAGTAGTATTTGCACAAGCAGTTATGCTTGGCAGTACTTTGGAGCCGTTCTGTTTCTAATGGTGGAGACGGCGGCTCCGAGGAGTTCCTCGGTTTGATGGTGAGGCGATCACCATCTTCTCTGACCGCAGACATTCAAACGCTTCACGTACCGGCCGTCACCGCAGCGGCGAGCCGAGTTTAACACTTACTCTCGTTCAGTATTTATAAGCAACTTTAAATCCCGCTAGTATTACTGCCACTGTTTATCAGTAAAAGCCTAAAAGCCGACAAAGTAACAGGCAAAGCGACCGATCGACTGATTGCGACGGAGGAAAAAACCTTGTAGCGGATCCCCCGGATATTGGTGCGCGTGTGGGTGTGGGTGTGTGGAAACCCAGTGACACACCGCAAACCAAGTCGGGGCGGGCAACCCAGATTCAAGTGTATTTAATCCCGAGAGGCTGGAAAAGGCGCGCCCATCCTAAAACCAACATTCCTCCCGTTAAAAGCGAGCTACGATCCGCTATACCGACTTGATGGCGCAGATAACGCGATCCCGGCGCCTAGCCGCTTTCTAGCAAGCCACCGCACAAGCCGCAAGCAGCCGCGCAGATCGGACGGATGCAGGGTTCAGTGTCCGTGATCGAAGCAGCTTGAAACCGGGGCGTGGCGTCCGGGTGGGGGCTGAGGTAGAGCCGGCCGCCACCAAATGTTTTATTTTTTAAAAAACGGCTTTACGGATCCCTATCGGGGCATATTAAACGTCACTACACGCAAAGCTCAACACACTTCGTTCTCCAACTGTTTTCAACTTCCTAAAAGTTTTAAACTCATAATAAAAGTAAATGCGACGCTTAAATCAGTCACCAAAGTATATCCATGATTTAATTAAAGGTTCCTTACCGCAGTATGAAGACACGAAACGAGAATTTTTAATGTACACACAGAACCAGCTTTTAAACCGTGTGGTAAATGTAAGGTCCGCAGGCTATGGGGCACGATCAATGACTAAAACATGGCAGTTAATATTTAAAGCACGACACAAAAGCCTTGTGAAGCTGGATGTATCAACAACAGCGACGGTAGGAGAAGGAAATCATTCGCGTATATTTTCCCCAGTACTGGAACTGAACTTAACCGGTTCTCTCAAATATTATGTAACACACACACACGTGTATATATATATAAAAATGTATAATTTACAACTTAAATATCTATTATGTGGAAGACCTCCCTAGTTTTAACTTGTCTTTCAGCTTCTGATTGACTGAACACACCTGATCCAGGTAAATCAGCAGTGTGTAGGGCAGGGATAGCTGGAAAACAAGCAGGGCAGTGGGGCCTGAGGACCGAGTTTGAGAACCACTGCACTAAAGGTTTGTACTTAGGCCGACTCTGGAGAATAATCTTACATTTAAAATCGGGACAAAGAGATTATCGTCTGAAAATAGGTCATCAATCTCACATAATTGTATAAATGTCCGTTTGCAGAATAACGGCTTAAGGTACTTTATACAACGCTTTATTTTTGAAGAGCAGAATCAAGTCAGAAGCTCATTACACAATTACTAGGCAAACCCTATTATTACAGGCTGTGTCAGGAGAAGCACTCCTCAGAATTTACACAAAGTGTAACCGACCTTTTGATTTCTTTTGCGGCGGTCGGCACACGCAGCCAAAGGCACTTCAGCAAGTGTTTAGACGTTTCTGCAAGTCATGCCAGTCAAGAGAGATTCAGATTTCGGCCCACGTATGCAATTTGAACTGTACCTTTGACCCGTGTCGTAACTCTCATCACTACTGCTCAACCACGGAGTAGAACGGAAAACACACCTCTGAGACTGACGACCTAAATATCTGAAACGTTATGGCCCTATACAGAAACACTAATGTTACGCTGTTTAAAAATCGAGGGTACCACCATTTTTTTTTACATTAAAATTTACAACTTACTTTCTCAGCTTTCAGTGAAAATCTCCCAAAACGCATTATCATTCTTTAGTCTTTTTTCTTTAATATATATATTTTTTTCCACTACAGAAACAGTATGTGCCCACCTGGAAACCGTAAAAACTAGCATGAGACAATATTTGGAGTGGAGTATTTACTTTATCGGGCAAGTTCCCACACCAAACGTACATCAGGGGCAGCCTGGGAAGCCTACAATCTGGGTCCACGATAAATGTGATTCAAATAGGCTAATCTCGGTGACCGAGAGATCACCTTATCAACAGCCTTGAACGGTCTGACGCACACAGTAAGTGTTCACATCGTAAAAGACGGATCCATTTCTTCCAGGAATCCAACACTGCTAGGTATGACATCTCCAGGAGGGCAGGGATATTAGTCAGCAAAAGAATGTTGAAAATGTACTCATTCACCGGAGGCTGACATCATTTGAGGCGTGCTGCAGATAACAGATGTCAGAGGGCCTTTTTGGCACAAGAAAGCATTTAGTGGCTTCTGACTTACTCATGTGTCAACTATTTCTTGCATCCTACCAGAAGAATCGCATCGTATTACTACGAGCTAGAGGAAGAAGAAAATGAACTCATGGTGAACATGTCAGAATGAAGAGCTTCACACTTATAATCAAATTTAAGCTAAACTTCTTCCAGATTCAAACAGTTGTGAAGCTTTTTCTAAAATGACCCATTACCTACTCGTTATTCCAACTCGCTACAGAAATACGGAGCAGTTCAAACTCTTCCAAGTTCTGGCCAGAATGGAGCTCCTAAACAAGTGAACGTAGGCTGGAATTTTAGGAGCTGTCATCAATAAAATGTGAACCAAAGCCAGCCAGCTGACGACGGTCCCAAATCAATAAATCGATCAACAGCAGCAAGCAGGAAACGAAATGTTGTTGGTTAGTCTCCTCATGCCCTGCCATTTCCCAAACAGCTCAATCTGATTATGAAAATCCTTGAACGGCAAAGCTCAAAACACTGACGACGCCTTTACTGCTCATAGAAAAGCTCAGCAACACACCCCCATTAAACAATTTATCGATTTTCACAAGTTTTATTCTTTTATTCATTTTAAACTCTTGAAATATATATATTAAAAAAACACATTATCCAAATACAGACACTCCTGAACCAATAGCTAATTTAATGACTACCCGGAGTTACGACCAGCTCTCTGACCAGTCTTTTGTATGCTGTACAAGAACTTTGGCTGCTGAAACGACAGCACAGCATCTGAGCGCCGAGCATCTCATCTTGAATCACCCTCACAGTCTCAGGTCTCGTTCCTGCAGTTCCCTCAATTTCTTTGCATCATTTTACAATTTTTGCCGATTGTACTTTCGTGCTCTGTAATACGCAAGTTACGCAAATTAAAACAAAAGAATGAAGTTGGAGTTTCCGTTAGACCTTTTCTTTACTCACGATTTAAAAAAAATATTTTTTTTTAAAAAAGATTACTTAGGTTTGCATACTGTAAACACAGGTAATGTATATTACAGCTGATTACCTCTATTCTTACACTTGAAATACCAGTAAGGGGAGACTCCTCGCTTATCAACAGGCTAGTCGTAGAAATGGAACTCAATCGTTAAATGAAGTGCGCCTGTATTTATTAGGTGCTGTCCTACAGGAGAGGACATTTGTACTGCGAGATGGCAGACGGCAGGCCACCGGCTGGTTTTCGGTGATCTTCTGGCTCCCCAAGGGGATCTATTACAGATCCGCATCGGGTGCCTCATTTAATGACACCCAGCTGACCTTAATTGGAGTAAGTAAGGTCAACTGGGTGGTCTTGAGTCATGTTCCCAAGGACAGAGAGGTTAGTGTCAGGGCATGTGCAGTTTTGTTGAGGTCATTGTACATTTTCATTTCCTGTTGATTAAGACAAACGAGACTAACGAAGTTAAAAGCTGGCGTCCGGTGTCGTATTCCCAGCATCAACGCAGATCTCCACTCCGTGATTTCTCACAGCGCAAAGAACCGACATACAAACAAGATAAGCTATTAGAAGATGGATGGATGTGTATGCAATAGGGGTGTAACAGTACACAGCATATTACTAAACCGTCTCAGTGCACCCGGATGGCTCAAAAAGCACAAGTGAACCGCGGTGTTGCGATATGCCTGACGTTTTCCTATACATACTGGCGTGAATATGACTTTTTTTTAACCAAAAAAAAATAAATACAACACCATCTAAAAAACTTGGGGTCACCTTATTTTCAAGGGCTAGAATTTAAAAGTCCATATACAACAGCAGATGCCGTAAAACCACCTGCCTCCTAGCTAGAGGTAGCTGCATACATCAAAAGTAAATCGCGGTGACCCCACCCGCTGTGGACAAACGGCCGATGTGACGTCGTGGGGTGGAGCATCAGCCGACACACTTTGTACCTTGCTTATCCAAGTGGTGCGAATTAATGTATATTCTTGTGTTTGTGTTAATTGTAAATGTAACCGTGTAATGTTTGCCGTGAGTCACGTTAACTGTTGGCTTCCTTGTCTGTGCCCCTGCTAGTATTAAACTGATACAGGCTTTGAATATAGTATTTCATGTTTAAAAAAAAATAAAATAACTCAAACTTATTAAAATAAAAGCACATTATTGCGAGTGGTTGAGTTGAGTTATCAGAGTAACTCAGAGCTGGAGTAATAATAAATACATGGAAGGGTTGAGGTACCCATGAAGTTTGGAATCTGGTGTTCATCTGGCCATCGAACTACATATCAATATAACATTTTGAAGAGCAGAAACTGACCGTTTATTGTGATACTCTTAGTCTGCATATGTTCTAATATTAATCTTTTTTTTTTTTTTTTTTGCCCTGAGTAAATATACAACTATCACCCAGATTAATAGCGTGACACATTTCCTTTGACTGCCTAAGACTTTCGCACAGTACGGTATTACCGTACATTACATCGGATATCCAGGATTATGACAAGAACTGAATAGGAGGAGGGGCTGTGGGAATTGGATTCAGCTGCTATAAAATAAAAAGGGGGGGGGGTGTCGCGACATGCCGGTTGAGTAACACTCATGCGCAACATGTTTTCCTCCGACTACCTGTCGCACAAGCAGCTTCCTTATTACGCGCAGACTTATTACGCTAGACACGATTCCTAAAAAGACGATGCTGCGATTCAACAGTAAACTGCCTTGCAGTGCTACCGAAAAACATGAAACTAAACAGGTCGATCGATACTAATGTTTGCTGGACTCGTCCAAACTTCGTTTAAAATACTCACCTAGATTAACACGTGAAAAGGTCAGATCGTGTATATATTTCCCCACTTTTTTTCTCTCTTTTTTAATAAAGTTCATAGCGCGTGACACAAAAATCCAACAATAATCTTCGGACATGCTCGTTCGGCATTAGCGCGAATGTTTAAGAAACAAAAGCTTCGGTGTCCTAGCAGCAGAAATGGTAAATATCTAGTTCTCAGATAAACACACACACACACACACAGCTCTTAAATCTACAAGCCCGTGTCATAAACAAGCACACGCACGCAGAATAGGCGCCGATCTTCCGTCCGTAACGCATAAAGCCATCGGATGTGGGACTTACTCGAGTCTTGTGTCGGTCGGGGGAGTCGCTCCTAGTTAACGGGAACCATGTGAGAAGCAGTCCCGTCCAGGGGAGCGGCTCCTGTAGCGGCCGTCTGCAGCAGATACCGTCAACTGCTCGTTTACATTCCAGCCAAAATATTTGTCTGCGGGGCTGCGCAGGCTGCCGGCCTTCGCTCCGCCCAGGCTCGATGTTTCTTTCTCTGGGTTTAGTTTGTGTTTGTCGGTGACCAGTCTGTGCGAGATGTCGCGTAACTCACGCTTTATAAAGGAGAAAATTGCAAAGCTTTATTATCCGTTATTTGATTACCCTTTTAAAAAGAGAAACACGGCACCGTTTGATACAGATTAAAGACTTCAAACCATATGCTTACAAAAAGAACCAGAGACGGACAATTGCTTTTAGATGATTCTGACAAATCGCTAATACAACTCCTATTCTGCAATATACATAAAAAACTTACGATACTATCTAAACAACGACGATCTTGAAGGTGACATTGATGTTTAAATAACAATTTAATCAGGATTACGGCTTTCCTCCTCCAGCATCATTACCGTGCCTATAATGAAGACAACAAACAATGCGTAATTCAGAAGGAGTGGGATGTTTAAGGCGACAACACTTCCTCTTCTCACCTGTATTGCATTTCAACAGACCCAAAAAGAGTCCCCCTTGCCAATATGCCGACACAACAGAGTTGTAGGACCTGCCTGTCACACTTACCCCTATTATTATACACTACAAATACCTCAGTACAATAAAGCACCAGAAGGTGAAGAAACCCACATTTCTACTTAAGACAATCACTCTTTTAACATTAAAAACTAACATGGCTACTCCTAAGGATGCACTGGGTTTAAATAAAAAAAAAAAAAAAAAGTGGATATATGCAGATTTCTGGGCCTCAAGTTGCACTGAAATGTCACTCAAGGAAAAAAGTAGAATCTGGAAAATTCTCAATTGTTAATCATTAAGTGATTGCTAATTGTGATTTAAGGCACCTGGTTCATGAATGATTGCTCCAGTGCACCCACTGAATTACAGGTTAAACCAAAGGCTGCAGCTGCCAGAAGGAGAAAAATAAATGCCACTTTTCCCCATTTCACTGCACAAAAATAAAACAAAAGCAAAATCACAACAAATAAGAATGCAGCAGGACAATTAAGGAAAGCAGCCTGTCCGGGTACCTGGAATTGGTCTGCCAATGTATAGTCAAACAAGCTTGTTTGAGTGCATTTTACATTGTATTCATTAATCAGGTACTGTGCTCAGGGGCTCACTGGTGAAACCACTCCGCTGACCGCAGGATTTGAACGGACGGCCTTCTGCACAGAAGCGAAGCATCCCAAGACTTGGTTCAAAGTTCGCGCGAAAGCAGGCATAGCGCCGGCCCAGCTGCAATCCCGAACCTTCGTACTTCTAGTGCCAGCATTAGTCATCTGTAAATTCAGTGCATCCTTATGTTTAATACACGTGTCAGACTTTAAACCGCGAGAAGTACCGCTACACCGCCAACGTCTTTACCTTGTTTATCCACAATATCTCCTCCTTTAAAAAAAAAAAAAAAAAAAAAACGTTGTGGCTGTTGAGCTGTCCCTTTCTTCGCCAAGCTTATCGCGTCCATGATTTACCACAACAGTAGCATGTGGCGTGCTCTGCTAACTGAATTTAATAGACATAAAGGATACATGCTGAATTTATACAGATTAATAATTTATGGGCATTACAATTGGCCTCCCAATACTAATCAGCTTACAAAATTGTGGGCGTAAGTAAACATTCGTATAGCACCGAAAAACCAGAATCCTCTCAAACGTTTACACCCTTCATCTAAAGCTCAGGTAATGAACGTACATGCACCATATTATCGCCACGTGATATCGTGTAGCCCTAGCTTGTAACTCTGATGAAGTACTTGTAATGAAACTATTAATAAATCGTGGTTTTATTGAAACATTTCGTTAAATCAAAGACTTTTGAACGTACATCAATCATAACATATTTAAGCAATACAATCGGGGAAAGACTTCAGAGTTTTAAATATAAGTGGAAAAACCACATAAAAAAAAAGAAAAAATCTGCAGAGTCTAAAATGCTTTGACGGAAAACACAAAAACCACAAATTGTATCTTTATTGTGTTTATTACCTTGCAGAATAGCCTTTAGGTTTTATTTTATATCCGCAGCTTGCGGATTGCCGAGCTACTATGCAGTGACGTCCAATTTGTAAATCAATCGTTTAGAATTTTTTCAGTAAAAATCAGTTGAACCTGAGAGCAAGTGACCGAATGAGCCAGCATGAGCCAGCAGGGAGTTACTGAGACACAGTCATGTGATCAGAGACACACACACACACACCACAAACCCAAATTACGAAATGCTATGGGTTACTACAGACAGTCTATGAAAAACAAATGTAAGTGAATTAAAGGTTGCCATGTTTTTTATATATGCTGATGTGTCAAATATTTTTAGAATCTAATACTTTGACCCGTACATTGTTAAGTTGATCTGTACATGTTAAATTCCTTTAGATTTGAAGAACTGGTCTGACTGATTCACTGAAAAGAACCGGTTCATATGAATGATTCATTTATGAGTCGGACATCACTAGTATGAACCATCCTTAGCCCGGTGAGCCACAACATCCCCTGCTTCTGCAGCAGTTTCAGTTATGGAACTGTGTGAAACTGAATACGACAAGAGTTACACTTCAGAAACGCATCTGGTAATGTGCCGTGTTTTGTTTTTAAAAAAATAACGTTCATTAGACAAGACTAGGCGGCGTGGGGGGTAATCAGATAAAGAATTTGTGTAAAAAGGCAAGGTTCAAATGTACAATAATTTCACAACATAATAGCACACGATGCATTAGCGTATTTCATTAGCGTTCGCACCGTTACGGAGCAGATTTCTGATGCGTTTTAACCTTTATGCCGCCAATGCATATTTGCACCAGTTATGCAAATCACTGCCAATACATCCGACACAAGCATCATTGAATTACCAACAAATCGTCATGTGCCAATGGAGTTCGGGTGGCATGGTGAGCAGTGGTGCCCCCTTGCTGCCTCTGCTCTGCGAGTTTATGTGCTCACCCCAAGCCATGTGTCCCCCCCCACAAGGTCCTCCGGTTTCAGCCCTCAGTCCAAAAGCATGCATACTAAAACACTCCCTCTAAATCATCCTTAATGTGTGACTGTGTGTGTGTCCCTTGAGATGGGCCAGCATGCTGTACAGGGATTCCCCTGCCTCATGGCTCCTGGAATGGGCTGTGGGCTCAATGTGGCCCTCTACTGCATAAATGGCTGTAAGATAAATGGGTCCCATAAAGTATTATTCACAACTAGTACTGAAACATCAGTGAGGTCAGACGCAGTGTTTACATGTGACTGCTATAAATCTCTCTTTGAATACCTGAACTGTAAAGTGAAAATAAAACGGTATCCATACCAGACTGTCTGGAGTAACTGCAAGTTCTTTGAAGACTTACCTACAAATATAGTACTGTGCAAAAGATTTAGGGAGTCAAAGGAAATGTTTAAAAAGGTATTTATCTCAGCACAATGTGTAACATATGCAAATTAAGTAAGTCTATGAAAACTCACAAGAATCTCATCTGTTCGCTAAAACATTACGGAGATCTTGTTGGATGGCTATAGAACTCCGGGTCCCAAACCTCTCCTCAGGGGCACCCAACAACATGGATGTGTTAAAATTTCACCAACAGCTCACTACTTGGGTTAAACAAAACAAAAAAAATCATAATCTCACACACACACACACACACACACACACACACACACACACACACACACACACACACACACACGTCTAGTTACCAGACCAGATGCCTCTTAGTCGCAGTAGACAGCATCACCAGAGCTTGACGGAGTTGGGTAGGGGTCGCATTGTTGTTTGGCATGCGGCCAGGGGGTCGTATCGTGCGACTTCCCAGCATGCAGATGTCAGTCTTACGATGTTGGGACCGATGGGCACGAGGGCACCCACACATGCCATGAAGGTTCCGGTCGCCAAAGACAGACCACACCAAGGGAGCATCACAGGTACTGGGCACTCTACACCAGCCCTTGTCATCCCATACAGTGTCTCGATAACTGGCATCAACCAGACTACAGGTTCACCATCCCATGCGTAGGTTGCCGTTAACACCAGCGTAGAGATGGCTGCGTTTGGAGTGGTGCCGTAGCCAGGAGGCATAGGTCAACCACTCCGTCTAGGTCATTTTTTTGGTCAATGAGTGTGTATATACACACACTATGTGCGCATATGACATATAGCCAAACATGGGATGCTGGTGGTCGAGTCAACAAATGCATAGGTATAGTAGACGGTTAGTGCATGTACTGAGATGACTTAATCTCTCCAAAAGTGACTAAGCCTTTGACAGACAGTTTTACCCCAGCATGAAGATCCTTTAAACATCATTTTCTTTGACTGACACTAGACTGCTGGCACTAGAAGTACGAAGATTCAGGATTTTGCACAGCACTATACATGGACACTGTGGTCCACCCCCCCACCCCCCCCGGTCTGTGCTCACATTGTGCTCAACATTCAACCAATATGCTACATAAATGTGACTGTCTAATCCACAGTCACGCTATGGCAGAATGGGTACTTCTTGCACGCACAGCTACGTTCTGCTTAACATCGTACCATCAAAGATATCATCAACTCCTCGTGTGGCAACCCACAGTAAAAAAAAAATAACATGGCTCAGTGGGAGTGGCAAGTGCAAGAGGTTTCTCTTGGTTTTAACATTAGGAACTGATGGTAGAAGCTCTAATACTTAGAGAAGGTTCGTTTGGAGGAAGTGTTACGGCGTCTCACTGAAGATCTCTGATCTATTAATGGGTTTGCATTTGCCGAGCTCAAGCAAGTAAAAAAAGCACTTTGCTAGAATCAAACATTCAACTAAAGGAGCTGCAGTTAGAGGCAATTAAAGAAGGACCAACAGCAAATAAATGAAGAAAGAACGAACGGCAGATAAAGTGTGTGCCTTTTAAAGCCAAAACGGGGGTGGGGACGATTCATCTCCTCTGACTTTCAGTTTGGTCCGGTATGAAAAGACGCTAAACTGGATGTTACAGACACAGACCATCTTGAGTTTATTTCCTGAGCAACTCCCCCCCCCCCCCCCCCCAAGCCAGGAAGATGTGCAGCCTGAACTGAGTGGCGGGGGTGGGACAACCCTGTTGCTCAACACGCGAAATGCTAACGCGAACATCCGATGAGATCGGCACGGATTCCCAAAACGGGACTCGCGTAGCTTTATTCCCACATTTTCTTTGGCTCAGCCAAGGTGGCCTGTGTGCACAGACACTGAACTGCTCGTTACACCCTTTTCGTTTAAGCGAGCGATTAAATATCGTCTCAATTATCATCTACGGCCAGGTGCTCGTGAGTAAGCATGCGCTAAACTCCGAGTCGAAGGCCAATTGTTCAAAAGCTGTCTTTGTTTTTGGTTTAAAAAAAAGGGAAATACTGAAGAGAAAAATCTTATATTGTATTTGAAATGATTAATGATTAATCAATTATTTCCCCCTCATACCTTTTACCTCTGTTGCAACAAGGCAGATAAACTAAAAATACACAAGGGTGAAATCACAGCTTCCCATTTGCCAAACAGAGCGGCAAAAAACCTCCACGGACACAAACACAGCGCACACTGGCCTTTCCTAGCTTAGCATCCCGCGCGTTACTTGGACAAGGCAGTAGAAATACACTTACATTAGTATAAACACACTGGGGGAGGAAAAAACACGGGAAAAAGCACAGAGATGTAAATGCAAAAAAAAAAATGCATGTCTGTTTTGTGCCTGATAAGACATGAGGATGTTTCCAGTGGGGGGCCAAGAAGGGGGGGGGGGCGACCACACAGCTGCCTGTTTAGACATCCTCCATATCAGCAGGTCCAGTGTGATTACACTACATTACACAACACATACACTGCACATACAAACACAATTTAGAATAAATAATTAAAAAAAATAAACCTTCACAGATGTAACCCGGGTTACAACGATCCAAGTAACAATTTTGACTTGACGATGGGTATTCCAGTTTCATTCCGTTTTTCACTTTCAGTACATTGCTCAATAAATTGCTTTAGATATCCAACGCATTATAATAAAACAGGCTTTGTATTAATGATTTCGCCGAACTGTAGGCCAACGTCCGTGTTCTATGCATGTTTAAGGCAGGCTAGGCTACGATGTTTGTTAGGTTTAATCGCAAGGCTAAAATGCATTGTAATACAATACACCTAATCTATCGGAACATAACCCAGGGAGCGTCTTTTTATTTTTTTAAAATACCATATACATCTAATTAACATGTTTATGTGGAGGTAGAAACATGATCGTTCCAGCTAAATGCAGATTAGGCAGTTGCCTTGAGCCTCTTGTGTGGAGGAAGTGAAATTATCTATTTTAGTTGGGGGGGCCTGCAAAGAAGAGCTCTGCCTAGAGCCCCCTGAATAGGCAGATCTGGCCCTTAACTCAGTACCACCACAAGTACAGTAATAAAAGAAAAGAACGTAACCCTTATTCTCTTTGGCATTTAACAGCAAGAGTACATATGTGCTGAAAGACGTGCGTTAAAACATTACTAAATGTTAAGTTCTGTTCATGCTGAATTGTTGTAGCACTGATATGCAGAAGTGTGCTTTTCTACCTAAATTTTTATCGTCATTTTGCCATAATGTTCTTTAGACTACTGATAGCCAGAGAGCAGTTCAGATGAAAAAAATATTCAGTTATCGGACTTAAGCACCACAAGTTTGACAGATGACAAAAAAAAAAGTTAATGCAGCCTTTGTGAGATTTAAAGGTCACCGGCATGGTTAAAAATAATCTGACGGCCAACAGTTTAGCTAGCAAGCTTCTGGGGTCAACAGAAGGGCCCACACAAGGAAAGGAAACTAGCAAATATTGTTTTCCATACCCAACTGTGTCCAAGATTTCCTGAAGGCGCAACAATACACGACTTATGGGGGGGGGTGGGGGGTGTGCAGTTCAGCACTAAACCAAGTCATCTTTCGTTAGAAAAAGCTTTGCTCTCTGACGACAGAATGAGCTGCTGAACCACATCTGATCATCAGATTCCCTCTCCACCTTCAACAAGCGCCTCAGCACCCATCTGCTCCAGGAATCCCTCTAGGAGCCTCTTACAACTTCATGTTCCCTCAACGTTCTTAATGTTGCATTTTCTGCTTATTAAACAGCAGCGTTTTTAGGGTCTTGATTTGTTTGGAAGACGCCGTGTAGCTCTTGCTCCAAAACAGATTACACTTCTGCAGTAATTGTAAGCTCAGCTGCGCACTTATGCCTGGCTATATGTTTGTAAATGTAAACATGGAAGGGTGCCCATACAGATGTTCTTCCCCGTAATATGATGCGAAATCTAGTCAGTTGAATAATTTTTATTTATAGTGAAGTTATACAGAAACCAACGTTTTATAATCTCGTTTAAAGTCCACAATACATTTCCCTAGGCTCACTGGATCTATAAAGATCTCATTAACCTTATAGACCTCATAAATCATTGGGCCTATGAGTCAACAGGATTACACAAAATATTCCCACTAATATCTATAATGTATATATCAGGAAAAATAGTAAAAAACTGCTAATTTTATTACTTATGGGTGGGGGGGGGGTGAGAAATTGAATTGGATGGTATTTGAGCACAATAAAGTTGAAATTACTGCACAAAAACCACAAGCAAGGCTTTTATGTGCAACATCAACATTCAGCAGAGTTGTACAAATATTAAGAATGAAAACTTCACTAACCCAATTTATAGGTCAATATAAAGCAGGAAAAATTACTAATGTAAAAAAATAATATGGATGTAACCACCAAGATGGGCTTGGATAAACTACACTCTGAATCGGCACTGAAGGTAAATTCATTGAGAGCAGCCCTTAGAATATAATGTTTCATAATGCAGTGGTTTGTGGTCTGACTGCTCAACATACATTTCTTCCTTCTTTCAAGTGAACACACTGCATCATATGTGCCGTCAATCCTGCTAACTTTCAGGTAAGGAGGAACAAGTCAGACTAATGATTTTTAAATCTAATCTTGTGAAAGCTATGGTGGCCGACATGCTGATCAGGTTTACGACAGACAGTCAGTCAGTCTCCCTTCATGGACCTAAACGTTTATTTAGTGTGCGGCTCTGGGAGTTAAGACTCCAAAAAACAACAGATGCTTTCTAGGCATGTAACGATGAATCGCAAATCAGCAAAATAAATAAATAAATAAATTTAAAAAAAAATAAAAAAAAAAAATCGATGCATGACGCTTTAAACCAGCTGATGTGGTAAATTAATCGCTACTTTAGGAGAACTTCACGGTACTTTACTTTACGCGTCGATGTCGCGTATTCATGTCAACGTCGTACATCAGCCTTTGGTTTTGACCGAACGCGAAATGGCGAGCGAATATGAAATTGAGGATGCACCACTGGTGCAGTGGCGCAGTGGTTAGCGCTGCTGCCCTATAGCAAGAAGGTCCAGACTTCTGTCCCAGCTCCTTTCTGTGTGGAGTTTGAACGCTCTCCCCATTTTCGCCGGGGGCTCCGGTTCCCTCCCATGTTCCAAAGGCATGCAGGATAGGTTGATTGGCGAGTCTAAATTGGCCCTGTAGTTGTGCGAGTGTGTGGGCAACAGCCCAGGGTTGGTTCTCGCCTGCGCCGATTGTTCCTGTGATCGGCTCCGGTCCCCCCCCCCCGCGACCCCAGTTGGGATTAAGCGGGCCCAGAAAATGGATGGATGGATAGACGCACGGCCCGATCTTAAAATCAGCGGTGTGGAAGCATTTTTGCTCTTATTAAAAAAGGGCAAACCACGCTAAAAAGCTGCACATGCAAGTCTTAGTTTATTTGAAGATTTTGTTATTTATTTACTTATTTTGATTTGGGATTTTAAGTTTTTTATTATGTTAAGAAGGGGACACATGACAGTTTAGAAAGGTAAATAATATATATTAAACACACACACACACACACACACGAGGGGTTAGTGATAAACGCAGACTTTTAAAATAACTTCCCGTTTATTCACACATATTACCGAAATTGTCTCATACGAACAAAAACTAAAGATTTTAAGCACAGTATTGAAAAGCATTCACACATTAGCAAAGGCGACATTTTCAGTTGTGTATGTAAGCACCTTTTACTAGTGCGTGTGAAAGAGTTTCAGTAGTGTGTGTGGAAAGTTTCACTAGTGTTTGATAGCTTTTCCGTTTGTGTGAATGTATACATTCAGTTTATACGAGTGCTTCAGTTGATTATGTGAGCTTTCAGTAGTGTATGTAAATGTTTTCACATGTGTGTACAATTTTCAGTGTACTGTGAGAAAGATTTTGGTTTTATACATGTTTTTGCATGGTTTAACATATGTATATGCATGGTAATTCTGAAAAATATCCCTAACGACCTCACACACAGACACACACACACTTTATAAATTAATATTTTTTAACTGTTTTTAAACTAAATACAAATGAAGAAATCCATGCCAGATATCTAGTTAGTTCCACCTTGTTCGTACGTCTCATTTTAAGCATTTTGAGGCATTTGCAGTTCAGTTTGAATATATTCCAAGATGGTAGACGCAAGTGGCGAAGGCTTAAAATCGGCAACAGTGTCACTTACACCTCGCTAAGACTGCAGCCTCTCCTGCATGACAAGCTGCAGAAAGTGAGCAAGACAGCCCAAGCCAGCGACTCCCAAAAATCAGCTACTGCTTTTTCCATAGTACTCACATTGTGTGGCACAACTGCGAGCAGATGCAGTGGGATTTTCCACTAAACGCTACTCTCACCTCAACTTTTTTTGTTTTGCAAAAACCGCCGTGCTACTAGTCCTTGTTGAAAGTGTAAAATACACCCAGATCATTCCTCTCTTATCGGATATTCTTATGCTCCTCACACTTTGCAGTGCATGCGCATGACATCACAGCAGGCAGAAGACACTGCGCTCACGTCCAGAGTGGCAAATAGACTTCAAATCGATTTAACAAGAAATAGGACCTCAATTTTCACAAAGATAAAAAAAAATTATAAAAGTATCGCACGTGAATCTGTCACATATGGTCGATACCCAATCTGTCTAATAGGTCTGGATCAGTGTCAATACCAAACCGAATATTGGATCAGTGCATCTACTCATAAATACGTAAAAAATATACATACATTGCTGGTTTGGACGATGCCAAGGAGGCTTATGGTGGCCTCAGATGTAATCTCGCAGGGATCTTTACCTCGTCTTTCTTGTACATAGTCACTTCGCTCCCGCTCACCAGGAGGAACCAGGACACCTAAAAATTTCAATTTCTCCAGATCTGCGCCCCTAACCCCACGCAAGGAAAGCAAGGTCACCAGGCACCCTGATGCTCTCAGCCACGAATCATATCTGTAGGCGGCAAATATTCAGAAGAAAAATTAAGGCAAGTAATTTCATTGATAATGACATTATTTCATCCTAGTATTTCAGGTCTGCTAAGCTCTCTTCCAAAGACCTCAGTTCCAAAACCATCACCGCTCTGACACAGAAGGCCCAGTAACTAACATACAGGCTACAGGCATCGTGTTCAATTGGCTCAACTTTTCTCCTAGATGGAAGGCTCTTTACTGTATGTATTCACCCTAATATCTGGGCACTCTACTTTCTGCAAGTAAAAGCAAGCTGGTGAGTTAATGCTGATGATAAATCACATGTTCTTCCCCTGCGCCAAAGCTTGTTTACTCAGCAGCTCCTTCTCAGCAGCCGAGATAGAAAACAGACAGGCAACCACACAGCAAAGGCTGCAGCTGCGACGGTTCAACACCTCTGGAATTTCTTTTATAGGGTATTTGGGTTTTATTAGGCATTTATACATCTTTGCTAGGTGGGAAAGAAATCTACTGTCAGTCACAGCTATTATGAGGGTAGAGTGGGGGTTGCTATGGGAAGATACGTTCCAGTAGTTATGTGCGTAGATACACGCATGGTAAACCTGATTCCAGCCAATCGGTGGTCTGCAAATTTAATGTACATAAACCATTATAGACATGGAAAGTTTTAGTGACAAGACTAAACAAAGAGCGTGCAAACTGAGAAGGGAGCCTATTAAAAATCGACAAAAAGGTATTCTGCATTAATAAATAATTATGCAGAACTTTAGACAAAAACTAGAGGAGAAACCACAGTAAAATTCAGTGAGGGTTTCCTGGGTTTGCTTACACTCAGACACCATTACAAACACGAAACACACACGAATGGCGTTTTTGTTCCATTGATGGCTGGCATCCATCCATCCATCCACCCACCCACCCACCCTGGTCAATGTCATGGGACAATGAGACCCGCTCGAAAAACGGCAATCGACAGTGTTAATGAATGAATCCGGAACATCCTGCAAAGCATTGAAAGATGTATGCAAAGACACCAATGTCCATTTGCATGCAGGCTACTCAACAGGCAAAATGATTCTTACACAACGGCACTGTGTAAAGAAAACATGTGGCAACAGCTGAACAGTAAAATACGATTTTTAAATATGCATATTAGCCAATAATATCATCCAAAAAAGAAGGTTTAAGGGTTTCACTGTCGGTTATTTTAATACAAAAGAGGCGGAGGCACCACAACTTGATATTCTAGTCTGTATATTATCTGTATTTTCGGGGGAAACCCATAGAATAACATTAGGGATTCCTAATGTTACACATACAGTTCATTCTTTACTGTTGGATGAAACCAAATAGGGAAAAGGGGGGGGGGCACCTGTATCTGACAAAAGCAGGTCACAGTGGTGTGAGAAAAAAAGCCAGGACAGAACACAGCTGGATTCTTCAGCATTTCTGAGAGTAATACGCTCTGGTGTGTGTGGGTGTGTGTGTGTGTCAGAGAGAGTGAAAGCAAGAGAGATTATACATTACATATAAATAAACTGAATGCAAATAGAGCTCAGTCCACATTCAACATCACTCACACACACACACTCTGCCCCACATTACGCATCACGCAATTAAATGGGGCAGAACGCACTGTATACTGCAATTCCATTTACAGCTAGTTCATTAATCTTGAGAAAATCAGCACCCTTTTATCTGTTGTGTTAATTACAGTGTTCCTGGGATATTAACGTAACAGAAATTAATACTCATGAAGCCGGAAAGAAAAAAAAAATTAAACAAATGAAAATAAATAAAATTGACCTATGCTGAGGAAAAAAGGCAAATTCCTAAATGGGCATTTGCAGCCCTATATACATAAAATACTCTTGTTATCTAGTTAGTTATACTCTAGTTATATTATTTGATTTTCATTTTCTTTCCAAAGGTCTGTATTGTTTGTTTGCTTAATTCCCCTGGAGAGGAAAATCAGCCAAGCAGATGGCGAAAATGTTATTCCGAGGAATCACTATTCTACAGCAGCCCGGCTCAAAACGCTAACAAAAGGTCTCTCACAAAAAAAAAAAATAACTTGCGTTTAGACGGACACAGTTGACGCTGAACTAACGAATTTCCAATTTGCTCAATTATTCATAATATACACAGAAACACGACATGAACAAGCAATTCAAAATTTGATGAAGCACAGTTTAAACAAGGCTTCTGTACTTCAGAGTAAAGCCCAGCACTTCTAGCAATGCAAAACCTACAGGCCATCGATCTTGCGGTGGAAGGTACACAACCGTTCACACAAATGACAAAAATATCAAATGTTGACCGACCGCTTCTGTGTGAGACAGAATCGCGGCATGCAACCGTTTCTTACATTAACTCTAAAATATTCCTGGAGTCTGAACTTTCCCCAATCCTCAAACCAACGCACCATTTCGACATTATGATCAGACTTGTTCCACGCACAAAGCACAGACTGCTTTACTGAACACAAATACAAGGATCTATTACAATTTTCCAGAGTAACATGCGAGAGGCAACAGATGTTATGGGGGTCATACTGGGAATATTTTGACATCTCCTAGGTGGTTAAAATGGTCAACCAGCAAGGACACCAGACCTTAAAACCATGGGGCTAAACTGACATTCTACAGATTTTAATCTTGTATGCAGTCCCATCGAAATAACGTCATTTGGCTTTTCTTTAAAATTATGGGTGCATCCGAGTATACTCCACACAGACTCACGTTCCCAAACATGGTTTCAGCTCAGGGTGACCTTTTTCTCGACTCTGCCATCAGCATGTCTGCTTGTGGAATAACGTGGCTATAGATTAATCGCTAAGATAGCGAGCTTATTTAGGAACTCGCACCCTCCCACCCCCTGAAGACTTTTTCCAGTGTCCCTGAATAACACAGAAAGGTGACCTTTGCCATTGCAAACCTAATCCACAACAAACACACAAGACAACTATTTCTAACAGTCTTAGCTCAGAGGACACAACCTTTCCTAAAAGCAGGGAACTGCTACATGAAGAGAACGAGGGACACTACACTTCCTCTCCTCTTGGGGGGGGGAGGGGGGGGGGGGGAGATTTCTCTATGAATATTTCTGGTGTTGCATAAATCAGTTGATAATACAGGCATTTTTCAGTGTGTTGAAACATGCTCAAACCTGCCATAAGGGCTGGTTGGGCTAAGTACACAATAGCTAACATTCCTGTGGTCATTGTCACATTTAATATATCTTAAATCATCATTGCTCAACACTGCCATACCAATTTGAAATTACAGTTCTAACATTAGCTTCCCCAACTTCTGTGACATCTGGAAAAATATTTTATATGAACAAATAAATTCTATGAATAAATATGCTCGACTGAAACAACCTTTAAAAAAAAAAAAAAAGTACTGCTCAATGTTTTATATCAGGTAGATGGAATTAGCTCCTAGTCACACAGAGGCAAAGACACCGGTAGCTGAGTGGTTGCGAGATGAGTCAGGGTTGCTCAGTTACCAGTGTGCACAAAATACTGTTATGAGATGAGGGGAAAAAAAAATAAATTTCTGGAGGAAGCTTGCTCAGGTCTCCATCTTCCTGTCCCGCAGAACATTCAAAGTAAAACATTTAAATAAACTTTATCGTAGATTGAGAAATAAGCTAAGTGATACGCAGAGATACAATCGACAGTGACTGACATCTGTGAATTTTCCAGACAAACCCATAGGACAAACAACCTTCGGGGGGGGAGAGAGCAGATTGTGGCATCTCTCAGGGGACAACAGCACAGCTGCACGGTGATTTGCTGCTTAGAACGCAAAAGCAGCAGGTAATGAGCCATTTCCCCCGGTACGTACACCTGAGAGTTCACGAAAAAGCCTGGTATTTTTACAACCTCCCATACGTCCCCATTGGGCTAGATTAACATCTGCACCCTCACCACCATTTCTCTCTGGAGACTCATCTGGAGGGGGGGGGGGGGGGGGGGGTGGGAGGGGTCAACGAACAGCAGCGATGTTTTGGTGGCATGGTGACGGATGAAAACACAGAAATGTACAAGCAGCAGGAAAACAGCCGAAAGACAGTGACCAAGGCGGGGGGGGGGGGGGGGGGGAAAACAACTCTCGATGTATAGCAACGGAAGCAGGTATCCAACACACAGACAAGCGGACGTGTCATTTGACGAAATACATGAGTCGTAGTTGTGTCAAGATCGGAGAAACAAACCTCATTTTGAGGAACTAAAAGTTCCAATAATAGAGATGAATCTTATTGAGCCATTCAAGTATGTTGAAAGAACAAATTGGAAAAGAAATCTGGACAAAAAGTAGAAAATCACAAGTGAAATAGACGGGGGGGGGTCCATTCACTCATACACATTCATTTCAGGATCAAAACTCAAGCTAGTCTGACCAGTTTCAAACAAGCAGCAGTAAGTGGAAATTTTGTCTGTCTTTTCCCATCAAGGAGATGCATTCGATCTTTCACTGTTGGGAAACCATAAAAGAATTTGAACTGCAGAGAAACTTAAAATTGTTTTAAGACTGAGCAAGTTACTCAGTCCCTGGGCTGCTTACAATAGAGGGGAAAGAAAGAAGAGAGTCATCTCTCTAGAGTGCCAAGAATGAGGAGAGTTACCCTCTAGTGTAACACTGAAGACATCAAAATATCCAGATGCCAAATTTCCTACCATTTTCCTCCTAGAAGCACCTGGGTGCAGTTTGGCGCCAAAACAACAACTAGGGGTTGAAGCAACCACAGCTTGTGAGACAGGAGCACAAACTCTCTGAGCTTCAGCCGAATTGTCAGCCTCTCCTTCCCATGTCACCACAACTTCATGGTTTCTCAGTGCATAAAACATTTGGGCCCCCCCGCATCTGACCACTTTCCTATTCACCTCTCTTCACGAAGAAGTCCAGCGCTTCAAATTCACGGCAGACTCGACCAAGCACGCAATCCTGGTAAAGAAAAAGGGTTTCAAATAGAGGATTTGACACCCTGGGCGTCTGATCTTGAACAGGATGTCCCGTTTGGATCCACGAATATATAAACATGCACGTCTCCACCCTTTCGCTAAACACACGTTCACCTTCAAGCCGTCACATTAGAACGTTGTTACCACGATTCACTACAAGCTAAGCGACACCAGAGCCGGGCTGGACCGAAGTCGAATTTGTTCCTTGGTTACTGTGGCACTGGGATAGAGCGGGGGGGTAACTGGCGGCTGGCCTTCTCATGGCACGAGTGGACAGAACAGAACCACCGGAAAAATGGCAGGACAATGGCTGAATGCACACGGCACCCGTTAGCGTTTTGTAACCGAGCAGCAAAGCAAATCACTGGCTCAACTGTGATCAGACAGACAAAAGATGGGAGGTGTTAAAGGGTGGAATTGCACAGCAAACAACCACCTTTCATACAAGAGGGCCCACAATAGCACTTATTAAAACCTAACTCAAGTCGAAGCAAAAATCGCGACACACACACCTTGCACAAGATCAATTTGGCCGATTAATCGAAATATAGATCTTAGCGAGATGCACTTTCCCCTACTACATACAGTCAGCAGTCTCAAAAACCCAGAGTACACATCCTCATCTTGTTATGATCAACCCACCAGGTTCTCTCAACATCGCCACTCCTGACCCCTTTCACTGACATATACCTTAAAACACAAGACAAAACAAAACTGAATGTCAAAATAGGGCTGATCCGAGCTTCACAGCAAGTAAAACTAGCATGCGACACTATACACTTTAATACTGGCCTTTAACTTTACTGCTGGTTGCTACTGAAAGCAGCAGTTCAAGTCAAATTAGCCATTGTGTTTCTCAGACGCTTTGTATGCCCATTCCATTGTACTACTGCAACCACACCTGCCTAATGACAATATAAAAAATATATATCTGATTAACAATTCGGCTCTCTGGCTTATTTGCGAGGACACAAGACTCGGCTTTCAGTAGCTATGGCAAACTGTAAATCCATTACTTGAATTGAATGTTACGCCATACAGCACACAACTTGAATAGGGAGGCAGCTCTACACTGCGGAATGCCAAGACCGAACGATCTGGGCAGAACTCATTCAACCAACAATTTAACCCTAATATTGACTTTAGATCCGACTGACGGCTCGTGTGGGTGAGAGAACGACATTTAGACATGGGCATGAATAACGCAACATTCCAAAAAAGTGGCAGTAAGAAAGGGAGTCGTCACGTATGCCCTTTATTTCTATGGATGACAAAAACAGAACTGAAGGAAAGGGGGAAAAAAAAAAAACACAAGAAATAACCAAGCATGGGACTCCTAAAGCTCGCTGCAAACTGTCCTTCAGTGTCCCACAGGGTTATAAACAGCAGAAAGCACCACTTACCACAAGCTGCAGGCTACAGTGTTAATACCTCCTGCAGGCTAAATTATACGAGCAGCCTAACGCCAAAAACGCTATTGCTATTTTAACGTTACAGCCAAAACGGGCCAACCCAGACAATCCCTCAAGCACATAATGCCAGGAGTAATCATGCCATTGGAAAGCAAGTTCAACCCTGTTTCAATCAAGAGGCTGTTCCACAATTAGTATGTTATTGAGATTACTTAGTACATTTATTTCAAGTCCCGGCACCCATTACATGCCATAATCTTGCTTATTTTCGCCGCCAAAAACATACAACTACACCAGTCTCCTCCCTGCTCACAAAGGCTGTATTCAATGCCCATGCCCAAGGGATTTGAAGTCCATGACTCAAAACCTCATTTTCCGTAGCTAGAAATCGGAATAAACCGTGGAGCCTGACGAGGACGCCGCAGCCAGTTACATCATGCAGTTTACATGCCTTCCCGGTAATTAAGACGGGAAGCCAGAATTTGCGTGGATGTGGTCACGGTATCTTTCAGGCTCGTGCTCCGAACAGCCCAGCCGGAGACTATAAATGAAGGGCCAAACATTTTTTTAAATAAAATAAAAACAAAAAGAGGGAGGAGAGCGCCGAGCTGATCCAGGGAGCACTCACAGCCAACCCGAATACATAAACCAAAGAGGACAGCCAAAAGCATTCTTTAATAGGGGTTTACTGCTCGAGTCTAACTGTATTTCAGTGGTAGTTAAAATTGTGTAAGCACTGGCGAGAGAGCATGGGATACCCATGCAGAGTGGATACTTACAAAACCAACAAAAATATAACATTTAAAAAAGGGACACACTTAAAAATCCATCCTGCACTACAGTTTCATTCAAATTCAAGCTCAACCCACCCACCCCCCCCCCAAAAAAAATAAATAAAAAATCTACCAAATCTTCATCTCATCACCTTAATATCAGACACCAAACTTACTGCTGAAAAAGACGTCAAACTACAGCCACAAAACACTGAAACTCCTAGAGGCCAAACTGCAGATCAGACGGCTATGGAATCAGCCCAAGGCTTAAAGATGAGAACCATATGATAAGTGCAAGTCGTCACCACGTCTGATCTGTCACATGACTGCCGGCAAACACACCATCCAACCAGGAGATGCAGTATGACAGCACAATATTCACTGAAGGGGGAAATTCCTTTGCATATACCAGCAAGGTTCATAAAGTGCATAAATAGGAGATCAGTGCGAAAGAAAATCATTCATGAAACTAATGAATATCAAGTTAAGCAGCATCTGTAGAGTTGGGGAACGGCATTTGTCAGATTCGAAGCAGCCTGCCATTTGCACCCCCACGGCCCATTCAGATTAAGCAGCTATTTCCGGTTCCATTGTGGGTCCCCCCCCACCCACCTGGCCCAGCTGTCCCCACCTCAGGACCGGCACCAGAAACAGTTCGAGTCAGAGTCAGATGGGGTCTGGGACCTCAGGCTTACACTCGTCTCCGGTTTCAACACCACGTTTGTTGACACACGTATGGAATTTCCAGTGACATGCAGTTTAAATTATGAACATTAAGCTTCAATTCTGCAGATTTAGTAAAATGTCTTCCCTGCGCCTGGATCTCTGAAGCTCAAGGTAGACGAGTCCTCTACCAGCAGAATGGCATCCTAGGTCGTCCATGACAATGACTAGTATCAGATGTTTTTTTTTTTTTTTTTTTTTTTTTATTAAAAATTCCCAGAATCCAACTCTACACGCTCATGCAGCCATGGTGTACAGAGGAGAAGTAAGACAGCAGTCTATCCAAGCGGATTCCATGGGGCAGCCGTGTCTCCAGCAGCTGCCATGTTGTTCGGGGTTGTCCCGGCTTTGATTAGCAGCATGGTCCCCATCCTACTAGAACTGGAGGGGATCATTAATGTTATCACATTACAGGGCAAAGGAATCGCCTTCCTCACTATTCAGAGCAGAGTCCAGGCTAAGGCCCCCGCGATACTCAGCTGCAGGCTCAATTTCAACCAGCCTCTAGTTCGTCGCTGGCACCAAGCTGGGGATCTGAGCAAATGGGAATTCCATAAGTAATCAATCAGCATCTAAAAACAACCGAATATCAGCAAACAAAATCCAAAAACAAATTGTGAAATACTGACTGATAATTTCCGCAAGTACACCGGGGGTTTTTAACCTGGGGTCCATGACTCCCCAAAAGGGGCAGAGGGATCAGAGTTACCCCGCCCATCCTTAGGTATATCACCACATATTAGTGGTGAAGAAAGTCTCACTACAGATTTGTGGAGCTCAGAGTTACATACAACTGATGATCTATAACTAGGCAAAAATACAGCGATGAACAGCATCGACTGAAACTTGCACATTGCTCAGGAAATAAAGCTGCCATTTTAGAGACTAAATGTCTCACTATTACTCATATCTTCATGACACACCTCGCCCTTCTTTTACTGGAAGATGTACAAAAAAAGAAAAAAAGCAGAAATGTCCACATCCACCCTTAGCCCACCTACTCCCAGCACAGAGGCTGGTGACCTCCTTTCTATTTACGTTCATTTGCACAGCAATAGCAGCATTGCCAAGAGATTTTAATACACACATCAATGTCAAGAACGACATGCTTTGCATAGGTTCCCTTGCCCTCCTTGCGACAGTAGAGCTCTGCCTAAATATTTCCCAGCATGCAATCTTCTAGCTGCTTATCCAGATCAGAGTCACAGGGCTTTCCTGTAACCTGTCCACATCCCCATTAAAATGCAGCCCTTACAGAGACCATCTTTAACACACATCCCGGTCATCAAGACTTGCTCCCAAATCTTTTACCATGGCCGTTATTAGAAGCCTCCCTTAACTACAGACCTGGAAGAAACCTGCCTTTATTTGGGAGGGTTTCCCCTGCACTGACCACATCACTAAAACTGGCACTCGAAGTACCCTCCATTACAACAAACGTGACGGTATTCCTGGCATCAGACCCTTCTCTGTAGACACACTGGTGATAGTTTCCCTTCGTAAACAGTTTATTTCATTCAGAAAATTGGTAGTACTGGTCAAACATGTCAGACAACAGTATTACACCTTCTTGTGCCAAAGGCACACACCTCATTCACTCAATGCCAATAAAAAAAAAATATGTAAAAAAAACACTTTCAATAAACTGCCTTCAAACACGGGAAAGAAAAAAATATCTGCTGAAGGTGAAACTGATAAGATTAATGCTCTAACATGCCTTATCACTCTTACCTTCAGCAGATTTAATCTTGTAGACGTGATGCTTAAATTTTTTTTCCAGCCGATAACTTTCTACACGAATCTGTCCTTTAAAAATCAGGCTAACACTTAAATGCTAAAAATCCCTTTCTTCTGCACATTTTGAAGACAGATATAAACATGAACACACTACCCTTAATTCAGTGTAAGCATCTAGACGTCCATCCTAACATAAGTGGGACCCTGAGCTTTCACAACCTAGAGCTGATTTATGTACCTCCGGAACACATTCTCAGCATGGAGGAATGGGGGTCTGCATGCAATTCCTCTAGTAAATAAACTGTTGCCCGTAAAACCTTGAGGGAGGAGTACTAGTTTATTAAACAGACTGTCAGCCAAAGCATGCTACAGCCTCCCCCTTGGACTCAGTATATAAATCTAGGCTAAAGACCTATTTTAATCCAACTTACCCTAACCTATTTTCAAGTGCAGTTTACCTTCACAGTGCTCCAACACCAGCTTGCTGGTGTCTCAGCGCAACAGCTGTCACGCCTTAGTATCAGTAGAGTGCCACTGTTTTTCTCCTCTCTTCTATCCCCCCCTCCAATCCCCGGTGGCTCGACACCCAGAGCTGCGACACTCTGGCACTTCGACGCAAACACATATCCAGCAACGTCACAGGCCGACCTGCTGACTGCCAAAGGCTTTCCAGGCAGAGAGAGGAAACCGATCACGATCGCTGCACTCCTAATATCATTTCCACCATTCGCATGTCTATTTCGGACTTAAGGAGCTTCGGCATGTCCCGCAGGGGGGAGGGGAGAGACCGCCAGTTGATCCTATGACCTTGCTTTTTTTTTTCTCGTTTCGCCCAACAGCTACAATACGAGTTCTCACTTCCTCTCCCCTATCATTTTCCATTTCTCTATCAGATGACAATAATACTATGAATACTGCACGGCCTCTCCCCAGGTTATGACGGGGTCACAACCCGATAAACCTACCGTGAGCCGAAAAAAAATGGCAAAGCTAAAAATTAACACGGCACAGCTCACCCAACAAAACGTCAAAGAATAGCCTAACCCACCTTAAACATACTGAGAACACTTACATTAGCCTGCAGTTGGGCAGAATCATTATAACAAAATAGGCTTTGTATCAAAGCCTTAAAAACTTCATGTGATTTACTGAATAATGTACCAAAAGTGAAAAACATTTACCCATCGTGCAGTCAAAAATATCGTAACACAGACCATCGTAACATGGGAAGTGTCTGTACAAGAAACTGCCACTATATCGACATACAACAATTGTGTTACATCTTTAACCACCTCGGGGTAAAGTACTGCTGCATGAAAGGCAAAGGCCATGAATGGGAAGCCCGTTGGTGCATTTTGGCCAGTAGAGGGTGCTGTCCGTGCGAACTCTGGCGGGGAACGCCTGTGTGATGCAATGCTCTTTCATGTTTCCATCCACCCCACATCCCGTGAGCGTGTTCAGGATAAGTGATTCAAAGACGGATGGGCGGGTAGATCCTCCCAGTTTAAGCCAGAAATACTGCCCTTTGGTATGACCTCATAGGTGGCTCCACTTAACGCTCAGGTCACGCTGCCATACTTTCTTTGCTTTTGATAAGAAATCGTCCCTTTCGAAGCAAATGAAGATGAACCAAGTGTACAGAATCTACCATTTTACCCAATTATAAGGACTGTCTCTGGGTGAGTACTTTTTAGCATGGCCTGTTTGTAGAACTATTTTATACATACATACATACATACATACATATATATATATATATATATATAAATAATAATAAAAAATCACTAAATTTACTAATGGTAGAGTGGCCAGCTTACCACCACAAGACCTCAATACAGATGAGAGAGCAGTCAATGACACCACAACATAAAACCAGTTCCATTAAACAGCTACCCACAGATTTATCCTACAACGTTTGGGGCTAAGAGCCTTATATGGGAATCACAGCATGACCCCAACATTCACAGCCCACTGCCAGGAAAAGCACAGTGGCAGTGCCAAGCAAGTGTTTTCAACAGGTGTTACCAAAGTTGAGTATCTTATTTTCCAGTGCAGCAAGGAATTAAACAGTTCTGGGTCCGCTTCTTGCTTTTAATTTTTTCCTTTCAGGTTTGCTCAAAATTTCCCAAATGTTTCTAATATCGAAATATATTAAACCTGAACCTCACCTGCTACATATATCTGCATCTCTACGCAGGATTACAAATCAGTATTTCTCAGGTTACGAAAGCAATTTAGTATTAATAACCAACATGCATGCCAATAAAAATATATGTAATAGAATATTCCGTTTATACCTCACATGCAAACGGGTGTACGGTGTCATTGCTAACTGAATCGAAGCTTTCTGCAATGGTTTCCGTAAATTTTGCATGTGGACGGCAAACTATAAGACATGTTGTTTTAACAGCCCTTGCACTGTCACCCTTCCCCGCGAATCGGGCATCCAAGGCGGCGTACGGACGCCGGGAGCCCGGCCTCATGTAGGTCCACGTGGGTCTTCGGATCCTTTCGCTTCTCTAAACCCCATCTGTCTGTCTTCCAAGCCTCTGCTCCTTGCACCCCCTTAAGCAGTAAACGGTTCACATTCCGGAGGGAATGCAGGTGGAAGAGCTAACTTTTTGAAAGATGAGGCAGTCGCCCCTACTTGGGGATCGCCAACAACGCCTTCCTATTTCTAGGTTTGGGGTATTTTTAAGGGGAGCAACCGCACACAGGAGATTGGGGCGTATTTTAAATGGGAAGATGGTGCTCTAATTAGAAGTGCGCTGAGGGTTTTTAATCTCCATGCAGTAAGATTGCATGGTGGGGTTTTGCAAGGCCTTTCCAGAAAGCCCGGTAGCGAAGTACAGCCTCACTGCTGCTCACACAAGACCCAGGGAAAACTAAATGCACTTTAAAAGGGGTAAAGGAAAGACAGATCGAGGTCAGCTACAGGGAACCCAGGGGGATTCACCGCCGAGATAAGCGCGCTAAACCGGTGTCATTTCGGTGCGTGCAGCCTTTGCCCGGAGAACAATGAGACTCCACTCACTTTGCATCCACATGTAGGTGTCTGCCAGGGGCACACGGCGCAGGGTCACTCTGCCACTTGTTTGCTAGCAGGAGTTATAGGTTATGCTGGGGAAAAAAGGCGAAACGCTGCCACAAACACGCAGAACCAAAACACAGGAGCTGATGCTAAGGCTCCGGACTGCGGCCAGCAGCGTTACGGTATATATCCATATATAAATAAAAGCGTATAAATCATAACGTCACTCCTGGCGGGCAGAAGGACCGACAAACATTTGTCGGGGGGGGGGTGGCATTACGGCTCGCTTACGTCCCACTCGGGATCGATAAAGGGGAGGACGAGCTGCGAAGCCATTTAGTCCGAAGTATCCAAATCGTCACGGCACTTTTATTCCGCGATTCCCGATGGATACGAGCCAGATCACGGACAGACAGGAAAGGCCGACGCTGAGAGGCGCACAGATAAGTAAATCGCGTCATTGAACAACCGGCCGCAGAAAACCACACCGACGTTGGAAAAGGCTGGAAAAAGGGGAAGAGCAAAAAATAAAAAAGATCTACTCACCGTGCATGCTCCAGTCTAAAGCAGAAAACATGTCTCAACTAAAAAAAAAGCTACAATCCGCCAATATTCCCCCCGTTCTTTACTTAAAAGTACTCCCTCATAACACTAAAACAGGAGCCCTTCGACGTCCGCAGGTATTTATCATGAAGCAGGCCGACCGTCTAGCGTATTCCACATCACACACTACAAGCAATCTGGCAGATACTAATTATGTGGACCAAGTGGGCGGATTCATTAAGCCATTAGCCAGGCCTGAGAAGGCGCTACGCTAACCGCGCAGTGCCGCGTTTTCATTGGTCGCCGCACCTCGGGCCGAGTGTTTTTATTGGTCGTTGGAATCCGGTAACGCGGGGTTTGGACAGGACTGACCGAAACGACACGTAATACGTCGGTCTCAGCTTATCCCTTTCATAGATTCAGATGGATTTCTGTTTCAAGTTTTCCCGACATATCTCGGCTTAGCGTTTTATTTTTTATATTTATTTAATTTATAACGATCAGATGTACACATTTTGATTATATGGGGTATTTAATGGATATTGTAGGTTTGCGTATTGAATTCGCTTATTAGTAAATCCACAAAAATCCTGTTATAATTATTACTATACATTGCCTTCACAATAGCAATGTTTTATATAAATTCGCCTAAATACCTTGTATAGTATTGCACACTTTTTTTCCCCATCGAGCTAAAATAATCATGGACAATCATAAATATAAATGACTCGCATTAACAGACGCGTAATATACATGAGCATTAGCCTGAAGTTATGATAGCAGGATAGCATTTTAAAAATTAATTATGAGGTTTAATTATGAGGATGTTAAAGCAAAAACCACATTGTAATTATAATAATGCATGAAAGTACTTCAGCGACGGTTTGTTCATGGTTTTATTTATATGGTTTTAAATGTGTTTCTTTCCGCTTCTATTATGGATGTTCCTATCCTGCCACAAAACGAATTGCTTCCAAACAGGAGAAAGTGAGCCACAGGTTTCCTCTTCATGGCCTCTAGTGGATGCTTTGCTTTGTTCTTATTGCTATAATATATGTTGTCTAAATCCATCCAGGTAGCATTTAATGTGGTTGTCACAAGAAGAAAATGGCAGGGGTGTGCACATTCACTACAGCTAATTTATACCAGGGTAAATGTATATACAGCCGTGGAAAACATTAAGAGACCACAGGCCTGGTTGTATGTTTCTCATTAATGAAGGCCTCCTTCCTTGCTTTACGGGACCCCAGTCCTGCTTCTAGGAGCCTGATATGAACTGTCCCAGCAGTGTGCTTCACACCTGCTCTTAATGTTTCCAATTCCTTATGAAGGTCATTTGATATCATCCTCCGATTCATGAGAAATTGTCTGATAAGTTAATGGTTGATGTCTGACATTAGAATGTCTTCCTCCCTCTACCTGGCTGGTTTCTTGTCGCTCCCAGTGTCTCCAGCTTCACCTTGTTCTTGTGTCCTGCTGTCTTAGAAATTTTCAACCTGGAAGCAGCCTGCTGCTCAGCGTAGCCTCCTGCCAGCGGAACCACGATTAAACCAGGATTTACAAATGCAGATTTGTTTAAAAATATAGAGTGGTCTCTTAATTTTTTTTTGCAAGGCTGTATATATAGACACACAGAAGACACTTTATTAGGTAGACCTTGCTTGCTACTGGCTTGGACCTCTTTTGCCTTCAGAATGACCATAATTCTTCGTTGCATACATTCAGCAAGGTGCTTGAAACATTCCCCAGACTCTGTGGTCCATGTGGACATGATACAGTCATGCAGTTGCTGCAGGTTTGTTGACTACACCATCATGATGAGAATCTCCCGTTCCACCACATCCCATAGGCGCTCTGTTGGATTGAGATCCAGTCATCGTGGAGGCCGTTTGAGTACAATGAACTCATTGTAATGTTCAAGAAACCAATCTGAGACGATATGAGCTTTGTGACATGGTGCGTGATTCTGCTGGGAGTAGCTGGGTAACTGGGTACATGGGATGGACATGGTCAGCAACAATAATCAGGTAGGCTAATTGGTACTAAGGGGTCAAAAGTATGACAGGACAATATCCCCCACACCGTTACACCATCACCAGCCAGAATTGTTGATATGACAGGATGCATCCATGCTTTCATGTTGTTTGTGGCAAATTCTGACCCTACAATCTGAATGTGGCACGAGAAATTGAGACTAATATGACTAGGCAATGTTTTTCCAATCTTCCATTGTGCAATTGTGATGAACCTGTGGCTACTGTAGCCTCAGTTTCCTGTTCTTAGCTGAAAGGAGTGGCGCCTGCTGTGGTTTTCTGCTGCTGTAGCTCATTTGCTTCTAGGCTCCAGGTGTTGTGTTTCCAGAGATGCTCTTCTACATACTTTGGATGTAATGAGTGGTTATTTGAATTACTGTTGACTCTCTATGTGCCTGTACCAGTCTGGCCATTCTTCTCTGACCTCTGCCATCCACAAGACATTTTCACCCAGAGAACTGCCACTTACTAGATATTTTTTTCCCTTTTCAGCCCATTCTCTGTAGACCCTGGAGAAGGTTGTGCATGAAGATCCCAGTAAATCAGCAGTTTTTGAAATACTCATGTACCAGGCCACCTGGCACCAAACCAGTAGTTTAAACAGTTTGTAACTGGGGTGACTGGAGTCTTTGATCCTCCCTGCTTTCCTCAGACACCAGTTCCTGTAGATATCCTGGAGGGAGGGAAGCTCACCTCCAATTATCCTTTCAGAACACTTTCTTCCCCATCCTAGTGTTTGATTTGAACATTAACTGAAGCTGCTGACCTGTATCTGTATGTTATACTTTGTGCTGCTGAAATATGATTGGCTGATATTTGGGTCAGCGAGCAATTGAACAGGTGTACCTAATAAAATGCCCAGTGAGTGTGTACTTTTTAGTTAGTCCGAAAAAGTTTACAAACGGCTTCCAAAAATCTATATGGTATATTATAATCTAGCTGCGATGGCTACTGTGAGCATGATTAGTCGTATATTTCTTACTTTACTCTGTATTATGTAAGAGTACTCTTGGCACCAGGGAATGATTCTTTATTTTAACTGACAGCAACAGTTGAATTTCTCTCAACCGTGTTTCTGGAGCCGGTCCTCGGGGACTCCCAGAAGGTTCATGTTGGACCGTGGCAGGGAGCTGGGAGGGAGCAAAAACATGGACCATCTGGGGGCCCCTGCTTTGTACCACAGTGCTCTATACCACAGTGCTCTATACCATGCTTGGCCCAGGTAGAAGACAGGACATTTAATAAAAAACTGTCTATACGGCTTCCAGGAGGCTACATCGATACATACTTGATACATACTTGATGGTACCTAATAATAAATAATATTATGCTTAGTTTGTGTATGATTTCTTTTCTTGCAAAGGAAAAGTTTACCAATAGAGCCAAAACCAATGGTTGCAAATATTAAGCTTATTATTAGCAGTGTTTAGCTCAGCAGGCTAAACCGCTATGCCTATGATCATAAGGTTGCTGGTTTGAGCCCGGCTTTGGTAGAAGAGACATGTCTGTGGGCCCTCGACTGAGGCCCTTAATCCCCGGCTCCCTGTGTGCCACATGGTGGCTGACCCTTAGCTCTGCCTCCCAAGCTTGTTGTCACCTGTCTGTGCGGGTCTCATGGCGAGCACAATGAGACAAAAAAAAGAGAATTTCCCAAAGAGGATCAATCAAGAATCTCTATCTAGCTATAGAATTTTTATTGTATCATATATGTATGTTAGCGTGTTATTGTATCATATATGTATGCCTTCATTTAATTTACATTGCTGGAATTTTAAAACACTTTAGCACATAAGTGGCCATATAATGTGTACAATTATGAATCATTTTATGGTTATGGCCAGTCGTGGCCAGTTGCAAGTCTATTTTATGTCTGTTTTACTGTTTATAAAGGGAATTGTTATTGAACAATGATACTACCTCACTGTCCCTTTAAGATGTCTATCTGTGGGTCCCATCCTGTTTTTTTCCCTGTTGTAGTGCTTGCTGAATATGTCATTCCTTTAAAGCCACATCTGGAATGCCGTGTCAGTGGTTAGCAAGGTATGTCGGTCTCCGATAAGTGTTTGTGTGCACGCATGCGGATCAATAAGAATTGTTGACATTGTTGTTGGCTAACGGATAACGGAATCGTTTGATCTCTGTATGAATGAATAGGCCCATTATGACTGGTAGTTCATTATACATTCTGGACTGCATTTCAGATTGTCAATGAAAACAGCTGACAAAACGGTCTTTCCTTAAAGAATAAAGACAGGCTATGTTACAGATAAGCATTATGGGAGTGTTCATCTCATTTACCACAAAAACTTTTTATTTCGCAGTTCAATTAGGCACTGATGATGTCTACAGCATAACATTATTAATATAGCATAACTATTTGTGCACCATCAAGTGAAGTGTTACCAATGTACCTTTATTTGCGTTATTTACATAATAATATTTTGTGCCATTTTACAATAAGGCTACCCATATAAAGGGTTTATGAATGGTTTATAATCTGGTTATTAATGAGGTTGTAACAACAACAAATTTATTTTTATATAGCGCATTATCACAACATTACATTTACTTTGTAAATTATTAATAGACCATTTTAAACAAGTAATAACACAGTTTTCTTTTTATTAATGAGTTACTATCATTTACAAGTGGCAAAACGGAGCCTTATTTTAGTGGTACCTAATATTTTGGTTTATCAACTGCAATATTTAAGTCATATGTGTCAGGTTACCACCCCAGTTTTCATAATATTCTATTCCTTACCTCTTTACAACAGCAAATCAGTTTCTGTTTTAATCTTCTGTGTACACAAGACGTTTATCAATCATCTCTTTTTTTCCTGCTGAGATATGTCTCTTGTCCAATTCTCTGCCCATGTGATGCTGCCGGCCAATTCATAATTTGATATGGAGGAAATCTGGACCTTTCTCACCTACCTCCGTATCTCCTTTCCTTTACAGACCAAGCCTTTCAGCCGGCTTAGTTCTGTTTAATGACTAGAAGGGATCACATAAAAATAAGGAATCGTTCTATATATAGATTTAAAAGCTTATTAAATTAGATAAGCCATAATACACACTGGATTTGCAACGGAGTCCACTGTGGTTCATTTAAACGTAAATGATGAACTGGGAGGAAAATTCCATGCACGCAGCTGACCGCCTTTCTACAAATATTGGGTTTACGATGTTAAACAGACAACACAGTTACAGTATCGCATAGACTACATTTACTTATTTACCACTGCGTGACCGTGATTAGGGGGGGGGGGAATTGAGGAACGAAAGTAAAACGAAAATCGAGTTTCTAGAACACTTTATAAACATTCTCCACTCGGTGCTTCGCTCTCGTGCCCTTAAGTCACATTTTCAGTATCGTGTAGAGTCTGTTGCCGACTAGTGGGTGTTAAAGAGTATTGCGTGGGAAGTAATGTAACACAGGAACAGTCTATGTGATTATTCACAATAGCAGGATGTTGTAAAGAAACTCGTTTGGGTTGATTATTGCATTCAGGTTTGCCAACTCTCACACATCTGACGTGACACTCACGGGAGAAATCTTACGGCAAAGTAATATTATTTCGTTGTAAATGTAACATTAGCTACATCAGAAGCGCTGGGGTGATGTGCAAACTCTACACTATTAACAAGGGAATCAAACTGTTACATACACGATAGTGCGTGTTCAGACTCACCTCGAATTGAAAATCTCACGCCAGTCATCTGACTAAAGTTGAAAACCATGCGCATTTAGGAAATTAAGAAAGGTTGTGTGGAGTTTTGGGAAGCTCCATGCTTTTAAAACAGCAGTCTTTCCCGGGAACTTGAGAACCCAGGGTTAGTTTTCAGTTGGCCGCCTTCAGTTCGGGTTCAAAGGTCGGAGTAGAAACAAATACAGCATGCAGAAACTGTGAGTGGCAACAACGTCCGTGTTTTGATTTCGGTAGTCCAGCGTAAAGAACGAAAAGAATATAAAATACTTAAGAAAATGAGAGAGATTGTATCCAGAAGCTTGGTTTTTACAGCCTTCAGCATCTCCATAGCTCGTTTTTATTCCTGCTGTGCCGGCAGCTCCCAAGTTGATGTTCCGAATATACCCGATATTGCGAAGCGTTTTGGTACCAAAGGCCGTTATGAAGAAGTGAATCCCTATCTACTCGATGACATATTGGCTGTCAACAAAACTGTTTTGAAACCGCCGCCTGGATGCGACGCAGTGCACCTCACTGTAATCATTAGGCACGGGACACGATTTCCGACGAAAAAGAACGTGATAAAAATGCACGACATTTACAATCTTGTTATGGCAGAGGCGAAGAGCAATGCAGGATGGCTGCATGAGATCAAAAGCAAATGGCAGATGTGGTACAAAGAGGAGATGGATGGTCGCATCGTGGAGAAAGGCCGAGACGATCACAGGCATCTGGCCGTCAGATTGGCCACCGCTTTCCCGTCGTTATTCTCTGAAGAAAACTTGAGAGGCAACCGCATCAAGTTCATCACCAGTTCGAAACACCGGTGTGTGGACAGCATCGTGGCTTTCCAGGAAAGCCTGCGGAGACTCTGGGATGTCAGAGGTACCGGTTCTTCCATGATCCATCGCAAGGATGTATCATATTTGATATATGTTATTCACCTAATGATAAATTTGCAAAACAGAAGTTGCTCAGATATCGTGATTGTTTGCTTACAGGCTTACTCTATGGTTTATCATTAAGATTCCATCGGGTAAACTATTTTTTGGCTTACAGACATAGATATGCTTGATGTGCAGCGAGTGTAAATTTACCTTTGATTGCTAAGCATTTCCTCTGATTTGATAATCTTTTTTTTTTTTAACCTCTACAGATGTGGATTTCAGTCATGAGGTCAATGATGACCTGATGAGATTCTTCGATCACTGTAGAAGATTTATTGACGATGTGGAAAACAACGAGTCTGCTCTTAAAGAAGTGGACCTGTTCAAGTCCTCGGCGGAGATGAAGCTGGTCCAGGAAAAGATGGCTGACCGCCTGCAGGTTCCACAGAGTCACATCACGCCAGGTGGTTTACAGGACATATGCGTTACCGTAACCAGTTTGCCGGCACTGATCCTTCTCATCGTTATAACACTTAATTTTTTATCTTTAGATATGGCTGAGGCTGCCTTCTTCTTGTGTGCTTACGAGCTTGCCATTAAATCTGAGAACTCCGCTTGGTGCAACCTCTTCGACGAATCCGATGCCCAGGTACGTACAATGAGAATAAAATTCCTGTAGTTGAATTGGAATACTTTTATTATCCCGGAGGAAATTGTTTATAGTTGTTTTGGCGTCAGAAATCCCTGCTAGCTTTAAAATTACACATGCATTTGTTTTTCCCTTGTAGTTATTACATACAAACAATCATATACATTTTATATATATAAAGCATTTTTTGTGTGTATGTACAAAGGATGCTTTAATCCAAAGTGACTTACATTACAGGGAATTCATGTGTGCACCTTGACATTTGAACCTATATAAAACGCAACCTTTGCGTTGTTAACGCAGTGCTGTACTTGGGAAACAAATGGAACTATATATATATCTATATATCATTAATGTAGAAATCCGTTTCTCTTGTATGTTCATGGTTTAATGGATACCTTCAACCAGTTGTATGATGTGTGAGAGAACATTCCTTTAAGATATGAAGTCGGCATCTTGCCACACATATTTGCAATGATGTAATCCGACTTGTTTAATTAAACTGTATTTTGTAACTGGATCAGCATAATATGGTAATAATAAACGTGGCATATCCTTAATTACGTCCCGAGCTCAAGTCATCATTTTTCCTTGTTCCACCCTTTTTATTCTAGTTTCTGTTGTCAGCAGACCAGGCGTTCCGAAACACTTAGGATTTCACCCAAATCAACCTGTTTCCTTTAGCGAATAACTCAGGGGGGGCAAAGCAAGAAATAAACATTCCCGGCTGTACTTGTGTGGGGTCCAGAATTTGGGACTGAAATATCTCAAGGCTCCCCAGTTGAAGCTTGACACAATTCCAGAAATTTGTCTGTTTAACCAAAATAATTCTGGTTGATTCCTGTTTTGCTCAGTACATTTGTGGTAGAATTTTAATCAATACCATGGTTGATAACATGTCTATCTGGGAGGTTTATTCAACCTGAGTTTAGATTAAAACTTAGATTAGTAAAAAAAAAAACAAAGTTCTGCTGTGTTTCCAAAAAGAGGCTCCTCTACGCTAATGCGCAAAATTTTCTGCCTGAAAGAGCAAAATCCTTCCTGACATTTAATCTTCCCTCCTATGTATGAATGTTCTTGCAGTAATGGTTGCGTCTCTCTTTTTGTTATTTCTGTTGTTAAAATGTCAACATTGCTAAATATGTCAGCGTGAGATATTGAAACCTGAAGAGCTTCTGGAAGGACCTTCATTACGTTCTCATTACAACTTGTCGAGTTTGGACTCCTGGGATTGCCGCTGACGTAGCCCCGTAAAATGATTTAAATTGTGTCCTTTTAACAGGTGCTGGAATATAAAAACGATCTGAAGCAGTACTGGAAAAGGGGCTATGGCTATGACATCAACCGCAAATCCAGTTGCACTCTCTTTCACGACATCTTCACTCGTTTGAACCAGGCTGCTAATGAAATCAGGTAAACGGGAAAAATCATGGGGTGAGGGACGGTGAACATTTCAAATAAACTGAAAATGTCTAGCTGCTTGATGTTGCTAAAGACATTTTAAACTTTGTGCATATACAGTACTGTGCAGAAGGCATAGGCAGTCAAAGAAAACTGTTAAAATGAGCTTCATGTAGGTGTAAAACTCATATTATGTCTGTTAAAATGTGTTAGCTTATCCATTTCAAAAACGTCTGCTAAATAAGTAAAAGACCTCAGTGTTTGCACCAACCATCCAACGTACACTTGATTTGAGCGCTAGTATACCATGTTTGGCAAATCGATATCTTATCCTGGTTTTTAACTAACTAAGTTAATTAAGTGAGCTGGTGGTGAAATTTAATGACAATGGAATGGCTGCGGTGTCCCTGAGGAGAGGTTTGGGAACTGAAGCAGTGTACATCCAGCCATCCAGCGAAATATCAGTAACTTTTTAGAGAACATAAGAAAATAAGAAGTTTTCTTTATCATTTTACTGTTCATCTGAGCAAAATATACACAACAGTGTAAGACTGAAACTAACGTGCTGTGGCTTATGGCCCAGATTTTTCATGGTGTTCGTACTAGTGACAAGCTTCCTGTTCTACGCAAAAAATATTCAGTCGATGTATATACAAACTACTGTAACAAGTTTAGCAGGATTGCAGGAAACTGTTGAAGACAAATATTACCAAGGGAGATTTATCGTAGTGTGTTGCTTTATTTTTTTCCGGTGATTTTTCACAATGTGCGTCTGTGAAATGAAATTGAGAATTTAGCGTAATACCATTAATCTAACCAGCAGTTCAGTGTGGGGTTTCTCTTTGTATTTATTTCTATACGTATCTTTTAATCTAAATTTGTGGGCAGCTCGGTGGTTTCACATCTCCCAGAGTTGCATGTTCACCTCCTGCCTTGGCTCCCTGAGGGGTTTCCTTGAAGTAGACCAGGATCCTCTCATAGTCAAAACATGAATGCTTGGCTGAATTAGCATATCCTCATTGCTTTTTATGTGGTCGGGTGGGTGTGTGTCTGTGGGCGCATACTGGGCCACACAGGGCTCCCCCTGCTGGTGTTTCTTGGGATAATCTATTGGTTCACCACAACTGTGTAGTACTAAGTGATTATGGATGATAGATGCCAAGAGGAATAAAATATCCAGGACATTCTCTTTCTCTGGAGCCTCTTCCCAAGTATTATAAGTGACTTGGCACTTAAACCATCTCTCCTATTTGACTCCCCTGGAGGATGGGCTCCCCCTTTGAGTCTGGTCTCTTCCAAGGTTTCTTCCTTCTAGGGAGTTTTTCCTTGCCACTGTCGCCTATGGCTTACTCACTGGGGGCTTTGGGTGGGGATGCTGTAAAGCGCTTTGAGACAATGTAATGCTGTGATACTGTGCTATACAAAAATAATTTTTGTTGTTGTTGTTGTTGTTGTATTATATAATAACTACTGAGTTGTCATGGTTTTTATGGTCATGCCTCCCCATGGAAAGCTTCAGCTTTTCTTGTGTTGTATGTGCTTAAAACCTTTGGGTGTCTGGTCGGAATCACTGGACACCTCATAATGAGATACAATGTTTTTATCTAATTTACTGCCAAAGGTTTCAAGGGCTCCGCCTGGGTCACATGAGTGTGGAGTTTGCATGTTCTCCCCATGTCGTCGTGGGGTTTCCTCCAGGTACTCCGGTTTCCCCCCACAGTCCAAAGACATGCTGAGGCTAATTGGACTTGCTAAATTGCCCGTAGGTGTGCATGGGTGAGTGAATGAATGGTGTGTGAGTGTGCCCTGCGATGGGCTGGCCCCCCATCCAGGGTTGTTCCCTGCCTCGTGCCCATTGCTTCCGGGATAGGCTCTGGACCCCCTGCGACCCAGTAAGATAAGCAGTTCGGAAGATGGATGGATGGATGGGTTTCAAAGGATCTGTTAAATTTTACCACAAGGAGCATTAATCTGTATGAAAGGTGAGCTTTAAAAAGCTTTCATGTACTAATCATGTGCTGTTCACCAGTTTAATGAATATACCTGTGATTCTGAGCCAAAGTACTCAGTGTTCAATTGGAAAATACACACAAAGCACATTATGTAAACATGCAGTCTGTTCCTTTGAAAGAACATTGCTTAAAATCTTACCTCCCACTGGCCTCGTCATGGTTTTTCAGTGATAAACGCATTCTGATCGAGATTTACCTTCAGTCACTCAGCTGGAAAAACCTGTAATACCAAGGAGACACAAAATATGTAAAAAATTAAATAACATATTAACAAGAATTGTTTGCATCAACAAAGGCTAACCAGTGCAGATGTGACAAAGGACAGAAATGAACCCTGTTGGTTTTACATGCAAAGTTGATAAGCCGCATGCCACCGACATGGCACGAAAGGACGGGGAAGGAAGTCGGGTTTTACAGCAGGGCTCTGGAATGGATGTTAACTACTCTGCATGCAAGGTAGATGTACGAAATAAGTGTTTGTGCGTCTCCGTAGAGTGGGGCTGGTGGTTAATTTGGGATTTAAAGACAATAGAAGCGGCATAAATGAACATTAAATAACATTAATTTTATTCGTAGTATTTTAATCAGCAAATTTGTATGTAGTACGAAATAGAATGAAGAATGATTCGCAGATTTCGTTCGTTGATCAGGGATTGGTGGGATTGTGTGATTGACCCCATTATCTGTCAAATTTTTAGCGCGGAGTAGTGATATTTTATGCATCCCCGTGGGGAAATTCTCCCTTCGCCTGCCCAATTTTGCTGTCCATGAGACACACAGCAAGCTTGGGGGGTCACAGCCCAGAGTAAGGCAGTAGGCAGGGCCCCTGAAGCTGGGGGTTAAGGGCCTTTTTCAGGGGCCCACAGACACGTGACTCGCTCACGGCAATCTTCCGACGACGGACACAGAGGCTTAGAATGCTGAAGGTTCTGGCCGCAGTGAATTTCCCAGCCGGATTGAGTCCTTTTAGGTTGTAACTGTGTTCAAGCCACTCATGTGGGTGTTTGCTTGTTTATCTGAAGGCATCACAGTTGGTCAGTCCAAACATGAATTTAATAAACCTAAAGAAACAAGCAAGAGAGGTCTCCCTAGTTCATCTGGAAAATCACTAATCAAATGTTGACAGACCTCTCCCACGCAAACTAATCTTTCCCTGTTGATTCAAGTCTTTCTAGTGTGTCCTTGTATGGCAACCAATGTAGACTAGGTGAAATTTTCAACAAACTCACCCTTACACAGCAATTTTGTTACTGTGCAACCTTAGTCTGACCTCCTCCAACTATGAATGCTGCACATTGGACCATAGAGTCCATTACTGCTCTCTGCATGAAGGTCCTTATCATTTACTATACTTATCTTTTCGCTTGTCTAATGTGTACGAGTCCTACTGTTTCTTCAGTTCAAACCTTGTGCCACCCATACAAAATGAGCCCATTAATCTACAGTATATAAATTATTTGCATAGGCAACAGCCACAGACATTTTTTGTACATTCTGATGTAAGAATAGTTGATTATTAGGCTTCTCACAGTTTTTAGTTTTAAAAATTCTTTTTTTGATTTTGATCTCATCTCCTACTGGATTCCTTCTGTAAGTTCACAATAGCGCTGGCGAACCTTAGAAACCGAACAGACCGGTTTCATCACGCACCATTTACCTTTTAGCCTACTTTTTTGAGTTTTTTTTTTTCTTTTTGGGGGGAGGTGAAGCTCTATTGAACACTCTCTTTGCGGTAGAGCTGGTCATTATTACCTTTCAGAATTTTATTTTGCTACGTCGACCAAAGACGCTCCAAACTTGACAGCTGCGTGATGCACAGAGTTGTGCACTGACTTGTCCTTGCACGGCTGGTTGTCTTCTGGTTTGGAATTCAGTCACTAAGCTGGACCTCATTCAGGCAGGCTCTCTAGAGATCTTTGTCATGGCAAGGATTAGCTGGCAGAAGCTTCTTGGGTCTGGGTGGCCATCGTTCAGAAAGATGTTGAGCTTTGGTCTGTTATACAATCTTATTCTGTTATATGCTGGGTAAATGATTGATTAGCACACTGGTATAACAACTGTTAGGTTAACAGTGATGGAGAGGGTGACCTTAGCCTTGTGCTCAGTCCTGCCTGGAATATGTTCCAGGTCCCCTGCGACCCTGATTAGAATAAGCAGTTTGCACAAGCAAACTGTCAAGTTACATTGTATCTCCCTTTTGCACAAAGAATATTTTCTCACTGTCATTCTCCTTTCAAATGGGCTTCAAATGTGATTTTGAAAAGATGAATAGATGTAACACGCAAGCATGTTGTCATAAGGTGTGTCCGTCAAGTTACGCAACTTCTTTACTTAAAGAAAGATACACAATTTACCTTAACTGAGCGTGGTTATTACCAACAGAGCAGCACTTATAATGGGGGAAAAGGGCAAACATAATACTCAGTGTGACGCAGCATTAGACCAGCGACGGTAAGGCAGGAAAAAAAGTGGCGAGTAGCAATTAATGCAGAGATTAATGGGTAAGAAGCTGTTGAAATGGAAGCACCAAAAGTGGTAGAGAGAGAGGGGTAAGGAGCGTGCACTGATTATGGCGCATTGCCGCAACAACCACATGACAAACCTCCTCAGGGATGAGAACCTGAGTTCAGCCATGTGGCGGGTGATACCTCAGCACCACACTAGTCCGGATGGACCTGGGTGAGGTTTTTCCCAGTGGCTGGACTGCCAATCCTGGCATCAAACCCCAAGTTACTCCCTAGGCTCAGAGCCACCACTCCCTCCCGGTATTCTTGGGTGTTTTATTACGGTAATAAGGTATACCTTAGTATACTGAAATCTCTGCCACAAAGAACATTTCTTGTTCAGCTAAATAATGTGGTGGGGGAACCTCTGCATCGCGGGTTTTATCGTCACGATACCAGAATAGTGTTGCTTTTGAAAATACCGTCAGCATACTGAATACTGCAGCATAATGTCTAGATGGTATGATGGTATGAAAAATTAGATACCGCTGAAGCCTAGACACTCCTTAGGAGCAAATGTAGCCACGCTGGTGGCATTCGGGGAGCTTTTTGTTACTTCATGTGTTTAGCCAAATTATGATCACGTGCAATAGGGATTTCTTTGGGTTTGGTTTTGGTGTGGCTAATTTTAATTGCCTAAATTGCGTAAAAGTCACACAAAACAAAGCGATGAGTTCTCCTACATCCCATGCCAGATCTGAAAGGTGAGTGAGTAATTTTGCTGTGTCTGTATGGTAGGGCAGAAGGAAACAAGTATAAATTTTACATCCTATGGTTTACCGGACTGCAGTTTATTTACCTGACAGGTACATCGACATAGGATCACATTGTACGAAGAATCTGCCTTTGTCCCCATTCCGTCCCTCTCCTGAACACCTGGAGTATTGTGAGGTGATTCTTGACAGTTGGCGTTCTGCATTAATCAGTTTCATGTCAGCTACCAGGAGCACTTCCATGAATCCGATGAGATCCTTGGTGCCCCTTTAAGTGAACATTGTGCGGGAAAGAAGCTGTAGAAGTTCCTCAGAAATGGAGATCTCATGCAGCCACGCACCCCCCCTCCTCCAAGATGACCTGGCCCCTCACCCAGTCTGAAAACGTGGTGCTCTTATGAAATGTTAGGAACTAAAGTGCAAAGGAAGACCCAATTTTTTTTTTTTTCGTTTTACATTTATTTATTTAGCACCTGCTTTTATCCAAGGTAACATATACAGGCGCTTCTCTACTTACGAACTTTCAACTTACGATCTTTCAGACTTATGAACAAAGAGGACTGTAAGTCCAAATTATGTTAATTGGGCTCCCGTTTCCTGTCCGCAACATCAATTTTTTCTTTCTGTACGCCAATTCCGCCTGATACGACTTCTGGCCGCTACTCCGGCCGCGCAGCAGCGTAGCGTGCGAACTCCCAGCATCCTAGTTCTTTGTACTTGCATATACCCTTAAAATGATGGTGAATAACGACTTACGAACATTTCAAGTTGTGAACGGCCGTTCGGAACGTATCTCAGTCGTAAGTGGAGGAGCACTTGGGAATGTATGGAGAACCGGTCCCGGGATCAGCTGTGGCCCAACCGAGAAATCACGCTGGTGACCACGGGTTTCAAACCAGTGACCGCCTGAGCACAAGCAGAGCGTGCTAACCTGCTGAGTCACACGGCACCCCCATCATTTTCTGTCAGCTTGCAGGATGTGTTGGCGTTGAAATGCAGTCTTGCATTTTCATTAATGTTGTTTTTCTTCCTATCTTTACTCTGCAGGTCAGGTGATGTGACGGAGCCCGTAGCTGTTCAGGTGGGCCATGCGGAGACCCTCTTGCCCCTACTCTCACTTATGAATCTCTTCATGGTGGAAACGCCCTTAACCGCAGCGAACTTTGCCGAGCAGCACAACCGCACGTTTCTCACCAGCCGCATGGTGCCCTACGCTGCCAACCTGGCCTTCGTGCTGTACAGCTGCCAAGAGGGACCGCGACTACAGCTCGTCCTTAACGAGAGACCCCTGACTTTCCCCGGGATCAGCCACCCGGTGCCACTCTTCCGGGACGTCAAAGAGCAGTATGGAGAGCTGCTGAGCGGCTGCGATTTCGACAAGGAGTGCGAGTCGCCGCTCTCAAACTGCAGCAAATGCTCTGAACTGTGACCTGTGTACTGCAGGAGGCAGTATTCATACCACTTTAGTCTTGGAAATCCCAAATCCTATATACGGTGTGACATGCTTTAATACGGCTGCTGGAGCTGATGATTTTTTTTAAATGCACTGTCTGCTTTCAGTACATATTCTTGTCATGAAATTGTTCATAATTCACAATGTTTCTTTCACCAGGCTACTAATGACCAAACCTCCAAACTTGAATACCCCCCCCCCCAAATACACACACACATATAAATGTCTACCTCCTAAAAATATGTAGTGTTTGAAATTGGGACCTTTTGCTTTATATTTATAATAATGGTGTAATCTGAGGCCGGGGGGGGTGCTAGAGATTTTGGGCCCCCAACCCAGACCAGTCCAGTTATGATCCAAATTTTTCTAGCACCTATCACTCGGGGACCCTTATAATGGTCCTAAATCCCCCCCCCCCCCCCCCTTTACAGTGCCCCTGTCTGAGGTGACTCAAAGTTGTAGGTTTGAATCGTATGTGTGTGGAGTTCGTGTGTTTTGCCTGGGTTGTGTGGGTTCCAGAGACGCACAGTTAAACTAGTTAAACTGGACGATGTAATCTGAGCAAAAAGTCTAGAAATATACGTTTAAGAACAATGTATTGAAATTAATAGGTTTTTTAAAACTAGAGTTCCCTGCTTTACAACTTTTTTGTACTTCATCTTTTGATTGAGTGATTTGTTCGGGAACATTGAAAAAATGTTCTATTTTATCCAACAGTGGCTTTGAGGTGATACTATAAGTTAATTCATGGTGTTTTCAGCGCAGATGTGTGATTCTTTTATATAATGTGCTACTTGTTTAACAAATAAAATTGATTGAAAAGACAACTTTGTTAAGTGACTTAAAATGCAATATGAAGCGAAATGTTTGGAATGGTTCCACTTTTGAGACATGGGCGAGGTGGACTTTAAATCTTAACGTCAAAAGGGAGACAGGCTTCATATGCATGAATACGTTTTTCTTAAGAAATAAACGCCACGATCGCGGTATGGTCATAACACCGCATGCGAAGTGAATTTTATAGCCGGTGGCGGCTTCAGCAGTTAAGTCGGCGAGTAAAACGCGTTACTGAAAGTTTAATCGCCTTTTTCTGACGCTTACGAAACCGACGCGACTGCCGGCCGGCTTCGGGATTCCCTTTCAGCGCAGAGTGGCTCCTCTGGCTCCGCCGAGCCCCAACCGAGCTCCGGAATGCTGTGATTTCCGAGTCGCCGGGCTGCCGCTGAGCCCTGTGTGGGAGGGTGAGGGGCAGGGAGCTGCTACGTGTCTTATAACCCACCCCCCCCCCCCCCCCCGGAGGTCTTCGGGAAAAAGGAGGAATCAAACCCCCACCGCCCTCCTCCGATTAATAGGAGCGAGCGGATCGAAGCGCCTCCAGAGGAGCGACGAGCTGCAGTCCGGCCGCCTTCGAGCGCAGGAGAGGAAGAGGAGAAACGGAGGAATCATCATGTCCGGGAACAAGAAGCAGCGCACGGTGAGGAGCACCGACATTTCTGAGGCTTGTGGGTCCGAACCGTCTCCATCACTTTGATGGGACATAAACCCAGTACACTTTCACATTAAGACGGGTGCCGATCACGTCGAGGGCTTTTTAACTGTTTTATGGCGAAGTGACACTAATTTCGGATACCGTAGCTGTTTTCTTTGACACATTCTTTTAAAATGTTTCTTCTTTTAAATGGTTTTTTAGATGTGTAATATTTCCTTTTACAGGCGATCCTCTGACACTTCCTCCTGAGTCGGTTTTATAAAGCACACTGCCGACAGATATCTAGGAATCTGCTGTCTTAAAGAAAGTTCCGTGCCAGTATTTCTAGTTTATATGGTGTATTAATAAATCTTAAAAAGCACAAACTTTATGTCGTGTGCAGGATAGATGTGCCATACTCGTCTTGGGTTAACATGTACATTGTGCTTTTTTTTGTTCAACTTTTATTGCGATCGCCCTGCATTTTCCCGATTACGTGTCGTTTAAAGTGCACTTTTGCGCAGCTTTCCGCGGTGTCACCCCGGGCCGAAAACGTGTACGGTGCCGAAACACTGGGGCTGTTGTGTCCCCCTCATGAATGGCATTACTGACATTTTATTTCCAGCCCCTGTAAAGTTTCCCGGTGCGTGTCTCCGTCCCCCCGGGAAGCGCTGGCACTTTCCCCCCATTCGTCCAGCCTGAGTTCGGGCGATAAAGCGCCGAGGTGTGAGGAAGTTGCTTAACTCGGTCCCCAAAGTTACATCAGTGCCTCGGTGGGTGTCCGGCCGTCTCCCTTTGCAATCTATCTGTCGTTGTGCAAAAAAAAATGCATTAAATTCGGTGCTAGGCGGTGTTTTTTGTCCTTCTATGATATTTCGAAGGAATTAAAACTCACGTCAGCTTTCAGTAAACTTTATTTCGACTCGCTGTGGTTAAATATTACGTTGCGCTTAAATGGATAAGAGGCTATTTACGTGGATATGCGGGTCCTCCATACACCTAAGGTACTGAATATGATCAACTGATGGATTTAGGCTTTTACCTTGGGGGGGGGGCGTTGAGTTGGCCGGCCTTGGACCCCCAGAGGTTTTTTTTCTCTCAACTTGGGAGATTCTGGTTCCTTTCCTCCGTTGTCATCTGGCTGACTTTACGTGATTTTCTTGTCTTCCCCTTTTTCTTATATCACAATAAATTGAATTTATCTGCCCTGCTTAAACATACATAAAGTTTCAAGGCACCTTGTTATGTCACCACCAGAAAAGTGTCGACATTTAAGGGGACAACTGTCCCTCCACAAAAGGAAGACAATCAACAGAACGTTAACAACTTGGCCTTAATCAAATCCTCTATTATATATTTGTGTTTGCGTTCTGGCAAGTGGATGTGAGGTTTGTACAAAACTTACAAGGCAAATAAAAAATGCTCAAGTTATGCCAAGTGTAGTGAAGCAGAGCCAAAAATCTTTAATGAGGCCAGATCTTTAAAGATGATTTCTTTACTTTTTGGCACGATGATTACTTAATGACAATATAGACAGGTTTTACATAGAAGGCGAGAATATGTATATTCATGGGTGAGTTTTCGATTGTGTTTAATATGGCTAAGAGGTCTTCTTAATGCAGGAAATATCGGACTTCAGACCAGGAAAAGGGGCCGATTTCTTATTGTTTAGTCTGTACGGACATGGTTTGGAAGTTTAGTATTCGTACAGCCCTGGATTAAAACTGAGCTTCATTTTTCCTGTAGAGTATATCTTATCTATTGAGAGTTTGGACTTGAACCAAGAATTCGAATTGCATAACACGGCTTTATTTCGAACGACTGAATTTCCTCAGCTTTAACTATGGCAGTATTTTGATGATGTACGCGGTGAATCGGCACTTGAGGTACAGCCGCGAGGGCAGGCTGGACCACTGTGAGGGGGCTCGCCCCGGTGGGGTTCACAAATGGAACTCTATGTAGGGCGGTGTGTTTAGGAGTTGCGCCAGGCGCCTGGCCCGTCGTGTGTTAATTTTTTTGCATGATCTCTTATCTGAAGAGGTCACTTTGGGCCAGAGGAGAAAGTAGAAACCACGAAAACGTTACGTACGTCTTGGAGAAGTGTCTGTTTTGCCGTTGAAGACCTTTCTAACTTTGGCATTCAACTGATACCCGCAACTTCTGCTTTCTTAAGAACTTCCTTTTTTTTTCTTCTTTCTATGGATTTGGGGAAGAGGGAAAAACATGCATTTGAAACACACACTGTTAGGGTCCTACGGGACGGCTGTCCCCCCAAGATGCCTGAACGCACGGCCCAGACTGTCCATCTTTTGTCTTTTTCTTTTGTTCTTTAGTTTTTTTTTTGCATTTCATTCTCCCTCCAATTTAATACTGTCATTACAAAAATCTGTCATCACGTGGAGTACATTTATTTAATGTACCTGGTTTGCGTCAACGGAATGCTGTCGTGCGGATGTCAAATCGACGCAGGGCAAGTGTGATGCCTTTGCCGATGTTAACCCCGTTGGGTAGTGGCTGTATCCTCTGTGCATCTCAAGGAGCAAGGACCTGTTGATAAATGTAACAGATGAGAAATGTGACAAAGTAATCAGCACGAAAATACAGGCCTCGCTTCCGTCCTGGAATCACCCCTCTGACCCAATGGGATCCCAGGCAGAGGAAATTCAGTGTAGCCTTTCGTTTTATCTGGCTGAAACGATATCCTCCATCGTCACTTTATGTCCTTTCTGATTATCTCCCTGGATCTAAACACGCCTGTCATTAAATCAGAAAGATTGTAACCTCGATATTATGAGTCATTTGGTCAATAAACAGAATGACTGCGCAGAAAATGAAACCAATAAATAAGTGAACCTTGAAACATAAAAAAATGATGTCAAATCATTCAAAGCATGTATTAATACTTTAATAAGTAAAGTTTAAGGATATTTACGTATTTTAGCAGGCACATTTATCTTTGTTATCGAGAACTTAAGTTCAGGCAGTCCTTTTCAGGGGCTGAAAGGTAAAATCATTCTGCTGACCCTGGGATTTGAACCAACAACGTTTCGGTCAAGGAGACAGTGTCTTTTGCTGCTGTGCCGCATTCCACCCTCTTTTAATTCCTGGAGCTTGACCAGGTTTAAAATAAAGTTCTGTATTTCAGGAAATGAAAGAACCATGCTTATTTTATTAAAACAGTGGCATGCATATTTTTATGTGCATTTTTTTTCTCTAGTATGTCGCTGTTTCCTGATTAGAGCCGGGGTACATCAGTCGAGTAGCATCTTCTCGTTTTGGTTTGAGAATAAATATACCGCTTCTTTGGAGCGAGCCAGTGTGATAAGATGGGGGCCCGTGATCTTACAGTTAGGCCTCACTTGCTCTGATGCCCCATGCGGCAAAGTAGCAGCGGCGTCTGATCCACCAGCACTCTTTCTGTGCCACTGTTTGGGTTACTGGGAAGTGAGAGAGCTCACTGTTCACCGGGGGTTGGCTTATGGGCATCGTGAAAGGCTGCTTGTTTCTCCGGCGAGCAGAAGCGTGTCTGGGCAGGGGGGATGGGTGTGTGTGTGTGTGTGTGTGTGTGTGTGTGTGTGTGTGTGTGTGGGTAAAGGTAGAGTCAAGGGGGGAGGGGCGGAGTTTGTGCTGACCAGATTTACCACGTCATCACCGTCCATCACCTCCGTAACACACTGCCTGTATTGTCCTGACACCCTTGCGCAGATGTACACTGCTGGTCCGAAGTCCCAAACCAAGTCCTTCAGTAAATAATCCTTTCAAGACAATAAAAAAAATAGCCTTTGTTTAGCTGCTTTCGGTTAAATGTTCTCCCAGTGATATAAACACAGCGCTTCTTAACTGGATTAACCTTAGGACCCACCTTTTTCCTTGGTTGTTAAATCATGACGCAAATTTAAAAAAAAAAAATGAACCGAATGTATTTCCAAAAACTAGCCGTAATGGTAAATATACACAGCGCTGTAATAGTAGTACAATGTGTTCATGCACAGTTAAAAAAAAGAAAAAAATGTTCACTTTTTTTTTTTTTTTTAAACCACACATATATGACCCAATGAAAATGGTCCCACGATCCACTTTTGGGTTGCGACCCACCAGTTGAGGAACTGGGTGATCTGGTGAAATGTGATGCAGTGGACCTTAGGTAATTCAGTCTAGCAGACCCCAGTCTTTGGCGTTTCCTTTGGGCAAATGAAAGGAAACACAGACAGTGATCCGAGCCTCTTCTGCAGCATTTACAGTGTCGATCGAGGCCTTCCGTCAGAGACGGGGTAAATGTGTGATGTCCTGCTGTCGCGCGAGTCCTACGAGTTGCATTGAGTCATATGTGGTTAACGACTACGACTTCTGTGCCACAACTTGTGAAAATCATACATTCAGGGTTAACTGCGTCCAACACGTCGGACACGTGGCAGGCTGTGTGCTCCTGGTCACAAGGTTATTAAATGTGCATCAGTTCTGAATTCAGAGGTGTCGTTTTACAGCTTTGTATTCAGAGTTTGATTGTTGTCCTCTTAAAGAGATCATCTCGGCTTTGCCACATCCTCGAAAGTAAAGTTCGCCCTGCAGACAGTAATTTGGCATCTGAAAGAAATGTCTACTGAATGGGCCATTTTAAATTATTGGTGTCGTTTTAAACAGCTGCCACTTCTTTAAAATGACGTCATAACGTTAATGTGACAGTGTACAGAACGTCTCGGTTCCTCATCCTCGGAACGTGTCACTATCATGCGTCTTCACGTAACAGCTGACGCTTCTGAAGCTTGGCATTCCTCTCGACTCCTGCTAGCCGTTATCAGCCCACATAAATCTTGAATTATGTCTGAAATCCAGCTCTTTGCGCTGGCTGCATCCCCTTTACAGGCACATGATGCACTTGGGCACGGTTGCCACGTGCTGACCCTAACCGCCCATTTGATGCGCTCTCACAGGACCTGCAGAGGTCGACCAACGTCGTGTACCAGGCGCATCACGTGAGTCGGAGTAAGAGGGGGCAGATCGTGGGCACCAGAGGTGGCTTCCGGGGCTGTACCGTCTGGCTTACTGGTAAGCAAACTGGCAGTGCAGGGCTCCAAGCCAGGGTGGAGTTTGGCATACAGTAATAACACTGTGTTACCGGGAGATGACGGGTTCTCAGCCCTGCACGTCATTTATTATCTTTGTGCTTCATCACTGGTACTTTTTCTTACTGTAAAACCCTCTTTATAAGACACTAAATATATTTTACCTTAGTACTTTTTACTGTGCATACAGACATGGTTTGGAGCTAACAGGAAGTGAGGCAGGGACCCCCTGAACCAGATGCCAGTTGATCGCAGACTTCACACAAACAGATATAATCGCAGACTAATATATGCAATTTAGGAACACCCAGTTCCCTCACTGTATGTTTCTGGACTGTGGGAGGAAATCCGAAGGAAACGCATGGGACACACCCACACATGCACGCACACACACACACACACACACACACACACACACACACACGCACACACACCAGGTATGTATATCTTTGTGGAGACTCTCCATTGTTTCTATGGGTGTATCCTAATCACAAAAATAACAACCCTAACCCCTAACCATGAGTAACCAAGTCAAATACATGACTTTTGGCATTTTTATTTTTTTGATTGCAGTGAAAATGGAGTTTCCCTTTTTGGTGATTGAAAAGGTGGTCCCCACAAGGTCAAAATAACAGGATCTTATCATCAAATGTTCCCACAATGTAACATATGCATGAGTACACACACACACACACACACACACACACACACACACACACACACACACACACACACACACACACACACATACACACACACAAAAATTCTGGAGGGGTGACTAGGAGTGGCATTCAAACCCCCATGGTTCCGGAGTTTGAGGATACAGTTCTACACGCTGACTTACATAGTGCACAGAGTGAAGCCCTTTTAACTGAAAAGCATTATGGGATTTTTCACCCCTTCACCATCAAGGCCTGTCTGGTGCCGGAAAGACCACGGTGGGCTTTGCCTTGGAGGAGTACTTGGTGAGCCATGGCATCCCATGTTACTCCCTGGATGGCGACAACATCCGGCATGGGCTGAACAAGAACCTGGGCTTCACGTCGGCCGACCGCGAGGAGAACGTCCGGCGCATCGCCGAGGTGGCCAGGCTGTTCGCTGACGCAGGCCTGGTCTGCATCACCAGCTTCATCTCCCCTTTCACCAAGGTGAGGCTGCATTTCACTCTCTCTCCCTCCAACAGCTGAATGGAACCTTATTCTGAAATGTCGATGTTTCTGATGTAATGCAATGTCAATAAAAGACACTTGCATATCATAAAAAAAAAAAAACATGGATTCTCACCCCTCAGTGTAGTACTGCACAAGAACATATGGCATGGGATTGTGGGTAATATTTGAATTTCAGCTTTTATGGTTAGCTGGATTATCTATTCTTGTTAACTGTATACAGGAAATTATGGAAAACAGTGGGAGTGATAGCAAAGCCACCTAAAGGTACCAAAGAAACAACTTTCCCTCTCTGGTTGCTTAGCGTGAAACAGACAAAACCAAAAATACAAGGAATGTGTAGCTGACCACAGGGTAATGTGCTGTCGCTGCTCTGGGCAGGATCGAGAGGAGGCCAGGAAGATCCATGTGAACGCCAGGCTACCCTTCTTCGAGGTGTTCGTCAATGCCCCCCTAGAGGTGTGCGAGAGCCGGGACGTCAAGGGGTTGTACAAGAAGGCCCGTGCGGGAGAAATTAAAGGTGTGGCCTCTGCTATGTCCTGTTTCAGGCAGTGACACAATGCACAGCGAGTATCCAGTAAATACGCAATGAATATATAGCAAATATTCTATGAATACACAGTGGATGCACAGCAAATATATAGCAAAAATGCAGTAAACACAGCAAATACACATTGAATACACAATGAATTCATAGTGAACATACGATGAATATATCGCAAAAATACAGTAACCTGACAGAAAATACACACACAGTGAATACACAATTAATGTATAGCAAATATACAGTGAATTTACAATTAATATGTAGCAAATATACAGTAAACACACATCGAATACACAGTGAATATCAAATTAATACATAGCAAATATACAATAAACACAAAGCAAATACGCAATGAATACAAAGTGAATATGCAATGAATGGATGGCAAATAATGTCTAATGTCGAGTCTTTTTATAAGTGAGTCCTTTCTACAAATGTCCTCTGTTCATTCTGGAGTTGGGCAGTAATGCAATTCACTGTACATCATGCTGAGTATAACTGTGTACGTGACAAATGAAACTTTGAAACTTGAAATGTACAGTAAATACAGAATGAATACATAGCAAACATATAGTAAATGCATGGTGAGTTCACAGTGGATTCAGCAGAGTGGTTCAGGGTTTGCCTCTCAAGGGCAGTAAGTGAGCTATGTGCAGGAAAAAGTATTACCATGACACAATGACCCTAAGCCGACCTGGAGGTTATGTAGTAAGTATTATCCTGTGAACAAGGAACGAGCTGGAGTGCTGGGACAGGTGACCTGGCCCCCACAACCCCCCTGATCTTAACCCTGTAGAGCTGGTTTGGGGTGAGTTGGATTGAAGAGTAAGAGCAGGTAGCCAACTTGTGCCTAAAAGTTGTGGAACCTCCTCCAGGACTGTTGGAGCAGCTACATCTGGAAGCTGTTTGATAGAATAACCGGAGACAAAAATTTGAGAGCATTTTGAGATGTGAAGCTACATTCTTAGCCTGCAGGCTGCCTAAGTGTCTGAATGAACATTAAAACAGCGGCAAACATAATAACTAGAATAATGACGATTTCAGAGCTGTTGAAGCCACTTGCGGAACTGTGGGTGATGCGTATGATTTGGCCCTCATCTGCCCGCAGGCTTCACGGGTATCGACTCGGACTACGAGAGGCCCGAGGCTCCGGAGCTGGTGCTGAAGACGGGCGAGCTCACCGTCAACGAGTGCATCCAGCAGCTGGTGGATCTGCTAAGGGAGCAGGTGAGCCGCACTCTCTCCCGGGTAACGGCAGCTTTCACGGGGGCGTCTTCAAACCGGTACCAGTGAGGCCCGTGTCAGAGCCCCCCGACGGTGGGCAGGGCGCTGCGTCCGTGTCACCACGACACGTTTATCCTCCGAAACGTGCGTCATCGCTAGCAAATCGCTTATGCCAAAAACCTGCTCCGGCACTAAGTGTGAAATGTTGTCATGGTAATTTTCCTGTTGGATACTTGAGGATGCTCTTCTTTAGTATATAAGGCAACAGGAAGTAGGAGTTTAGAAACCAATATGTGTGTTTTAGATGGTTTTCTGTGTGTGTGTGTGAGTGTGAGTGAGTGTTATATTGTGTTTAATGTGTACCAATAAGCATCCGCCACATCAAATTTTGATTCGGCCAATAAAGTGACGGATATTTTATTCAGTTAAACTTCTGCTGCAGTTGATGCCCTGGCTAAGAGCAGCACCGCTGGTAGCGGTATGAGAGTCAGCAGGTGAAAGTGGCGGTTTTTGTGTGCAGACCATTGTCCCCACTGGCATCATGGAGGAAGTCAATGAGCTCTTTGTACCGGAGAATAAGCTGAACCTGGCACTGGCTGATGCCGCCACTCTGCCAACCCTGAGCATCACCGAGGTAACATCTCTCTTAGGTCTCATTGGCCTTCAGTCATTACCTAGCAACGTGGGCCACGCCCACCTTCCTGAGGGCAAAGGAAGGCCAGCGCATTTCCGAGCTTTCTTAAATACTCCATGCACTATTCCAGTATAAATTCATGACATAAATCGTCCTTTATCCTTTATGTTACACTGTTTTATGTGTTGGTGTGATTTTCTAGGGACAGCTTTTAAGAACTGAGGAGCAAATTTCCAAAACTCACTCAGCCCACAGGACACATAACGTGTATAAATCCAGGGGCAGTGTGCGGTTCTGGGGGCTAAGCCTCTGTAGCTGTGATCGGAAGGTCACCAGTTCAAATCCCAGCCTCAGCCAGGTCGTCATAGTTACGAGGCTCCGAGCTGCACGGGTGCTGTTGCGGGGGTCTGTAAAGTATCGTCATAACGTCACAATAAGTATAATTTCTGACTGAGCGAGTTTTGGAAATTTAACCAAAGATCTGTTTTGATGCTCTATCATGTCTGATGCTCTATCAGTTTCCACTGATGCCGGCTCTCTGCTGCATTTTGCTGTTGCCTTTTTTGCAGCTAGACCTGCAGTGGGTGCAGATCCTGGCTGAGGGATGGGCCAGTCCCCTCAAGGGCTTTATGAGGGAGAGAGAGTTCCTGCAGGTTCTGCATTTTGGGACGCTTCTTGACGGTAAACTGGCTCTCCTCTCTGTCCCTTCTCACATTGAGTTCACGTCTATTTCTGAAGCGTTCTGAATGGAGCCTGTGATTATCACACTCACACTCTATCTCAGCAAGATTTGTTAAGTGGGTGTTTTTCATCAGCTGTAATATATAGTTTTCTTCTCTTTCTTACTATAGTTATCGATTACTATGTTTAGCCCAGCTGTAATTAAAAATTTTTTTTACGACGTTTTGAGGTTGTTTTTTCGATTCGAGGCAATTCGACGGTGCTGGAAACGCTGTTTCCTGGTGACCAAGATGATCCTGCTGATGAAGTAGGAGTTTATTCTTTTTCCTTGGCAGGTGGAACCATCAACATGTCCGTGCCCATCGTCCTGCCCGTGTCTACGGAGAACAAAGAGCACCTGGACGGCTGCACCGCCTTCGCTCTGGAGTACAAGGGTCGCCGAGCGGCGATCCTGCGCAACCCCGAGTTTTACGAGCATCGCAAGGAGGAACGCTGCTCTCGTCAGTGGGGCACCAGCTGCCCTAAACACCCTTACATCAAGGTGTTACCATGTCTGCCAAATAGCATTTTCTGCTAATATGAAACATTTTATTGCAGACAGTGGCAAACAAGAATGTTTGCCTGTTTCAACGGAGGTGTGCAGGTCATATGACTTAGCTTCCATGTGTGGTTGACAGATGGTCATGGAGGGAGGTGATTGGCTGGTCGGCGGTGAGCTGGAAGTGCTGGAACGAATCAGGTGGAACGACGGGTTGGACCAGTACCGGCTGACTCCACGGGAATTGAGGCAGAAGTTTAAAGAAATGAAAGCAGGTGAGTGCAGTGCTCCTTCGGTGTACTGGACATGCACATCAGAGATGAAGACTCTTCTTGAGAGCTTATATTTTAAACTGTCCCTCCCCAGCTTTGCTCTCTTGTCTATGTGTGTGTTAGTTAGCTGGGAGACGTCCGCTGCTCCTTAAAAAGGCAAATAAAAGTATCTTATGTTTCACTGTAGCCCAGGAAATATGCTTAAAATCTGGAATTTAGGTCACAGACATGCTTTGATAAGAACAAAAGGGAACAAAAACACATGGTTCACTTTATCTGGGATCAGAGTTGAACAGTCAAACAAAGGTTGGCTTCAGCACAGGGGAAACAAACAGAGGGAAACGGTAACAATCTTGGGAAGGGCAGCTGGACACAGGGTCAGGTGCAGTGGAGCTACCAACCAGCATCTGTTATTCTATACTGATCACACCCCCCCGGTATTATTTGACCTGAAATATATATATATATACCAACCAGTTGAGCATAAAGAGTCACAGTCAGAGTACTCAACTGGTTGGTTGAAATAAAATCCCGGTCTGGACTTTTACTCTCTGGACCTGAATTACCCAACTCCGTCTATATCAGTGTTTCCTGACCCCCGGTCCTCGAGGACCCCAGACGGTCCACCTTTTTACTCCCTCCCAGCCGAACAGTTTACATATTTGTCCCCGCCCAGCTTCTGTCAGAACATGGACTGTCTGGGGGTCCCTGAGGACTGGGATGGGAAACGCTGCTCCTGATCAGATGTGTAACACAAACATCGACGCAGCAGGAATCTGCCAACTCCCTATTACAGATCCTGTGTTTAGGTTCTCACTCTCATCATGTCTGACTGCATATTTTGATTTAGTCTTAGTCTTTTGATGAAAATAGCAGCTTAGTTGTAGTCGTGCCCAGGATGAAGTTCCCCCAAGCCCAGCAGAGACATAAACCGTTCACCGGCAGGCTTTAAAGACAGAGCTGCATGACTCATATGTTTGGATCCGCTGATTATCGAACCGCGCGCAGTTTGGCTACCAGAAACACGCCTTCATCAAACAAGCTATCAGTCTTCGTTAAGGGAGGCCAACCCCCCCTCCACCCTGGTTATACAGCAATAAAATATGCATGAGGGGAGGGGGTATTAAAACCACAGGACAAAACCACATCCTGTAATGGTTCAAAACTGGGTACAGCTCTTTATTTTTTTATTTGGGACGATCCGCATTGTGTGTGGAACAGGTGGCAACTGAAATTCTCACATTTCCCAAAAGACTCCGATGCATGACTGCACTGGTATTTTTCTTTTGCACAATAACAAAATTTGTAACAAACAAGACATGGTCTTATTTAGTGTATATACACTGGATGAGCTACAGTCAACAGGAACGGTATTTATAGATTAAGGTAGTGGAACTCTTGGTTCTATCACTTAGACTATACCAATGCCTACATTACCAATGTAAACATGTGTCTATTGTGTTTGGGTCAAGAAAACGCAAGAGTGCAGATGACTGGATAGACTAGCCAGGCTTCACTGGGCGGGATTAAGATCGTCATAGTCCATAACTGTCCAATCACCCACTAAACAGAAAGTGATGAGAAATACATTGTAGTCTGTTTAGCTTAGTGAGGCGGAAAATGTCTCGCTGAAGTTTATCATTTACCAAGATAAGGGTGGCGGCGTTCTGTCGTATGTTTTTGAACCGCTGCGATTTTTTTGGTTTCACGGTGAAATGACTCTGGTGAAAGTGCATTGGCATTAAAAAGATATTTTAAGTGATATGATTGTCACGTTTTATACTCTATTTTTGGAGAGGCATAACGATTGCCTTAAAGAAACCTCCACCTACTTAGATGCCAACATCTGGGCAATGTGATTTGGAATCGAGAGACGAAACAGACGCCCATTTTAGTATTTATAACTGGGCCTTGATGAATCCCTTTCATTCTGGAGACATTGCACTAAACCGAATGTGAAAATAATCACTTTATCGTGACTTGTGCCATTTTATCGTGATTTTTGGTGCCCATGTGACCAAACGAATAATCGCTCCTTGACCTCGCTTTCGGTCTCCGCCAGATGCTGTCTTCGCGTTCCAGCTACGCAACCCGGTGCATAACGGGCATGCGCTGCTGATGCAGGACACGCGCTGTCAGCTCCTGGAACGCGGCTACAAGCGGCCCGTGCTGTTGCTGCACCCTCTGGGCGGTTGGACCAAAGACGACGACGTGCCGCTGGACTGGCGCATGCGGCAGCATGCCGCCGTGCTGGAGGAGGGCGTTCTGGAGCCCCAGTGCACCATTGTAGCGATTTTCCCCTCCCCCATGATGTACGCAGGACCCACGGAGGTACGACCTGGCTTCCAAATATGCACAGGCACCCTCCATTCACCCAATCCCTGCCCATGTCTAATCATATAGCGTTTGTGCGCCCCCTACAGGTTCAGTGGCACTGCAGGGCTCGCATGGTCGCCGGGGTCAACTTCTACATCGTGGGTCGAGACCCGGCTGGCATGCCACACCCCGAGACCAAGCAGGACCTGTACGAAGGCTCGCATGGGGGCAAGGTGCTCACCATGGCCCCCGGCCTCACCTCCGTGGAGATCATTCCCTTCCGGGTCGCTGCATACAACAAAGTCAAGAGGGCCATGGACTATTATGACCCAGATCGGTGAGGAACCGAGGGGTGTGAACGCTGAACCACAAAACTGCTGGGGCAAGCAGTAAACTTTAATACCATTGTTACATAGTTGCTTTAACGACCCTAAATCAGGCGTCTCAAACTCAGATAACCTGGGGGGCACTCAGTAGCAGTTCTTCGCTTGAGCTTTTTAATCAAAAGAGGCTATGTATGTATAATTCGCTAAACAGCTAACATGTCGACTGGGGCTAACCAAGCTTGGTGCCACCACTGATTTATGGAATGACGCTATATCGTTAATTATCGTTAATTATGTCTCAATAGTGAACAAAATCCATGTTGCAAGTAAGTACATTGAGACCACTACCCTGGCTGTATTAATAGGTAATAAGCAACTGAATTTTATAGATTTATTTAGCAAATTCTTCTTTACAAAGTGATGTATAATTGAGACAGCAAGGTCTATCAGTCCCTGGAGTATTTGGGATTAAGAGCCTATGGTGAAATCAGTCTGGAGATAAGAGGATCTGAATGGCCGACCTTCTAAACTTTCTAATCACGGGCATGAAGTTCTAACTCACAGAGCTATACACCACCCTATAGAACGATTAACTTTTATCTTTAATTCCAACTTTCAGGCACAGTGAGTTTGACTTCATTTCTGGCACCCGGATGAGGAAGATGGCACGGAGCGGAGAGAACCCACCCGATGGATTTATGGCCCCCAAGGCCTGGAAGGTCCTCACCGAGTACTACAAGTCCCTGGAGAAGGACCAGTGAGCACCAAGCAAAAGTCACGTGGCCGTCGTCTGTTCATTTTTTAAATGTCATAAAGGAATATTTATAGTCAACATATTTTGGAACGAAAATGTAAAATAGAGTATTTTAGTGGTACAACTATACCGGCAGTTAGAATCTTCTAGTATGTCTGTCTGACAGTTGGTCGGTCTGTTTGAGAACAATTGAAGTGGTAATGTTGGTGATTTTATTTAATATGAAATTCTTGTAGAAATGGGAAGGTGTGTGATGGGCCTTTAGGAGAAAGAGGCTGGTGGGCTTTTATTTCCGCCACCGAGAAGGAAATGGGTGCATAGCAATACAATAGTGTGTAAACTGTAAGACTAACAATAGCCAGTGCAGACCAGCTCTGTATCAGCGGTTCAGGCATTAGCACTAATTGCTGGAAATGTCCTCGTACTCTCTCGACTGTCTTTGTTATGGTTTCATTGTCTTTCCTGGTACACAGACTTTCTTTGTCCTGACATACAAGCTTTACCTCAATGTATTTGAAAATAATGTTGAAACGTGTTTGTCAAAACACTCGGGAAGTCTGTTAAACAGAAACAGTCTGAAATTTTGAGCGATGGTAATCTTATTATTTTTTTGTTTTAAATGAAGCCGTCTTGGGAGCCCGTTTGCTCTCAAACTCAAATATTTTTATGCAGTTAAAGCTGCACAGAATAACATTGAAAATGAAAAAAGTGCCTTTTTGCTATGGAATGTCAACTTGACTGTACTACTGTTCATGTGGAAAGAAAAAAGTATTTATGTATTTTAACCTTGCCTTAACCTGATTGCCTTATAAATATAATTATTATCATTATTATTATTTACTAAACTCTTTGACGTAAGCTGGGTTTAGTTTAAAAAGTCTTTATATTTCTTAAACTCTTTAAATAAACTTAAAATTGATTCTTGATATCATTCTTTGTTACAAATTCTTATTTTGAAATATTCCAAGTAAAATGAACTGAAATGTTCACATACACAATTACAATAAATAAACTGATTTTTATCTTGGAATATTATATTATATAAGGATTTGACCGGTCTGGACGTTTTTCACGCCGTTTAATTAGTTTCCTTTCGATTGTCGTTGATATTGGTTTAGTTAGATTTCCGGGTATATTATTAGTGTTACTCATTGTTTCTTTGGGTTCCGTTCATGTTTTATCCAAAGTGACAAACTTTTTTGAGAAGTGTGTACCACATATATTGACCATAGGACTGGGACAGCAGGGAAAGCGCATTGCACTACTTCTGCACTCGACTTGGCCACAAAGACGAAAATCAGCCATTTCTCTTTTTTTCAAAGACTCAGCGAACAGGGTTATGAGGGTGAAAACCACACTGATATTGTACACCGCAAGTGAGTGGGTGGGTGTTTAGACTATGCATCGTTTTTTCAGAAGAAGCCGGAAAATAATATCGTTAAGATGAGTTTCAGCTGTTATGCAGCCAATGGAAGGTTTTGGGGGACCACTGACTGCTTAAGTCAAATAAAATACATAAAATTCCTCAATGTGCAAGAGCGCAAGGAAAACTATTTCTGGCATCAAAAATTCAGCAGTTTTACAGCCGTTGATAGGAAGGATTCTTTCCTTATGAATTTCCTCCTGTCCCTCTTCTGTCTCGTCGCTCTCTGTCACTCACATCTGAATCGTCATGTCTACCCGGCAGGTTATAGAGATAGCATTTTTGTCACTTTCAAATACCAAATTTCGTTTTCGAGGCCACTGCATGAATGATGTTTTTCGGCATCAAAGAGAAACATAATTCCCAAATAACCTGCGGTAGGGTGTTAATTTAATAACAAAAATTAACTACCTGCCCAGTTGTTGTACCAGAGTTAGTGAATGCAGTGTACAAGTAGCTTTAATTAAATGTAACTAGGTAAATATACTCACTATGCATTTATTATGATCACTATACTAATGCTGGGCAGAGCCTCCCTTGGCTCTCAAAACAGCTGCAATTATTTCTGTCATAGATTCCACAAAATATTGAAAACATTCCCTTGTGATTTTAGTCCATGCTGACAATATTGCATCACGCAATTCCTGCATGTTTGTCAGCTGCACCTCCCATAAGAACCTCCCATTCTACCACATCCGAAAGATGTTCTGTTGGTTCCAGATCCTTGGACTGCGAGGCAGTGGCACACAGGCCATGATCGACTGGTATTAACCGACCCGAAGTTAGCCAAGAAAAAATCGCCCATACCATTACTAGCCAGGACTGTTGAGATAAAGCAGGTTGGGTCCATGGATTCAAGCTGTTGATGCCAAATTCTGACCCCACTATTTGTGTGCCGGGGCAGAAACCGAGATTCACCAGATCAGGCTACGTCTTTCCAGTCTTCAACTGTCCAGGTTTGGTGAGAATTTGCTCACTGCAGCCTCTGCTTTCCGTTCTCAGCAGACAGGACTGGACTCCGGCAGGTGCATGGTTCGAGATGTACATTCTGAAGTGGCTTTGTATTCACCAGAAGCACAGAACGGTTATCGAAGTTAGACCAGCCTTTCTGTCTGCTCGACACGCAGTCATCAACAAGGAGTTTCCATCTACAATACTGCCACTCACTGGATGTTTTGTTTTTCAGTTTTCCGCTTTTCCGAGTTAAACCCAAGAGACAGTTTGCATGAAAATCCCAGGAGATCAGCAACTTGCGAAAAACACAAACCAGCCTTTCTGACACCAACAATCAGTCAAAATTACTGAGATCACAGAGATTTTCCCCCCATTCTGGTGTTTGATGTGAACGTCAACTGAAGATCCTGACCTGTATCGCCGTGATTTTATGAATTTGTGCTGCTGCCACATGATTGGCCGATTGCATAATTGCATGAATAAGCAGGTGTTCAGGTGATCCTAATGAAGTTCTCAGTAAGTGTACAAAATACAGACATGAATACGGTACTGTGAAACAGAACCCCTACCATGCAAGAGATCACATATAAAAGAATCATCCATTGATTTACCTGCTCAGAGTTGCAGGGCTGAGTTTCATTTTTTTTAAAACCTAAATATTTAATTAGTGGATATAAGTGATTTTAACCAGACAATAAATCTTTATATGTTAGACAAATGTGGTGTACCCTGCTTATTGTTTATTACAATAAAAAATATAAACATAGACTGACTTGTCGAATGCATATGGCAAATGGATGGATGGTTGGTTGGATCCTGAGAGAAAGATGTGATAGAAAGAGAGTATAGCATCACAGCAACACACTTGTATATGCTACTAACATTCCTCTCATTCATTGCTGGTGTGAACTACTTGCTAAAATTAATTCACTATTATTTCCTGCAGTAGCTAAATATATCATGGTTGCTATGACCAGTTCATTCCAGTAGTTCATATTTACTTGCTAATCACGCTGTGCATGTTACAGTGAAAAAATATAACAGTAAGCAGGTTGTCAGACCTGCCAGACCTGATTAATAGGAGATGCATTGAATATATCAAGAAATTCATGTCGTCAACAGCAGGTGGGGTTTCAGGTGTGTTAGAAATGCTTATGTTGTGTTTTCAGTCCAGTATCTTATGACTCAGCGTTGACTCTCCCTGATGCCATGTCCACCGAAAGAATGTGACACTGTCATGAAAAGTAAAGCACACACCGGAGAACCACATGACGATCATTCAAAAGCTTGAGGAAATCATTGCATTAGCTATTTGCTAATCCAAATATGAGTGGATTCTTCTGACTTCACAGTGCAAGACACGGAGCTCCTTCTCCTGTTCCAGGTCTAAGATCGACTAATATTACCTTCAGAGATCCAGGGACAGATGTAAACTTAAAAATTTTGGCAGAAATCCAGATTCTACATGCTGGAATCCTAGAGATGTCACACATAACAAAAGGGCAAGTTTGATGAATGACTAAGCTGTGACCTGACTGTCTAAATGCACGTGTGATGTTTGTCTTTATCATCTCATTCCTTGTCTACCTGCTTTACAATACAAAATAAAGAGTATGACAGGTTGGGGTGGGGGGGCTGTTATACCATCTGACGGATTAGCATTCCATCTGTGGTGTCAACCCTATGATTCCTGACGTTAAAATCATTACTTGTTCTTAGATTTTTTATGGGTTCCTAGAGGTATAAATTTCAGGTCCGGAAGTAAAAATCCAGACCAAGATTTTGTTTCAACCAGCCAATTGAATATAAAGAGTCACAGTTAGAGTACGCAGCAGATTGGTTGAAACAAAAATCTTGGTCTGGGTTTTTATTTTCTGGTCCTGAAATTTCCATCTCCGGTTCCTTCCCACAGTCAAAAAAAGCATCTGCGTAGTTATGTGAACTTGTCTCACTAAATTTCCTGTAGTGTTGTGCACATACCCTTAGATGAAACGGTATCCCATCCAGGATGTGCTGGACACACTCAGGACAACCCCATACTACAAAGGTGGAAAGTTCAGGTCCAGAAAAGTACAAATTCAGTCCAGGGTTTTGTTTCAATCACAAGTACTCAACTGATTGGTTAAAACAAAACCTTGGCCTGAATTTGTACTTTGTGGACCTGAAATTTCCGCCTTTGTCATACTGGATGAATTGTCAGAAGATGGACAGCTTGATGGATGTGCCATTGTTCTAATGCATTGTCAGATTTTCTTTATGTCACAGGATGAAACCTTTGTTTTTAGACTAAATCATTTCGGTGATGTACTGCTCTGAAGCACTTCACTTGAACGCGCATCTGCCATTTGAATCACAAATCAGCCTACAAAATCAAACTTGACTTAACAGACTCAATAAGAAAAAGTGAAAAGAACAAAGAGAAATGTTCTGGGGTGACACTGAGGCTCAGTGGATAGCACTGACGGGGTGCTGAATCACAGCCCTGGTCTGTGTGTGCATTCTCTCCATGGGTCTGCTCCTTTGAGGTCAGTTCAGAAAAACCACAATGAGACAAAGAGAAGCTTTCAAATGCTCACATGCATACGGCCCTCGGAGAAGTAATTGCAAAAATGTGTGCTGTTTTCCAGGCTTTTGTTTCTCCTTTCTTTTCAAGTTTGCTGCATCGTAAACTTGTGTCAGACACAACAGCAGCTTTCTGTTGAATTCTCAAGTTTGTTCGTATTTTTTCTAGGCTACATTACTTGCCATTCGGAAAGGTCTCGACTGACAGAAAACTAGCACAGTAACAGACACAGCAAGTGTCTTTAAACTTCCAGCAACACCTTCTCTTAAATGCAGACCCCGTGACGGTGTTCCCAGGATAGGCCCCGGTCTCCCCCCCCCGCAACCCCATGGTAAACAATTTAATGATCACAGCCCACAAGCTCACAGAAAATCTGGAAAGCACCTGATAATCATTCTTCTGTTGTAAGCAACCAACCATAGCTTTCATGGCTTTGGTTCAAGATTCTGGCAAGAATCAGAAAGGTTTCTTGATCAAAAAAAAAAAACCTCCTCACCATTAAAAAGCAAAATGATCCATCTCAGTCAAAGGCATGTTGCCAAAATGGACTGTCTGATTTAAGACCTCAAACCGCTGGTTTGAATCTCTGACCACAAAGGTACCCTGAGCAGCCTACTGCTGAATTAGCTGCCCCTGCTACGTCATGATGTCACATACGGGTTAAATGCAGAGGACAGACCGCCTTCTTGTTGTGTGGTGGAGTGTCAACACTGATCATCAATGTGTGCGTTTCCATCAAAGCCTTTCACACTCAGTAATATGGGACGTAGGGAAAATACATTAATCTCTGCTTGTAGGATTAAATGTAATTGGAGATTATCACAACCCAGATTTCAATCAGTTCATGATTTTAAGACACACCCTTCTCTGGCTTTCACACATTTCACAGAAGGTCATATAAATAGGCCAGGGGTTTCCAACTCTGGTCCTGGAGGGCTACTGTCCAGTAGGTTTTCTATCCTACCTGGCTTCTAATGAGCTACACCTCCTCTCAGGTAAACACCGGGAACAGGTGTGGCTCATCGGAAGCCAGGTAGGATAGAAAACCTACTGGATAGTAGTTCTCCAGGACCAGAGTTGGAGAGCCCTGTTATAGGCCCTACAAACTATACCAGCTGTCCATGTCGACAGATGTCAAAGGTCTTTTTAATAAAGATGCAAACATCCCATCCAATCCGAGGCGTCGTCTTCACTGAATTAATTAAAACAGCAGTTCAGTAAGACCATAACAATCATTCCCACAAAATATTGCTCACGCAATGTATATTTTCCTAATTTGCTTTCAATGTACACCTCCCAATATACACGTTATAATGGCAAAGAGTAATTTATACATACAGAAATAATTCACAAACAGCATGACCCAGACAGAAAAGTCAACAAAATGCATAAAAGCTGTAAACGTTTTCCGTCAAAGCATCAGTCAGCTACGGCAAGCGAATTTATGTGGACTTTGTACAAGTTAAACTCGTGTGTGGAACTGACAGTCTACGTACATCAGAATACATGACCTCAGTTGGGTAAGATGGTATATTTTCACGAATGTCTCAACTGATACTTTCTAGTCATACTAGCGATATTTCTTAAATGGGTTAAATAACGGCAATAAATAATGTTCTCTCTTATGCTAACAGCAGGCTAAAAATTACCATATAGATTTTTACTCAAGAATCTTAAAATTTTGCATCGATACCTTTTGTCTGCCACATGGAAAGGATTTTATTTTATTTTTTTAACTATCATTTATCTTGCACCAATTTACAAAAATCATGCTCCCCCCCCCCCCAGCTAACTGAACCTACTAGACACAAACCCCACTGTAAGCTTCCTTATTCTTATGGTGTGATAAAGTATGAGAGGCCATACATGCACCGTTACCGCACAGCTATGCCTCAACAAAAAATAAAGTTCTCAAAAAAAATGAGAAAGATGCCAAGTGTAACGAACTGCCGAGACTGGAGAACACTGCGGATGGCCGGGGGCCTCAAACCCAAAAGGTACTGTAGCCTTTTCCTCGTTCCCCAGTGGGGAATCTTAGGAAGTGATCCACTCTACTCTGAAGCCCGTGCTTAATGTACAGTACATGAAACATAAAACCCAAATAAAAGAAAAATTGCGGGAGAATCTTCTCCTCTAGAAATTGAATGGCAGAGTAACACCTCAGTCAGCTCAGTCCAGGGCAGCGTGCACCAGGATGTTCTGCGACCCAGCCAGCTTCGACTTCCTCATCTTCTGTATGGCCCTCTGCAGATCCAGCTGCTGGATTGGCCGAATGTAGTCCTCCTCAGCCCTGGAGAGGCAAGACGCACCAGGACCCAAGTGAGAGCCCCTGTAACGTGGGGCATTAAGGTAAAGAGAGGAAGAACCTGACGACTAATTTGCCTGCTTTTAAGCCAGACTTTTTACTTTCAGATTTGAAACTGTAGCATGTGTATTTTTGTATGGAAGAGGGAGTGAAACAGACGTTGTACCGGTTTTCCTCGTTACTGTGGACGAAATCCCGCACGCAGGTCAGTGCAGCGTCCCGGCACATCTCACGGAGGTCACTTCCAGAGAACCCCTCTGTCTCCTTGGCAACCTCAACCAGGTCAACAAGATGCTCGACCTACGGAAAATCACCATGTCGAACAGAAGTCACAGAGAATAGAGCACATTCAATGTGACACACCTCGGTATAAATTCTTTGCATTATTTACAATGTTGTCAGTGTGGTCATTTCAAACTGAAAGGGCACGGTTGACACCTAGCTGAAGCATTCTGACACCAACAGAAAAAAAACCTAGCTAATCTTCATTTCTAAACGTCATTCTCTCAGCGTCTTCGATATCTTGTAGAAGTGCTATATAAATAAAATGTATTTATTATTACTACTACCAAGTGAAAAACGGCATGCGACATCTCTTCGACCAAGTCTAAAGACACACATGCTTAAGTGGAGAAAGATGACAACTTACATTTTCATTATGCAAAATGAGTCTCAAAATTTCTTCCCTTTGCCTTACGTTCTGCAAGAAAAATAAAACATTCACGGTGAGCCAACGCGCTGCGTAAGAGTCTGGGCACGAGATCCATGGAACTGACATTTCGATTTTCGTTTAGATGCTTCTATCCAAAGCATTGTACAAGTGAGGATCAGAGAACTGGGTCTACCAGTCCATGCAGCAATGTGGGTTAAGGGTCTTTCTCAAGAGCCCAATGGTGGCATCATACTTCTGGCTATGGGACTTGAACCAGTGACCTTCTGATCAGAGGCACGGAGTCCAAACACAGAGAGCCACACACCGAACCAATTAAATAACTTTTACACCGAGTCCATAATTCAATAAAATAATCAGCATAATGACCTAGAACACCACATTAGTTATCATTGGTCAGATATGAGTGCAATGCGCTCACCGGTTGGTTGATGTGAAACCGCGTGGGCATCCTCCTCAAAATAGCAGAGTCGAGGTCCTGTGGGCGGTTGGTGGCTCCCATTATGATAACCTAAAGTGGACAGAAATCATCTTCAGATCTGGCCTCTCCATCCATCACCCAAAGGATTAAAGCTATACAATTCATTGTCACTAAGGGGTGCGTGATCTGACAATTTTAATAAGTGATCAATATTGAAGATCCTACTTCCTACTGGATGCCGACTGCCCAAAGTATATCATGTGTCGCTATCACAGGGTCTCCTTCATGAGTGATGCATTTGAAAAATAATTCAATGTGAGCTATCAGCATGGCAGATGAGGAGCAGGCAGGAAAAAAGGGCAAGATGTCAGTAGTGTGGCAGTGGTTTGGTTATTTCACAAAGCTAAGTTATCTGTAAACTTTGCTGGGCCACATTCCGCACTTCCAGAGGTAATACTACAAAGATTTTCAACCACCTTAAAAAGGAAACATCCAACACAATTTTGATATTAAAAATAAAGTTTAGTGTGGGATTAAATGACCATTTTCAAAAGTGTCTTTGCTGCATTATGGTATTTTAAGTCCTTAGGCTTGTTCGAGTCTGGATATTCTTGACAGTTTTGGGAAGATCGATCACAATTTAGATCACCTAACCCTGCCTGTCACCACTTTAAGGTCGCTTCTGGGACTAAATGAGAGAATCACCTGGCAGTTGAAATCTGTGTCCAGGCCGTCCCACAAGCTCATGAACTGGGCCTTCATCATAGCCGTAGCCTCATGATCGGAGCTGGAACGGCTCCTTAGAAAGGAGTCTGAGACACGGGAGAGGAAGGAGGGGCATGAGAAGACCGCCGATGACAGACGGGGAGGGCCAAAGCCGAATGGGACTCACCGATCTCATCGATGAATATGATGGAGGGCTGCAGCTTTATCGCCAACGAAAAGACGGCTGCAGCAAGCTTCTGAGACTCTCCGTACCACTTGTCAGTCAGGGTGGATGGTTGAAGATTGATGAAGCGGAAGCCGGCTTCCCTGGCAGTGGCTTTGGCAATCAGAGTTTTGCCACAGCCTGGAGGTCCATACAACAGCACACCTGGAAAAGGCAGTTCAGACACGCTTCAGAGTCAGGGAAGCAACTTAATTGGTCTTTAAGACTTGAAAGCTGTATTGTTGACTTCAACCCAACTTGTCCCTCAGACCTACTTGCAAAGTCACTGAATCTTTGTTGCACAATTAGAGGCAGCCATCCTGAGAAGGGCAAAATCGTTAAACAGGGGACCGTCGAAAGAGGACCACACCTTTAGGAGGCTGAAGCAGCCGCGAGTTCTCGAATAGATGCCGTTTCCGGATGGGAAGAATGACGGTGTCCTTCAGCTCGGTGATGACGTCATCCAGGCCAGCGATGTCACTCCAATTGATCTAAGACATTCAAAAACGGGCCAAAACTGTGAACAAGCACCACTCTCTCAGCTTTCTGCAAGTACGCCACAGTAGGAAGTATACAAAACTGGGAACGCTGGTAATTAATTTTTGTGTTTTTTGTGCGTTTTTGTTCGGAAGGTAAAGAGGACGACATCAGAAAACTCCTGAGAACAAAGCTAATTACCACAAATGCAAATGCAAGCACATTATTAATGGAAAAACCAAAACAGACATTATACTAAATATTAAAATAAAATTTAAGCATTAGTTAAAAACACAGGTCAACAATAATAGGTGTGTGAATGTGCCCTGCGATGGATAGGAGTCCCATCTTTGGTTACTCTCTGTCTTCTGCCCATAGTCTCCAGGACGATTGTCCGACAGATGTTGGGCCAGGTGTGACCTATTGCCTCCATTTGCAAAACAGACTTTAAAACAGCGCTTACACATCGCTGCTGCTGTGCTTAGGGGTTCGCCTTTTTCATCCACTTCATAGCCGAAATTTCTCTACTCTAAGAGTGGTACAGAGTGGTACATCTCTCTGTCTCGATAGCTTTTACTTGCTACAGAATAATTATGAGGTTAGGGAGGTTATCAGGAAAACCAGGGGAAAATTCCGGACAACTGCAGGTTGCAAATTTGTACAGGAAACATGTCAATTTCAGGAGTGTTTTTTACTACTAAAAAGAAACCACCAATTCTTTCACTATTCACTGTGCATAAAATTTACAGCCATAATTGACCGGTGACAAGCAAAATTAAAATACGACTCCTCTTTGAGTATACTTCACGTTAAAGTGGGGGATAGGCTTCCATCGTGTTTGTTGTGAGGTAGGTATGCGTGAAAATCACAGAGACCAACATCACACCATGTTTCCGTTTCAGATGCTCTTTCACGCTACTTTATTTGTTCATGTTTCACAGCGCACATAACGTCCCCCACTTGTGCGAAAAATACCGAGACTCCGACTTTTCCCCTCACAGCGTCGCTAGGTGTCGCCATTTCCACTCTGCGTCAAGAACAGACTGAAAATTCTCCCATCGCCCAAGTGTCACCGCTGTATATTATTTGAATTCATGTTTGTATTGGGAACATTTTCATTTTCTACTTTGTGTAAACTACCCAACACTGAATGCTGGCCTGCTCCCGCGTACTTACGTTAAAACTGAGAAAGTACACTTACCTGCATGCTTAGCGGGTCCACTAAGTGGGCAGCAATACTCATCTCATACTCGGATAATTTCACGTTCTTCACTCCGATCTGCCTCATAAGTTTCTCAGCCTGGAGAGAACAAACCCAATAAGGCAACACGTTTTCGTGGTCACGGCGTCTGCTTTACACGGCAGCCGTTCAAGAGAGAACACATCGTACCCACGGCCCAAACAGGCATCAGGAAACAAGTTCAAATAGTTTTAGGTACATTTTGTACACGTTCGCATAAGAGTATAACTGAAACGTACTTAGAACCGAATCTTACCTGTTTCTGAGCTTCAACTTTTTGTTTCCGCGTAGGGTCAATCGCATCTACCATCCACTTAATGGTAAAATACGTCACTGCACCAAAAATTGTAAGCCTAAACAGTAAACCTATTACTTCATTACGACCTAGAGGCCGAGTTAGATTTTCGGCAGGAATCTCTTTCAGTACCATCGTTTCCAACTTATCTGTGAATTAAAAAAAAAATTAGTTTTCATTCCTTCAATCCGAATTGCCCCTGCAAGTTCTGTACATTGCTCCCCCATACAGGTTAACTGTCCCGCGCAGTCCTCTAGTGATCCGAGTTTAAGTTGCATAAAATTTTGCGTATTCTTGTGGTTTTTTTTCTACAACTGCACGATGAAGCTCTCACCGGTCATGAAAGGTAGCAATAACCAACATAATGGACCCACAGGAATTATGAAAGCCAACTTGAGAAATGAGCATTACAGCTATTAGCTTCCCGAAGGTCTAATTAATAAAAATTCATCAGAATATTAAATTTCATTTCTTTATCAAAAAATAGACAATAAACAGTTTAAACTATAGGAACACAGTGTACTGCTAACAAGGCTAATCAAACGAACTGCACTAGCTAGCTGAAATGTTTGATTTCTATTTACGGTTTTTGACTAAGCTCTATTTTGTTTTATTTCTTCCACAACGAGCCCAGCTACGAAGCTAGCTGCCGGTAACAAAACTGAAAGCAATGACCTTAATTAGCAGGTTAGCTAACCACTAAGCAACTACAAATATCACTAACCAAGCCTCGTTTAAACAAACCGTAGAGATTTTAACTAGTTATGCACAAGACATTACAAGCATGGAACATTCTGGAAGGGGGAAAACGAAATATGAAATTGCCATGTGAAACGTTTCTCTTACCCCTCACACCTTCCAAACGTCCCTCTTGCCACCTTTGATACAGGAAGTAAAAAATGAAATCATTTTTTTTCTATAAGACTCACTTCTTCAAATGCCCGGATGGAAACATATAATAATCAAATATTAGTTCCGCAATGCTACATTTCTTAAATAGATTGAATTATATGCTCGCTATATTTATATTTTAGAGTAGATATATAAAATTAACTAGGTCACCTGACCATATTTTCGATGTGAAGAATATAACTGCGAGGTTCCTTATTCTTCTCAGAGTGTATATTAATATGGTTATTTTTAAAATAAAGGACGTAGGCTTGGATTTTTCGCTTTACAATGGAATAATCACATTTTACAGACGCACCTTTGCAGTCAACACTGATTATGTACTATAGGAACAATGAAATATATAAACATCGAATGTTTAAATGCCCATTTAAACGTGTCCTTTAAGTCATATGAGGAACCGTCATTCGTCGTTTTCGTATGGAACCTACACATATTCCTTGGTATTTGACCTACTTTCTACACCAAGATTTTAAAAGGGGGTGGGGGGTTTTAATCAAATGTGACATTCAATGAAATTTATGAAAACATTTTCAGTGTCACATAGTTTCATTATAAATGGGTACTGTGCAGTGTACACTGTCAGAAAAAAACTATACAGTCCTGGTACAGTTTTGTACCCCAAAATACAAACAACATTAATGTACCCCAGTAGTACAAAAATGATCCTCAGAGTCCAATCCTGTACCTTTGAATGTACATTTACCTACAGCTAGGGTACAGCTGGCAGATCCTTGGGCGTACAGCCCCAGTAACAAGTCATTGTACCACCAAAGGTACAAACTGGTGCTTTTTTCTGACAGTTTATTTTCTTAATGTTATTATTTTTTCTTGTAAAAAAACTTCTAAAATTGAACTTCTCTACCAAAATATATGTGTGAATTAGTAACACTTCAATCAATTAATAATGAAGGATAAATAAATCAACACCGCTAGCTAGCAATTGGTTTGTTGTGAACTATGTGATTTCAGTGTAACATAACGCAACTAGGTTTTACAAATGAACCCTCAGATCTTCACATTTAAGCACAAAAAATCTCTTAGAAATATGCATATGATATTAGATCAACTTGATTGTACATGTTAGTTTTCGAATACACTTACTAACTCTGGAAGGCTGGCTCAATGGAAAGTAGTGTTACTTCCACGGCTGTGGATTTGAATCTTGCCCCTACTACGGCCACCTACAAATTAATTGCAAGAAGCTGTCACACAGACATGCATGCAGTGGCCTGAGACCTGTGACCACAAACTGGCAGGCCTGCCCGAGTGGGGTTAGAGCTGAGTGGATGGACAGAGGAGGCACTGTGCCCACAGACTGGCAGGCCTGCTTGGGTGAGGATAGAGCTGGGTGGTATGACAGAGGAGGCACTGTGCCCACAGACCGGCAGGCCTGCTTGGGTGAGGATAGAGCTGGGTGGATGGACAGAGGAGGCACTGTGCCCACAGACCGGCAGGCCTGCTCGGGTGACATAAGAGCTGGGTGGATGGACAGAGGAGGCACTGTGCCCACAGACCGGCAGGCCTGCTCGGGTGACATAAGAGCTGGGTGGATGGACAGAGGAGGCACTGTGCCCACAGACCGCCAGACCTGCTCGGGTGGGGTTAGAGCTGGGTGAATGGACAGAGGAGGCACTGTCCCCACAGACCGGCAGGCCTGCTCGGGTGGGGTTTGAGCTGGTTGGATGGACAGAGGAGGCACTGTGCCCACAGACCGGCAGGCCTGCTCGGGTGGGGTTAGAGCTGGGTGGATGGACAGAGGAGGCACTGTGCCCACAGACCGGCAGGCCTGCTCGGGTGGGGTTAGAGCTGGGTGGATGGACAGAGGAGGCACTGTGCCCACAGACCGGCAGGCCTGCTCGGGTGGGGTTAGAGCTGGGTGGATGGACGGAGGAAGCACTGTACCCGCAGACAGGCAGGCCTGCTCGGGTGGGGTTAGAGCTGGGTGGATGGACGGAGGAAGCACTGTGCCCACAGACTGGCAGGCCTGCTCGGGTGATATAAGAGCTGGGTGGATGGACAGAGGAGGCACTGTGCCCACAGACCGGCAGGCCTGCTTGGGTGGGAATAGAGCTGGGTGGTATGACAGAGGAGGCACTGTGCCCACAGACAGGCAGGCCTGCTCGGGTGGGAATAGAGCTGGGTGGATGGACGGAGGAGACACTGTGCCCACAGACAGGCAGGCCTGCTCGGGTGGGAATAGAGCTGGGTGGGTGGACGGAAGAGGCACTGTGCCCACAGACCGGCAGGCCTGCTTGGGTGGGAATAGAGCTGGGTGGATGGACAGAGGAGACACTGCTCCCACAGACCGGCAGGCCTGCTCGGGTGGGGATAAAGCTGGGTGGATGGACAGAGGAGTGACCATAAACTGATCTCTGTCATACCTGTTGAGCACAGCGGCATTAAAAACTATCAACACTAAATTCAGTTTAAGGCAGGGTTGGCCCTAGTTGTTTTGGTTGCCTAGGTGAGATTCTACTGAGAACACCCCCCCCCCAACCCCCAAGCGCAACCAGATGTGTTTCTTCTGATTTTTTCCACACACACTGCTGAGTCTCTTAATCAAATGTCAAACTAGACAATAGCCCATGTCGCCTAAAAGGCGGGTGGCCCTGGTTTGAGACTTAACCAGAGAATACCATAAAAGAAATATTATCTGTTACCCTGTAAACGTGATAAATATTTAATACGGGTTTTGTGTAAGGAGGGCATATTCCTCCCTTATAATAAAATAAATAATTCAAAGTTCAATGTATTCAAAACAAATGGCATTTTAAAAGTTCAATACAACTGTAAATATTACTGCCACATGAAAAAAGAATTTTAACATGATTTTATTATTTTAAAAATTTGTTCTAATTTCATTAAATACCCTCAATATTTTAAGTATGGGATGCTTAATATGAGAATTAGCTTTTATTACTGTGGTAATGCATTGGTTATATCAGTCAAATCTATTCATTTTTGCTTTATTCCTGTAATTTGTAATGACTAGTAAAAACCACCCTATTCTTGACAAACATGTTTATTTTAATATACTTCTTGGTGTTCCAGAGAATGTCAAATAAAATTAATATGCAATAAAACTGTGCTGGGCTAAGAATGTAATTTATCAGATTGCTGTGGCTATGAAAATCATTGTGTTTCTTATTTGTTAATATGGAGCTGAAGGGAGAAGTGGGGTTCCAGACATTGTCTAGATTTTAATAGGTCAGCTGTGTAATTGTCTGAGCAACACATGATTGCATGCTATACCGACTGTAGGAAAAGCAGTCTCATATTAATGCGTGTATAGAATTGCAAAAAAAAAAAAAAAAAAAAAAACACTACAGCTGATGATTACAAGATTGCAGAATATTCTAGAATTTTGGATTATACTATTTGTAAATTCATATAAAGAATACACAATGCCGAAATATACTTCGGTTTCTATTTTGAATTCTAAGCCAGTTTAGATACCTATATAATAAATATAAGTGCAATAATTGTGTAAAATGGTGATCGGCCAGATGAAAGCCTCATGATATACTAATAAGTAAAGCGGCTGTTTTATATAACTCACCTTTTTCTCGACTAATTTAGTCCCTACATGGAACACCGTTTCGAAGAAACAACTCTTAAGGATGGTAAAGGGCGATCATGTCACAACTCAACCTTAGCCTCACATTAACATTAACGTTCAGTACTAGGCTTCAAATTTACATTTTATCTTCCTAGAAATCATATAAAAGCGAGACGGGAGGCACTGGGGACAGGATAATACAACCATTTCCCCGAAATGCCTCCGTCATCCTTGACACTGGCGTACACTGCGCGCGGTATATTTTCCATGCAATTCTTAAAAAACCTGACAGGTGGCGCTATGGAATTAGTATTTAATTCCAGATCGTTAGCGAGAACATTCCACCCCCACCCACTAGACACTAATAAAAAAATATGACAGCGTTTCCTTCAATCCATAACGTAGCCAGCTAGATTTAGATTAGCTATTTCATTATGAACTTCTATACTACATACCTTATATATGTCTGTTTATGGTTACTATAGCGATACCTACTTAGCTCCTGCATGATGTGCCTAGCCAACATTTAATCTTGCTTGACAACTTTTACTTTTCTGCTTGCGTAAGCACTTCACAGGTTTTCTAGCACCCATTGTTAGGCTACCTCGCAGGCTAGCCAGCTCGCTCAGATTTATTTTCATTCTCGTCTTGCAGGCTGGATTATGTGTAGCCTACATATGTACACTATCATATAGCTGCGACAAAGTGCCATACATACAGGACGAGTATATACTTAAAAATGGCCAAACATTACCTTTACACATTCCCACGAAAGAGAAGGGAAAACACATAACCTCAATTATTAGCGCGAAACGCAACATACAATATTGGAAACTTCCCCAATTACCGAATCACGTGACCTGCCTATGGCAGAGAAATGAGCTTCCAGTGTAACTTGTGTCCTTCCGCCGCCAGCGTTGGCGATGAGTACTTGCACGACAGATTATACCCAGCCTATATTAAACTCATTTTCGTAATAAGTTGATTATTTGCAGTAATCTCATTGTGTATCGTGCGACTGGTAGCGCCAATCGTAGCAAGTAAAAAACGATGTCATCGTAGATCTATTTTCGCGGCGGTAGGATATATGGTGTGAATGTCGTCTTTTTTTCTTCTTTTTTTCCCTCTGTCGGAAGCCATTATGGAAGTTTTAGAGTTTAGCAGGGGAGAGACGAGAAAAGGAAGAGGATTCGCCAGGAGGGATCAGCGAAACGCTTTTTAGAGACGGTTTTCGATGTCTAGATAATATTTTTGTATTTTTTAATTGTGCACGTCAATTTTTTTTCTTTAGCGACTAGAATCGAGATAACGAGGATCCTGTATTTGGATATATTTTAATTAAAATAATAACCATGCTAGCTATGTAGCCGGCTAGCTACAGGCTACGTGTGCGCCGAGGGGAAGAGAGTGCGCTCGTCACGGTTGTTCCGTCTCGGGGGTTGCTTGGAGAGGTTTCTCTCCAGTTTTTCCGTCTCAATCACGGCGGCTGCGGTAGACTTAGAGACTTGGGCCGTTTCTAAAACGTTCCGTTCCGGGAGCTGGACAACAGTGTGCCGTTTCACCTGGGAGACGACGGGAGAAGAGCACGGGCTTGCGGGAGCCGGGCCTGCGGAGGAGCGGAGCGAGGCCCTCCGTTATCAGCCAGCGGAGGAAGCCCTTCGGGTAGCCCGCCGCGGCGAGTAGCGCTGCTGGTGGGGTGGACCGCGAAGCTAAGAAGGCGTGTTACGAGGAGCCTGACGGACAGAGGCGTTTCGCGGCACGGCGACAATACTTAATAATTTAATTTAAAAGCCCCAAAGACTCCTGTGACAGCGATGGCTGCAATCATAAAGGAAATAGTCAGCCGAAACAAAAGGAGATACCAGGAAGATGGCTTTGACTTGGACTTGACCTGTATCCTCTTTCATTTAATGTGTCATTAGTCTTGGATGTCGGTGGAAAGGTAATGCCTGATTTTGGAGGGCTTTTTTATCAAAGGATTGCCATATTTTGGTATAAAATGGTCTGTGTCGACGTCTAAAAATATGGGATTTGCCTTCCCCTGTCAGGCTGCAGATCTGACAGCTGGCTGGTTGGTAGGAGCCAGCCATTGAAACGATCCGCCGGTTAACGTGGATCCATCCCTCTGCTACTGTGCTTTTCTAGTCTGGCTGTTGCCGTGTGCATTAAACGTTAAATGCATCTCCCGGTTGTAGATCGTCATGCGAAACGCTGGTTTTAATTGGGATAGCTGGCTGTCTTGCACGGTGTGGCCTAGATAATGCGATGGAGGAGATTTAATTCAGAATCAGTGCTGCACAAAGAGCCATGCCACCGGCACCGGCTTGCAGAAATGCGGTGGGGACGCTTTCGCGCTGTGCATGCTTAGCCATCTGCAGGCACGGCTAGCGCTTTAGACTCGCTAACCACGTTAATTGCACCTGTAAGGTTGCCGATGTTTCAGTGATTTGTATTACCGTACTGGTAGTCTACGTTGTGCTATGGTTAATGTCGTATATCCAAAAAATTACGGTGGTTCTTTGGGCATGTCCCAGTTTAACTAGCTGGCTGGATGACAAGCTGATGACGGTAAAAATATCATTCTTTCGATGCATGGGTCTAATTGCTAAGCTGCCAGTTCAGTGGTTGGGTTGCGTTGCATTGTTAACTTTGGCTTTTTGTAAAAGATATTCATATGTAAGATAGTGGTTTACATACGAGTTTAATCTTCAATAGGATCGTGTCCTTGTCTCTATGCATTAACGCAATTTTGCTAAATCATAATGCTTGCATATTTAAAATGTCATTTGGTACAAACGGGAGTAGTTGCATTCGTATTATACGCACATATCGCTACATAAGGTATTACAATATGGATGGTTGTACGTCATTGCTGAATAGCTGCTATTAATTATATATCTGAAGTCCTGCTTTATTACCTTATCTCTCAAATTTTCATGTAAGGTACCAAAGCACTGTGCTGTGCTCTGCAGGCTCTTTGTGTTATACCGGCCTGGCCATTTACTACTTGATTGCCAAAGCAGTGTCCTTTTCCTGTGCTTTGATGTCACATTGCAGTTCCTTTCTGTGTCAGCTTTGATATGGAGCATTGACCTTTTCTACAGCACTAATTCTCCTGCAGATTTGGAGTGCTGCTTTTGGCGGTCCCGTCCTCCAGAAGGAGAAGTATTCCGTTAGCTCGGTGTGCCGAGCATTTAAGAGACGTCCCACATTTCTCGGCTAAGGGGTCGTCCGCCTTTAAGCAAATTCATGAATCGAGTAACGTGTAGGGGTTTGAGTGAGTGAAGCGCCAACTGAATTTGCGTCTAAAATGTGACTGGACAGGATGACAAATTTTCAGTATTTATTTTTATGACGGTTTTATTGTAGTCAAGAGAGAACTCGAATTCTCTTTAGATTTTTTTTCTGTAGAATAAACCTATGGTCTATATCTTAAAATGACATTTTCTAAAGAGTTTAAATTTGTTTTGCAAAATGACAAAGCAGAATTGCTATTGCATGTGTCTTGAACCAGATTATTTCCATTTTTATTTAATATATGCAGTGTGCGTTTGTGCCTTCTTGCTGGTGTCATTATGTTAAAGCAATATGGCTCCTCCAGTTATGTAATAAACTGAGTTCTAGGAATCAGCCTTAAAATAGTGTAGGGATCTTGCATCAGCACCGGTGTTTCTGTGCTCTCCATGGCTTTAAAAATTAGCCATGCTGGAAGCTGCTTCAGCAGGTGACCTGTATGTCACCGATATCGCATTATGCTATTGATATTGATTGGTATGATGTAGAGAGGTATGTTGAAGCTTTCTTGGGGTGGCTGGGATTTTCAGGCAAGTCATTGATCAAAAAGGTTTCATTGACCAGAAGCACCGTATATGAATTCATATGGTGCATGCCAGACTTTTTGGTCCGTTACTTGATAAAAACCAAGTTTCAATCGGTACATTTTTTTTTAAGGGTGACTGTGTGGCTTTGTGGGTTAGTACCCTATGCTTATGAACGGAAGGTCGCTGGTTCATATCCCTTGGTCAGCAGTGTGTGTTTCGTTTTTTTTTTTTTTTTTTTTTTTTTTTTTACTGCCGGACCCTTGATGAAGGACCTTAACCCCATTTGCTCCAGGGACAGGCTGACTCCGCTTTCTCAATTGTATGTCACTTTGGATGAAAGGGTCTGTTTATTAAAATGTTTGCGACGTTAATTTAACCGACCGTCCTTCAGTTGCTTCGTACACGTTTTTGGTGAGAGCGCCTCATTTTGGTTAGTTAGCATTCATGTTTTACTGCCGCTGGGTGTCTTTACTGAAGAGCTTTTTTAGGATATATACCTTTACAATAGGGCACGGGAAAGTCCGGAAACCTGCAGTTCCTAGTTTTGCAAGTGCTATGCTACTTGCTGCTTTTTATGCAATACTGAGACTGTTTAATAGCCTCTTGTTAATCTGTTCAAATGAGACGTACAAATATGCTTTTTTACCTTTTCTGTTGGCTGGAAAGTGCCCGATAGCGATGCCTCCCCTTAGTGCTTTACTCGCATGCATCATATGGGTATTAATTTGTTCCTTTTCCTGGACATGTCTGGGATAATAGTGGTACCAAAGCATTTTTTTTGAGGTACTGAATTTTTCATGTGGTGGGGGTTGGGGGAAGTGAACAAGTTCCTCCGTTCAATCTTCTCAAGCTTTAATGTGTAACTCGTGTAGCTGATTCAGGTTGTTATAAGAGCCATGTATAAGGAAACTGCTGAAAATGGTTTTTCTGTGTGGCGTTTTCTAATTTACAAGAATCTTCAGGTGGAGGCTATGATAAATTGGTGTCTTAGTCTAGCTAGAAGGCTTTATTGCTTGTTCCTTTTTTTTCCCTGTCTTGGGGAGAAGGACGCGGTTTTTATTCTTGCAGACCTCACAGGTCTGCAGCCTAGTGATGCTTGTTAATTGAAATGCTGAGTTGACTGTCATGGTAAAATGGACTTCTGGCTATACCCTAAATTCTCTGTGGGATGTGATGATGCTGTAGGAATCTGGAAGCCTCTCTGACCTCGACACACAGGGGATGCCATTTGTGTGATAAGGCCTGTTTTTTTTTTTTTTTTTTTAAGGCTAAATTACATTTTTGAAGGGGCTGAATATAGTACAGTGACTTTTTCCTAGTTTTATAAAACCAGTGGAAGCTGCCGGAGAGAACTACAACCGATTCAACTTGGCAGAACTAAGCATTTCATCAAGCCAAAGCATTTAATCAGGATGTAGTAGTTGTTCCTTGCTCACGCATTTAATTGGCTCATACTAAAGTGTTATTGCCCAAGTTTGTACTTTAGTCGGATCTAAATTGTCACTTTGCCGTAAGGACAATGATATTTAGAGACGGCTCTAATACTGGCTCTTTAGAATAATTCATTGAATATCGCATGAACGCAACTTTTTTTTAAACAGCTATGGAACACTTTCTGATGTCAGCGATCGGCTATGGGACTTCTCAGGATCTCAGAGTAACTTTTTTTGACACCGTTTACAAAAAAGGTTGTACTTGTTTGCCATGGGTCATTAAGGGTTTCAAAACTGCTAAACAGTGGGGGAAAAAGGGATTACTGAAAGTCAGTGGTCTGCTTGTTTCAACTGATTTTTTTATTTTTTTTGGGTGGGGTTTAACAACGACTAACAGAAAATTCCAGCAGGTTACTTTGCAGATTACATACTTGGTATTGGTAGCAGTGGTGCTGTTGTAGTTTCTGAATAATGGGAGGTTTGACATGACGTCCGTAATCCAGACCTAGACTAATGTGAGTTTTCAGGGCACGTCTTCCTTCGCAAGCCATGAGGAACTGGCATGTTCTCAGTCTGTGCTCTACTCGTGCTGAATTTGTCCTGTTCAGTTCATTTTACTCCTGATACCCTGAAAGTCGACCTCTAGTCTTTTGGTGAACTCGCACCAAGGACTGTGCATGCAGTGCCAGACGCTGTGCAGAAATGACCATAAAATAATTGATAACCTGATGTCAGATGCAACAGCTAATTTAGGATTGCTCTTCATTGAGGTGTGATGTTGACCTGGTCACCCAGAAGTCAAGAGAGCCTGAACTTTGGCATTCTCCATGTTAGAGATTTCATGCAAGTCAACAGCCTGAGTGTCAACTGATGCACAGAGAAATTAATCGCCCTAGAAAGTTAAACCCTTTTAGGCAGTTTCACTTGAGTTGAGCTGCTACTCATTTTTCCTCATGTAACGGACATCTATTCATCTCTATAATGATACAAGTGACAAGCTGATGCTTAAGTGTGTGTGTGTGTGTGTGTGTGTGTGTGTGTGTGTGTGTGTGTGTGTGTGTGTGTGTGTGTGTGTGTGTGTGTGTGTGTGTGTGTGTGTGTGTGTACATGCATATCTACTTTTTGCAACAACTGGAAGCAGAAATTTGGTATATGTATCTTGCATGAATAGAAGTAATACATTTCTTTTTCACATAGTTGCTGGTCCTAGATTTCTGTTGCATCCATGTTGCTCTGATTCTCATTTTTTCAAGCTTTGGAACAGGACAACGTGCTGATGTCAACGTAAGATTTAAATGTGGCCTGAAACAGTGGCTGAATCTCTGACGTGCTCCTAGATGTGTCACTTCAGTTCTTCAGTGTTAAAGGGTCAAGAAAATGTTTCATTAAAAACTTTAATTTTTTTAATATGCAAATCCAAGCTCTTCATACTCTTAAATGTTTTATAGCTTTCATGTGGATAAATAGTGGTGAGGCTGTGTTTTGTTAGTTTTCCTTATCCCCAGAGGTAATATGCTGTGTGAGAACTGAGGATTGATTGATTATCCAGTTACTGTACTGTACTGTAAGTGGAATCATTTTACAGGGGTGGTGTGCTTTACTTTGTCACTGTGAACCCTCGGCAAATTCATAAAGGGGTAAATGCAAGTGCCGCCCGCCACTAGCACAGATGATGGCTGGGTTCACGTCAACTGTTTAATTTTTAATTTGTTCCTTTAGCGTCCGGCCTGTGACTACATTGTCACATCTGAGATAAGTGGGAAGCTACATATAAAGAATATAACAAGAACTGATATAGGCTGTGATTTCTTTTTTTTTTTTGCTCATGTTTAAAATTTATAAAATTAGGTTTAGAGTTCTGTAAATAAACATTGAACAAATAGTTTTGCAGTATATTTGGCAACTTTGCAAATGGTCTGACAAGAGCGCTTCTGTAGTGCTTGCTTTCTGTCTGTACTGCGGAAAAGCATGTAACTTCCTATTTTAAGGTTCTTTGTGGTTAGACTAGCCTTGTGTTGGTTGAGAAAGGTACGGTTGTGTTAATTTTAGGGGACAATGTAAGCTACCAGAATCTATTCGTTGCATTTCGACTTGTGCATGGTTAAATTTGGAATCTGCTACACAAGGCTTCAGGCACAGTGTCTCGTTTTGTCAGGAAATGCCTGAGGAATGCTGTCTCAGACCCATCTGAATGGGTTCTGCTCTTTTGATGTCATTGAATTGCTCCAGTGAAATACCTAGCTGGAATTTTCAGTACAGATGCATCTTTCTAAATGTCCGTATCAAGCCTTGGCCTGGTTTTCAGTAATGTCATGTATATTTGAAAGTGTTGGCTTTGTCTCCATCCTCAGTGTTCTGTGGTCAGGCACTTGTTGGGTAGTGCAAGGTACCCGATTATAGCCCCCTCCCCCCCACGTTTAAGCCGCACCATAGGATCGGTCAAAGAGGGTCGTACCTGACTGGTAACGAGGGGCCAGTGGACCAAACTGCTTCAGATTCAGACCTGAAGATGCAGGAAAGGATGGTCATCCTCCCCTCGAAAATCTGTTCTAAAAGATGCTTAAGGTTGCGGCTCATAATTTGTGTCTTGGAGATATCGACAGGTGTGTGATTGAATTCAATTGTTTTTTTGTTTTTTTTTACAAGTTCTGCAGTTTCAATAAGGAGCATCCACCTAAAACTACTGCTTACGTTAACGTTCTCGCAGTTTTCAAAGGCACTAAACACAATTAAGATGGCATTAATGCTAACAATCTCTAAATGATTATCGGCGCTGCCAAGCCCCTCTACCCCTAATTGCAAGGGCTTTCACAATATCTCACAGCGGTTAAAAGTGCACTGTTGCAGCAGTGCAGACAATTGTCGACCAGCCCCCTCCCCCAGCCCCCTGTACGCACACACTCAGTTCCCTCTCTTAGCAGAGTATAAAATGGCGCTTCTGTTTGTCTTTTTTTTTTTTTTTTTTTTTTTTTTTTTAAATCGCAACCTGAATATAGTTAGCTGAATTAAATTTTTTTTATTTTTTTTGGAAAAATGACCTATTCATGAGCACTTTGGGAATAATTGCAGGGCAGAAGGGTATTTTTATCTGACAGTTTAAAAAAAAAAAAAAAAAAAACTTGAGTTTCAGTTAATCCTCCAGTTTCACTACTGAGGTACAGTAACCTGTGTGTGGTATTTCAGCTTTTGCTGGCGACTTGACATCTATATTTAGGATCGTGTCGACGGCCGAGCAGGTTTCTCTGGTTGTTTAATTGTGCACTGCAGGTGAAGGGGAGATTTGGTGGAATGCATGTAGCTTTTTAATTGTCCTGAAGGTTTTTTTTTTTTTTTTTTTTTTTTTAATTATTAACCTTCTGGCCTGAAAGTTTTCAGACATCCTATGTTTTCGAGTACCGGAAGATGACAATGTCCGAGCGTCTATGAATCTCACCTGTGAAGTGAATTGCCTCTGAGGTACTGCGCGTGGCACACGGGGGAGGACCGTCTGTTTTACATAAGCCCCTCCCCCATTTTCCGTGCATCTTCCGTGGAGAGACGCTGTGATGAGCCCCGGGGGGAGGAGGGGGGTGCGTTGCCTGGTAGCTGCTGTGATGCCACGCGTGGAAGTCAGAGGTCAGCGGCTCATTTCTCCTTTTTGTTGGTTTGGCGGATTGAGGCCTGAGGGGGAAGAGGAGCTCGGGTTGCGCCATGCGGAAGCACGTGTCGGAATCTGATGGTCTGGGGACATCGTTGGATTCAAAGCTCCTATCTCATCTATAAGATGTGGTTCATTTGAGACTATTTACTGTACTCGGCTGAATATCCTGTGCAGTCTTGTTTAAAAGTGCCCCCTGTGGTAGGTGGTCTTCTCGTTTTCCTTGACTCCTGCACTCAGATATTTATCCTAACATTATCGCCATGGGCTTTCCTGCTGAGAAACTTGAGGGTGTCTACAGAAACAACATAGATGACGTAGTACGGTAAGTGCACCACCGTTACTCTAGGAGGGCATGTCAATTTTACAACACATAGAAACAAAAATCATTTAGGTCGAGGCTTGTAAGCTTAATAGCACGCCACTGTTGGCCGTTGAGTCATAACTGATGGGTTTGAAAGCTTTGTTTGACTCTAACCTCACCCTTTGGCCTGGTCTTCATAGCACCCTTGATTTCTAAACAGGGTATGGTCACAATAGTGTGGAGGTATATGTAAAACTATGTTGAAAGAGCAGGCTGGAAGTGGTGCAAGTGAGAATGCAAGAATGTAACCTGTCAGATGGGCTTTCATCTAAGGAGCCGGTGACGCATCTTGACGGCAGAGAGTCATTACACTGTGTCACACTAGGCAACAATCTGTAGGCAATTTTAGCAGTTTTAATGCCTTTCATTAGCGTGTCTTCAACTTAGTAATTCTTTTGTGTTTTTTTTTTTTTTTTTTTAGGTTTCTGGATTCAAAGCATAAAAATCATTATAAAATATATAATCTGTAAGTATACTTGTTCTGAACCTCCCCCTACCCCCCCCATCCATTTCCTACACCAGTATGGCAAGATGTCTACTACTGTACTGCTATGTTTAGTGTCGAAACCCTTTAGTGCATTCGACTATTAAATGTAATCCCAATGTGACCATAAGTTGTACAGGCACAACCCTTAAATGATTATGCTTTTCATGCACCTATTTCAGGTGCCTTGTCGCTAATATAAATAAAAATGAAACTGACGCCCTTTTGGTCAGGTGTAGCTGCGGTCAGACTTTTGTCTTGATTTTGCTTGATGTTGTCAGCCGTGGCCTCATTGTAGCCTAATGCACGAGTCGAAACCATGGTGGTTTTGAGCGGGAATGTCAAGCTGGCTTAGCATGTCTGCTGTGAAGTCTGCCGGTGTTATCTGGATAGTTTTAGTTAATGCCTTGCATGCTTCACTTTGGCAGAAGGCCAAAGAGGACAATCGTACTTAAACGAGCTATTTTTAACGCAAACTCTCTTTACAGATGCGCAGAGAGAAACTATGACGCTGCCAAATTTAACTGCAGAGGTAAGTCTCAAGCGGCGCCGGCATGCTTAGGTGTGTGGAGTCTCTGTGTGGTGAGCGAATTGGATCATTGGAGGTGCTCGTTTGCACTCTTCGCAGTTGCACAGTACCCCTTTGAAGACCACAATCCCCCCCAGCTAGAGCTTATAAAGCCTTTCTGTGAAGACCTTGACCAATGGCTGAGTGAAGATGACAATCACGTGGCAGCGATTCACTGTAAAGCTGGGAAGGGACGAACCGGTGTCATGATCTGTGCTTACTTGCTGCACCGTGGTAAATTCCTAAAAGCACAAGAAGCGCTAGACTTCTATGGCGAAGTCAGGACCAGGGACAAGAAGGTGAGTGACTGTTCCGGTTCTCTCCGATAAATTGTGTGTTTAGTGTAAATTTGTATGTTTATATCAATTGATTTAGTGTTCATGAAGCAGTCTGAAGTTTTTAGAACATGTATGTATTAGTATACTTCCTTTATGTTGCTCAGTTGGGGTATTTTGGTATTCAGGGTTTTGCTGGACTAGTTAAATTTAAACAAATAACTTCGATGCGTGTGACACACATTTTCTTGCTTTGATAGTATCTTGTCTAGTCCAGCATAGGTCTTGATCGAGCCTAAAAAGGTCACATCACCTTGTGGTCTGCCTTAAAAACGCTTTTTTAAACTCTAATCAAACATTCTCAATCCCTGCTTTCCAGGGAGTCACGATCCCCAGTCAGAGGCGCTATGTTCACTACTACAGCTACCTGTTGAAAAACCAGTTGGAGTACAAACCCGTGGCGTTACTCTTTCACAAGATGGTCTTTGAGACTGTTCCCATGTTCAGTGGGGGCACATGTAGTAAGTGACTTCCTCTGAAGTAAAGTCTACGCAAGTGCATGAACTGCTTCTCTGCCGTGCTGCGCTCCCTCCTCTGGAGTCAGTCTTTTTAACATGGGCTGTTTGTGGTCCTTGTCGTCTTTTATATATTTTTTTTATTCTGCATTTTCTGCATGCCATCAGAGAGTCAGGGTTTGCACTTAATTCGGGGTTTTTTTTTTTTTTTTTTTTTTTTTTTGAGTGTGGCTTGGTGTTTAAATCCGCATTCAAACTCAGACCAGAAAGCGAACGCAGATCTTTTCCTTTCTTTTCTTGCTTTCAGTTCGGTGTCTAAAGCTCAGGGCTGCAGTGTCAGATGTTGGGCTTTGCCTGCAGTGCTGGTGTCGGTGCTCTTTACACACCCCACTCTAGCTGTGCCTTCAGGGGGCCCTATTCTGACTTGGTGGTACATTCTCACAATCGTGCACCAAGCCTCTGCGTGTGGCGAGTTTCACATGAGGAGTTGCACCACGTAAGCCTTTGCCAGTGGCAGCGTGAAATTTGCGTTTCGATGGTTTATTTGGTGCTGCTTTACCTTAGACGCGCAGTAAGGCTATAGCTCCTCTTTACGAAAGAGATGAGTGAAGGTTCAAGGGTTTGATTTACTAAATATCTACAGTGGTTTTTAAAGAAAAAAATATATATATTGGCAGCCTGTAGCTGGTACTTTGGCGAACTTTACATGTTCTGGTTTTAGCTAGGCATTGCTATTACATTTTGGTAACGTCCAGGTTTTAATGCATATTGCTATAAAAATTGTTTTTTTAATGATTTAAAATGGGGAAATTGCTCGGCACGTGAGTCTGCTTAATTTATGCTGGGGAATTTCATTTTATGAATAGCTTAAGTGGGAAACTTTTTTTTTTTTTTTTTTTTTTTACTTAGATGTTCAGCTTTTAGTTCCTCAATTGTGGGTCCTGATTTATCAATTTTATGAATAAGTTTTAGCGACTCCTGTTGCTTCTTTTGCCCGGCCTTCTTATAATGTAGGTGATTGCTTTGCATTAGGAATTATGGGTCTGGGTAGGAGACCCCCCCCTTTTACCTCCTGTGCATGAAGGGCATCTCCTTCACTCTACTTGCAAGTGTAGAAATGCATTTTAGTCCCTTTCAGACGTTGTTTTAGCCAAAATGGTAAAGTCACCTAAGGTACATTGGATGGAACGGTCGGCTCCCATTTCTGGTTACATGGTCTGATGTACATTAGTGGCATGTTAGATGTAAGTGCAGAATGTTATGTGATTTCCTGTTTTGTGTGTGTGTGTGTGTGTGTGTGTGTGTGTGTGAGAGAAGCCTTCAGAGAGCCCGGCAGTGATGCTGGGCTGTGTGTTAATCTACTTCTTTTTCTCTAAGGGGATACTGCAGTTAAAAACAAGACTGAGCAGATTCCACATGGGTTCAAAAAAGGGAATTGGCACTGGGGTAAAATGAGCTTTTCCTCCATTTATTTATTTATTTTTTTTTATCGCCCACCCCCCCCCCTCCCCGCCAGCCTTAGATAAATAGCCGTGCAGAGCCAAGTGTATGTTAATGAACTCACTCACATGTATCTCACTTTGCAGTGCATAGTCCTTTTCAAATGTGAATGTAAGACCACACTCATTGGCTGTCTCTGCTCTCTTCAGAATAGGGTCCTTAGCATGTCACTCACTTCATCCTTGTGTATATTCTTATTTCTTGTGGCGGTAGCTTGTATTCTGCGTTTATCCTACTCTTCCCTTTTTCTCTATCAATTTCAAACACTGAAATATAGGCCGCTGTCTGGTGTGAAACACGCAGTCCCTGACTTGAGAACTTTCCTCCTCCTGTTTTTGTTGCCTTGTAGATCCCCAGTTTGTGGTCTACCAGCTAAAAGTGAAGATCCACACCTCCAACCCAACACACACACGGCGTGAAGAGAAGTACATGTTCTTCGAGTTCCCAAAGCCTCTGCCCGTGTGCGGGGACATCAAAGTGGAGTTCTTCCACAAGCAGAACAAGATGATGAAGAAGGTGCGTAATATTTCGTATCCCGCTTATGAGATGCTGATAACGTCCGTATTTGCTTGAGGTTTTATACATTTCTAAGCTGCATTTTTCTCACGCTTCCAGGACAAGATGTTCCACTTTTGGGTTAACACTTTCTTCATACCTGGACCAGAAGAGACTTCAGAGAAGGTGGAGAATGGGAGCTTAATGAAGCAAATGGATGGGATTCAGACCACAGAACTGGGAGACGGCAATAGGGATTACCTAACCCTGGTGTTGACAAAGAATGATCTGGACAAAGCGAATAAAGACAAGGCCAACAGATACTTCTCACCCAACTTCAAGGTGAGTCATGTTGGGATCTGGGGTGGAGTTCAGCTTTTCTGATGATGGGAGGTCTGTGCTTAACCCACATAGTGAAGCGTCATGTTTTTGTGAGTGAAAATGGATTTCGGCCTTCTAAGGTCCTCTGTAGACCTTATTGCTAAGCTGATGTCCAGCTTTTGTGAACTTCTTGGTGTGGCACAAATGTATTAATGTATCAACAGGGCTGTTATCCAAACCAAACAAGTACAGAACTGTTAAGTTGTTTAAGCTTTGGAAGTGACTCTTTCGACAGCTTCTGGTGTGCATATGTGGGATGACTTATTTTAACGTTTAATTCGAACATCGAACAAATGCTGCTACTTGTATAAACCCTTAACTGAGAAATGGAACTGTTAGAAGTAGTGATGCTGTTTTTGAGTTATGGTTGGCCTTGGGGTCTCTGCATGAGCCTTTTAGATTCTGGTGTTTGATAGCTGTTTTGCAGAAGTGTATGAGTATCTTTAGGGCCTGATTTGTTAGCCAAGAAAGATGATTGTAAAATGTGTTTTTCTTTTTTTGAAGGTGAAGTTGTACTTTACAAAAACAGTGGAGGAGCCCTCAAACTCCGAGGCCAGCACTTCAACGTCCGTTACCCCAGACGTTAGTGACAATGAACCAGATCACTATAGATACTCTGATACCACTGACTCTGACCCCGAAAACGAACCCTTTGATGAGGAGCATCACACACAGATAACAAAAGTCTGAAAATATTTTTATGGGAAGAAAAAATACATCAGAGAAAAAAGGAAAACTTGAATATGAACTGAAAGTACCTCCCACCCCCCCACACGCACCCCCAAATGGCTGTTGGACATTTGTGTCGTGTTAATATGCCTCCGATTTTAGGAACAACAATCCTGACCAATTTATTTTAATTTTATTATTATTATTATTATTATTATTATTATTATTATTAGTTTTGCCCCAAACATCCGCAGGGTATTGACACAGTGGGGAGAAAGGTTCGGAAGCTTCTATACGTACCTTTTTTGTGTCAGAGACGGGGGGTGGGGGGGACATTCAGCAGATGGGAGGTGAGAGAAGTGAGATTTGAGATCTGAATTTGCTGCTCCGTCTCCTGTTGAACCCAAGGCCAGTGCATCAGTCGTTTTCTCCCCCTGTCCGCCCTCTGAGCTTTCCTCCTGTGTCCTCCTGTGTCCTCCCACCCTACCTACTGTGAATGCTTCTCGTGCTGTTTGCAGTCTCATTTCAGTTGACGTTTTGTGTAGTGGGAAATGCCATGTTAGGATTCTCCAAGCTGATTATTATATTATTGAATAGGCTACATGACATCTAGACAAATGTCCATTCCTTTTACCACTGTGTATTTTGTTAAAGGTATGCAGAAGACAGTATCCCATGTGTTTGTCAATGTTTTTTTTTTTTTTTATGTTAATATAATAAAATTACAATACACAAAACAGCAGGGAAACCAGTGTTGCAATAATGTTAACACTATACATTTAAACGGCAAAACCAGTGTGCATGTTGTTTAGTGTCCTTGTTGTTTAATAAATGGTATACTATGTTTTTTCTAAAGTTTCTAATGTCATTTGAACTTTGACCATGTTTAGGCAGGAAATCAATGTTCCTCTTATGGCTTACACAGGTAATACTTTGAATCTCCGACAGACTAAATTTGCAGTAGGTTTGTTACCAAACAGACTACCCCCCTCCTTTTAGCTCAGTGTTCATCTTTTGAAGACTTTTGTGGATCTTATAGGGGTTTTGCTGTACGATGGTTTACGTTATCAGTTAGCGACTACTTCGGCGATTATCTGCTTAACCTTGGACCTCTCCCTTAGGTATTTGTGGGACATCAGTTGTTTTGGTTCCTAAAACATAGCTCGTTTTGTAGCCTTGTTGCGCAAGGTCTGTTGACCTCCAAAACATCCAACCGAGGTACTTACGAACTGCCAAACACCGTCCGTTCTCTAATCGTGCGGCGGTGAGGAGTCAATAGTCTATGCCTAATGTGGTGTAGGTAGCAGTAATGGCCTGTACCATTTGGCGTGAGAGTAGGAGGCACCCAGAGACTTGTACATTTATGTAGTCCTCAGTAGGCATCCCTGACTGGCTGTTTCCTACACATCGACCCCCCCCCCCCCCCCCCCCTTTGAACCAATTAGTCCACATGCATTGCGAATGGCACAGCTACAGATGTTGCTGAAAGTCTCATGCATGCTTCAGAAATTCAGAAATCCATTTCCTTTCCTCTTTTTCTTTTTTCTACAGCATGCCTTTTTGTGGTGTCACGAGCCAGACCAAAAAAAACTTTTCAGTTTGTTGCGCAGGACTCTTCACCGATGTCGGCTGCCTCTCTTAGTACCGTTTTGACGTTAAGGCTCCACCCTTGTCATGGATCCACTGCGCACGCCGCTCACCTGGCCTTTCCTTTGTAAAGAAAGTGTTCCTTTGGCAGTTTTTTTTTTCTTCTATTTAGAAAACACTCGTCAGCCCAGTGATGCACAATGTAGTGTGTGAATTTTTTTTTTATTTACCTCATCACAGAGAACCTGCCAAAAGTAAGCTTTTTTTTTTTTATAAAAAAAAAAAGAAAAAAAAAACAAAGTTGAGTTGTGTGATTGTGCGAGGTATTTTTTTGCCTTACTTGAAGTTGACAAATGCTTACATAGCAACTGCTTTGGAAAATCTACCCTTCTACCCAGGCACTGATTCTGATAATTCACATTCTTATTTAAAGCTATTTTGAACAGAGCTACACATTGTCACTATACTTTTGCACTGTTACAGGTTTTTGCAGGGTTTGATAGTGGTCCATCCCCCCCCCCCCTCACCCCCCAGCAAAAAGCCTTGCAAGCATTGAAAGTAGGTGCAGGTGGAGTCAAATGGCTTGGTGTACCGTTAATCTCGTATCTGTACCAACCCCACCCCACCTTCCAGGCGAAATTGTTACTTTGACTGAAAATGTCCTGAATATTTTTTTTTAATAAAAGGGGAAAAAAACTACAAAAAAAAGTTACTATAACAGTATTCATGAGTATTCTGGTAAAGCTATCCTGCAGGTATTCATTCTTTGTCTCTCCACTCGTAACTCCTGGATCCTATGCTTATACTTACTCTGGATGTTCAGCAGCTTAAATGTACGAATCTATTCAAGGGCCTCACTGTTAAGGAGGTCATTTCTAGGTCCTAGGTCATTCCTAGGCGTCTGTAGCCCAACTTCTGAGATTTGCCACAGTACCTTAACACACACAAATGTAGGGGAATTAAATTCAGAAAAAGAGGGGGAAAAAAATAATCCTTTAGGAACCACTGAGGTCTTTGATGTGGCACAGGTTAACCTCGTGTGAAGTTCGCAGGCAGCATCGAGTTAATTTTCAGCTTTAAGGAAATCATAAAGGTGCCAGTGTGCGAGTTTTCACGTCACTAGTTTCTAGCAGATTTGTGCAATATGTTATAACGATGCCTGTGGTTGCCGCAAAGTGCCTCTTGTTTACTGTTAAGAAGAGAGAAGTGCTTGTTAAAAACTGTTGAAATACATTATGTCATGCATGCAGAAGATAGGGGTGGAACTGCACTAAATAAGGGGCTTTACCTGCAGAAGTGAGCAGAGTTGTCTTTTTGCTCTGTTCACTGTTTTCTGGGTTTAATTTTATGTAGAATATGTAAACTCAGTATATTTTCAGTCTTTCAAACAGCCTTATTCCATTTCAGCCTGTTCAGATACTATTGTGCTGTACAACAGTTGCTCTGTGTGTAATACCATGCACTGAATACACAACCAACGATGTATGAAATTGTACAGGTTATAACGATGCTCATACAAATCAGATGTCTGTTATTGTATGTGTAAACTACCCTTTATCTTAGTGTTATAAACTCCACATAAAACCAATTAAAGTCTCATTCTTGTCACCTTTTGTGTGAGGATTCGTTTTTCTGAGGTGATTCTTCTCCAGCTTTGCCGCATGGATCATAAACCTAACGCCAGCGGGCACTTTCCGTTTTATTTATTTATTTATTTTTGGCCTGAACCCGCTGCTGGTTGAAGTGATTTTTTTCCGCACTTAAATCTTTAGCGTGGGTATTTTGTAAACCCAGAGAGAGCCTGGAAGGATAAGGTCACATTGGCCCGTATGTGAGACTGATAGCGGCGTCCTGTGTATATTAATATTCCGTTATTGGGGGGGCTGTGCCTCTGAATGGGATTGATACATTTATTATGAGTTCAGAAAAGCTGTTTTTAATAGGGCGCTTGTATTATGGTCTTTAAAAAAACTCGTTTTGTCATAAAAGGGGATCTTTTGATATTTAACAACGAAAGAATTCGTTTGAGTTTTTGGATCGTTTGTCAATATTGTATGGTGCAGTCGGGCAGTTTTAGAATCGCTAACGAATTCATTCACACCTTGTTTGATGCTGCGATCAAAATCCCTGGTCTTGTTCCGTTGAGTGAACTTATGGACCGCGATCGCCGGGACTGTCGCCTCCTTACGTCCTTCTCGACGGGCGACAGTCCGCCTTTAACGAGGCGACGCCACGGTAGAAGTTTACCTGCTTTCGCATCGGCCGAACTGTCAGAGGTGACGTGCAGTCTCTTTCTTTATAAACAGCCTCTGAACGGCTAGGTTTTCCCACAATTACGAAAAAATACGCTGTTAATGTGCATTTTTTTTTGTTTCAGAATAGGGTATTTAAAAACTTATTTCGAGCACATGTGCAAATTAGCTACATTTAATGAAATTGTAATATTGATTTTTGGAAACGTTTTATATGCTGCATAAATGTTTTTAAACCACAAGAAGTAGAAGTATGTTTACAAGTTTCGGGTATGAAACGCGTTTTATTACAATTGTGAAAGAAATTTGTTGAGTTCGGGAGTTTGAGAAACGCACCAGTTAGGGTCTCTTAATTTTCTTTTAAGAACCTTTTAGCTTTTTTGAAACTCGGGTATTTTTTACTGTATGAAATATTTGTATGGTTCCCTTTTATGATTGGAAAAGGACACATTTTACATTTTAAAGATTTCACAGCAGCATTTCCCACCATCTTTCTATAAAATAAACAGGAATAACGGTTTTTTTTTCACTCTGAAACGGCTACCTAGTCATCTCTAGGCAGAACACTGTGAGTTTGCCATTGTGACGTCAGTTCTGGGGGATCTTTTCAGCAGTTTCAAAGCGAGAAGTGAAAATGAGCATGGTGGTTGAATCTTCCTCCTCCACAAAGAAACTCAAATGAACTTTATCTTTGGATTAGACTTTCATTTACCACACCCCCCCCCCCCTTGCTTATGGGCTATTGCATTGACTTCACCTGCAATGTCAATGACTAGATGGAGACAGCAGAGGCTAAACAAAGTTTAACGAAATTTCTTCCCGATTCTGAACCAAGTGTTTGGTTCAGTACTATTCCAGCAGAAGAAGAGTACCCGTTGCATGCCTGTTGTCTCTCTTTTAGTATCATTGTTGCCATAACGTATTAAATCACACCATCAAGACTAATTTAGTCCAGTTGTATCTCAAAGTACTTGAAAAAAAATGTCTTGTCTAAATCAAGGAGGGTGTGCGCTTTTGGAGGGATATCGGGGTAATCATGTGGTACATGCATGCAGTTTATTGGGTGCGTGTGACTGGTGCACGAGTGACTTGTTTCGGTTTTATATATCCAACAGGACGTTGTGTAAGATTTAAATAGTATAATAAAACCAAATCGGGCTCCGGCAAGCTGTGAATCGGGCCAAGCTGATACAGGCTACAAGGGAAAGGAAAATGATATCTGCCCTTAGACCGACCCGTTCAGGACCATTGTCCCTCCTGCTGATGTGTAGGCTGCAAAGCGCAAGCATTTGAATTTACACGGGACGAATTTTTAAATGCCAAAAGCATCAAAATGAGCTTTTACTGCCGATAAAAATTCCTGTGATGAAAATCTGGGAGGATTCTAGGTTTTATAAGGTGGGGGCAGGCATAAGATGGCCCATAATTCATACAGAGAGGCCAGACTTATCGTTGCCAATGATATGAGTGACAGCAGAGGGGGGGACCCCCGGGGGCCAATCAGCTTTCAGCTCTGGCCCTGTAGTCCAGCCAATGATGAAGAGTGCCTTTTCCCTATTTGGGGGGAATAACTCATAAACTTTTCATAACTGAATTCCTTCAAATTAAGGGCAAAAATGAAATGAGAATTGGCAAGAGGGATCACTATCGCCTCCCTCCTAAATAAATCAGCGAGCATGTTGAGAGCGTTCAGCCGACGACTGTTCTTAGTCCGCAAGGAGTCATCGCTCATTCTCAGGACAGTCTGCCATGGTCAGACATCGGGGGTGTTACCTAGGGCATTGGGGGGGGGGGGGGGATTCTGGACGCACGTCACTGGGGTCTTCACTGAAACCAACCAGACAGTGAAGGCCTGCTACCCACATTGGTTCCCAAATGAAGCGTGAGTCGCCTAAAATGCCTTCTATTGGATAGGACATCACACATCTAATCCGTACGGTCCTATAGCTGCAGCTGATGGAGACATCAAAGGCCTTTCCCTTGGCTAATGAAAAAGACACGAGTTGTCAAGGCAGATTGTAATTTGGGATGGATGAAAGGGCAGCCGCTACTGACGCCGAGCTTCTCCCGTGACTCGTGGTGATTTTGAGAGGTGCAGAACCATAATGGTCACTCGGAGCACATGGGTGGGCTCTCCCTCCAATTAGGTAACACGAGGAGCTCAGTGTTAGACTGCTGGAAAAGGCTGCACATCATTTAAACAAGGTTATTTGGGAAGAGAATCTAGGTTTTAGTAAATTATTTGTGGATTGTGATTGTTTCACTAGAAAGTGTCAAACTTAAGTTACGATTCTTGCAGGAAGTTTCTAAGCTGCTTTGCTAGATATTCAACCTATATGCTTTTGAGACATAAATTTTTCGAGTGTTTCGCATCATATGCACAAGAAAAAAAACACAAAATTTACGCAAAAATTTCTTTTGAAAATCAAATAATTACAGCACTTCCCCCTAGTAGAGAGAGATTCGGTATAGTGTTGTAAGTGAATAATATATTTAATATGACAAGAAGATATTGCTAATAAAAGTGCTAGTGAGCATATACAATCGACGGCATGGGTTCATGAAATGAGAAAGCAGCATAATTATTTAGCTTACTTAATGGAATTTTTTTTTTTATGAGACAGGAAACACTGTGGCCTCTGCCTAGATTAGACCCACATTTATGCCGTTTTCAGAAAGTAGGTTGTGCAAAATTTTGTGAAACACTATAGTAAAACACACCGGTTTACAAGCTTGATCACAGCTTGGGCGTGCAAGACGACAGTCCTCGTCCTCGCTAAAAGTGTGCACGGCCCTCACCCCAATTAATAAGTGTGCTAACCCTCATGCCATTAAAAAGCATGCATGAGCCTCATGCCGATTCAAAGTGTGCGCGTGTTTGATTACGATTCTCGTCTCTCATATCATTTAATATGTATGTGCCTGTTCATGCCATGTTTGTAGAGGGACCTGTCTTTCGACATGCCAGTCCTGTCACAGAGTTTGGATGTTTTTTTTGGGAGGAGGGGGGGTTGGCAGGACAGTCTGTCTTGACTTGCATGCCTGGGATTTCCTGCATTTTTTTTTCATCTTTATCCCTTGCTGATAGGGATGTGATGCTTCTCAGCTGGTTAGGGGACTGTGTCTGCGATCAGAAAGTCGTCCGTTTCCATCCCAAGGTCAGCAGTGTGATTTTATCATCGGGCCCCTGAGCGAGGCCCCTAACCTTCTCCATCGGGCCCCTGAGCGAGGCCCCCAACCCCCCAAAGTGCTCTAGGCACTGACTGACCCTGCTTTCTCAACTGTCTCTCCAAGGGAGAGTAACTTTTACTTGTGGGACATTTTCAATATATCACCCCCTTTCTTTCGGGGCACAAAACCTGTGTGACAACAGCACAGGAAGTCTGACAGAACTGCTGTGATGTATTCATCCCACAGACATATGGGGCCCTCGCTGGAGAGACGCTGTTGGGCCAGCCCACTTACACATCACCCTTTGTGGGGGTGGGGTGGGGGGGCAGGCAATGTGAGCCTCCTCTCTCAGACTGAGTCAGAAGTTTGAGTTTGAAGGTGACTCTCCTTGCCCTTATTGAAGATAGTGGTCCATGATAGCCTGAAGTGGTTCTGGTCCTGGAACTGGCATCTGCAGGAGACTGAAACGTGAGGAAGAAGGTGATCTTCACGCAGGACTTTAAAAAAAAAAATAAATAATTGAGACAACTTTCATTTCTTGGTTCTCATGATCCAGAAAATGCATTCTTCAGTCTGTTACATATACAAAACAACCAAAAGCTTTCGTTGACCCGCACTTATTTTCTTTTCGACGCAGCGAACACTTTGGTTTACGTGAGTGTGTAGGGAAATGCCTCAGCATTGAAGAGTTTGCTGCGTTTAGAAGAAAATACTGAGAATTCGCTTGAGTCATTGATAACCCACTTGGGCACAAGGTGACGTTATCGTCTATTTAAATGGTTATGATGTCATCCGAAACGGTTGTCTCACCCCCCCCCCCCACCCCCCCACCATCTGGTGGCTCAGCGGTCACTCTGAACATTACGGGACCCTGCTGCTCCCCTCCGGGTCTGAGCTTACACTTCGCCTGTGACATTTCCCTGTGTGCCCTTTGCGCCGGTTCGCTGGGGTGGTGGTACAGGTGCTGGTGGGGCGTTTGGGGACCACAGCACCCCCCCCCGGAATTAAAGGTGCATCTTCTGGAGCGAGAAGATCGGACCTTGTCCACCAGCAGAGCCATACTGAAGCTCAGGAACACATGCTGGGCCGCCTTCTTGTTGATTCCTCCAGTTCTCTGGAATCCCTGGGGTGCCTGGGTCTGACTTTGGCTCCTCTTATCCGGAGCCAGTAAGTGGGGGTGAGTGGGGGACAGATCTCACACAGCCCTCTTCCCTGGGGAGTCCGACCCGCAGCCTTTCAACTTCTCAGTGTGAGCACATTTTTGCCTTTTGTTTTTACGGGGAGGCACTATGAATAACCGACGTAAATAGAAAAATCCGGGGGTGAAACTTAGGCAATGATATCGAGTTCAAAATAAAATTAAAGATGACGTACGGGTGACCTTAACAAGGTCACAGGTCCAGGCTTCCGCGTGGACGGATGAGTGGGGGGCAGCGTGATATATAAAGTGTTTCCCTTGTCGCTAGATGAGTCAGTCGTTCTTCCTTTGGTAAAATGTAATTACCTTTTAAAGGGTTATTTAGTTCTCCCGTCCTCTTCGTTTGCTCTCTGACTCAGGTGGTCGCAGGGAAATGATCGAGGTGGCGACGAGTAAACGGAAAGTCCCTGGGAATCAAGATGTCGGCCTTCCCCGAAAATCCTGCTCGGTGCCAGGCAACCGTACGCGTCACAACTCTGTCCCAGAAGAATATATCAAAATTGGGAAATGATAAAGTGCTTCAGAATTTCGGACGATTCTGGATTTGAGGGCAGAATCGTTTTTCTGACCCACATGATTGGCGGGCTTTTTTTTTTTCTTTTTTAAAAAAATTCCCATTTGTTCTGACGTTAGTATCCAGTCCAGTATCACGCATCCCTTTACGTGGGCATTACCCATCTGCTGGGGAAAGCATCCTGTCACGTGATAGTGAAACCCAAGTGAGCACAGCGGGCTGGGAGAAGCCCAGCTGAGGACCCTGGCAGCCCATAATCTGGTAGGAGGTCAAGGGCACTTTCCCAGCCTGTGCCGTGGTGGTTAACGCCCCTAACATCGCTAACACCGCTAACAATGCTAATCCTGCTAACACCACTGATAACGCTAACCCTGCTAACATCGCTAACACCACTAACAATGCTAGCCCCGCTAACATCGCTAATACCGCTAACACAGGGCCACCCCAGTTCCCACAATCTGTTAAATCAGTTGAAGCATGCTCTCCGGCGCTGTATCCCCCTGACGCTGACCCCCACCCCTACCCCCAACCTCCCCTGGACACCCCCACCCCCCTTCGCCTCACAGCTGTCTTGCGTTTGGATTAAGCCAAGAATAAAGCAGGAAGTGGAAATTAAACAAGAGCGGAGAGAGAGCGAGAAAAAAAAAAAAAAGAATCTGGCCCTGCGAGTTATCAGAGATGCAGAAACCTGCCTTTGACAGCTTGTGGAAAAGTCTATTTTCACAACGCCAGCACACCCGCCTAAAAAAAGAGGTTCTTTGGCTTTTGGGCAGTGGATATTAATTCTCATTGTTTATTTGTCTAGGGAAGTAACAGCGGGGATAATTGTGCTGCCTGTTCCAGCATAAAACAGTTTGCAATGGCCTGTTTCAACCAAGCAGATTTAAAAAAAAAAAAAAAAAACGATTCGATGTAGCTACAGTTGTCAGACATTGCTTGTCTGGCCTGTTGATGTTCCCGGTGATTCTGCGATCCTTTAGCTGGCCTGGGCGGCACCATGTGTGTGCTCCTCATCACTGTGATCTCTCATCATCCAGGCCCTCGGTGGTTTACAAGGACGGTGGGCCTCAAATATAAATGAATAAATGTGTAAAATTCACAGACATGTTTCCATAGCACACTTCACTAGGTTGGCATTTACACTGCCGCTGAATTCTCCTCTATTTCATGAGTTCCGCTGATAACCGTACTTACATGGCTACCGCATAATTTAACACTTCTCATTAATCCAGTAAGGGGGGACTGAACACTGAGTTGACTCCTATCTATCCTGTTTCCTGCGAGAGTAACAACAGCTTGACTGACGAATGCACCCAGTCGCTTCTCACCGTCACACTTCCCCATGAGGTATTATGCTGCGTTCTACTGCATCTTGGGGAAAATGGACACTACGATAGTCGCACTTCTTTATTTTTCTGTGATGTTACTGACTTCTGCATTTGGAAAGACGTCACACATCTGTGGGTTTTCCTTAACCGTGCAGGGTGGTGGGGGATTTATGCATGATATGCAGATCGGGAACAAAAACTTCTCTAAAGTTTGCCCGAGACAGGCAACACTTACTCTATCTCTCCCCTCCCTGTGAGCTGCGGGGTCATGTGACTCCCCGACAATGTAGGAGGGCCCTGTTCCTCCATTTGCTTTGGCGGCCGCTCTGTGAACGGAAGGACTTCTCCGTCCCATTACTGGGAGGCTGCATCGTGGTGTAACCTGGTGCTGCCCTGTTTGCCGCGAGGTGTGGGCCCAACACTGCACTTTTGTTCCACGTCCCAATGCTCCTGGGGGGCTCCAGTGGGCTGGGTGGGGGGTGTACTGACAGATGGAAGCAATTACTGAGGCGCGATCACCGCTGACCCCCCGCCACCAGGATGATGCGCCCGGGTACAGCCAGGAAGGGCGCGTGTGCGTGTCCCAGGCTGCGCGTCCCGTTGCAGATAATCGAAAGCATGCACATCCAACAGCAGTGGGCCACCGTGGACAGGAACTTGTCTTGTTTTGCTTGGCTTTCCCAGATAGGATGGAGGTTATGATAGCTACCCGCAGGCCTCTGTGAGTCTGAGGGGATGGAGGCCTTTCAAACAGTCCAGCTGCGCATCTTTTGAAAGCCTGTATTTATCACTAATAAACGTATCTAATTTAGGCACGCAGTGTATGCTGCCTCCTAGTACACTGTGGTGTGAACCTGTAACTCAGTTAGCTAGCAGTTAGCGAGCAGTTTGATAGTGGTTAGCAAGCAGTTAGATAGCGTATAGCAGTTGTTCAGCAGTTAGCGGGCAGTTAGCGAGCAATGTCCTAGTGGTTAGCAAGCACTTAGCTAGCATATAGCACTTGGTGAGCAATTAGCTAGAGGTTAGATTGTAGTTAGATAGCTGTTAGCTAGCTGTGCAATAGTGGTTAGGTAGCAGTCAGCTAGCTTCACCTCTTTCGCATTTGTAATATCTGTCACGAAAGGAAGCAGATGCATAACTGTCACCCCTAAACCATAGTGATGCCCCCCCCCTACAGTATGTGACTCTTGACATTCAGTAACCATTAATGTTGAAATGTGAGTCAGAATAGCCTTCAATTTGTTTGCATGCAAGCTCTCTGTGCCAATTTACGTCACCCGTGATTAGAGGCTACATGTTCACGAAAGTGTGAGGCCCTTCATTAGTCGTTATTTACTCCATAATCCTGCAGGTTAGACTGACTCTTCTCTGCAGGGAGGCCCAATGGTTAATCGGTTTGAAAATGACAGTTAACTTACCGCGACGGTTAACAAGGCATGTACATCCCTTTTTTACCTTCTTTTTTTTTTAAAGTCATTGTTACCCAAACTGTACAGCAACAGCCAAAAAGGGGAACAGAAATCTCTTTATTCCAGATGTGTATCAGGAGAATGGTTAACTGTGTGTGCGTGCGTGTGTGTGTTTGCATGTATTACCGAGTGCACATTTCCTTCAATTTTTATTGACATTCTTAGTGAAAATGTGCCCAACAGAATAGTAAACCATGAAAAATGGACCTTGTTGAGACATACCAATTAAATATTTTTTTCATTTAAATACAGTTAAATTGCCAGAAGCAGCATCGATTCCAGTTAGGAATTCATGGGCCGCGTCGAAATGAGAGTAAATGTGATGGCCCTGTAGACCGACAATCATGTCCGCGCGAGCGTGTTCTGTTGGGGGGTGGGGGGGGAATCATGTGCCGAGTCACAATCTCTGCTTTTCCAGGTGTCGTGTGGGTGTGTCCCAATAAAACCTCATCAGGCCAGGCCCATCGCATGAACAGCAACGCCCCCCCCCCCCCGTGACACGCCGGTAGAAGGGGGGCAGGGTGGGGAACGGGGTTTGCCCCTCCGAGCATGGCTGGGCAGAAGTGAGCTATCGGCACTCAGCTGGGAATACCAGCCGCTTCCTTCCACCAGATGTGGAACTCAAAGTTCACCGTGAGTGCAGCTAGCGCTGGGGAGGGGTCCGCGGAAATGATGGATACTGAAACAATGTAACCGACTGCCACTGACCACCTGAAACCTAAAATCCTTCATGGAAATATGTCAGGGGCCTGTTCTGTGATAAAAAAAAAAATACATCCACATAGGCTGTGGGATACTATAGATATAAAGTACACAGTCCTCTCTCACACACACGCAGCAGCAAGGACTTGGTGTGTATCTCCACTCCAAATAATAAGCAGTCTTTGGGGGAAGCTTAATATGTCATTGCGAGGCACCGCGCACTCACTCGGTAACTCAGTCACTCATCCGGCATTTCGGGGGCTGACAGCCTCTGGTTATTAGTAGCGGGGCCTGAGACTCGCCATCCATCAGCGCTGCTATCTTTAGGCTCTGTAATGTATGCTGTAACCCCGGGGTAACCCAGGCGTTCCTAATCAAATTGGACACAAAGTCAATTTAGCAAATGCAATAAACAGCAAAGCAAACAATCCTCTCGCGATTCCGACGTTGTGGCACGAACGGCACTGTCTGCCTGACTCTCTCTGTCTGTCTCTCTGTCTGTCTCTCTGTCTGTCTCTCTGTCTGCTGTCTGTCTGCTGTCTGTCTCTCTGTCTGTCTCTCTGTCTGCTGTCTGTCTCTCTGTCTGTCTCTCTGTCTGTCTCTCTGTCTGCTGTCTGTCTCTCTGTCTGCTGTCTGTCTGCTGTCTGTCTCTCTGTCTGCTGTCTGTCTCTCTGTCTGCTGTCTGTCTGCTGTCTGTCTCTCTGCTGTCTGTCTGCTGTCTGTCTGCTGTCTGTCTCTCTGTCTGTCTCTCTGTCTGCTGTCTGTCTCTCTGTCTGTATCTCTGTTTCTTTCTCTGTTTCTGTCTGATCTCTGCCTGTCTCCCTGTTTGCCTCTCAGTCTGTCTGTCTCCCTGTCTGCTGTCTGTCTGCTGTCTGTCTCTCTGTCTGTCTCTCTGTCTGCTGTCTGTCTCTCTGTCTGTATCTCTGTTTCTTTCTCTGTTTCTGTCTGATCTCTGCCTGTCTCCCTGTTTGCCTCTCAGTCTGTCTGTCTCTCTGTCTGCTGTCTGTCTCTCTGTCTGTATCTCTGTTTCTTTCTCTGTTTCTGTCTGACCTCTGCCTGTCTCCCTGTTTGCCTCTCAGTCTGTCTGTCTCCCTGTCTGCTGTCTGTCTCTCTGTATGTGTGTGTGAGTACGTGTATGTGCATTTAGTACACTTTTCTGCCTTCGTGGCTGCTCACAGGCTTGACATCCACGCGTGTTCTCTGCAAACAGAAACACCAGAGTCATAACATAATTTCCAGCTGCTTCTTCGCTGAGGATGAATAGAATCTCAGGGGCACGTGGGCTACAGGTGACAGATTTAAAATTCATGCCATTGATGAAAAGGTTCTTACATTGGCAATTATGATGCTGTTCTTAAAAGGGGTTTTGATGGAACACTACAGTTTAGAGATCAGAGTTTCACAATGGAACCCAGGACAGAATTGGTGCAATTGTACCACGTGTTAGTAATACAGTAGATCAGTGCTTCCCAATCAGGTCCTTGGGAAACCAGACAGTCCACATTTTTGCTCCCTTCCAGCTCCCTGTCAGACAGTCCACATTTTTGCTCCCTTTCAGCTCCTGGTAAAATATGGACTATCAAGGGTGGCAGATCTGATCTTGTTTACGCCAAAAATCTGGTGGTTTCCATAGCTGGTGAGAATAAAGTGGACTCCTTTCCGATTAACTGTTAAGAGCTGTGTTCTTCTTAAAACAGACTTTCCACCAAAAAAGCCCCAACTTTAAAAGCCTCGTGATCCGGAGTATCGATCACATCCGAGGCCCTGTCCGTGTCTGGCTTTTCAAACAGCTCGCTCGGCAGTAATGGCCCCTTTTCCAGCCACATGGTCGAACCAGAGAAGAAGGGAGGTGAAAATTCACCATCAGGGAAACTCAGGCTCGCCAGAGCTGGGCTCTGCTTTCACTCGTCTTGTGAGCGGTGAAATATAAGCTCTCACTCTCTGACGAATGGTGGCCCACACATATGACGTTTAATTAGTCTCAAAACCCACACACATAAAAACCACGCATGCACTCGCGTCTGCACAACATTTGCTCACTCAACCCTCTCTACGCGCTTTCGTCTGCACAACATTTGTTTGCTGGACCCTCTCTACGCTCTCGCGTCTGCACAACATTTGTTTGCTGGACCCTCTCTACGCTCTCGCGTCTGCACAACATTTGTTTGCTGGACCCTCTCTATGCTCTTGCGTCTGCACAACATTTGTTTGCTGGACCCTCTCTACGTGCTTGCATCTGCACAACATTTGTTTGCTGGACCCTCTCTACGCTCTCGCATCTGCACAAAACCTGCTCCCAGTACCTTCTCTACACGCGCATCTCCCCAACACTCGCTCACTCAACAGGTTGAATTTTGAGACTTTGGAGGCAGGAACAGTGGCTGATTTCTCTACTTCTTCGATTGCTCGCTTTGAATCCTATGATTGGCTGCATGCTTTGGAAGAAGAAGAAGAAGATGATGATCACTGACCAGTCAATGAGAGAACAACCAGTTTCACACTCTGTCATGATGTTGGAGCAAGGACGTCTTACACTAAACATCTTTCTGAGATATTATTTTAATACACACTGGAGGTGATAATCGGAATCGTACATAGCTTCATATTCAGAATACTTAATGATTTGTTGATACCAGCCGATAAACACACCATCGTGAATAAGGGGAGTACCAACACCATTCTTACGACTTTAAGCACCGTATACACACATACACATTTTAATAAATAAATAGCCTTTCAAAACAGGCACCTCAGAATACAAAAATATTAGGAGATATTGCTGATGTTCTCAGCATAAATTTATTGGCTCAAAGGGACAACCATTTGCTAAACTATTCATATGCAACATATTCATTTACAACATAATAATCATATATGGATCTGCATGAATTTGTGAAAAGACCTCGATGCTGTATTAGTGATTCATGGTTTTTGTTCATGGTGAAGGTACTAAACCTGTCATCTGAGCTCATGCTCAGTGATTTCTGTTTGGTTCTGGGTTCGTTTCGGATCAGTGACGACAAACGTCTCACCCATGCAGAACGTGGCCGGGGTCATGGCTGGAATCTCCCATAATTCGGGTCACGGCCACAACAGCACCCCCTATTGACTGATCCATCTCGATTCCAGAGCCATTGACTTGAACTGACACGAATTCCATGCTATATTTGTATAGTTCTTGTCGCCCTCGACAGCTTCTGTAACAGGAGCTCCATTGTAACACAAAAGATGGCTGCTTCCCCAGACCAGGACGACCAGCACGAGCAGCACTAGAGACTCAGCTGAAAATGTGTTTAGTACAGTAGACTAGACTCAGTCACACACTTCATTTCCACCTAAGACAAGATTTTAAGACAGTGAAAAAGTATGGAATATTTTTATCCGCCAGCAATTTAAATGCAATATATTTGCAGGTCTCAGGCCGTACGTTATGCACCGTTTAAACTGGGGAACCATTTTGGACAGTAATTATATGAAATAACGTCTCCCCAGTACGTGAATTCTACGCTCCCCAAATTGCCATTTATTGCAGTTTTCCGCTCTCTGTTATGTTACGGCATACCACAGATAATCCGGGCTCCTTGGGACAGCATGCCTTTATATGGATAAACCCGCAAGTCCTCTGGCGTAGTAACCAAATTAATAAACGGATTAAGGCGAATCACGCCAGGGAACGGGGCGAGTGTCTTCGCCCCATTCGGAAGAACGTTTACTGCCCGGCCCTCCCAAAACACACACTGCTCCCCCCACACACAAGTAAACATGCACACAAACACTCACTCGCTCACTCACACGCACACAAACACTCCTCTGATCGGTTTACAAATGACAGAGAACAAGGTTCAGGGACCTGAGGGCCCCAATGTGGCTCCCAATGGGCACAGCCCCATCACGGTGGTATTTGAGCAGGACTCGCCAGGGGTCACTGACTCCAAGACTAGCACTGACTCTGACTCTTTGACTCCCGGGCCGACTGGTCCATCTACTGCGAGATCACAGCGATGTACAGCGAAACAATGACGTTAGAAGTGAGGAAAAAAAATCAAAGACTCACAATCCAGGTGCCGTCAGGCTCTGGAGACGATAAAACTTGAGGGGGGGGGGCCTAGAGTGAACAGTCGTCAGAGCTTAGAGGACATCTGCATAACCGATACTGGGGAGGCTTTACTTGTTTTCCCATGAGCCTGTCGTGGAGCAGGGGTTGAACGAAGTACGTCCCACGTCTGTCCCCCCCCCCGATCATGAATGCTGCTTCCAGGGGCTTCTCCTTCAGCAAACAGCGGCCAGTGAGGGCCCCATCTGGGAAATTATCCTGCCTTCCTCCTCCGAGGCCTTCACACAACTTTTATTTTCAATTTACAAGATGTTGAAAAAGTAAAGAGAGGGAAAAAAAAAGAAAACGGTCCACACAGAATGTGGCTCACTTTCATTTTTTTTTTCTCCACCATACGATTCACCTCATTTCATGAGAGGAGAGAAGTCTGAGTATATAGTTTCGAGCAAGAATAATTACTTACCAGGCATTAGGGCTGTTTTAAAAGGAGAGATTGTTATAGTCTTAACATCCTCGGGGGACTTTAAATCAAACCTAGAACACGTCGCCATGACAAGAAAGTATACCATATGGAGGGAGACGCATCACACTTTGATTCCTGTCTCCGATTTTCGAGACCAAATACCACATTGTTATTCCTGAGTTGTGTTGTCGCTAATGAGATTTCCAGTTGAATGGGAGTCCTGTTTTCTTGTCCTTCTTTTCGAAACCTAACACGTCTCCACTCTTCCAAAAGACGGCAACGAGACCGAGCATCCCCGGGACCACAAGCCTTGTTATTACACCCCCCACCTGGGCGAGACTGGCGGTCATGTGACCCGAACGTGGGGGCGGGACCCAGGGCTGGACTGGGATTCAAAATTGATCCTGGTCTTTGGGGTCCCTCACGATAAATTTTGCCAGTCCGCAAGCCCATCGGCCCGCCAGGATATTTCTAGGTATGCCAGATGGCCAATCCAGGCCTGGCGGGCCTTCATGAACCGTGTGGTTGGCTGTCCTGGCGAGACTGAACTCAGGGGCGCCCTCTACAGGACATGGACAGAACGGAGGACACCAACTCCCCTCAGTTGGGAAATAAAGCCTCCCGGGGAGGCAGATGATACTAAATTAATGCTTGTAGGCATGTAGGAAAAATATGCACGTGAAGCCTGTCTGAAATTAGGCTGGGCGGTGGGCGTGGCGGAGGACGTATGACGATATCTGCATGACCCCCCCGGCCTTTCCCATAGCCATGAGAGCCCCTCAGGAGTGCCTAACAGTGAGTGGAGAGGCTACACCCCCCCGCCTAGGCATCTGCCGGCCTGCTGACAGGAAGGCAGTGACGCGCTCAAGCACCCTCGCACACAACTACTTCGTTTATTCTGCAGCAGGCGGTTTTACGTAAGCTTACATGGCTCACGGCTTTCACGTGCTGCCCATATGCATGTGCTAGGTATGTGGCTTAAGTATGTTTCTTTTAGGTACAACGGTATCCCCTATTCTGACCCGCAAGCTGCATAAACAGGCACATTCAGTAACACTAGAAGTTTGCAATTGGTCAGAACTGAGTGCCGGTGCTGGAAGAGCCAATCATGTTGGAGTAAGTTATTTGTGACATTTATGTAGCAGGAAGTTGAACTAGAGTGGAGTGTGGTACCTTACCAACCAGCAGCTTTCAGTTATGTGCCCTTAGCTATGCTAATCGTCAGTGGAATCGTGGGACAGCGGACTCTCTGTTAGAGTGCCAGGCCAATCCTAGGGCTTCTCATCATGCACCATGGGTACTGGAGACATGGAACCCGGGGCCGAACGGGGCCGTGGGTCACCACAGAGATCTGGCTTAGGCTCGGCCAAAGATCACGGCTGAATGCTCGTGATCAGTGAGGGGGCAGATCCAGACGCCATAGGGGCACTGGAAAAAAAGACGCTCTTGTTCTCCTGAGTCGTAAAAAAAGGAAGTTAAAAAAAATAAAAACACCAGGAAAGAAGAGAGACAGAAATGCATGTTTGAAGTGTTTAAATGGGGCCAAACTGTGCCGCTCTCCGAAAACAGACCCTCTCGCTCCACGTGAAACGCTGTCCTAATGATGAGAGTACAAAAGAGTGATGTAATTTTTCACACTTTTATTTCCCTTGCTGTTTGTGGACTTACTCTTGTATTAAGTGCATTTTTGGCTGAATACTGTCCTTCAGGGCTGATATAACGGCCTCTTTCTGGTATAAAGAGAGTTTAATGGGGATGAGGTGCTCTGTTTGTGAATTTACATGTCCAAAACGTGCAGGATTCTACGCCCCTTAGCCTCTTTGGGAATCGAAGCACAGCACTCAGCACGAGTGCCAGGCATTCGCGGCATTATCAAACGTGCACGGTTCAGTTTCAGGTGACCTGGGGATGGCCCAGTGCTAAGATCAAGGCGGGGGTGCCTCCTTCGGACCCCTGAGAAGGGTTCTCAACATTTGTTCTAAAAATATATACTACGAAAGGGTGAGAGCATCTTTTGGCAAGACTATCCCAGGAAAAGTACAGGGTGCAGGCAGGAGAGCAACCAGGATGGCATGTCAGTCCATATCAGCGCACACAGGGCAATTTAGAGACACCAGTTCACCGGACTGCATGTGTTTAGACCAGTGTTTCTCAACCCGGTCCCTGGGAACCCCCAGACAGTCCTAAGGGATGTAACCAAAGTCCAGACACTATGACTATGAGAGGAAACACGAGCAGGACAAGCTCACACACACATGTGCAAAACTCACGACCCTCACCTACCCATTAAATAGCATCGCTGTTAGCTGCACGTAGAACACACGGTATTATTTCTACTGGTGTTAGGAATAAAACACACATTTGATTGGCATTTTCAGCTGTTGTGCTGAAATGCATCTACAACCTTGGCTGACCTTCAGCTGGAGGCCACAGGCTCGCTCTCTGAACCCAGATGGGGATAGAGGGACACTCAAGCACAGCGTTTGTGTGACAGCAGTGACACAAACATGTTTGTGGGGACTCTCCATTCCTTTCTATGGGAACAACCCTAATCCCAACAATGACACCCTTAACCCCTACCCAGTCCTAACCTTAACCGTAAAGTAACCAAACTAAATACAAGACTTTTATTAGTTTTTTGATTGCAGTCACAGATTTTTATAAAACTGAGTTTCCCCTTGTGGGGACTGAAAAAAATAGCCCCCACAAAGTCAAAAGAACAGAGGGGACACGACAAGCCTCAGCCACACGAAACCAAGGCCAAGGTCAGCTGACCTGAGAAATGATAGCACATTGGCTGGCCACCTCTGGGACGTTTTTTGGTTGGTCCTTATAAGGAGGATGTTGTGGCGTGAGCTCACCGATCTGTGTGTCTGACATGTGAACCTCCCGTGAGAGCCAGATCCCTCACATACGACATATTCCGAGTGTAATATATTAGCCGCAAACCTGCACTAAAGAGGCGGGTGGAAATCGCCCCTGAAGACAATGTGGTAAAGAATGACCCGGCCAACAGCCAGGTGAGTGATATGAACCTCATAACAATTATCCCTGCTAATTCCATCCATCCGTTTTCCACACCTGCTTGTCCTTTGCAGTGTCACATGGGTCCAGAAGTTTTCCCGGATGCTATGGACGCAAGGCAGGGAACGACCCAAAATCGGGTGTCAACCCAATGCAGGATAATTCAATCCAAAATCTTGATATTTCTTGAGCAGTAATCCAGTAATATCTGCTTAAACCTATAAAGTGCTCAATGTGGCCTCACACCCCCAGGGGTGTGGGTTCGATTCCCACTCCTGGTGCACCATGTTGGTAAGTGTAACCCTTACAATCTGGAGTGTACTTTTGGGGAATAGGGGTCTCTAAATGTAGCGCCTCAGTATGTTCCCTCTGATGTATCGTCCAGAGCATTTCCTCTCTTATGACCCGAGATTCCCGGCACAGGCTCCAGAATTACTCTGACCCTATGAATAAGTGCTTATGGAAAGTGCACGCACTGCCAGTGACTGTTAAGAAGCGAAAATACAGGCACATAATTGCGCCGATGCAGTTCTCAGATGTATAACGCAAACTACAATCATTAGAAAACATATTTCACGCATCAGATTTTCATGACACCTCATCGACCCAAAGGCTGGTCCTGTAGGTATGACCCGCCCACCTCTCTGCAGTTTTAGCCCTGATTTCATCATCCCCCTCCAGACTACAGGAAAAAAAATGGAAAAAAAAACCCACTGGAGGTCTAGCATCTGATTGGACAGATGGTCTGCCTATCAGGTCGCTCTACTAATCAAATATTAACATGAGTGACTTTTACCGGAAACTCCGCCTTCATGGTGTAACGTCCAATGTGGTTATATATTTACAGCTCGAGGGGGGATATTTTGTGAGTGTATGACAGTATTTAAGTCCCATAGATACCCCCGTATACACAGGGCAAGTGCTGCTCGCACATCATGTTCCTGACAATAAGCTCCCCCTCCAATCAATGACCTGCGATGGTTTATTGCAATCTCTGGGCAGATATTCACCGTCCAGGCCTCTTTCTCAGAAACCGGCCAATTGGAGAGACACACTCTTAATCCCAGAGCGAGGAAGCAGTTTCAAAGTGCCCCCCCCCCCCCCCCCCGCATCACATTATCAGGTCCAGAGTCTACACACCGCCCCCGCTACAGTAAATGTTTACAGAATTACTCATACTAGTGAACTTGATAATCACTTCCTCATCTCGACATTAAAGAGATGCCTACATCAGACTTATAACCGATACTGTCGTGTACAACATGCAAAATGACAGAGTAGAAACTGAGAATTCTGAGGACTATATTCTAAATTTAAAAATGAGGCATTTTTTGTAACCACTTGTCCTGTTCAGGGTCACAGGGGATCTAGAGCTTATGGGCACAAGGCAGGGAACAACCCAGGATGGGGCTCCAATCCATCACTGGGCACAAGGCAGGGAACAACCCAGGATGGGGCACCAACCCATCACAGGGCACAACGCAGGGAACAACCCAGGATGGGGCGCCAACCCATCACAGGGCACAAGGCAGGGAACAACCCAAGATGGGGCTCCAATTCATCACTGGGCACAAGGCAGGGAACAACCTAGGATGGGGTGCCAACCCATCACAGGGCACAAGGCCAGAAACAACCCAGGATGGGGCACCAACCCATCACAGGACACAAGGCAGGGAACAACCTAGGATGGGGCGCCAACCCATCACAGGGCACAAGGCCAGGAACAACCCAGGATGGGGCACCAACCCATCACAGGGCACAATGCAGGGAACAACCCAGGATGGGGCACCAACCCATCACAGGGCACAAGGCAGGGAACAACCCAGGATGGGGCTCTAACCCATCACAGGGCACAAGGCAGGGAACAACCCAGGATGGGGCTCTAACCCATCACAGGGCACACTCACACCTATGGACAATTTGGTAACTCCAATTAACTTCAGCATGTTTTTGGACTGTGGGGGGAAACTGAAACAGCTAGAGGAAACCCCACAGTGACACGGAGAGGACATGTAAACTCCACACACAAAGCACTTGGCCCAGAGATGTGAGGCAACAGCAGTAACCACTGCACCACCACACCGCCCCTAAAAAAGGAACATAAAAGAGGAACGTTTAATAAATATCCAACCATACCTCCTGCGACCTTTATGCAGTAGAAGGTTGGAGGGGAAAGAACAGGACACGAGGCAGGGAATTCCTTTCCATTGCGGTTTTACAAAACATGAATCAGTTTTACCATATTTTTTTAAAAATTAGAGTCTAAATATTTTAGTGACTGTGACAGTCCAATTGATGATCGAGCTTTTGCTTGTACCTCAGAATGTAAAGGGGGATTCTGGGATATCTGTTTCAGCAAGTGGTCCTCAGTCCTCAGACTGTATGCTGGGAGCTGTATGTAATGGAGAGGGGGGGGGGGGGAGGCCATATGCTGTAATATCTGGACCCTGAGAGCACAGCCGACATCTGTGTGTGTGCGTGTGTGTGTGTGCGTGTGTGTCCACGCACACACAGGCGACAGTTCCCTTTCCGTACAGAGCTCACTTCCTTCAAACTCAGCACAGGGGGCGTTGCAGCATCCCTCTCCCCCAAAATGAACCCCTTCAGGTCCTAAAACCAGAGCGTTCATCTGTCAGCAGAAAGGATTTGGTCACTTTCCGGTCTGCATGACTTGAAGCTGAATGACGCTTTATGGATTCCAAATATAAAAATTTTCAGGTCCATGGAAACAAAAATCCATTTTTAAATCAACCCCCCCGTGTCCGTCTCCACACTTCATCTCTGTATTTGGTAACAAAGACTTAAGAGCTGCTTCTTCCCAAGCCAGCTTAATGGCTGACCCCGGATCTCTGGCCAGTGCTGTGACCTCCTCTCCTGCACGTTGGCAGACCAGGTCACCTCGCTGCCGACCGCGATGGGGCCAGGGGGGCGGCGGTCTGCTTTGACAAAAAAAGGGGAACCTGTTTTTGTCTTCCTGACAGAACAGAGGGGACCTGCCACCGCTAGGCACAGAACCGCGTCCAATCAGAACGTGGCATACTTCCCTAATGGGCACCCCCTCACCCCCACCCCCGGCTGCTTCAGAAACAGCTCCCAGGAAACAAAATCAAAGGTGGGTGTATGGGTTCGGGTTACCTTGAAGCCAGCTCGGAGCATCTCCCCGTTTTAAATGGGCTTGACGTAGGCGGAGGAATGACGTCAGCTTCGGCGCTGAGGCGTTTCGGGAGAGAAGGAGATGCTGGCTCCCCGCTCTCCCCCCATGCCCTTAAAAGTTCGATATGGAGAAACCGCTTCTCAAACGGCAGACCAGCAGCAAGTGAGGATCTGATTTCCTCTCCAGGATCGATGATGGCTGAGAGAGAGCTGTTCTGCTTCGGAGAGCGCTCCTCGTGATGTCACCCTAACCCCCCCCATCCAGTAGCCTCGGGTCTCCTTATCCAGGCTGCCTGTCTCCTGGGACCTGAGATCAAATGAGCAGTCTAAACACTGCAATCTCTCGTCTGCTCCCTCACGCACACACGGGCGCACACACACACACATAAACACACACACACACGATGGTCTCCTATGCCCCTACTCTCAGTGTGTGTGTGTGTGTGTGTGTGTGTGTGTGTGTGTGTGAGTGTTTTCCTCTTCTGGAGGGTGAGATTATCAGGCGAAGGGGCAGGACGGCAAAAGGACGCATCTGAGGCGAAACACAAGGATACGAGTGATTCATCGCTTCCCCTCGCGAGCTTTGTAGTAGCATGAACGCTGCGAAACACGCTTCCTTTCACTGCACTAGGGGGGAGCGGGGGGGAGGGGGATTGGGGGGTGGGGGCACCTTTACAGGAGTCACATGACATGTGTGACCTGAATCCTGCCCCCGGTTGGCCCGGAGAACCCTGTTATCTCCCCCAACCTCTGGTGCCATCTGCCAGTGACTTTGCAAAAATGCAAATCAGCTCCCCACAGTGCGCAGTGAAGGCGGGCGAGCTCCCTGCAACAGCCCACGAAAATAGGTCAGACGTGTGATGCGTGTGCCCCCCCCCCCCACCCCCAACCCGACAAGCACGGTGGCTTCTCTTTGTTCGCCAGTGGAGGGTTTATTAGAGGGAGGGTCTGACGATGATGGTCAACATGGGCTTTGTGGCGCCTCTGAAAGAACTGGAAAAATCACATGGATCGGGGGGGGATTCGTGGGGGGGGGGGGGGGGCTGTAAATGATGGGAGCAAGTATGCTTTTAAATGGGCCGCCATGACAGAATACAGGGGCTGCATTAACCAATCACGCACCCAATCCTCCCGCCGCTTCTTAGCTGGCGATCAAGGCCCGTCCCTACAAGAGCACGGTCATCCTGCTATCGCAGCACACGGGGTTTAAAACACATCACAATCAGCCCCCCCCCCACCCCCCCGGGGCACCCCCCCAGCACCCAACAGATCATTCACCCATAACCAATTCTTTCTTATTGGCTTCTAAAAAAAGATCAAAGACCCCCAGCTGGTAATGAGCGTATTAATGAAAACCACCCGGCTGACGCAACGGCGTGGCAAGGCTACGGCGCGGGGGGGGGGGGGGCGTCTCTCTCTCACGGGCGACTCATATGAATTATGCATCGCCTACAGCGTGCGGCCTCTCTCTCGCTGTGCCCCTCCCCCCCCCACCACAACCCCCGCTCATTTTCCATCGCAACGCTCAACACAAACGAATCTACTTCCCTTGATTGGCTGCATGTGACCTGCGCAGCGCGTGACACAGATGTTGGTCGCCGTCTTCCATCGCGAAGGCGCCGCAGGGTCTTGGTGGGATGGCTTCGCAAGGGTTCGAGCGCCGTCGTGTTTCGCTAGTGTTGATGCGTCCCGTTATTGCCGCTGAACCTCAGTCGGCCGAGGCCTAGTTGGTCAGCATAGGTTACTTAACCCCCATTATGATGTCACTGGATATGTTGTCATGGCTGGGGTTTCCTGGCTGTCTCCGAACACTGATTTCTGAGTGAAACTCCTGAGAGATCAACCAGGGAGTCCAAAGTCACAACGTCTGAGTGAAGACTCAGAGAAATGATCTCTTCAGATTTCAAAGCTGATATTTGGATTTAAGATGATCACCAGTGTTGCAGCACGATGACAATCTAATAACACATTCGGATGCAGATATTTTTATATGTGCAAAGGTACCTTTACCTAAGGCTACTTATGGGCAAAGGTACCTTTATTCAAACACCAACCAAGTTCTGCATGTCACATCTCCATGGAAGAAAGCCTTGCACATAACTGAAACACAGTCAGATTATTTTATTTGTTTATAAAAGGACGTCCTGGATGGGATGCCGGTCCATCACAGGGCACGGGCTGGGGACACCTTGGATGGGATGCCACTGAAATGGGAACCTACTTCCCGCTGTAGAAGGAACTCCCAACTCTCATATCATTTTTTGGGTTGTGTGTGATAGAGACATAGAGAACACTCACCTAATCATTGGCAGGCCTTAAGCACTAATGCACCCTGACACCAACTGGGGTTCCCTGACAAATCCACACCCCCTCCTCATGGTGACGCATGCTGCAGTATGTAATGGAGACTTTCAAACATGTTCCAAGCATGAAGAAACATCAAGACACATGTGCAGGAACTGCAGGAAAGGGTGAAAGTGTCACTGCGAGGTTGACGACAATGACCCTAACGTCAAAGTCATGTTTCATGAAGATCTCGTCCTTTTCCGACATCCAGACCCAGCAAGAACCAAATGACCCTCCCAGGACAGATATCCTGGTGACTTGTACCACTTTTCATCCATGAGTATGCCCACCCCCCCCCTCCAGATTGAACCCCCCAATCTTCAAAGTGAGGACTTCAGAATCTCAACAACTTTCAGTGCTGACTCGATACAGCCATCGAAGTTGGAGTTTGTGAATCCGTCGCCCCCACACACCAGTAAGGGACTCAGGTGAAGAGTGATCTGCCCCAGACTGCCGTCCACCACGTTCACCACCTAAATGGGGAGGAGACCGACAAGATAGCATCACCATGGCGATGACAGCTGTTGCCTTGCTAATAGCAAAAGGATCGCAGCTTCCCCAGTACCAGCAGAACCCAGTATTTTTCTGGCACCTCAAATATTTTTCCCTGATGGCCAAATTCCATCAGCAACATGAAACCAAGATGTGTCTGAAAAAAATGCCCACAGACAAAATTTGCTGATCGGGGGAGAAGTGGATCATCTGGTCCAGATTCAAAAGTCTGCGAGATGACCGTGGTCTAATCCATTGGCTGCCCGTATAGCTATGTTTCTATGAAACACTGAGATCCCTACCCTTCTGGTGAGGAAGATCAACAGCTAGGCTTTCTTAAGGGAAGCAGCGCATGATTATTGCTGGGAACCATGTGAAAAGTTGCCCTAAGCTCCCTAAGCGAGGAGGGGGAGGTGAGGAGGGACACGGTGAGGCTTCCAGAGGAGTGAGACAGTCCCGGGACAGGGGAGACACTTCTGATGTAATCTGGTTGGGGGTGGGGGGGCATTCAGTTATAGGGCAGAGAAGTCAGCTCGTCTCACCGCCAGGAACGATGCCGAGAGATAAATAATTACGAAAGCCTGGGGCCCCGATGTCGTGGGAGACGCCTCGCCGAAATGCACGTTTATTTCGGGACGCTTCTCCGGGAGTTCTTCGGAAACGAGCAGATTCTGCAGCGCAGGCAGAAAGCCGCTCACTTTAACCCAGACAAAACACCACCACTCGCTGTTTTGTTTTACGGTCATTATATGCTCACTGTTTTCCCCGTGAAAATATGTTCATTTCTTGTGAAATAAGTTCATTTACAAGGGTGCAAAAAAAACACCATCAGTATATATCCAAGAGTCACACAATGCCAAAACAATCTAAAAATATTTAAAATCTGTTTACTTACACCCCTACCAACATTTATCTGCATTCACAGATGATTCAGTCCAATTCTGTAGAAGCTAAGGGTGAAACATCTTATTATTATGTAAAGGATATAGGATATCTACCATTTTCAGAGGCTCTTAGATTGAAGTGATGTTTAATCATTAAAACCCATCTACAGCTGAGTTCCTCAGTTTCCTACAGGCGTGGGTGCGTACGTTTGCGTGTTTGAGCTGGACATCCTGTTGGCGCGCCAAGTCACATGACACACTGCAGCCTTCACGGCAATATGGCCAAGGGAGTGATGCGGGCGCCGGCGATAGTGAGGAAGCTTGTCGGGGGAAGCGCTCCTCCAGGTCACCAGTCTGGGGTGCCTGTCTGCTACCATGTCAGTCTCAGTCAGTGCTATGTGCGAAACACCTGTGGGGACCTAGACAACCACATGCCCCTCCAACCCCTGCTCCCCGGAGACAGCCAGCATGGATAAGGAGACCCATGGCTACCAGGGTTGGGGGGGGTGGGGGGGGGTGGTGACAAGTTGTTGATCGGGGGGGGGGGGGGGAGTTATCGATTGTTATGGTGTCAACCTGGAGTTGGGGGGGGGGGGGGTAATGGTAAAAGTGATTAACCTGGGGGGGTGGTACAAGTTGTCAACCTGGGGTGGGGGGTGTTACATGCTGGCCTTGCCAATTGCACATCTTGCCCTCGCCAGGACGCACCCCTTAGCCTCAGCCATGGACCCGCAGGCACCGCCCGTGCCCGCCTACACCAAAATTTTGCACCAGGATGGGCGGAGCTGTCCCGAGCCGCGGGGAGGCAAGCCGGCTCACGGAGGGTTCCTCGTCCGGAGGCCTCTCGCTGGCCAGCGTCGGCGCCGGTCTTTCTCAGCCGCATTTTATTTGAAATGGATGCTGACAGGGAGTCCCGTGAAACCGGGTCCTCAAAGAAGCTTTTGCGTGATCCCAGACCGGCCCATCTGGTATTGTTCTGGAAAATGGACGCTCGCCGCTGCCGAATATAGAGCTTTTAATAACTGAAGAGGCTTGTTAAGTACAGAAACACAGCCAGTGCTCAGGACGCGACAGACATGAATAAAATTCAGCGTGGGTAATCTGGGCCCGCTCAGCTAACGGCCACAGTCAGCCGGGCCGGGACTGGGAGGGTGGCTGGGAATCTCCTGTGCCTTGTGCTATCACTCAGTAGTTGGCAATGCAATCCAAGGGTAAATTTAATACGTGTGAATCAAAGGGTGGAGGGGAGGTGGGTGTATTTGGCTGACCGCCGATCATGTGAATGGCCGAGCGTTCACCATCAATACCGTGCGGGATCCGGCCATGTTTAAATTCAGGACGAAAATTTAGTGCGGTAATGACTTCTTCAAGTAAACACATTCCATGCTGGTGCACGCCCGATTCAATGGCTTCGGCTGCCCCAAGACGTTTAAGATAAACATCGAGGTACATTTCGGTAGTGTAGGGAAATAGTGTCCATTTCCTGGAGCTTTTAATAGGCGTCGTTAGACTATCTGTTACTATTTGCCCTAAGGTTTTTCCCTTTAAATGGTAATCTCTCTGTAAATCAATTGATGAATGTGATTGCTGACAACAGGCCAAGAAAAGACTGTTTGGTTTTCTGTAGTGGCGAGTTGATGTTAGAGGATCTGACCCATCTGCCCCGCTGTCCCGTAACTCAGCTTTACTGCGCGTGTACGTGATTGCCCGTCGGTAGCTGGACGCGGATGGAGCGAGGCCTGTTTCGATAGATATTAAGTGTAGCGCCATCGCAAACTAATTAAACGATCAGTGCTGCAGACAGTGAGGGGCGGTCAGGTGTTGCAGCCTTAAAGACACGCAGCCACCGCCGTGGTGGAACCCAGATACGGAGTACCAGGAGCCAATCATGGAGAGCGTGACCGCATCATGCTGGGGATACACGAAGGAAGGTGCCGGAGCGTCGATGAGGTCAGGATGCTGGAACGAGGAGGTTTTGTAATGAGGCTGGCGTGAAAGCCACACGAAAGCGAGGAGGATGTCACCAGCCACGATCTTTGAGGCCAATCAGACAAGGGGAAGTAGACCTGGTTTGATGAGAGCTTGAGGGTTTTATCAGCGTGGGAACTAAAGTGAAGGCAGCCTGGGTCCTTGTGTCTGCTACGACCTGGCCAGTGGGTAATGTAAGCAAACCAAATTCCACCTGCTTGCAGAAGGAAATAAGGGTCCATTATTGAGCTTAAACCCCATAGTCAGAGTCTAGTTTAGGAGAGCAACCTACAGCATAAAAAACTGCTACAACAACCAGAAAAAAACTGTGGCCCTCCTACAACTTGAGCCCCTGGGCTACAGCCCAAGTTAACTTGTACATAAATGCGATTTTTAGGAATCGAACCAAGAAGCTAATGATACTAACGAGGCCAACATTGGTATTTTTTGGGGGGGGGGGAGTGCCGAGACCCACTGGGGGGTGCACACAGAGCATTCTCACATCTGCTGTAAGTGGAGAAAGCCTGTTACGGCAAAGACTGGAGATCTGCTCCACGGAAGATACCGATGTTACAGATAGGTGCCCCTTTGTAGCTGAGATGAGACGTCAGAGATTACGAAATAAAGGCTGCTTTAAATCTGCGGCATGAAAGAGATTTCCCCTCCCCAACAATAAAATTCATTATGTTACTGCTGAATCCCAATATTCATGGGAGGCATCCTTCCTGGCCTTCGGAAAGGGCCGAAATCTGAGGCATCAGCCCCCGACGCATCAACACATACAGGGATAGGGGCAGACTCGCATTATCACTGGCACCTAAGCCTCACTTTCTGTACAAGTAAATGATGAGGAGAGGCGCCCCCTGCTGGGATCGCGGTATTCCCACCCCCCTCCCCCCGGCGGGCAGGGTGTGTGGAGTGTCACACAGATGTTTGGCGTCCTTTGACCCCGCCACCATGGCTTTTCGTCGGCGGCCCGGAGGGGGGGTGGGGGGGGGATGTTGTGGGTGGTGATAGAACCTTGTGTGGGAAAGGCAGAGTGTCACAGCTGTCTGGGGGGGGGCGTAGGAGCAGAGGACAGAGGAGACACACCCACCGTGTCATCTAGCTTCTCACGGCTGGGGGGGGTATCCCTTCAGGGAGGGAGCGTCGCCCGGAAACTGGTATCCTTGCATGCGCGGATGCAGGAGCTCATGCGATCCCAGAGCTGTTGTAGCTGCGACACGCCGGGGCGGGAATTCTCTCCCTTTGCTCGGTACGATCGCAGCATGTTCCGCTTTCATTATCAAAGGAATGCGGGCTGTCTGGTAACTTTTAAAGTATAAAAGCCCCAGAAATCACTGCCACGTCACCGTATGTGGGCACAGATGACATTTGTGCAGTGAGCCGATCTAGTTCATACTGCAGATGAAAAACTACAGGTAGAAAAAAATCCTTTGTTGGTTTTTTGGCCGCGTTAAACACCCAAGTGACATTCAAAAGTGAGGTCTTGAACAGTGAAGGTCTTTATGCGTGCACTTCTGCCGAGAAATACTGTGTCCCAGCCAAGCAAACAGATACAGCCCGTTAGTGAGCCAACACCATTATCGATGTGAACAGAGGGTAGAGGCACAGGGGAACCATCCCCTAACCCCACCTAGACGGGTTGCTTTTGGCCCCCTCCCCCCTCACCTGTGAGTACCTCCATCTTCGGACCTCAACGCTGGTTGGCTCCGGAAGGCAGGGCAGGATCTTCTGCAGCTCAGCCATGATGAGTGTCTTCACCTCCCCCTCGGCCATCTCCAGGTGGTTCAGGCCGAAAGTTACGCAGGTGTGAACCACGAGGGATGGCCCACTGCTCGGGGACCCTGCATGGGCCGAGAATCGCCTTCATGTCACGCAACCGGATGTGGTCGTATAGCTGTAATGATAACCTTAATGTAACCATTTCAGCGCTTATTCAAAGAAATGCAATGTAAGTTCACCATAATATACCCAGAAAGATGTCAATAATAAGAAATAATGAAGGTTTCATAACAGAACCATGTGACAGACTGTTAGGAGGAAGGAATAGACACTATAATGTTGGGGGGTGTAGATGAGATTGACCAAAACCGCAGAGGATGGAAACGGTTAAATACAAAAGTCAGCCGCCAGGTCATTTATAGGACCAGTACACGTAACTCAATTAAAATTTCAAAGCTAGATACCTAAATCTGTAAGAAGTTCTCTCACTGGATGACACTAAGTAACACCCCCCCCCCCCCCCCCCACCATCCTCCGCGTGCTGATTTACTTTTGTGGCTGACATCATCTTCCAGCTCTAAACTTTGCTAGCTATTGGATTTCCGGCAAAACGGTTTGAGATCCCTGGACTCGAGCCTGGGGGCCTAAGCTAATTTATTAGCCCTTTACATAGTGTTGTCATCGCCCTAATGACATTACCCTAAAATGCATTTAAGCCGATTGTAAAGAGTGACGACGGGCAGCGAGGGGATCCGAGTCTTCGCCTGCCGTCATTCTAAGGTTAGCGATTGCTTCCCGTTCAGGTGGTCCTACACCTGGTTGGAGATTGCTTATCGGCGATTGTCATTTTCAGGTCCGGGGATGAATGTGACCCACAGTGCTGGAGTACCTAATGCAAGAACCAAGTATCCTGTAAGGTTTGGAACCGGATCCCAGTCCACAGTCCATGCTAGAAAGTCATTTGAATTAGGGACAGGCAGATGGCTTTCTGACATGTTAGAGAAAGAGACTGGCCAGTGGGGGGTGCTGTTCCTTGGCTCTGCCTGACCCCTGTCACAGTGAGGCCTCCCACACTGCTCTCTGTTGAGCAGTGAGCCACCGCTAATCAGCTCATTAATCGAAAGAAGTAAGGGAGAGTTGCATATAGATCTGCGGTTGTCTGCCATTACGCCCGAGTGCTAGGCTAACCTGAGAGAGAGTGAAAAGGAGACAGGGAGAGAGATAGAGAGAGGGTGGGAGGCTGAGGGACAGACAGACAAATAGAGGGAGAGAGAAAGGGAGATAAGGAGGAGGACAGAGAGCAGGCAGTGGTGTGTGGGCGAGAGATTGGCGACGAGCCGACTCTGAGTCACCATCGAGTCAGAGCGAGAGACATGGAGAGAAAGGCTAAGGTCACTTGGTTCACAGGGTGACAGGAAGAGGCCTCGGTCCCAGAGGCTCAGTCCCAGAGCCTTGCCTTCACACCCCCCTTGCAGAAAAGCAAGAGTTAAGGCTTCTGTGCATCGCAAATGTGCTTCTGTTCTGTACGATTCCAGCCGATTAGCAGAAGTTAGCATGTAAAGCTACATAAATAGCTGACTGGTTCTCACTTCATTCACCTACGCAGCTATTTTGCAGGGGCAGTTGCAGCAGAAAAATTACGGTTCTTCTCTTTGGTATGTGTACCTTCTGCTTGCCGTGGTACTCCAACAGCCGGGCAGAGAGCAGACGCTAACGGTCTTGCTAGTAGCTACACAAGACGAATCACAGCTGTGCAGCCCAACCGTTGACCTCAAAGCAGTAGGGTTGCCAGCTCTTGAGAAATGATGTCTCTTGGTTTGAGGATAGACCTCCTTGCTGTCAGCTAGGGTCCTGGATATGATACACGGCAGGGGAACTCAAAATTAGGGTCTGGAACCTTCCTTCCTGGTTTGGAGACCTCGGGACTATTGTAAGGTAGCGGAAAAACCCACATAGACTTTCATTTCCTAATTCAAAGGCTGAGGGACAGACAGACAAATAGAGGGAGAGAGAAAGGGAAATAAGGAGGAGGACAGAGAGCAGGCAGTGGAGATACAGAAGATGAGGAGGTGGCAGCTAAGAGGCAAATGGCCAGACCTGAAAGAAGAAGAGTTCCTTTACAGTGATGGCATGATATGTGAGGTGGCAGGTACAGGAGTGGTTAGGAAAGCTTGTGTAGGCTTCTTCCACAACCTGGGCAGCACCAGCTGGAGGAATGGTCCCAAGAAGCCAAAGATCCAAAGGACACCCGGAGGCCCGCCCTTGAAGGCACAGACACTGAAACTCTAATTGCTGAATTTACCCTCTGCCTTAAATGAGTGATGAGTCCTGCTGGAGCCAGTTCAATACCGTGGACTTGCTGATGCTCCGCCCTCAAAGTAGACGGTGGTCAGAAAGGCGGAGAGTGGAAAGAAAGGAGCGCTTTAGCTGTCATAAAGATGGTTCCATCGGAAGATGGAACCTGCGCCAGGTGCGTGGGAGTCTCCTGCCCACTTAGTGACGCTCGTCCAGGTGCCGTTTAACCCAGTTAGCTCACGCTACCGCGAAAAGGGCAGAAGCCAGGGATTTGCTGACCCATATCACGCTTTCTGTCATCGACGGAGATGAAGCGGATACAGGAATCGCCCTCGAAGTACTTCATGGCCCACGGGACGTTGATTTGGGTGCCAGCCTTGTAGAAGAGTCCCAGGGCGTAGCGGGAGGAGTAGCTCACTGCTTCGAGCTTCTGTCGCAGACTCCCCTCAATCACTGTGGAAACAGCATGTCGATGGATCAGTGTTTCACCTGGACGCTCCCCCCGGCCGACCCTTGACAATGGTACCTTCCTGCAGTCGGACATATTTGCATTAGATCTAACCAAGTGGTCTTTCACCTGCACTGTAAATAGCAGCTCTACTGCAGCGTATATCGTTTTATATATGGCTTATGCCCTTATATCTGCTTATTTATATGTAAAGTACAATTACAGAACGCTCACGGTGCCAAATTTGGCAGAGATGGATCACTTTCACCCATGACAAAAGCCGAAATGGATTAACCCGAAAGCCATGACGCAACCCCACCCATTCTAACTAATCTCCGTGGCCTGATCACACCCATCTTTTAATCAGTTTGTGGGCAGGGCGTCTGCCCAGATAAAGCTGTCCAGGGTGCACGTAAGCGAGTGCAGCGTGTCTCAGAAGTAATTCGCCGCATCACAAGCATGGGGGTGGCCAGCCCCCTCGCTCATTTCATTCCTAACATCTTGCAGGTCCGTTTTTTTTTCTGTAAAGCGATCCTCGCTTCCTGTCCCAGACATCTGCTGTTTATTGGCCTCTGCTGCTCCGAGTTGGCTCAGCTTGAGTTATTCGGGGACCGTGAGGATTGAGTGCACAGGGGTCAGAGGTCACCCGCATGGATCCATGTACATATTTCAACTAAGTCCCGAGCTGGGGGGGGGGGGGGAATAGAAAGAAAAAGCGAACAAAGATCCGCGAACAAATCCTCCGCCTGGTGTCATGAATTATATATGAACGATCAGGTTTTTCCGGTTACTAAACGTGCGGCTGAGAGACTCGCCGCCGCTGCTCTGTCTGGCGATTTTCTTTTTCTCTCTTTCGTTTCAGAGCACGACTTGTACCGCGCCGTTTCTCCCGCCTGGCTTTCCTACGGCCGGGAATCCGCCACGCCCCCCTGCGTGTCACAGGGGACACTCTACCGAGACGGCACGGGCCCCCGTGGACCCCCACGCAAAGTCAGTATTTGGAAAGCAACCGCCTTCTTCGTGACGCTGCGCCCCGCGAAATTCGTACTTCACACCTTCGCACTTTTTTTCGAGGAGGAGAACAATGTGAGGTCAAAATGCTGTAAGACACCTGCAAAAAAAAAAAAAAAAAAACATGTTTTCTCTTTCACCCACGACAGGGGATACAAAAGCAGCCCAGGGATCACACAGATTTCCCAAGATACGGCTGTAATTATTTCCCGTGCCATCTACAAACATCTGGCTGAGATTAGGAACACCTTGACTGCCCCCCCCCGCTAAACAAATACAAGCTGCGCTGTTTCCTAATACAGTTCATAGCTCGTAACTGACACCTCAGGATGGACTTCATACTGGTGCACATACGTGACACGTGACTCTGGGACCGCATTTCCCATTGCTGGCTGCTAATCACAGTGGCCTCACTTACTTCCCACTGTAGAAGATGTGTTTACATGCCACCTGGCCATACACAGGATGATAGAGTATCACTGTTGGGGAGGTGCATCTGAGACCATACGGGAATGGGGTGCTGAGAGCCCCCACCATGTATCACACCCAGGACCCTGGATTTGTATATATATTATACACACCCCCTATATTACTGAAAGCCCCCTATATTACAGACACCCCCTATATTACTTACTGACACCTATATTCCTGTATTACTGACAGACGCCTATATTCCTGTCTGACTAACATACGCCTGTATTCTTGTATTACTAACAGACGTCTGTATTACTAACAGACACCTATATTCCTGTATTACTGACAGATGCCTGTATTCCTGTATTACTAACAGACACCTATATTCCTGTATTACTGACAGACGCCTATATTCCTATATTACTGACAGATGCCTATATTCCTGTATTACTCACAGACACCTATATTCCTGTATTACTGACAGATGCCTGTATTCCTGTATTACTGACAGACACCTATATTCCTGTATTACTGACAGATGCCTGTATTCCTGTATTACTGACAGACGCCTATATTCCTGTATTACTGAGATGCCTATATTCCTGTATTACTGACAGATGCCTGTATTCCTGTATTACTCACAGACACCTATATTCCTGTATTACTGACAGATGCCTGTATTCCTGTATTACTGACAGACACCTATATTCCTGTATTACTGACAGATGCCTGTATTCCTGTATTACTGACAGACACCTATATTCCTGTATTACTGACAGATGCCTGTATTCCTGTATTACTGACAGACACCTATATTCCTGTATTACTGACAGATGCCTGTATTCCTGTATTACTAACAGACACCTATATTCCTGTATTACTGACAGACGCCTATATTCCTATATTACTGACAGATGCCTATATTCCTGTATTACTCACAGACACCTATATTCCTGTATTACTGACAGATGCCTGTATTCCTGTATTACTAACAGACACCTATATTCCTGTATTACTGACAGACGCCTATATTCCTATATTACTGACAGATGCCTATATTCCTGTATTACTCACAGACACCTATATTCCTGTATTACTGACAGATGCCTGTATTCCTGTATTACTGACAGACACCTATATTCCTGTATTACTGACAGATGCCTGTATTCCTGTATTACTGACAGACGCCTATATTCCTGTATTACTGAGATGCCTATATTCCTGTATTACTGACAGATGCCTGTATTCCTGTATTACTCACAGACACCTATATTCCTGTATTACTGACAGATGCCTGTATTCCTGTATTACTGACAGACACCTATATTCCTGTATTACTGACAGATGCCTGTATTCCTGTATTACTAACAGACACCTATATTCCTGTATTACTGACAGACGCCTATATTCCTATATTACTGACAGATGCCTATATTCCTGTATTACTCACAGACACCTATATTCCTGTATTACTGACAGATGCCTGTATTCCTGTATTACTGACAGACACCTATATTCCTGTATTACTGACAGATGCCTGTATTCCTGTATTACTGACAGACGCCTATATTCCTGTATTACTGAAATGCCTATATTCCTGTATTACTGACAGATGCCTGTATTCCTGTATTACTCACAGACACCTATATTCCTGTATTACTGACAGATGCCTGTATTCCTGTATTACTGACAGACACCTATATTCCTGTATTACTGACAGATGCCTGTATTCCTGTATTACTGACAGACACCTATATTCCTGTATCACTGAGATGCCTATATTCCTGTATTACTGACAGACGCCTGTATTCCTGTATTACTCACAGACACCTATACTCCTGTCCAGCTGCAGACCGCATTTATAGCACTAAGCAAGAAAAAAGAAACAAGAAAATGACCTGGGGAGTATTTCCATTCCAGTCATAATGATTTTATTTCTGCCTAAAAAAAGTAACCCTGCATAATTTTCTCTCATTGACTTCAGGGAATTCAGAACATATGCATTTCCCTGTTTTATATCGCAACTATTGGCAGCATGTGAGCGTTGCCGTCGGCCTCGACTTGCTGCCCACACGTGAACGATATTTTGTTTATACATTCCTGGATTCCATCCTAATCGCTTTCGTAGCCTGATTACACTCGCACGCCTGGTGCAGAACCACCTGTGCCAGCACGCGCAGGCACTAATTATTTAGTGGATATAAGTAAGAGTGGCCTCACGCCCCCGGGGCATTGGGTCCCGCCCCCACGCTGCGTATGCAGCTCTCTGGATGTTTTATCTGAGTTTCTTCCAGCTGTTCTTGCTCCCCCCTACAGTCCAAAGACTTGCAGTGAGGCGAGCTGGCGATTCTCTATCATCGCTATGTGAGAACCTGTGCCCTTTGATGGACTGGCATCCTGCCCTGGCTGTGCCACATCCTATACCCCCGCTTCACCCATCAGTGCTCTCTTCCTACCCATCCTTCTACACTCTTCAAACATGTGCATCTGTCCCACGTCATGCAGCTCGCCTCTGGTACCGGGGCGGTGCGGAGGCCGGACTCCAGATGCACCACCTGCAGACCAGAGCCGGTAGGAAATGAAAAGGTGACGTGTCACATGACGACGCCCCTGGGTCCTAAAAGGCCAAGGGTTTCCCCTTATGGAGTAAAGAGCGAGAGCAGCGATGCCGACAGAGCAGGAATGGTCATAGCCGGATGCATTTCAATGCCACATCTTGGCGGTTTCGATGTGACTGCGCCGACTGCCCCCCCCCCACTATAAATCCATCACCATGGGATATTCAAAGGGGGTTACCGCTCCTAGTCCCACCTTACCCTTCGTGGTGGGGGGGGGGGTCTGGTGGGGGCTTTCTAATTGGATATTGATGTGCCCAGGGGCGCAGGAACCGGGAGGAACGGGGGGGGAGTTGAATACCCCCCAATATTTAATTTGGCTTCATTCATCCCTCCAAACCTTTGTATGTAAATTATTCATTTGTGCGCCCCCCCCCCCCCCCCCGTCCCTGAGCTCGCGGGCCCTGGTCCGCCGTTGCGTCCAAGAAAAACGCTCCGCTTCCCGCCAACCGGAGTTAAGATCACACCACCGGCAGCAGGTGCGGGTTTAGCGATGGCGGCGGCGCTGAGGGCAGCAGGAGATGACAAAAAAACACAACTTTCAAAATAACCTTTGCTTCTAAAAACAGCCCCGTGGCAGAAGGGCCCCTTTGCCCGGCCTGACCCCGCGGCCTTGGACAGGGCCCAGTGATGGACACTGTTTAATGTGATAATCCAGGTGCGCTTCAAGCTGAAGTTCACAGGCACGCTACGGTGCCATGGACTGGAAGTATCCATCATTCCTCCCCAGCGACGGTTTATTTCACAGAACTACTTTTATATACTGTGAGGATTTTTAAGTAACACTTTAAATAAAGCAGTCATATAAATGCATTATACATACCCTCATAATGCATTATGATGCATTCATAAAGTATTATAAACATAGCTACAACTATTTATAAAAAGGCATAACACATTATAGCAATGTTCACTGTGCATCATGAATGCTGTCCTATATAATGTACCACAAATACCTTCAAAATACATTATATTGAGCATTATAATTCATTGTGAAGGTCTGTATAGTGCCCTATAGAAGAGAGCATAATGCATAATAAACATGGCTTTGTGTTATGCCATTTTTTAAATATTAATAGCCATGTTTATAATGTTTTATGATTGTATTATAAAGTGTTATGAATGTGTGCATAGATACTTATAAGCATGGGTTGCATAGAAAATGTTAATTTTGCTGAGGGTTCCAACAGTATGTTACCCTCAGCAAAACAAAAACTGGTAACACTTACAGATAAAAAAAACAAGAAAAATACAATCACAGTCTCTTCCATGCTAAACTCTGCTCGTCTGCAGTCCCTCATGCTGAGGTCACTTCCTGTAGGGATTGAAGAGCCTGCTGGCCTTTGCGCCCCCTACGCAGTGTGAGAGTGCTTCGGAGAAGTGGACCTCCACTCCAGGTCTTCCAGATTCAGGGAAAAGGAAGATGGGGGGGGTGGGTGGGGGTGGGCCGTGAGTACAAGAAGGAACTGGCAAGAGAAGGCCTGGCTCAGGCCCAACTATCTCCGGGTTCACATCTGTATTGAATCTGCAGGCCCACACTGGGTTTGGTGTAGCTCACGTCGTGGGCTGCAGCGTTCCTGACGCAGACGCCCATCTCGCACATTCCAGTTCTCGTAAAAATCGGGATAAAAGCGCGACAGGATGGATCCCGTTCACCGGCAACCTGGTTGAGGTCTCGATTTCCGTGGCGTCCTGTTCTGTTTTTGGTTTCGGGGGGGTGGAGGTTGGGTGTCCACCTCGAATCTGCGAGGGAAATATGGACACTCTCTGGCAAGGAGTGACGCTTGATCACATTGCGTTCTGTAGCTAACTGACGCGTCTTAATTTCGGCGTCCCCACATCCCCAAGGAGGACAGACGTCCCAGCAGCCATTTCTGGTCCAAACACCGTGGGACACATCCGCCCCTCTCTGCATTTTCATTTCTATACACAGTTTCTCTTCACTGGAATTACTGTAATTGTTAAGGGTGCGTCCTCCATTATCGAGCGCATTATCACAGCCAGCCTCACATCACCGTGACCGACTCTTCCAGCGAAACCCAGAAATCTTCCTTCCGGCTTTGTAATGTTTTCGGTTCTGCCCCCTTTCCCTGGCCTGAAGGTCTCTGAACGGGGGTCCCAGTTATGCGCCGCCATCCCCTGCCCCGCGTGCCGTCATTGCCAAGGTTACGGCTAGCCACTGTAAATGACCGATACTCCTCGCCATCTGGTGCAAGGGGGCAGTGCACCGAAAGGTGATTAATGGGGCATGAAAGGTGAGGGGGGAGGAAGAGTTATGGGGTACTTCTCCACAAAAAGAAGCATCGTCAGAAATTTGCCCCACCCCCTCACAGCTATTCTGTGACGCTCCATTAGAGCACAGAGAGTACAATATCACACACCCTCTGCTCTGTTCACTGGGCCTGGGGGAGCCCTAGGGGCTGCTGGTGGTTCACGCTCATGCTTACCCAGAGGCTGGCCCAGACTTCCCTGGACCTGCCCCCACCCCTGCCTCCCCACTTCGCCCCCACCCCGCCGGCAACAAGGCTATGCCAGCAGCAGGGAATAAGCGGAGACGTGCATGGCCGATACGAGCATGGCCTCCACGCAGGACTGCCGCATTTTTTTTTGAGTGGGCGAAAAACACGTGAGGCCCATAATCTAGGAGATTTACGGGCACCTTGGGTCCCCCTGGGTTCCACCCACTGGCCCAGCTGAGGAGAAAATGGAGGGAAAGTCAGAAAATGGAGTCAGGGAATTACGGTTATTAATGTGGTTTTCCTGCACGATTTCAGTGCTTTAGAGAAGGATGCTGCGTCGCTGCAGAGTCAGTGGTGTGGAGTCACACCACGGTGACCAGTGACTTATTCATGGCAAGGCCAATCATGGATTCACAGGTACGAGTGACAGAAATGCACGAGGTACCGAGGTCCTCGACGAGGACACCCGTATCTCCTTTACTACGATGCCACAGTTATTCTAGGCCGAACGGAAAATATAAAAGCAGAGACCCTGCATTTTTTGGGGATATAACAGGAAGTCTCTTATTTAATTCCCAGTTCCAGTCACCCCTCAACTGAACAACATCACTGGCGGAACACTCGGAAGTTTCCAGCAGCTCCTACGGGAGCTTACTACTGCGCCGATGGGCTGTAGTGACGACCATCGTGACGCAGACGTCTTTGAGTGGCGGCAGAAACGGGCCGGACACGGCTCTCGAGTTTTCACACACTTCCCACGTTCAGTGTGACGCTGCGCCATCAAATACAACTACAGATTTTACCATGAAGAAAAAAAAAAACATCTCAAGAGTTAAATTCTGCTTAAAATCAGGCAACACGGTTCAAAACCAAACATTATCTTAAATTACCAGGACTCACAGACAAAGATCCCCAGGAGGATTTCAAAGAAAAAAAAGAGAGATGAAGGACTGTTTATTTTTAAAGGAGGGCTGATTTATTTCATGTTAGTATTGTTTAAAGCAACATTGTTAGGAGTCACCACAAAGGGCTATAGGGCTGAGGTTCTCCTGCACTCGTCATTGTTTCTGGTGCCGACCCGGCCTTTACGGGTCCTCTGGGGAGCCAGGCTCCGGCGGCCTGGCACAGAGTCGCGTAGCAAGCCGATTCAGAGTGCGAGAACTCTGCCGTTTCCCAATTTATGATCCCTAGGTCCTTTAAAAGGCTGATTTAATGTTTGCCCAAGAAGGTTCTGGAAGGTCTCCCAAAATCGTGGCTGTTTTCCTAACCTTTAATGCACTTGTAGGTGAACTGTGTCCAACAATAAGTAAAATATTTATCGGGGGCCCTGGACGGGCGATGCGCTGCAGTCCTCCGGGAGAGAGCTGCAGGCCCGCAAGCCGTGCTGCTCCACAGGAAGGGGGCGCCGGTGTGCAGGAACGGCGCCTGCCTTCAGGGCCATGTTTTGGAGCCTGCCCCTCCGAGCGCTAATTTGTCGAAATGACAAACGCTTCACATAATATATTTCAGGAAGCGTTCTACGATGTGATTAAACGAGTTCCCCACCCGTGCCCAGAGCGGGGCTGGATTTCAGTCGCGGGTCCTACAGACTGGGTGGCTGTGGATGCCTGAAAAAAACCTCTCAGTGCGTAATTTCATTGACTCTTTTGACCTGACACTTGTTTTAAATGCCCTTTATTGCGCTAATAAAATCTGACAAGTTCTCAAAAATAAATCTGCGAAAAGAGAGAGGAAAAGGCTATGGAACAAAAAGGCAACTTCTCCAAATTATGGAAATTCCTCTTTTGGTGGGAACAGATTGCAATGACGGCATTGCTCCTCGTCCCCTTAAAACTGAAACTACATTATTCATCCCTGTTACACCCCCAACACCCGCTGCTATGATTCGGGCCCGGCGTAAACCGGAAGGCTTCGAGGACTGTTATTAACGTCTTTGCTGGAGGCCATTTTCCCTGCGCGGACGTCATAATGGCTGCCTTTGTGTGCCGAGGCAAATGAAGGTAGCCTCGCTCTGATGTCAGATAAAAAAACTCGGTATAAATAGCATATTGTGGCACAGGAACTGCGGCTCATATTTTCGCGATATTTAGCACTTAGACCTACACCAAGTGGAGACATTTAGAGCAACAACCTGAAGGTTTCGGCAGTGACGTCAAGCCCGAGTTGGTATTTTTAGTAATAGGTCAAACGTGGTCTGTCAGACTGTTCTTTTTTGGGGCTTGCAAATATAGTATTTGTACCACATACCCACCAGTAATGCAGTATTTCTGGATTTGGCTGTCAAATGCTAAAATGCTATATTTTCCCCATTTAATAAAATTTTTACATGGCCTGCAGACAAAAAAAACTAATTTTAGTGCTAATTAAAGCAAATTTAGGACCAATCACGCTCTGATGTTTCAGATTAACTCAATTTCTCAGGATGCCTTGCCAGGTTAGCAGTAAGTTTCCCACCTATTATATATCAATAATGTCTTTAAGCTAATAGAGCACCCACAATGTCTCAGTCCATCGTTCTGGTGCTACGTTCTGTAGTTGACACAAGCTTCTGATACGTGTAGATGTACTGAACACAGTAACTCCTCTATCTGCACAGATTTTCCTCTGAAGAGAGATAAACATTTAGTACTGCCATCCTCAATGAGTTTCCCCAAATGGTCAAATTCCATCAGCAACACAAAGCCAAGGTTCACTGCGTTTGAAAAAAATTTGCTGAATGGGGGGGGGAGGGGCCTGGATTGGTGGTCATTGAGACAGACCCTCATAGTCACGTAATATTAGGGGCGGGGGGTGGCAACCAGGAATTATAGACGGGCATTACAAAATGAAAGATAAGAGGCAACTGAAAACTAAGAGAAACCAACCGAACCAATTCTGTAGCTTGTGTTTATTGCTATACTCCCTGTTAAAATGCATACTTTAAAAACAATAGCATTCCCATAGCTACGCCGCTTGGACCCCTAGTAATCTCTGAAATGCATTTTTATTTCACTCATTCGTATGCCGTGTCATAAAACGTAAGCCGCTCCTCTCACTTGTAGCTGGGCTGTGAATATGATAACAACAATCTGATCGTATTTAATGGCCTAATAAAAGTCTGCGGACGGCTTACTGTGCCCGAATGAGAGAGGCAGGCCTGACACGCCTGTAAACTCTTTTCCACAATCCCGGCCACATAACAGGGAGGGTCCACACAGGAACAAAAAATTATTTAATAATGGCGTAGAGTTCCGCTGTGTGAGGGGGGTAGCAGGACAGAAGCTCAGACGACGTCGGCTCACGCTCGAAAGGGACGAAAGGACCGCTGCCTGAGACGTGGTGGAGCATAACTCTGGCCGTCGCTGGGATGCGACGTCTCCGCGAAGTGGGAGGCTAAGGTTTACCTGCGACGCTCACGGAGGCTTTCTCGGTGGGGGGGGGGGGGGGGGGGGGGTCCTTTTCAGATTTAATGGGTTAGTTGCGTACAGGATAGAGCACGAGTTATGAGTAATGTATTCTGGGGTTTGAAGAAAGACACAGAGCGTTATTTTCTTGGCCTTTTTCCAGAATGATGGATAAGAAGATCCATAAATCAAAATGTCAGAGATACTAATATTGGTTGCACACATAAACTGTAGATGTTGAACTTGGCAAGGCAGGTACTCCAGGTGCAGAAACGCATGTTTTATTGAGATGTCTCCCAGAACCATTCATTCACCATTCTTCCTCTACAGTTATTTAACATCATATGATCTATTCCCATCTATTTCTTTCTTTTAATACTTTTAACTTATTAACTTAATTTTAGTAAGTATGAATGAAGATATTAATCAGCCTGTGGTTCTCAAGGTCACCTGTGTTTATGGGTTTTCTGTAGCGTGTGGCCATGTCATGAACTTGAGGATGCGCCCTGTGATGGACTGACATCACATCCATGATCTCGCCTGTCTTGTGCCCTGTACTGCCTGTGATAGGTTCCAGGCTCTGGGCTTACCACGACCCTCTACTAGATAAGCAGCATGGAAAATGGATGAATTACCAGCACCAGTCAAAAGTCTGGACACGCCGAGACACCAGCAAAGGTGAGTGATTATGTCGCATCACATGACCTGGCCACCTGACTTAAGCCCAGTAGAAACAGTTTTGGAGGAGTCTGACCAGAGAGTAAAGGAGAAGCGGCCAATGAATGCTCAGCATATGTGGGACCTCCTTCGGAACGGCTGGAAAGGCATCTTAAGAGGCCACCTCCTGAACCTGGCATAGAGGAGACAGTAGGGTCAGTCAGTCCCCGGAGTAATTGAGGTTAAGAGCCTTGCTGAAGGGCCCAATGGTGGGGTCACTCCACCGACCTCGGGATTTGAACCAGCAACCTTCTGAGCTGCCCAACCCCAAAGCAAAAAATTTTTATTCAATACTTTTTTGGCCAGTGCATAATTCCATATGTTATTCCATAGGTTTGACACCTTAATAATTATGCTAAAATAGAGAATATACTACAAATAAACCTTTCTATGGGTAGTGGTGTCCTGACGTTTGACTTGTACTATATTTGCATATAGGTAAAGATATTGTATATAACGTCACAGGCTATTACTGGATAAAAGGTCAGGGATGATGCATGGGTGGAAACACACGTCTCTTCCCCCAATAGGCTGGAAAGGGGAAACAAAGACACAAAAAGGCACCAAATGATGAACTCCAGTGCTACACAGATGACATATTTAAAGGGCTCCTTGACTTCATCACAGTATGACTGTATAACTGTCTCACGGCAGTGTCATGCTAGGAAAGCGTGACTTTGTTTGAGGGAAGGAGTGACTTGACAGGTATCACACGGGCCTTTGTGACCCCGCCAAGGAAAATGAGACACCTGAGGTGGGGGTCAGTGGGCTACGCCCACGAGTCAGGTGCACTTTACCCATCAGCCCCTGGAAGATTATGAACAGCGCAAGAGCTATGTGTGGAGCGGGAAAAAACCATGTGCAATCGTCCCTGGGAAAGTCACATGAACACACTGCATAAGTCATCGCCGTCGGACGTTCTAGTCCAGGCGATGCGTCGTCTTGCAGCCCTCTGTGTCTCCACGAGGACCCGCAGGTTGGGGCAATTCTATGATTTTTTTTTTACGGTGGGAGGCATAAGAGAAGTCATAACCTACTCATTAGCCAATGATGTGTTTTGAATTGGTGAGTGCCAGAGGAGGAGGTACTCCAACAGGCCAATGAGCTTTCAGCTGGGCCCAGTGGACCCGCCCCTGTATACACCCCAGCCCACAGGCTTTGAGGCCCCTTGCAGAGAAGTTACGTGGATCTGTATCCATACAGGCATCCAGTTGTTTCTTTTTTTAGCTTGGTAATTTAGTGCCTATTACCGTATCACACCAAAAATCTCCTTTTAAAGGTACACCACAGAAACCCTTGCAAAATATTGAGTAAGCTATTTATCATGTATTATACAGCCACGAAACAGGAATATTGCCAAACCTGGTAAATACCAAACTGGGCAGGTAGCCTGCAATTACTGAGTTCACTACTCCATTGATACAGTGAGCTTCTTAATTTGAGCATGGCCTCGCTAAGCATCGCCAAAGCATGATAAATAAATAAGCAGGCGCGTACGGCTGGCTGGAAAATCCCCGTGCCACGTTTGCGGGGGAGTGGGTGACCCTGGCAGACCCCCCACCCCCCACATCCATGTTTCCACATGGCTGCTTCATACGTGGCCAAATGAAGGTGGGAAAGGATGACAGGAGAGGCCTGAAGGGGAACAGAGGGCTGGCTGGAGTGGCCTTTCACTCAGGCCCATCAGGGCCTCCTAGGTGAGGCCAGAGGTTGCAACTACAGAAGCCCCGAAAGTCCTATAACAGGCTAGCTGGTCATTAATGTGAGGTCATTAATGTGAGGTCATTAATGTGAGGTCATTAATGTGAGGTCATTAAGGGTTACACCGTCTCCCGAGCAACCACTACATGTCAAGATTGGAGGCTACGCTACGCATGGGCCAGGCTCTACCGTACCAAATTAGCTTTAAACGTGGCAGTTCACCCCAAAACTGAAAAAGACATTTTATAAGGGCTTTAGTGCTATCTATGCTGTTCTGTTGGGAGTTGCCCAGTTTTGGAGATATCGGCTGTAACTCAATGGCATTCTTTCTGTGGTGATTAAAGAGCCAAAAAAAAATACATTTGAAGAAAATCCAACGGAAATCATGACCCGGTTGCTAATGATAATCCAAAGACTTTGTAGTGAACAGCTTAATGTAGGAAATATTTTCTTCTACCGAACTCCGCACACCAATCATGTAACCGGGCAGAAGATAGCAGCACGAGCACCCCAGTGTGATTGGTGTGTGGAGTTCAGCAGCAGTCCCAGCAGAACAACCGTGATGGATTGACAACACTAAAGCCCTTCTATAATATTTTTTTTCAGTTTTGACATGAACTGCCCCTTTAACATAAGAATATCCAGAGAATATCCCAAGGAATCTTAGTTTGGTTCACAAAAAGTGGAGCCCATCTCTCTTCCCCAGGCAGTACACTTTAATCTTAAGGACCTATAAGTAATTTATTTAACATATTATTAATCCAGTTTCGGTATGAATGGCCAGATAAAATGTTGTTAAAATGTTGAAATAGGGAGACTAAAAAAACTAACAAACACTAACATTCATGCATGAATACAAAAGCATCATACTAAAAACACTACATTTTGTTTCTTTTATTTCAGCGAACACTGACGTAGGGGAACATCACTGCTAGCTAGCAATGCTGACAGCGTCTCCTAATAAAGTTAGCATCACCAGCTAACAAAGCTAACACCACTAGCTAGCAATGCTGACAGTCTGCAAACAATGCTGACACTGTCTGCTAATAAAGTTAGCATCACCAGCTAACAAAGCTAACACCACTAGCTAACAATGCTGACACTGTCTGCTAATAAAGTTAGCATCACTTGCTAACTTGGAGTTCACAGTTTAATACTAGAAACAAAAAGCTCAGCTACAGTTCTGTATAGTAAGGCTTTCAGCATCATCCTCAGGGGCAAAAAGATGACGCCCCCTTCGATCCTTTCTTTCCCACAAAAGCAGAAATGGGTCTTTTCATGGGCTTGCAGTGCGTGCCAAACTGGAAGAGAGTTTGTATCAGATTCTAATTTTAAAACGCTCTTATTCAGCTCTTCTGTATTGTTGTGGGCCAGTGTTGGCCACCTGTTAGCAATTAAGATACCATATGCAGGAGTAGGGTTAGTGCCATTTTCGGGGGATGGGTTTTTCGAAGGACCCAAAGAAGCACAGCTGGGGGTTAAGCAGTAACTGACACAGAAAACTGGCCAGCAGGTGTCCCTACACTTGGCAGGTGAAGTGTGGTTACCAGTTACCCAGAAGACATAATAATCAATTCAACACACCAAGCTGAAAACTAGTCTTTTCGTCAAAGCTGACAATCGAACTTACCGGTGCAACTACCATATACACCAGGGCTGTTTAATTCGTGGTTCCTCAAGGTCCGAGCCCTGCAGATTTCCCAGCCTTCCCTTACCTATGAGTCAGGTGTGAAATCTCGTTGGCCAATCAGAATCAGTAATTATTAAACTAACAGCCTGGGAGAACTGAAAACAAGGACTGGATTTTGCAATCGAGGGTCTGATTTGTAGAGCCCTGATATACACCTTAGTTATATGTACGGGATTTCGTGTCACGTTTCTCGCCAAGTCAGCAGTTCTACTTTGCCTATGAAACGTTGCGGACAGGTGTACCTGGCAAGTGAAAACAGAGAGTCTTTTTTTGAAGAAAAAGGAGCTCGGTGACACGACGGAGCCCGCCCAAACCCTCAAGGAACGGTTCTTTTAAAATGCCGTGTGTGGAGAACAGAGACTGTGAAAGGTGCTCAGCACTCCTGCTGCTACAGCTGGAGGAAGAACACAGCTCGACCCTGGATTTCGGTACCAGAAACCCCCGGTTGAAATTACTGGGCAAAAAAACAGCCCAGTCATATTTTATTGGGGAGAAAAAATAAGGCCGGAGACGGCAGTGATTTAGGCATGGCGCGGCCTACCTGCTCTGAGTGGATTCATTCATCTGCAGCAAACCACACAACCTCATACGCCTCTCTAATTTCCTACGTGGGAAGGCAAACTATGGCAGAGCGAAGAGTTGGGTTCCATAACCTCTCACTAAAAGGTCTCGACTCCTTCAAATTACGCTATTTAACACCCGATGAAAATGTCCTAGAAACCACACCCTTACCAGAACAACAAACAATGTTCATTGAAATCACAATTTAACAGCATTTTCCCCTGTAAAATAGTGACACAATATGAATAATTATGGATGGATGGATGGATGGATAGACAGACAGACAGACAGACAGACAGACAGACAGACAGACAGACAGACAGACAGATAGATAGATAGACAGATAGACAGATAGACAGATAGATAGATAGATAGATAGATAGATAGATAGATAGATAGATAGCCGTTCCTTCAGGGTGTTCGAAAGTGGTGTTGAAATTTTGCGCTGGTCTATGATTTGTTTGCGAACAGGATTCCGACCCTCTTTCCTTATTCTCATCCAGACTCGTTCATGTTCTTAATCTGACAAGCATCAATCACGGCGTGATTGAACTTAAAGGTTCCCCAAAAGTAAATGAGTGCTGGGGGGGGCGAGTCCAGGTGAAAATCACCGCAATCGTGGGCTTCAGCTGGAACAGCAAGGGTGGTACCCCCCTCCCCAAACTCTCCACCTTGGAACACTCCTTGATCTTCTGCAGGCTCCTGGATTCTGTCGTAACTGTGAAATTGAACTCATTACAGGTTAACCACAGCTCACTAAGGGTGACTCATTATGGTCTGAGGGTACCTCAGCGTAAAAGACATAGTATAGCAAAAAAGAAAAATAAATAAATGACCTTGCTTGGGCAATTAATTTCAGATTAACCTTTCTCCCCCCAGTGTAAATACCATGTCATGCCTTTTCATATTTGCCTGAATTGGAAAATGTGAGAAGCCGAAGCAACAAACTAATCTGAATGCTCAATAGTTTTCGAATCGGGAAAAAGACCACTGTCTTCCTACTGGGGGTTTTTTAAATATATGAATTCGGAGCTCTGCATCGTTCCTTTGTTGATTCTGGCAAACCTCAACTTCATTCACAGTGCACGCTGAAAGACTGCCTGCTTTAAATACATATCTACTTTTATTACTCACTAGAATAAGCATCCATTCACCGTGTGTGGGATTTGGGTGATCGTCGCTGCAATGCGATGAAACGTGAACGGATTATGATGCATGAAATATCCTGTTGATGTAACGTATTTTTTTAATGTAAGTAAATGGACAAGGGACTTCTCCTCCATCCTGATTAAAGCATCCTTCTTCCAGTGGTGACTCAGGTGACGTTTTCAGGTACCCGGCTCAAAAACCTGGCACCGAACGCACAGCCAGTCCTGAATGTGGCATGACTAGGCGCCGGTCTGAGTTCTGAGCTCCCAGGGGGCTTTCAGAAGCAGAAAGGTGCCACGTTGCAGTTCAGCAAAAACTAAAAAACAGTCAGTTTTGCGAGGGTGCAGGCCAGCCGGGAGGGCCAGGTTACTGTGCAGTAAAGAGGTGGCGTCTAACTGACAGGGGTTGCCAACTCGACGCGAGTCCGCAACAGGTCTTGTGTGAGCATCGGTACCCAACAAAAATAATAAATTCTCCCTTCCTTCCTCTGTGAGAACTTGCGGCTTTTGTCTGCCACAATGTAAACACCACATCTGCTTCCAAAATAAGATCACAGTGTGGTGAGCCCTTCATCACTTTCAGCTTCCTATTCTAATAACCCAATATTTTCCACCGGACAAAGTCACAACCTTCAGTATGCAGTCAGTGATCTTTTCAGTCCTGGCTGCAACGCGAGGCTGATGGGATTGCAGTGGTCATGTGACCACGCATCATGACCTGTCTCTGGCTCAGACACAGCAGCGTTGATTGGACAGGGTGTGGCAACCATAAGTTAATGTACAAGGCTACTGTACAAACAGTGCTGCAGAAAGTCGACTTCAGTCAATATTAAAAAGTTGACTGAAGTCTAACGATAACCAACAAGAAGGCAACAGAGCCTTCATTTGCTATTCCCTTGCATTTTAGAAATAGTGGTTCCTAATATACACAAGTGTATTATATATTAGTGCGTATTATAGTCCTAAAAGTATGCCAGACAGATGGATATCTCTCAGTACTAAATGACAAATGGTGTTAAGCATTACAGTAAGAACCAGGTCGACAGATAAATCAGTACTGTGCTTATCTGTGTAGCCCCTTAACATTATTTTGCTATCTTAATGAATTCACATAAAGCACAGTTGGATCTTTTAAGAGTTACTCCACTACAAAGAGCTGGACATTGGAAATGCTAGGGGAAAAATGAGCGTGATCTCAACGGACATTCTTTCAAGGAAGTTCTGAAGGCCTGACCAGAATAAAAAAGCCCATTCAGAGAACTGATAAATCCACACTGACTCCATTTGGCAGGATTGGGCCGAAAGGGGGAGGGGAAATGTGTTGCATAAGATTTATGAAATACACGATGAAGTAAAACACTGCAGCTTTACTGAGTAGATGTTGGCTCGCATCCTCGGTAGCGCATTCTTATCGTACGGAGTCGACCTCACAATCAGACTGAAGGATATCAGCATTTATGGAGTTTCAGGTGGCTGACAGGAACGGCGTGGCGCAAAAAGGCGAGATCTACTTTTGTGGGGTGTGCCGAAGGAAGTGACAGAGCGAGATAGCGGTCGAAAAAATGACAAAAAAAAAAAAAGCAGACCGAAGGTGCTTTGGCACTGCTACTTTTTAAAAGTTCGCTCAAAAGTGCACGCTGGTTCCGCTTCTGGTTCAGGTGATGCAAACATGTCACGGGCGAAGCTCACAGCTCCAGATGGATGGATGTCTAAACCAGAGACCGTATGGTGTAGGAGGGCCAAAGGAGGGGCAGGTGAACTACCACTGGGAGCTAGATCACTGGGCACTATATACGCAGTGCTTCTTCTCTGGACATAAACAAAATGTTTTATTTTGTTGATGCTGTGAAGCCTTTCTATTTTAGTGATTATATCAACATTTAATATGGGGGCTAAATTGAAATACACCCAAAGGAAATCAGCAATATAGTCGATTCCTTGAAGCAGGTCTTTCGCAGAACGCAGGTGGTTTTCTGATATAAAAAAAACACACACGCGTTTGTTCGAATAACTTTTGCTTTGGTACTTAGGATCAAATAACCACAATTTGTAAGATTCGCTCCACCGTCGGCCTTTCCTGCTGCTCATCGCCAGCAGTTGCACCTGAATCCACCCCATGCCGATTCCACAGGCAGGCATCCCACGAAAGATCCTGCGTCAATTGACGCGACAGCAAAATCTCCTGGCCCGGCACGCTGCATTCTTTCGTCGATTTTGAAGAACTCCCATAAAAAAGCGGAAGTGTGAAGCGTGCAGTTTTTTTTTCCTTCTTCTTCTTTCTGCAGCTTGATTCTGCTCAAATTATTTCCAGATTGCATACTCTTGCATGTGTAACTGGGACCTCCTAACACCTATCTGCTGCCCCCCACTGGTCAGATCTGTCACTGCGCGTCACCGCTTACACCTTCACTCTGTCCGCAGACTCGTCTACAGTCACCTCCTGAATGAACCTGCAGCTGAGTTTCTGATTACTCTACTGCACTGAACTCTTAATGGTAATGCACTGATGCACGCCACTCCTTAAGAAAATACCAGAATTCCAGAACATTAAACGGGAAATACAGAATAATTAATCAATATGATGGCCCAACATACCACTGAGTTTTTTCCCCCGACGCGACACTAATGGATAACAGAACCCCCTCCACATTGAGGCGTCCTCCTGTCATAAAAACCCATGGATCTAAAAAAAGCTCTTCTGATGCAGTTCTCGCTAATTAGGAAGTCAGCGTAAAAGTCGTCAGCTTCTCCAGCTGTTAGTGTTACTCTTAACGAAGAGATAATATGAAATTCACAAGACACAAATTGTTCCTGGCAAGGAATCACATCTCGATACGGTATCGCAGCACTTTTTCTTTGTTAAAATCGCACGTAGAAAAACTATGACGGCCTAATTGAACCGCTGATGACGACCGTGGCCACAAGCTCCATATTTTTCAGGTAAAGTGCTCAGAACTTGCTAAACGTGCACCAGCATAAGTTAGATCATCGCTAACCCCCACCTCTCCGCCATGATAACAGGCACAGTCATCCAACGATATTAAAACTAATCAATGCGTTCCACCTTTTAACGCCCCCCTCCCCCCCAGATGTAAGCTGCTTATCTGAGAGCCCTGAATGGCAGAAGCGGGGGTTGAATTAGTTATGTATCAGAATCTAAACATATGGACAGGAAAACGTGGCACTGAGCCTGAGCCGGAATCTCCAAAGCAAACAATGTCACCCATCCCCCCCCCCCCAAACTCCCCCCAACCGCCGCCTCGGAAGGTGACTTTGAAGCGCGGGCCACTCTCGGTTTCCATGGATAATGCACCCCTTTCTCAAGAGACAAGGGAGGGGGGGTACGGGATTCGCTCACACTTTTTTTTTTTTTGGGGGGGGGGGGGGGTTTCATAGGCAGTGGGAATGAAGAGGTAGCTATGACTAAGAATTTTGCATAGCGACAAACATGATGAACGCCTTTAGCGGTCCTTAAGGCAGCCATAACGAAAGACCACTCGTTATTTACACACGGCATGAACGGCGGACGGGTGAAGACACCCAGGAGCTCACGAAAAAGATGAATTCCCCCCGTGCGTACTCAACACGGGCCTTTTCTGGCACTCCGTAATGTTAGCCTTTAGCCTTTTAGCCAAGTACAATTCACCACCGTCTACGGTCTGTAGAGCGAACGACGGACAAAGCCGAGGAAGTAAGCAATCCCTCAAATCCACGGATGTGATCGCCACAGGAAGTCTCAGAGATCTGAATCTCCAGCGTCACCTCTATGAAAATACACAAAAGAAATTTGGGCCCATTTCTCAACAGCCTTCAGCAGTCTCTGCTCTTTTCATATGCACTGTTTTTAGCGACATTATGTGACAAAAATTAAGCACCCCCCAACTGTTCGCATTATGTTTCCTTGTACCGCACTCTCTTTTATCTCTGGTAAAACCTGGATTTTGTTCGCTATACATCACTGAATCTCTTCTCCCTCGTTCAGGACTCCACAGGCTGGCTCTCAGCCAGAGTACTTGTCATCCGTGTGGTAAAGGAAACAACCAGCCTGTTTTTCCCTCTTCCCTCCTTTTCAGTCCTGACTCATCCGCTCACTTCCCTGCCCCCCAGGATCACGGGGCCTTAGGGTAACCTCACCAGGCGAAAGTGAAAACAGCGCCCCCTCTCCCAATTGGAGTATGTAGTGCTTCGTTTTCTCAGATTATCCTTACGGCGAAGATGAAAAAGACCTTTCTTGACTTCTAGATCTTTAGATTCTCTTCCTTTTTTTTGTCATTTAAATTTAAATGTAATATTTATTTTGAGTGATGCCAGTCTTTCCGTCTCTTGAATTATTCACGTATTCCAGAAACTGTGCATGCCTGGGTGGGGGTGGGGTCTAGTGAGGTTGGGGGTCGAGGCCTTACAGTGTAATCTCCATATTTGTTCTTGGGAACTTGCGTAATACAATAAAAAAATCTTTGCATTCAGCTCGCAGCATCATTCAGCAAATACAAATACAGATGAAAACGTGAGATACCTGCGGGTGCAGGCAGCTAGAGACCAGTTTGCTGGCCAATTTAGTCTTAAGTGGAGGACATTTGGAATATTAAGCGTAGGGGACATGGACCACCTGATCCTGATCGCTCTGCCGTTAGCCCAAGCTAAGGGGACATTCTTGCTTTAAACTCGATCAAGACATCGATCAAAATTCAAAGCCGTCACCGTCTTCAGGACCTCAACCGGTCATCGTTTAACTTCTGCTAAAGAGACACGCAGACTGCCAGCCAAACGCATGATAACTACACACCACCGTCGACTCACAACCCTTATGAAATCCTTTAGGCAAAAGGGTGCAGAGCTTCGGAAATAGATATGGCTTAAAATCAGCGTCAAAGGCCGTTCACGGATCATTCACGTACGGCAGCTGCGTGCTTTAGCCCTGACACTAACCTCCGATTTCCAAATATAGGTCAGAAGTAATGAATGCGAAGGAGAGATTAATCAAAGCTATTGGAAATATTTCAGAAGGTATCATCAGAGTGACTCACCCCACAAGGTCTGAAGGGAGACAGGGCTGAATGGGAAAGCTTCTAACTAATAGGAGTCTGGGATACATCCTAGTTGTACAAGCTTCCTGTGTCTTCCTGTGGTCCTTTGATCTATAAATGTCTTAAAGACCTGCTTAAGACCAATAAAGTTCACAAAACACTCTTGCAAGGGTTGCCTTGCTGTGGGATCCAGCTCAGTAGGAGCTTGTGTAAGCTACAACTAATTATTCTGATCGTTACTCTATCATCGCCCATGGTCCAACCACGTATGCTGGCCTGGGTCACATGGTTGCTTGGAGACTACCCCAAGCATCACTGGGAAAAATGCAGAGGTACACCCTGAAGAGGATGCCGATCCATCACAGGGCGACACACAGAATCATACACACACGCAATCATACGCAATTATAACTGGACTGTGCCAAGAAACCACAGACCTTTGTTATTGCTGTTAGTAACAGTAATAGTAGTAGCAATTGATTTCAATCAGTTGTTGCATTTCCCTTTATAAGGCACTACACACAAGAAACCCCCCCCCCCCCCCACCGCCAATTGACATGTCATATTTCACATGGTGCAGACAGAAATTCTCAAATCAAAATATGAAACAGACCGGCAGGACGCATAACTACAGCTATTTTCCCTGCATGAAACCATTTGAGAACAGATGGAAAGCACGGTTTAATTACGGCCTTATCTATCACCAAAGACTGTCAAGTCCATCCAAGCAAATGTTTCCTGCAAAAAAATATTTCTATATTTTATTTATTTTTTTTAACGCCAGCTGTTTTAGAATGTCTGAAAATAAACAGCACGCCAGTAGACGGAATGACATATTTTATTAATATTTAATAAAACATACTTGCTTTTATTAATTTAAGTGAAGCCGCAGTTTATTGTTAGATGAATAGACTGTGGCTATACACAGTGTAAAGTTGTCCTAAGGCAAATTTCCATTCCCTACCTACCTAACGCTCACTTTTATTTACTCTGAGACAGAATGTCACGTCTGTCAGAATAACTATGGTTGTGGCCGGAAGGTTCCACTCTGACATCACAGACCGGACCATGTTATCAAACCTGTCCACTAACAGTGACCCCCTCTATTAAAATCTTCAGTAAATCCTGTCATGATTTTGGAATCTTTCTGGGCCCTTCTTGGACACGCTGTTACAGAAAGGTATGCTGCTCGAATAAAAACAATTTACAAACGGATAAACAAGCAGGGCCCTGTGACCTGAAGAAAGTTTGTATCTGCAGCAAAACAGCGAACACGCCTGTTTGATTAACGGGACGGTTCTTGAAAAGTCCGTCACTGAGACGTCAGGGAAATCTCACCTGAGTAACGGCTCTCCACAGAATGGAGATACATTTTTGTATTCATATTTAACCAATTTACACATTTATTTGAAGAGTTTTTTAAGAAAGGAGAAGCCCAGGACTGATACATTACCCTATGAGTATCATCGAGTCGTGTTTTCAGAGAACAGGTCATGTGACGCCGTGCTGCATTATAACTGGATGGCACAGAGGGCCCTTTTATGAGCATGTTAGTGTGAAGCTGGAGGCTGTGCACACCTGAGTGCCAACGGTCCATGCTGCTAGTACCATAACAGCCCCGAGCTACAGCTAACAATGCGTGCCTCGGGGGGGGGGGGGGGGGGGGGGGGGGGAACTTACAGGACGGCACGTCGCCTCGCAGCTGGAGGATCTGAGGGACAGGTACTGTGAGGACCACGGCATCAAAGCTCTCTGCCTGCCCACCCTCCACGCACACCTCCCAGCCTGGCCCCTTCCGCTGGACATGGGTGACTTGGCGACAGAAGTGCACCTCAGCTCCTGTGTGGGACACGGTGGGATGGGCGGAGGGGGACAGGAAGAAGGGAAGGCAGGAGGAAGAGGAGGAACAAGCTGGTATTACACAGAGAACGTCATGCTACTCCAGCTACCAGCACGACACCGCAAAGTGGCACGTGGGTCATGTCTTATTGTGTACATAACTGGCACCAAAACGGACATGTGACCAGTAAAAGACAAAATATACAGACATATCTGCTTATAGGTGGTCATAGCGTAGGGTCAGCCACCACGCAGCAACTAGAGGTGAAGAGCCTTGCTCAAGGGCCCGACGTGAGCATCAGTCCACCGACCCTGGGATTGGGACCAGCAACCTTCTGATCACGGGCACAGAGTCCTAACCTTCACAGAGCCATAATTATTTATAACTGTGAACAACATAAAAATGACTGCATACAGTTGAACTGTTTAAAATATCACCGGAACTGAATAAACATGTGGATAAACACACAGGGAACTACACGTAACCGGCCTCAGTGACTGTTTCCACTGACTTGTACACAAAGAGTCTGCTTAACTGCATGAACAAATAAGGGTAGAGGGGAGCCATGCGAGGTCAGCGCAGGCCACTCTCTCGGCCGGAAAACCCCCGCTTCCTTCCCCGCAAAGCGGCAGTCAGAGCGGCAGCCCGAAGCCCCGAGAGCCCTGGAAGTACCTGACTCCCTCAGGTAATGCTTGACGATGGAGGAGGCTCCCTTCGGGGCGACGAAGTTGCGTGTCCCTTCTTCTGTCATCGCCATGCCTTCCACAGGGGCCAGCAGCGGCCTTAAAATGCCGTGTGATGACAGCTCCGCGTAGAAGCTGGTACTCAAAAAGAATTGCAATCAAAAAAAAAGACCCTCCGCCCCCCCCATCCCCCTCCATTCCCCCACCCTATAATCTCTGCCGCTAAAAAAGCACTTGGCGCCACTCAGAAGAGGGCCTGTTCCTACCCAGCCGCCCCCCCACAAGCTTCTGCGGCTGAGGAGGATTGGCCCTCGCAGAGAGACACGGCCGACTTGGGATTCGGCTAAAAGTAAAAGAGGGGGGAGGGGTGAAAAAAAATTAAATGGCCAGGGGTGTCAGAGGGGCATGGATAACATGACAGATTCAGGGGGCCCAGCATTTACAGGGGCCCTTCAATGTGTAAAATTACATAATGTATGGGGAAGGGGGGCTAATGTCCAGCTAATTCCCTAGAAATGGCCACTACTGACAAGAGACACCCATCTTAATTAATCTCCCATTAAAGACCAGGGATGGGGGCTGCTTTGGGGACAAGAACGAACACACACACACACACACACACACACACACACACATCTCCCAATCCAAGAGGATGAAATGAACAACACAAAGGAATCCAAGGCCAACTTCATGTGAAGACGTTGACGTTAGTGTGTCACGTGACCCCTTGTTCGGCTAGAGAGGAGATGAAGACTCAGATAAACCGCTTTGATACTCCACAATTCCCAGAGAAGTACAGAAAGAAAAATGAAAGGGAAATTTTTGGGAGATACTGCGGTAACTGGGGTAATATACTACAACCATCATCGCCGTCATTAAAACTATTTGATGTTTTGCCCACAAACTGAGGAACATAAATTAAATAGGACATGTTCCGCAACGCCGAAATTCTGGTTCCGGCACTCAGAAATTAATGTTACCATATGAGTGAAAATCAGATAGAGTGCATGCTATATGCCTAATCTCTAAGAGGTTATTTTTGCACATTAAGTTAAAAAAAAAGATTAATAAGGTTGCTAATGTAGTAAGACTGTCCTCCTTTTTATGAAATCTACAGTATAACTTATAATAATAATAATAATTGGCAGACTTTGAAATGGAAAAACTTTGCTTCTTCCAGAAAAACGTCTTCCACAATGTTGCATCCAACAAATATATTCCAAAGTTCACATTTTGGGCAGATAAAAAATTTTAGCCCATAACATCTAATAATAGGAAATAATAATGCATTTTTCCTGAACTTCCTCTTTCCACTATATTACAGTACATTGGCTGAATTTTGCAACTAATTTTATATAGACATGTCCCCCCCCCTTTTTTTTTTGCTTTTTCTGTTAAAAGTCACACTTTATACAGATCATTTATAACTAAAATAGAAAGTCAGGCAAAAAAAAAAGAGTTTGGAGCTGAGGCACATGTGGTCACATTCACACAAAAAAGAGCACTCATTTACCTTTGGGATTCCGGTTTAATACAAGCCATGCTGACCTAGTTACAATACAAATACAATGCAGGCACGAAGCATTTCGCGGCCTCTGAAATTACTTTCTTCCATTACTTTGTAAAATGCTAAACTCCAGCAAGTTGAAGGCATATGTTCTTCTCGGGTGGGGGGAATCTCATTCTCCATATGACTCTAGTTATTGTCAAACTGAGGAAATATGGTGGTGAAACAGAACCAGAAGCTGAAGACAGCTTAAGGCAGTGGTGTCAAGCTCAGTTCCTGAAGAGCTGTGTACAGGCAGGCTTTTACACCAACCTCAAGCCCCAACCATTTAATGAGCTCCATCACAGTCATACGCATGATTTTTATGCTACACATATGGAATTACATCTATTCTATCCTGTAATTGCGAAAAAAAAAAAAACTCTATTCAAGGCTGTATTTTTGGGAAAACAGAAAACTGTTTGTATAAACAGTTCATATAATTAAGCAACAGAACAATTAACCCAGCACAAAAGCCAGCACTCACAACCGAAAAAGAATAGTCAGACACTTTTGGCTCCTTGCCAAAAACCTTAATAAGTTAAAAAGTACAGATTAAGTTTGGACACACTTTATAGACTAAAGCGGTACTCTAAGCCGCATATTCTGGGCTCTGAGGAGGCACATGGTGATAGACGATTTCACGTGCCTGTCAGCAACACACAAAATAAAATGCGTTTAGGTTACATGAGCTAAACTGCTAGGGAGAGAGCACTGCAGAGCCATTAGACAATCTAGCCTTTACCTTCTTTTTTAAAAGAGCTTTTTAATTCAGATACACGTGGTATATCTATCTTTCACCAGTGCTGGGGTAATCCATTACAGACAGTTGAGTATAAAGAGTCACAGAGTACGCAACTGGTTGGCTGAAACAAAACCTTGGTCTGGACTTCTACTTTCTGGACCTGAACTGTCTGTAATGGATTACCTTTGTGAGTCACCTCCCCAACACTGTGTTTTATATAAACAGACCCTAGTTATGACGAGCCAGAACATTTGATTTAAGTAAGATATATTCTTTAGTTAAATACCTTCCATGTGTTTCGCTGTGATATGGCGTGGCTGTTACGTACTGCGCTCCAAGATCAGCTGTGCAGTTGGGGTCATCGGGACTGCTGCTGGTACACATCCTTCCTCCTGTAATAAAAATATCACCTCCTTCAGAGCCAGGCTCTAGGCGAGATGTATAATCCTTCGATGTATGAACGAACTGCATAAATTAATAAAAGATGCATTTATTTGATAGTTGCATATCATTTAAAAGTATGGTGGATATCTTATCTGTTTTGTTTTCTCATAAAAGCGGAAAAAAGTCTAACCTGTAATTCAAACCTACCAGATATGTTATTATTCGACACAAAATTTGAATCAATTGTTTATCTTACAAATACTGGGAAAATATAGGTAACATTCTCACAAGAGCTAATTGTGTAAGACCATATCATCATAACTATAGCATTAAAGACTTCTTTGTCAAAAATATCAGAGTAGTTGCAGTAAGGTGTGTCTTTATTGAACAGGTGCGAGTGAACACGACACAGCTCAGGTCACTTTAATATGATTTTCCCACAAGTACTTACAGTTCTTTGCAACGTGAAACGGTAGATCTGAGAAATGTTATACTGAATTTAAAAAAAAATAAGCTTGTGAAACTTACTTAAAGATCACGAGCAGCACAGAACTATAATATAACCACCCAGCTCTTAAACTGACCTGCTCCGTGACATTTTTCCCAGACAGTAATTTGCACTTTACTTTGCATTTTTCTTCGCAAAAGACAAGCACACAAACTGCCCGTGAGACCTGCGCCGACTACAAGCACTCGTGACATATCTGTAGTTGGAAATAATGTAAGTTTTATTAATAATAAAAGGGTGATCGACAATGCCGGCTTCGAACCGGCTCCAAAGGAACTTTGACCCAATTTTCTTACAGAACAGTATTCTTATTGTTGGCCAACAAAAAAACATTCCTGTGTTTAAAGAAATTAGACCAGTGGCTGTCAAGTGTCAATTTAATCTCTGAAGTCTAGCAATTTGTTGAATCACATTTCTAGGTTAGTTGAACTGCCGAATTTAATGCTCATTTTTATTTGATTGTAACTGTTTAATTGCATTCTATTCTGACACCGTGTATTTAAATAGTCAAGCTTAGTATTAGACTTTGGACTACGACAAGTGAATACTTCACATGGTGATTATTGCTACGACGTGTATTCTGCAGCACGGATAAAGAGTAACCAGCGATCTGGCTTCTTTTGTATTCTCTAACAAACGTACATCACTCCGCAGACCCTCTGCTGCTCTTGATTACAGAAGGCCAGCACACGGCGACCACGCGCCGGCGGGTGGGCGGGGCCCCTCGCATCACGCGACACACACGTCACCCGGCTTGTTCCTGTGGCTGGACGATAAATGAAAATCGGACCAGCAAGCGGAGGCGGCTGTGGTTGTCACGCCGAAAAACTGCTTCCGACTTTGGTTATTTTTATTTATTTATTTTTTAGGTATTACGTGCATGTTTATTTTAATTACGCTTCTGCATCAAAGGTACCAGAACCCGACTTTACTTTCATCCCGAGATGTTACGTTTATTATAATTACTAGGCTATTTCAGTGTAGTCTGAGTGTTTACTTTGGCCTCCCTAGTAGCGAGCGTCTTGTACTAATAAGTAATTAATAAAAAACAATTCAAATAACTGCCATAGAATTCCGACAGAATGGCTAGTAGCTTGTACGATGATGGTTGAAGTACCTGAAATAATTAGTTTTGTTGTCTATTGCGAACAATCTGTTGTGTATCGCAACGTTAAATTAACATATGTAAACATGTTTGTATATTGCTTTTTAAATATGAGCTGTTGATCTTTTCTATGACTCCTGTGTATTGTGACTGAAGGTAATCAATTATGTCATATAACCAATGGTTCAGCTTTACCGGAAATTAGTTATTTCAATCAGATCCATTTTGTGAACAAATTAGCTGAAATTTTAATTTTGATAATTATGGCTGACCGTACTCCTACTGCCGTATTAACTACTTTACACTTCTGTATTAACTCTGGTTTCATGTGCTTATTACAGGTAAGTTTATGGTTGCTTCTGCAAGTTACTTTGCCAGTGAAATGTAAATTCTCAATGAAATGCACGTCATAGTACCCAGGGTATCTCTGACCATCCCGGGGATGCCTCTAGGCTCTCCGTCGCCTCACATCAAGGTCTGTTCACGTTTGCACAAGTGGATGAGTGGATTTTTATTTGCTCCTGTTTGCAATGGAAGTGCTTTTGCAGGAATCGTCTTAATGTCGTTTCTGACCCCTTGCAGAACTGAGATGGCTTGGTTACTGCCATTCGTGGCTCTTCTCATACAAGGGGCAGTCCAGTGTAAGCCAACATCATGGAGAAACACAGTGGACCCAGAAGTCAACATGAACATTGTAAGTAAGCTTAGAAAGTGGCAGTCAGTCAGACTGCAGGAATGAGAAACTTAGGAGCAGACGCTGTCGATAGGCATAACAATTCATTTATTCTAATTGATATATCAGTTGTGAAGGCCACAATATATATTCGATTAACAAATATCGATTCATATAATTAAACCATAGTGATGTGCCAAAACGCTGCCTAGAAAGAGAAATCTGTGAAAATCTCTCAGACAAAGCTGTCTAGAGACTCACCTTAGTACAGAGCCTTACATTATAGGGAGCCCTATGTTTTATGTAGTTCAGTGCACCTATATGTTCCTACGTTTCGAGAGGGTAAGAGATACCAATCCACGAATATTTAAGTAAACGTTTATCGTTAAATCAATTGCATTCCACTAAAATCAGCTTATGTTTCACTGTATTCAAAATATCGATCATATATATATATAACTGAATCAAATTGCATCGCAGCAATGTTTCAAGTATCGCCAGATATCGAATCTCTGCCTTGCAAAATCAAATTGAATCGCGGAGAAGCTTACAATAGATGTATAACCCCTACTATTGAATCTTTGCTGCCCTTCATATTCAAATTGGCTCCATCTTTGAAAGGTGATTCCTGTTTAATTCCCTGCTTCCTTCAACTCTGGGCCTGTGCTGTAGGGTTTTGTAATTGGGACGGCATTTGGAACATAAATCTGCGTGGGCAGTTCTGCTTTTTTGGCCTGCTTCTCACTCTTTGTCCTCTATCCCATGACACACCATAGGGTGAGGAAATGAACTGTATGACTACTGGAAAAAGAAAAAGCTTAATAATTAACCCAGTAAGAAATTACTCGAATTTTGTGAGGCCTGTTTCAATCTGAAAGCATTTTTAAACAAATGCTTATTAAATTGCTTGATTTTTACAAAGTAACTATTTATTTAATGGGTTATGGGTTTTCTAGATGTTATCTAATGTTAGTATGTTTTATTCTTTCATTTTATTATCTGACTGTTCTAATTCCAGCACATTTGCGTACAAAGGGCGTGAATGTTTTCACATGCCGATTTTTTATTTATTTATTTAATTTTTTTTTTGGGGGGAGGCACAAACGATAATGTCGGTCTGCTCCAAGGTTCCCGTGAGCTATTGGGCCATTTCTTATCGCGATCTTGTCTCTGCCTCCATCTGGCATTGTTTCTCTTACTGTTTAATTTTTCCTTCCGCCCCAAAAATCTTCCCCAAAAAAAAAAAGAATACTCTGCTGATAAATAATAGATTGAACAATGCCACAGAAAAAAAAACACTCTTCTAATTTGCATGCATATATACAAGGATTGCTTCTCTGTCTCCGAACTGTGAATTCTGCTCCATGCGGGTCCACTGAGATCCTCACAGTGAGGTTGTGTAACATTAATGTATTCGAGTCTTCCCTCGGCCATTCAGATGAGGCTGAGAAAGCAGCGTTGGGCTTATCCTTAAGTGGCCGAGAGTAAAACGAACCAGCGGAGACCCGCGGGGAGCGGGAGATTGCGGCGCCTTTAATTATGCATGGATAGATTGCAATGGCAAGGCTGGATCCAACAAGCTCACGCGTTTTGCTTTGAAGTTTCTGATTAGAATTTATATCATATCTGCGACTGGAGCGGTGCGACTGTACGCTCTGGAGGAATTGTATTCTAGAAACGGCAAGCTGTTAATGATTTTGTGGGTGAACGTTGGCAGAAGCAACGCTAGTTGTTTTTGGATATATGCGTTTGACATTAGCTGCATTCCTGCTTGTGATTCAGGTGGCTGGTGTCGATAACTGCCTTTACATTAGAAGTACGTGAACAGATGTACAAATAACACTCAGCTGAAGTCATGAACGTGGATATAAGCTACGTCCTAATGATAAGTCCCTTGATATTTGTGCTTTTCTGCCTCTTGGGATTTACCTTGAACCTGATTGGCTGGGATCGACTTCTACCTGCCACTAGTGGGTCTCGCAGTCAGTGTGCTGGGGCTGGTTGGATGGCGGGAAAACGGATCCCCATCCTCATTTTGCCAGCAGTGTCACTCGGCTCAGTCTTCAGATGGATCATGGCAGCATTTCCTGTCTCCACCACGCCCCCCCCCCCCCCCCCCCCCACAGAGTGAGCTCGTATCTTTTTGGGGCTACCCGGCGGAGGAGCACGAGGTGGTCACCGAAGATGGCTACATCCTGAGTGTCAACAGGATCCCCCACGGTGTGAAAAGCAAGCCGGTGGAAGGTGAGTAAGGATCTGTCCGCACGTCCGCCGGATTGCTGCTGATCCTCTGTATTACCTCTTTCAAAAATTGCCTTTACAAAGTCTTTGCCCACTGTGTTGGGTTAGGGCCAGCATGTACCCTAATGGTCATGGACTAGTAGGACATGGAATTGGAGAAGGCCTCGCCTTCAAAATTATATTCATATTCTAGGTGTGTGGCAGATCAGGGTACTATACACGTCACATGCAATAAACTTGCGCAGTAGTCAAATACAATAACACATACAGCACCATGTGTAGCTCGTATACGGTGTATTACGGTAGTACCATTAGTAGGGAAGCTGTACTGTACAGGTGAGGCTGAGCTTTGGTCGTTCCACTGTCTGGTTTCCCTGTCTCTGCCAGACTTGCTGACCTGAAAAGAGGCTGTGTCCTTTAAAAGTTTTATTTCGGGAAACGCTTCCCTTGCATCACCCAGCCCTTTGGCTAATTTTTCTCGCTCCTCATCTTAATCTTTTGTACATTTTTGAGACTTAATTACCCGTCATCTGTGAGTCATTGAGCTGCCCCCCCCCCCCCCCCCCCAAAAAAAAAAAAATTCCTCAAAAATCTGTAATAAAAGGCTTCAATATAAAGGTCTCGTGACACGAGGCTTAATATGTTGTGTTCAACGTAGAAAAGAGTCGTTTCCCAAAATATACATGTGTATTTATACACAGGCGTACCTCTGGTTATGTAATATGTGACTTACATAATATAGGACTTGCTAACTTAAAGGTTAGTAGTGGAAACGAGTTATGGAAAAGGAGTTATGAAAATTTTGCATGAGTCATGCATGTTACGGGTACTGTTGCCTTGCGGTGATCACGTGGTACGTTCCCTTTCCCTTACCGAGCCGTCAGTCGTGCCTTGTACTCACAACCAATCACTTGCGAAAAGAATTAAGTCTTTCTGAAACAATTTGTTTTTGTGACTTTGACGATACTGTACTGTAATGGCATGGTGGGTTACAACCCTATGGCGGTGACTGGAAGGTCACCGGTTCAAATCCCAGTCTCGTTCTATGTTAAATTGGATGCTTTGGATAAAAGCATATGCTACATACATGAATCTAAATACAGGTGGGATGCTAAGAGCACAAAACCAGGCACAATCATGTGAAAATTCATTAAGAGGTGGCAATGTTAAAGAATAATGGACGGGATGTATCATCAGTGGTATGTGAACTTGGTTTCGGTGTCAACGGTATATACAACTAAAGGATGCTTCCCTGTAAATGTTTCTGTACTTTCAAAGTAAACAACAACAAAGCCATTCTGCTGCTATTTACGAAATGGAAGAAAGTTATTAAAAATTGACATTTTGTATATGTTCATTGACATCTTTATGTTCTGTTCAGTACGATACACAATTATGTATAGGCTATAGGGGGGGTGGGCAGCCTTATCCAGAAAGGGTTGTAATTTATTTAAGTTTTTGCTGCAATCCCCTAATTAGCTTACTAATTAGAGAACTGACTGCCTGAAGAGTCCTCACGCCTGGGTTTGAACAGCTGACCTAAAGGTTACCCCAAAAACCTGCACACACACCGGCATGTGATAAATGGGGTGGGATACATTTCTCATCATGTCTGCAGCAGAATACATTACCTGAGTTCTGTCTGAATTTCTGTGTGGATCGGACTGTCCCTTCTGTTAATGTCAAAGAAACGGTCCAGATAGTGTCTTGGAAGCAACTGAACAGCACACAGTATTTTTGGTTTAAGTGGTTACAGACCTGAAGATTGTTGGTTTGAGTCCCTGGGTTGGTTCAAATGGCACAGGTTTCATCCTCGGAGTGTGTCCCCAGCCCTGTTGTCTAAACATTAAGCGCTTTTTTTTTTTTTTTTTTTTTTTTTCTTTTCCTTTTCCATTGTAGTCTGGAAATTTGCTGTGTTTTGTCCCTGGCTCAGCTGCAGCCAGCAAATGATAGCTGACGTCATATGGCCGGGATTGGGATGGTGTCGGCTGTGGTTTTAGTTTGAATCTATTAAAGCGAGTCAATAGCATGCCTTACCTCGCCGGCCAGGGCTTGCACTTCTGTCTGGCATCGCGACATCCTCCTCCGTCTGTCGAATGAAATATTCACAGCTGGTGAGCGAGGGCCCGGTGTGTGACCCTCCCAAAGGGAACAGCTCGGAACAGGGCATCGTTCCATCCACCTGTTGGCGTAAATAATGCAGCCTGCGCTAAGGCCTCGCCTTTGAGTATTTAGATAGGGTGCATTGTGTTCGTTTTTGTGACGGCCTTTTGAATAAGAGGAAGTGTGGAGAAAGGTACAGCCTGAACCCCAGTCCGCACAGGAAAAATAACACGCGCTGGAGGTGTCCGGTCCTTCGCCGAAAGAGACCTGCCGCTGGTTTTAAGAGTCGAGAACTGATGAATTTATTACTGCGTTATTCTACCACCGTAGGCTATAGCTCGCAGGCATTTACAAAGAGAGAAAAGGAGCAATGAAATTTTAAACAAAACTGCCTTTTTCCCTCTTGCTGTTTTTTAGGTGGGCCAACAAACTTTTACCAGATACGGGCTTTAATTATTTAACTCTCCTTAATGAGCCCCACCCATGTGGCGAAATGCAGCCTGTCGAGTTTGTCCCAGCAGCCTCAGTGCCCCCCCTCCCCCCCCGAACTCCCCATTCGCAATCAGCCAGCTCCTCCTCAGCCATCCCTTCTGAAAGAATACTGTTTGTACAATTGGGGCGTGGAGGCGAAGACAGCATTTTGTCACACCATAAGGAGCCCGCCCACGAGCCCCCACCGTCCTAATGCTACATTAATCACTGTTCTTGCCACAGAGGGGGAGGTCCTGAGATGTAGATGACGAATGTCTGACAGACAGGGGCGGGGCCTCAGGGGCAGCTGAAATCTGATTGGCCTGCTCAGGACCCCTTCCCCTGTCACTCGCCAACTGAAAACGTATCGTTAGCTAATGCTAAGTTTGGGGCACTGTGTGTGAATTACAGTCCCTCTTATGCTCTTCCCACCTTAAAAAAAAAAAAAAACATAGAATTGCCCCTTCTGATAGCCAATGGGTGCCACTGGACCCCTATTGCCCTGAGCTACTGCCTGCAAATGTGTGGCTGGCCGGCCTCCCCGTGAGGGGGGGGGGGGGGGTTGGTATCCCTGCTCCGGGACGTACAGGCTCCCTTTGTGGCTTTAGTCTACCGGTGTGTGGTTTCCTCCTCGTCGCTGCCCCCCATGTCTCATTGATGAGCAGTGCGGTGTGATTTCCAGAGCACACATAATCCCGTCGGCACAAGCCGTACAGAGCAAAACAAATTTGGTGTCTGTAAATCTCCCTCGCCCCCCCCCACTGTAACGCTTAGTGTAATGCTGAATATGAATACATTCTGCCGATACAAATCGCTGTGTGGGTGGATTCACAGCCCCTCTGGCTAATGTCGGCCTTATGCTGTTTTCGTTTTTATTTTTAATTTTTGTCCCCCCCCCCCCATCTCATTAAATTAATGAGGAGATGAATGCTGTGCACTTCAGCTGACCTTACTGAGCTTTAAAAAACGCGTTTGCTCAAAATGTAAATCGAGCTCCGAGTGGATGCTGAGATTGTCATTATGAACACCACGTCGGGCCATAAGGTTTTGTTTGAAAGTCATTTATTTGCACCTCCCTGCACCTCCTCCCTGCCCCCTCCACCGCTGCTGTTGGGCGTCCCAGGACAGTCCATGAAAGCGACGAGTAAACCTCGATGATATATTCATATTTCCCATAAATAAGTGAACCGCCTCTCAAGCTGTGTGCCTCACTCGGCGTCCTGCGTGTGTGTCTGCTACGTTCCTTGGTGAGTTCCCTCCGTGCGATGGGCTTGGCACTGGAACAGCATCTCATTCTGCCATGCCCCATTTTAATTCCCCCTCCCCCCCCCCCCTTAAATTGTGGGGGATTGATTCTGAGGTTTCTCAGACTAGCGAAGGACTCCGTAACTTTGCCACAGATGTCCACTATCGATTTCCGTGGATCTGCCGGGGAAGGGCTCCGATTTACGGCCATGTGACGGTGCACCGCCAATTCCCTTCGCCCACGGCACCGTCTTCGTACGGCCTAATCCTGTTTTACGCTTAACTGTCTTAATTTCCACATGTAAAGAGAGACTTCTGTGTCAGTCATTCTCCCCTTTCATGATTATTATTTTTAAAGTGCTTATCCAGTGAAGCTTGTGCTCTGCCCAGTGAGATTTTGATGGGTTTTTACTGGTCAATGTGGAGTTGTCGGTTTTGTGGGGTCCCAGCATCCTGCAAACCATCATCGCACTGACAGGCAGCCTAGGGGTGGGTGGTGGTGGTGGTGGTGGTGGGGGGGGAGTATGACTTTCTGGGGGGAGGGTCACGGCCTCAAACCCATTATGTCTCAACACGAACTTGTGATTCATTCTGCAACGGGGTGAACGATTGACTCCCCCAGCGGTTACATAAAGCGTAAAATCTGTCTCACTTTTCTCGTTCTGCAAGGTAGGGTTTGAGTGGCTATGGCGTGTATGCATGTGTCGGGGGGGGTGGGGGGGGCTTGTGAAAGAATGGCTGGTATGAAGTAAAACAATCCTATCAGCTATGGGACTGTTTGTACTACTGAAAAGACCAACGCATCCTGTTTCTGACAGATCTCAGCGATAAGAGTCCCAAAAAAAGAAAACGAAAGAGTGTGAGGAGCTCTCTTGAGGATTGCTGGTCTGAGGTTGCCATCACACAGTAAATGTGCTCCCCCTGGTGGTATTAATTCATTCTAACTCACACTTTTCAAAAAAAAGCTCTTCCTCACAATGCGCGGGGAAGTTGTCTTTCTTATGGGATTCTCAGTGGTGGTGGAGCACAGTGCACTTTACCCAAGTTGAAGATGTAATTGGGAACCTTTTTTTTTTTTTTTTTTTAAATTAATCGAGCCTGCAGATGGGTTCATGGATGGGTTGGCCTTAGGTGTAGGGCATTGACGAAGTCACTGACTTGCTGTAACGTCTGCGGTCCTTGTCATTTTGGCAGGCCCTCGCCCAGTGGTGTTCCTACAGCATGGGCTGCTGGCAGCCGGAAGTAACTGGGTGACCAACCAGCCCGATAACAGCCTGGGCTTCTTCCTTGCCGACGCCGGTTATGACGTGTGGATCGGGAACAGTCGCGGGAACACCTGGTCCAGAAGCCACATCAGACTCAGCCCAGACCTGGACGAGTACTGGAAGTTCAGGTAGTGTGGTTCTTCTGCAGAATCTTAACCTGCTCTAGTGAAATAACCAGCTATGAGTAGAGGTATTATTGAAGAGCATATTTCCAAAATGGGGGGGGAAAGTTAATTGGAAATGTGTAAACAAGTATACATGAATTTAACTGGAGGCCCATGTTTTTTTTTTTTTTATTTTTTAGCTTTGATGAGATGGCCAAGAAGGACCTTCCAGCAGTGGTGAATTTCATCATAAAGACCACTGGCCAGGAGCAGATCTTCTGTGTGAGTCATTCCCAGGGCACCACCATTGGTAAGACTCGCCTGTGTAGTCGTTAGATAGATGATAATCCCAGCATCTTTAGCCTTCTTGCTCCTCAGTGGGCCAAAGAACTTCCAGAGACCCAACACAAACCATTATCTTTTTGTGTCTTGGACAACACGCAGCTAGAAGACCGTCCCAGACTGCTAATGCGTGGCAGATGTTGTATGTTGTTCTTGGATTCATGTTTGAATGTGTCCCAATTCTTTTCTTTCTTCCTAGCCATCATTGCATTTTCCACCATGCCTGAACTAGCGAGCAGAATCAAGATGTTCTTCGCTCTGGCCCCAGTAGCCACAGTGAAATACGCACAAAGCCCATTGGTCAAGTTGTCCATTTTGCCTGATTTCCTTGTTTGGGTGAGTGCCATCAGCTGTTTGTTGGCTTGAATGTTGGCCGCAGGCTTTTCTCCTGTTTGGGAATTAATCTGTGACAATACATTAATTAGAATAACATGGAGTAGCCTATCTAAAAGCTGATGGTTTGAAGTGCTAGGAGCAGATGCTATGGCACAGTTATTCACTTTTGGTCCTATGTTGAACTGGCAATCTAAAACCCTTCATCTTAATCCACAGGACTTTTTCGGAAGGAAGGACTTTCTTCCACAGAATGAGATTATCAAATGGTTTGCCACCAAGCTGTGTAGCCGGAAACACATTTCCGCCCTGTGTGGAAATATCTTCTTCGTTCTTTGTGGTTTTGATGAGAAGAACCTGAATATGGTACATCCCGTCTTTCTATCATTAATCCTCATGGTTGACACCATTTTTCCTTAATTGCACTGTCCATTTGGTCTCCATATCTGGACTGTATTTGCGAGGAGGGGACACCAATGATAGATACACTATATATTTTTTTTCTCCTATCCTATAAATGGCAGTCGTTAGATGCCTATGTGAGAATGTTTGGCTAAAAGCACCTCAATTATGCCCTAAGCTACTAATCTTCACTTTTGTCCCATTCTCCAGACCCGTATCCCTGTGTACACCACCCACTGCCCAGCTGGGACGTCTGTACAGAACATGGTCCACTGGTCGCAGGTACTGGAAACCAAAATCTCACCTGATCAGATGGATGCATGGAAGGGATGGCAATTATAGGACCTATGTGTGCGTGTATCATTGACCTAAGCACTGCCGTTTTCAATCAAATCCACTATGCATATGTTCTAGAATTAATATATACAGGTGCCCCTCGACCAATGATGGGGTTAGGTTCCAATGAACCCATTATACTCGCAAATGGAAAATATCGTCGAAAGTCGAATATGATAAATAATCAAATACCTACTATCACCGAATATGATAAATTATTACTATAACCAACTAAATGCCAGCAATTTAAAAGTAAATGAGTTTATTTGGTTAAACACAGAAAAGACACCATTCTACAGTCGCTACAGAGACTGGAAGCGCGACTTCCTGGATGCTGCCATCGCCCGGCATCGTGCGGCATGTCGTTAGCCCGGGAACAGATCGAAAATCAAAGTTGACTACTGAATGTTCATCGCTGTCGTAAATCGAACCCTTGTTAAACGAGGAGCATCTGTACATGGAGGGGAAAATACTGGGGTCGGAGATTTTTTAGGAGAAAGAAATGGCAGGGCAGTGTATGATTTAAGACAAAGTAAGACATCACTGTAATGAGGCAGCCCAAACTGCTCACCTCCCGAGCGCATTGCTGGGATTAAGTTCACAGCTGCAGCCCAATTTATTAATCAGCCTTGTGGGCCCAGTTTCCACAGCGCTCACACGCTAAAGCCTGAGACCAGAGCCTTTGATCTCCCCTCCCCCTCACTTGAGCCGTCACTGCTGTGAAGCAAGCTGGGGACGGACCCCTATTTCACGCGACCCCTGAAGAAGGCCGCCGTCATCAATGCACTTTCGCTTTGTGATGCGGCGGATGCCTGTTTATTGGAAAACCGAAACTACGAATCATTGTTTTAAGCGAGCTAATCCGCCCCCATCGTTTCTGTAAATACAGGCGCTAATGAAACCGAACCAGCAATGTTTAACAATCTGCTGTGTGAGTGTGTGTGGGCGGGGTCACGGCCAGATTCTGGATTTGTGCATCAAAACCGTTGTGGCGACTTGGGAGCCTATCACAAGAAGCAGTAATGTATTTTTTTTTTTATTTTATTTAAATTTCCTGCCCCAGGCTGTGCGTCATGGGAAGCTGATGGCCTATGATTATGGGAGATCTGGAAATATGGCTCATTACAATCAGGTAAGGCTCGCATGAGGCTGTTCATAGTCTTCCTTCTATATGAGATTTTATCTGTGCTGCATTCAGATCAGTGATGGATTAAACCTCACTGTCCATAGTCTAGGCCGGTGCCTCTGTCTAATGCGATTTTCGCCTTACACCACTGGAATCTCTTATTGTATATTGGGGGTTTAAGTGGGACACCATCATCCTTCTATTAGTGCTCTTACCAGGATGTATCTATTTGGCAGATGCATTTAAGCAAAACGGCTTCTAATTTTAAAACACTATACTCGTTTATATACCGTTCTCAGCTGTGAGAAGGTATTTTAACCCGAGCCGCTCTGGTGAACAGGCCTTAGCTTGTTCTTCAGGCCGGGTCGCATAACCAGTCCAATACCTGGTCAACACGGGCCTCTTTCCTCCTGACTCAGATCCAGAACCCCAATTTCTAGTATAAACTGCACCTCTCAGCCTGTTAATATGGTCGAGTTCACCTGCTGTGGACTGTTGCATTATCTTTTTGATTGGAAGTTGCTTTTCTCTATAGTGACTATAAATTTGCAGGTATTAGAACATCAGCACCCCCCCCCCCCAAGTGTTTATAATTGTAGTCTTTCATGTTGGAAACCGGGTCTCAGCTCTTTAATATAGAGATGTATGCTATATCTTATCAGTATTGGCTGATAATCATTGAAAATCAAGATAGACATCGTTCAGATGGCAGCAACAGAACTAAAGATACAGCTAATAAAATAAGGGGATGATGTCATTGGGCGATCAGCCACTTTCTGAAGTAGAGGACGTGGGATTTTGTCACTCATTCACCGCTTATCAGTACCGGCTTGAGAGATGTTTATAATTCATTATTAAATCGTTAGGCAAGTGGCTTAGAGGTTAGCTGTTTATCGGTATTGGTGTCATCTATATTACACAAAATTATCTGTAATGTTTTTCAACGTTGGTGAATCACTACTTTTCTAAAGAGTCTCCATCCTGCCTTGCAGACGACCCCACCTCTGTACAACGTCCAGGACTTAAAAGTGCCCACAGCAGTGTGGTACGGAGGCCAGGACATGCTGGCTGACCCTAAAGACGTGGCCTTGCTACTCCCTCAGATCCCCAACCTCGTTTACCAGAAGCGAATCCAGCACTGGGAGCACCTGGACTTCATCTGGGGTCTGGACGCCCCCCAGGAGATGTTCGGCGACATGCTGAAGCTGATGAGGCAGCAGGCATGAGCCGCCTGATTCTGGTCGGCACAGCCGATCGTGACTAGCGTCTATTCAATTCGATTTTTATTTTTTCTAAAATCAAGTTCAGAGTTCAGCCCGAAAGCAGTGCTGTGAAATGCTGTGCAATGTGGTTTGGGAATGCGGCACAGAGTGTGAACTAACAGCAGCGTGCCACCATACCTGGTGACTGAAGTCGGCCCTCAAACTTTGGTCGCCACAGGATTTGTGTTTTTTTTTTTTTTTTAAGCTACCAAAGTTTCATTTCAATCCCCCTGTTCGCTTTGTTTTCTGACCAAAAACTTGCACGTTATAAACAAGTTTAGTGGAGCAGTCCCTAGCAGTCACAGAAAGGCGATTGGATATTCATCTCTTAAGTGGTTTTAACTCCAATCCACTGGATTCATTTCATGGCAGGAATATTTCTTTGTATCGTTTGACCTTTTAGACCTTTTATACTAACTGTCAAATTTTCTTCCGTAAGTGCATTGTTCTTCATGCTGTGTTTCCCTCCCCTACTGGGGGGTGTGTGGCTTTTTTCATTTTCTTTTTTTTTTTTGCATTTTCACTTTGGTGTTAACACCCTCTCACCGTTTGAATCATTACGATTAACTGGGGGTGACAATTCAACACATAATGTCATCACTTCACACCCCCAGGGCTGTGGGTGAAAACCAGTCTGCAATCCTCCCTCCCTCAGCCGAAGTACATACAGTTCTGCCTTAAGATCACCTATGTGCCTGATAATGTACGCCCCCTGGTGGACTGACTCCCTACTGGAGGTGTGCCCTGCCTTATGGTGCTGCATTGTTACAGTGCAGATGATAAATCACTGGAAAAATAACAGATGGATGTTTAGTCATTCTAGGACGCAGTGTGGTTGACTAGTATTTCTCACCAAAGCCTTCTGCCTTGAACATTATGGTTTCTGTTTAATTCATTTCATGTAGTTGAGACACAGCAACTGTAAATAAAACTGACTGAACTGTGGTCCTGAATTAAACTGTATGACTATAAAAGCCCAGCAGTATAAGATTCTTTTGGTTTCCACTGTACCAAGCAATGCTTCCTGCCACAGGACATTTATGTACCACAATATTACTAAACTGCTACCAGATGCTGCCATTGCAGATAAGGCTTGAGTGTTTCAGTTTTATTTTTTAACTTCATTGGTCACAAGTTGAAAATAAACCCCTTTTTGAATTTGACACCTGCACATAACATTACATGAATACAGAATAGGCACAGTCGCAGGCATATCACATGGAAAGAAAAAAAAAGTTTCATATTTGACACATTTGAAATAAGCTGTGGATCATTCTCAAGCTTTCACTGAATAGGAAAGGCATAGAAACTGCAAAATAATGTGCTGTCTGATAGCAACTGGACATGTGTAACAGTTGGCAAAAAAATGGTGTTAAAACTTTAGAACAGTGACACAAGCCTTTTTCCAAGACATATGCCAAGCAAAATATCACAAACAAAGCTGGTTTGGTAATGCAACCACTAACGACTACATCAGAGGGAATGTTCGCCCTGTGGTTCACAAACAGCAAATGTGAGCTTTTCGTGACAGCTTGATAGGACAGACTTACCGATTTATAGCATGTTTATCATTCAATATGATTTTTTCAGCATTTGTATAATCTTTATAAATTTCAGTCTCTTGGCAATATCCAGTGGAGTCTCATTATCCTGAAATAAAAATTATTTGATGACAGTGGACATTAACAAACATTGTATTCCAGTATTGTACTTGAGAGGGAAAAAAAACTGATGAGCTTACCTGGTTTCTTATTGAAGGATCAGCATTTTTCTGCAGTAACAATGGAATAAGGCGGTCACTTTTTCTCTGACAGGCATAATGAAGTCCAGTGTTTCCTTTCTGCAAAGTGCAAAAAAAGCCAACAATTTGGGCACGTTGCCAAAATACCTTATTCTCGTTTTAGCTTCCGTACTAAATTCTGCAGAATATGTGCTCTCTTTTCACCTTGTGTACCTTTGAGTACAACGGTGACGCACAAACCATATTGTGTAAAATGAAAATGATATACTTACGCAATCTACGCCATTAATGTCCACATTCGTGTTTAAAATCACCTTCATCAGAGTCGCATTCTTGTTGCGCTTTTCCATCTGTTTAAAAGCAGTTTTAAGGAGGCTATATGTCATACGATACTGAACTAAATATTTTACCAATTGCATATCTTGATTATTGTGTATTAGCAAATGGTAGTGACAGCCAAATGACGTTTTGATCCAACTAGATGGCGCTCTTGATTTGCATTTGGGTATGCTTTTTTTGAATAAAGAGCTCCATCTAGTGGTGTCACGAAATACAGCAAACGGTTCATGAAGCTTCATTTGGCCATCACTAGCAAATGGTAAACCCTACACACAGATTTTGTCACCCAGAAACCTGGGTCACCCAGACTTTACATGTACTGCCTTAAACCACTGAAGCCATTATTTTCTATTCACATTTGCTACATGTATTCTAATGTTACATCCTTTTATAAAAAACTATACGTTTTTTTTTTCTTTTTTTAAACATTACAGGCAGAACAGTTACGCGTCCGTACCATTATGAGGTATCCAATCAGCATGACGGGCATCAGGATTACAATTATCAAATAATCCAAGAACGAAAATGTGTGCCGAGCAGCATAGTGCAAACATGTCCTCTGCTTCTGCAGATAGAACAGAGGCATAGCAGGACGTTTATTACTTAAAATGCACTATAACATTGAACACTGCATTAAATAAAACAGCATCAGCATAAAACTCATACAACATCCATCATGCTGACAAGCTATTGTGCACAATTACACGTTAGCACTGTGTTTATTTTCAGTTACAAATATGGCTTACTTTTTGGTACCATGGTCACCATGGTCAGCTTAGTTTTGCGCTTCATACAAAGAACAATAAAATTTACAGTAAATGTTTTTTAGCAGATATGTTGTAGTCTAAACAGATGAGCGTCCAGTATCGGCCTGCATTCCGCATTATCTAGAAGTAGACATGGTTTTAACCATAGATCTCTGATACCAGCACAAACCAAACTACTTCATAGTATATTCAAGAGACCTCCCACTCAACTAATGACACAGTTCATGCAACTCGTATGTTTCAAAGGCACAGTGTGTTGATTTCAAACATCAGACATTCAGCCCTTTTGCGCCATACCTTGTTTCGTATTTCCACATCTGCATTTTGATCAAGAAGATATTTGACCATCTTGACATTTCCTCGTTTGCAGGCAGCGATGATGGGTGTATCTCCAAACAAGTCATCTTGAACATTTAAATTCCTGGGATCTGCGTTCATCAGTTGGGCAACTCTATGGATGTCATCCTCATACGCAGCTTGGCACATCGGCTGAAGTCAACACAAACGCAAATAGTCAGTAAATGCGATTTTCACACCAAAACGAAAAAGATATCCATCCATCCATTTTCCATCCCCACTTGTTCTATGTAGGGCACTGGCTTAGAGCCTATCCCGTAAGCTATGGGCACAAGACAAAGAATAACACAGAATCCATCACATAATAAGAAAAAGATCATATCACTGAGATATTTTCCTTATGTTTGCATAGGCTGCAAACATTTTTTAACTCTTTTTAAAAAAAAATTTCCAGATATGAGCAAAAGAAAAGAAGGATAAGAGTTTTTTTAAAAGCTGCCTAACCAGTCTGGTTACACATGTGACTATCAGATATGTCTATGTCCACATACTGTCTGCACAAAAAATTCTAACACTATATGTCTTAATTATTCTAAATTACATTTTCCTAATACAATACTATGTACATTTGGGTCACAACAACATGACTGTACATTATAGTAAAATTAGGTAATATAATCATTTGTGTATGGCTAATTGGCCACAGATGCTCAGCGCTAGCTTTCAAAAATAGTTTAAATTTTATTTTTAATTAATTTCAGTTTTAATTAGCTTTTCTTAATGAGTGAAAGCTGGTGACCATTCCTGATATAACCTAATTCAATAATGTGTTGCCAACATCTTTAAACGGAATCAATTACTTTTAACGTTGTCGCAGTACGACAAAATAATCTGAACAATATCAAGTCGTACTGAAATGTGTTTTGAATACAGGCCTAGTTAATTTGGATAGGTGCCTATAGTTATATTGTAGGGAAACCCCGTAATCACAGCAAAGTACGTACGTTTTGTCTAACTATCCTATTAAATCATTAATATAACTCCGTACCTCTGAGTACAAAACACCCATATCTCTGCAGCTCTTCCTCTGGTCAGGGTCGGTTGTCCGTTCACTAGCTATGTGCCTTTCTTATTTCGTCCCGCTGCGAGCAGCTGTAAATTAACTGCACGCTAGTCAGTCCGCCAAACGGTTTCCGATCAGCAGCGACTGAATGAAGCTTATCTTCTGCAAAGGTATGTTTAACCAGGTACCATCTGCCCAACATGTGGCCACCAGCCTCTAGGCGACGCAATATCGGGAAGGTAAGCCGGAAGTGACGCAGGCGGCATCCATCCGCGCCAGGTAAGGCTGCACCGTGGAATGAGGTCATCGTTGCATCTAGCGTGATAGTCACGCTTCCAGCCTCTCACGCTCATGCAAGAAATCTCACGGCAAATCCGTATTATTCCGATATAAACTAAAATTAGCTACGTCAAAAGAGCTGGGACAGTTTGCGAACTCTACACACTATTTGATAAAGCTGTTATATGCGTATGCATGTGTGTGCAGACTTGTCTCGTATTGAAAGTCTCACTCCAGCCAGCTGACCGAAGTTGGCAACCGTGTGCATATCAGGATGGCGAGGTTATCGTTGTCTCTGAGTCTGACAGACGATGCAAGAGAAATTTGAACTGAGACATGAAGGACTCAAATCACCGACATGCACTCTGTAAGTGTCCATCGCGTTACTGCACACTGCTGCTTCCGTAGATAGTCTAGGTTACTAAATTTTAAAATGAACGTGAATGATTTCTGGACGACAGTATAGTCCTGGGTGATATTTCGATGAGTCACAGGAGGGTTATCCTATAGAGGGAGACAAAAATATATGTGTGTGTATGAAATACATATACCACTCTAATAATTTGTATGCAGTTATTTGTGTGTGGGGATTGCATGTTTTGCCATGTACTCTAGTATCCTGCAGTATGTTTGTGAGGCTGGTGTTCAAATGCACTATATCCCAGTTTTCAACAGGACTTTCCACTGGACAAGCCTTTGCTGATGTACATGGAAAATCCTTGGGAAATATATCAGCTTTGCAGAAACGTGACAACTAGAATTGTTTTCATGCATTTGATACAGGCATAATGTTTAGGTAATGGGATATATCGCAGCCCACATTAAATGTCTTGCTGATTGGGGGGAAAGTAAGTGGTGTTTCAGAAGGACAAAATGGTGGTAGGTGACAAAAGACGCAGCAGCTACACAAACTGGTTATTTTACTTTCTGTTTTTCTTCATACACACATTTGAGGGGATAATGCAGATCCGTTTTGCCAGAGAGCCGTCTCTTTTTTTCCCGTCTGTTTTCCACAACTGTGACTTCAAACGCCCTTGTGTGTCATTTCCTCTAGTTATTTAAAAGCGGAGATGGGATGACATCTGGCTTTGACGCACTAAAAAGCAGCACTTATTACAGTGCTGTGTCTCCATGTGCAGCCCAGACCACACCGGATGGAACTGGAAATGTTTCAAGGGTATGTTTGTATTTGTGTTCTTACGAAAGAGTATCGGGAATAAACCCTAACCCCACTCCACCCTGCCCCAAGATAGGAAGAATAGCTGCTCAATATGGTCATGCCGAGATGTGTATACTCCTAGAATGTGTTACAAAAATGGGCCCTTATGGTATTCTACCACTGTAAATAATAATAATCAATACTTCCTCTTTGTAGAGTAAGGTGTCTGTGAAGGGCTGCCACCTGTAGCAGTGCCCAGGGAGCTGGGGGTTACCCATGGATGTGCTGAGGTTGGGTTTGAACCGGCAACCTTGTGATTACAGGCATACAGGCTTAGCCCACTGAATCACACGCTGCCCCCCCCCCCCCCCCAATGTAAAAACCAAAATACACTCGTACCGGTCTGAGCACATGTCATTTTCCAGCCTTCCTTTGCCCGGGAACCAGATGTGAAGCCTCTGGCCAATCAGAATCAGTAAGTATTAAATTAAGAATATGGTATAACTGAAAACAAGGCCTGGATTTGGATTCGAGGTCCTGATTTGAAGAGCCCAACCATAGGCAGCCATATTTCATGTGAGCAGCACTGCCCTACACGTCTGAAACACAGTAACTTTGCTGACACCGACTCTGAGAAAAAGGGTATTTTGCCTTTGCTGTAGCGTGGATTTTGTAGTTACTGTAATTTACATATAAAGATAGAACCTAAGACACCCGATTTCGATTTACTGTGTTATGGCTTTCGTAGGGCACAGCAGTCCAGTCATGTTTACGCACCAGCTAGTTTTAATAGCTGTGGTTTCTTGCGCAGTGCAGCTGCTGTGTTTCCTGCGAAGTACTCCTGTGCCAATAAGCTCCACGCGTCATTCTCTCCATGGTTCTCTGAAGACCTACTTACCTCTAATTTTCCTGAGAGGTATTACTTTCACCTACCGCCCTGCTCAACATAAGCGGTTAGAAGATTGAAGAATTATGTTCTCGAGTACTTTGCGGTGAGGTATTCCTATGCGTGGCATTTGGGAACAGAAGCGACAGGAGCTGAATTGCAGCTCATTGTAAAGATGTAAAGTGCGTTATCGGAGACAAGGTCTCCCAAGGTGCTGCTTACCACATTTGTGGTGTTCAGGAGCTCGGATGCCCTACAGCCACCCAGGGAAAGATACTTGAATGTTTTACCTCTTCTGCAGTTACCCCTGGAGATCACACAGGTGTGCATAGCTAGTCGGACTCGTCTGCCCTGATATTTCGAGATCTTTAAATATTTTTACATGTAGTTTTTGAATCACTTACTTTCATACAGGCCACACATTTGGCCTAGTAGTTAAAGCAAATATATAATCGACGTGATCCATTCTAAAACGTATGAAGGGTTAAGGTCGTTGTTACGAACAAATATTGCATTATCTTAATGCAAGCATTACAATAGGTACTATAACAATTGTTACTATAACGACACGATATATAATGGATGTATTGATCGCCCTCTAGTGTTTGTTTGGAAGCCGCGTTGAAAGCCACTTGAATATTCATTTGATTATACAACAGCGTCATATAATAATAATAATAACAATAATGATAATTATTATAATAACAATAATAAATACATACATAAACGTTGTCGTGGTTGGTCAGTTTTACATGCTTTATTTTTTTCCATCGTATAATAGAAATTGCGTTATTATTATTAAATCATGTTCGGCTAAAACAATACTAATGTTCTGTAAATTAATTGCTATGGACACTATGAGTTCCAAATGATAGACTATTTCTAGATGTCGAAGATCATGTTAATCTGTTACCGTAATATGTGAGGCGCTAAAACATAGACGAAACCATGTTACTCCTACGCACCCTCCGTTTCGTTTGGGTAGCTGGCCGTGATGGATTTGAAAGGGTAGCGCGTTGTTTTGCGGAGTAGAAAAGCAGTGGGTTTGCATCCCTTCCCCCTTTTGACACATCCCTCTGTGAAGAAACCGCTGCCGCTGCGCTGATTTCATTGGGAGGCATCGCCAGTTATGTCTCTTTTTCTTATAGGACACTGGGCTTGAGGGACAGCTTTCAGCCATTTTATCACCGGTGACTAAAGTTTCGTTGTCTGGTTGTTTTTTTTTTTTTTGCCTTCTCGATTTTTGGACAATGCTTTTATAAAGTACAAAAGTTTTTTATGTTTTTTTCCTTTTTAAAAAAAGTCGACGCGCGAGAGCTGGAATAGTGCCTTTTATTGTGGCGAGCTTCTTTTTTCCAGCATGTGCTGCATGTGATGGTAGTGATGCGAAGCATGGGACAGACTGTGCACACAGGTGAATAGCTGGTAAGCTTTTTTGCTTTATTTTATGCCAAGTAAAGCTGGTTATCATGGTAACACTGGATAATCGTGAGTATTCGCGATTTTTTTTCGAAAACCCCAAACCCGCGAATTAATGTGTGCGTGATGCAGTGGGTATTTTAATGTTTTTGTATGTACAATCATGGGAAATCGTCTTTTCTTGTGTACAGATATGGTCGTATCATTGTTTGATAGGACGGCGCCTTTGATGGGCTTTCTGTTGTAGCCCTTCTCATTGCGCACGATGTATATGTCGGAATGTGTAGGATTATCCAACCTCATCGATTTCAGTCAATCGGCGTGTTCAGATGTAACCGCTGAATTCGTGATTACGATCGCAGTTTTCTATATGTGTAACAGTGATCGGCGACTCGCGTTTTTAGATGATTATGATGAGAGTGAACCCTGTAGCAGGTGTTAGATGCTTATTATACCCTACAGGAATCATGTGTTTCTCACTTAAGCAGGAAGTGAAACTCCCTTTAACTAAATAATATAACCCATACCTTTATTCCTATTTGATGAAGTATTAGAACTAAAAAAGATTTGTCGAGTGTTAAGATTTTAGTAGAAATTTCAGTGTAGTACATTGTAGGCTAATAATGGGACTGCATGTGATTCGATTTTTTTTCTGAATATGGTATCAGATCCCTATATGAATGAAAGCGATACTTTAGTGGTTAACTGATTTCTGCAAATGCTTTCCCCATGCTTAATTTTGGTGCTGCCGCGCATATATAGGGTTTAAAATTTAATTGTAGATTTCGCGACGTTGTACGGAGGATAACAGAATCGTAGTATGTGTCATGACTAATGAAATGGCAGCAGATCAACCTCAATTTATATTACAGCGAAGTACGACGTAATATATAAAACACTTTATTTCTTTCAGTCGCAGGTGTGATGCATGGATGTTGGCGCTGAGGTGTTAGGTTTTTTGTACTAAGGACGGGGGGTGGCTAGTAACTTTTTGCAATGCTACACCCGAAGTTTGCGAAGAACGCAGTTGTATTTCCCCCCTCTTTGTGTTAGTGAGCCATACGGTCACAAGCGCACTAAAACCACGTCTTCGAAGTGTTCCGGGGCCGGGTCAGGTGACCAGTCACTTGGTTATGTTTCAGGGCTCCTTTCAGCCATGTGGTCGTTCTTCCGTGATCTGTGGCGTATCATTCAGGTGACTTTTGTGCCAGTTATTATTTGCCTAAGGGAAGTGCGAAAGTAAAATTAGGCCTGCTGAGAACTGCTCTTTGCTGACTGATACACCCAGCATACTGCTAACTGGCTGCTAATGTGTATGGACATCTTTACTTTTCCTGTCATGGTGTGTGTGCCCGCGACTCTAATCCCTTTTCTGCTAAACCAGATTTGTCAAACCTGTAATACATGGGCTGTTGGGGGTTGCGTCACGTTTATTTCATTATAGTCACAGAAAAGAATCTGACTTTTCTTGATAATAAAGCAAAATGTGTTGGAAGGCTATGGTATATACTATATGTGTGGTATATACTAACCGTAATTAATGAATGAATATTACCAGTCCAGAAATACTAGTTCTGGTACTATGGTTCACTACTTCAGGTTCCATCCATTGTGACAGGGGGTGGGCACGTGGGCGGGGCTCAAGGACACTTTAAATGTCTCACTAACTACTCCAAGAATGGAAATAAGAAATGCCTTGGTGTCACTGGAGGTAGTGCGCAGTGAGTCAGTGTGTCCCACCCTCTGTACACACTGCCGGCTCTGCCGTCCGTAATGGGATCTGTGCGTATTGGGTGGTGTGCTGCTTCCTTGGGGAGTTTTGACCCTCTGGCTGCAGGTTTCCTTACCCCCCCGCCTCGTGGTTCCCACATTCCTGCTTTGATTCCTACATGAACTGTTATTTACCAGTTGCTTTCATCTAACGAGATGTACAAGGGAGGCAGACAGCAGGTTGCGAACATATGGCTGTACAGGTGTCACCTATAAGTTAAGCTATGCTGTTATTCCTAATTCAAGGCTTTGTGTGTGTGTGTGTGTGTGTGTGTGTGTGTGTGTGTGTGTGTGTGTGTGTGTGTGTGATTTGCTTGCTGTTTTGGTTTCCTCTGTGTTTTCCCCATCTGAAGACATGCATTTTCAGTAGATGGGTGTCCCTGAACTCACGGGTGTACATTTGGGCATGGACATGTGCTTATAATTATTGTGGGAGTATCGTGGGGGGGGGGGGTTCGGGGCTGATTTGGTCCCTGCCTTTGTTGAAAGCAAACCGGCACCCTTGCCCGAATTGCCTTTATTGTGTGACAGTGTATGTTGGAGCTGTGAAAGAGAACTGTCCTCTTAAAGTCCCCAGTCGAATGTTCTGTGGATTTATGTAGGCTGCAGGGTCACCGTGACTGTGCCTTAGATAAACGTTTATTGTTGGATTTATCAGCCTGTCTGTCGTGCTGCTTTCTTTCTATATACTTGAAAAGCAGATTAATGTTTAATCTTATGTCGTTAAACCGAAGACTCCACGCTTCTTGGCGATTCCGGCCAGCCTCTCCCCACAGCATGCTTTTAGCGCGCGAGTTACTTAAATCAGCCTGAAGGCAGTTTCTTAAAAGGCTTACTAATGTATTTGCACACAGACGTGCACACATACGCCTTTAGGTCAAGGGAATTATCAAGAGCAAGTCTGAACCTTTTACGTCTCCTGTGTCTGGTTATGACACGCAAAGTGCGCTTTATAATGAACGCTGAACTGTTGCGAAATGTGGGAAGTAAATGCCAGCAAATTAAAATGAATGTTCAAATGAATATCTGTACATAATAATTTAACCTCCCTAACATGACCAGCTGTAGTCCGATTCGCATATATATTAATGTATATATGTATATATTTATGGCTCAGAATTTGCGATCGTTCTTCTGTGCCAGTGTCGGTGGAAGTTAATTGGCTCGGGGTTCAGGGTTAAATCATTAGGATTCGGTCGATGTGGGCTGTCTTTGGAAGCCGACTTTACAGCTTTTAAGATCATTATTTCCTGCACACACATGAGTCCCGGCTACAGGTGGAATGAGGGTGGAACAGCAAACTGGATTCTGCAGCGAGTACGTTCGTTGAGTGCTTTAAGTCAAACTTGACGGCTTCGTTGCACGTTCTGCTCGACTGCGATGCCAAGCCATCCGAAAAAAAAGGGGGAAACGTCTGCATTTTGACATGCATCCTTATCAAAATGACATCTCTGTAAAGGCAGAAGCCGCACTGGTCACAGGGTTACCGAACACACGCATCTCACTCTTTGGTAGCGTGTGGCTGTTGATACTCTCTAAATAGGTTTATGTTGTATCTGTGTCGAGTTAGTGATCCCTGCTGAGTTTGTGAACTCTGGGTATGGGTGTTGCCGCCATTTCATAATTATTCATTTGGACCCCCCCCCCCACTTAACATGAAATATTAGTTTTATGCCAGTGTGTGTGTGCCCCCCCCCCCCCACATGCAAAAAGCTTCTGAGACCCCTGGGTGGCTGTGAATCAGTTTCTCTTACGACAAAGGCAGAGGTGGGGGGGCTTCAAATGTTCGTTGTGACCGGAGGTGAAATCCTGAGACCAGATTTCAGAGCTAGTGTTGGGAAACACCTTGTGTATCGTCTACTGGCTTAGTGTTTGGAGCGCCGTTGACGACGCCCTTCAACGGGAAATGTAAATTAGGCCTGTAGGAGTCCCTGCATTCTACTCATCAAATAAGTCATCATAAAAAAAAAACAAAGGTTCCCAGCAAACAGCTCACACGTGTTTGTTTTCGTTAATTATTAATGACGCCTATGCTACAGGTTCTCTATAAATGATTTCTTTATCTTCCTAACAACAGTTGCTATGGTAATGTTTCAGGCTACCATCTTGTACAATGGAAGGGAAATGTTTTTTTTGTTTTTCCCTTGCCGCGTTTCATTAAATAGACTGGAAAAGAAAATGTTGACTACAGCACTGACCACGTCTGTCTTAATTTTGTCAGCTGTCTTTCATAGCATTTTCATCTGGTGAGGTAGAAATCCATGAGTCATCATCTTTTACTGCTTGGTTACCATCTGCCAGCTGTCATAGCAACCGTGGCACTTTTTAATCCGGCTCATATCAGCATATTTAACCCTTATCGTAAACCCTTATCACCCTTAAACAATTGCTTTGCGAGCCGTTAGATGTATACTACATAAAACTTGGATTTGATTTTAAACTTCACGGCTGTGATTCAGTAATGTGAATGTGCCCTTATTTTTATTTTTAATGGGTTTTCAAATATTTAATTTTACATCATAATCCAGCAAATCAGAAAGTAGCTAAGATACGGCAGCACAGGTGTAGAGCATGCTCAGACTGTCATCCCCTGTTTCTGTCCCCTTGTGTTCGGGGCGCATTCAGTGCAGTTAATGGTTTTAAAGCGAGGCTCTGATGTTATAATGATGCCTGTCAGTGCGTCTCACTTGCAGCTTTGTGCGGCTCGGAATGAAAGCATCACAATTTGCCGCCAGCGTCTGCTTGAAATGAAAACGAAGTACGGCGGAGCCAAAGTCCTGACGGGCTTATCAATCCGCTGCTTTCCAAGGCGACAGCCTACTGCCATTAGCTATTATGGGATGTAATTGGTTCTTTTATTTATTTTGCCCCCCCCCCCCCCCAACAACTCTGGCCCCCAGCACTGCCCCATCGTAGGAGATGACAGATGGACGGAAGGTCGGACCCCCCTGTGCCGCAGTCCAGCATGGACCAGAGCTTCAGCTTCAGCTCTCTGGTGAGCCCCCTATTTCAGGCCCCCCCCCCCCCCCCCAGAAATGATGTGCACGTGGCCAGAAGACACCCCCCCCCCCCCGTCACCCTGATTAGCATTCCCAGACGCACGAGGCTGTCATTCACATCCGTTTCCTCATGTGGAGGGATCGGATGTGAGTCCCCCTCCTCCCATCTCAGGCTGCACTCCCCCCCCCCCCCCCCAGCCCCCCCGGGATGGGCCGGATGCAGTGGAGGCTATCCACCAAACTTACGCCCCGCTGAAGCTGAAGAACCTACTTGTCATGATGCTCCTACCTTCTTTGTCTGGCTGTACTGTTTTCTTCTCTGTGTTGAATCCCAAGCTGCCATGTCCAGTGACGCCTCAGCGGGGTCCTTTCCTGTCTCGCTAAGGCGTCCCCCCCCCGGCTCCCCCATCCTTATTATCTCCTTGGTAACCCCAAAGACAGACGCCTGTTTGTTTGTCAATCTGTGTCTGGGCTGAGGGGGGCTTTTAAAAAGAGGGAAGGGGGGTGTTCAGGGGGTGCCGCAGATGTGTAGGGGCTTGGCATGGGATCACACTTGACCCCCCCCCCCCCCCCCCCCATGCCATCTCTTCCTTGCAGAAGAAGCTGGCCGCGGAACCGGATCACACCGACGTCACGCTGTCTGCGGCCGAGCGAGTCCGTGCCCTAAGCAAGATGGGCTGCAACATCGAGATCAACGAGGACATCACCCCGCGGCGGTACTTCCGTTCCGGTGTGGAGATGGAGCGCATGGCCGCCGTCTACCTCGAGGAGGGGAGCCTGGAGAACGCATTCGTGCTCTACAACAAGTTCATCACGTAAGATTCGCCGCGCCAGCCGACCGCACGGAGGGGAAGGTGCCGACTTGCCACCTACCTGACTAGATAAACGCTCCTCGTTGTCAGGCTGTTTGTGGAGAAGCTTCCCAGCCATCGGGACTACCAGCAGTGCAGTGTTCCTGAGAAGCAGGTCATCATGAAGGTGGGTCTCTCATCCCCGGCTCAGGCCTCTTAGTCTAATGGAAATCCGATTAGCGGTGCGCTAATTAGTTCACACTGTGGGTTGGGGGTTGCTTGCGAAATTGAGCGTTCTGTGCCAGTGGGGCCCGCTCTGGATTCGGGTTGACCTCTTGACGTCCTCAAAGCACAAGCATGACCCAGCGCTGACATAGTGATGTGACTCTGTCCCCTACTTTCCCGTCAGAGAGGACAGGCCTCTAAGAAGGATGTATATGCGAAGAAAAAATAAACGATTTCTGTAATATTGCACAGTGTTGGTTTCCCGATGCGTTCAGCCAAGCTGCTACCGGCACGACCCGGTTTTGGGTGAGGAGCGCAGCTGAGATGTGTGTGGGAGAGAGCAGGCCTGCTCAGCTCTGTCGGCATCTGCCTCACATTCACAGAAACTGCAGGACGTGGCATTTCCACGGAAAGACCAGCTGAAGAAGCTTCTCCATGAGAAGTACAACAGAGAACACATGGAGTACGTGAAGAGTCAGGTGAGCGGCCGCGTCGTCGTGGTGACCGGTGGGGCACCCAGATCCTGCAATCCCTCCATGCGTCCGTTGTAGGTGTGGGAACGTATAAGGACATTCCAGACTTGCAGCCCTTTCTGGTTTCAATGTCAAGGTTACCTATCATGCGCTGGAAAGGGGAGATATCCTGGTTTCAAGTCCACACACAATCCGCAAGATATCTGTTGCCCACCGGCTGTCTGATACAGCCGGTGCTATTAAATTCGCAGTAACCAAGATTTCACTTTTCATTTTGCACTAACAGCATTTCAATGCACCAAATATATTCAACGCTTGGCACGGTCACACCCCCACACATTTGATGTCATCTTAAATCCCTAAGTGGGATATAGGAATAGGAACAATAGAACTCAACAGATATTTTTTTTTCTCATTTTCCTGAGGTGTCCTCCCTGCTGTAACAAACGAAATGATAAAAATCAAAATGTACAGTAAATGGGATTTGAGGCTGAAGGTCAATGGATGTCTAAATGGCGGTTTTGGCATATTGTTTTCTCCGTCGTCGCATTAATAGCACGTCTGCGCCCAGAGCCAGGCTGCAGAGGTCTGCGACCAGCAGCTGCAGAGGCTGTCGCTCTTGGAGGAGGAGCGGCAGCGCGTGGCCCAGCTGCGCAGGATGCAGATTGAGTCCGAGCAGTTCCGCTACTTCGAGGACCAGCTGCGTCGCCAGGAGTTGGCCAACCGGAAGGACGGGGCTGCCCTCAAAGTGCAAGATCAGACGGACGGGACGTGTCTGTCCCGCACGCCGAAGAACCACGTCAGCCTCGGGTCCAATCGCAGCAAGCAGGCCGTCCCCATCAACAAGCCAACCTCAACTCTGGGTGCAGTACAGAGTGAGTCAGCATCCCACAATGCCTTGCAAGAACGGGCTAGTTTCTGACGTGGACTGTATTCTATAAATCTGCAGGATGTTGGTTGCATGAGTAGCAGTTTAATATAAAGTTGTAGCTTCTTTACATTAAAAAACAAGGTAATAAGCCAACTGTCTACTTAAAGTGCGATTTTCTGTGTATATCTTGCAGACCAGAGAGTGGATGGCTTGAGACGGGTGGTGATCTCGCGAGATCTCACTTACAAGTTTCTGCTGCTCGCGGATGGAAACACGGCCAGAGGAATCGAGACGTGCGGAGTCCTCTGCGGAAGACTAGTAAGGAATGACTCTCTTAGTCACATGTCAGTCACATGCGGAAGGACGTCCTCCAACCCTGGACCTCTTTGGGATAAATTCACGGAACAGTCATGGTTTACGAGAAGATTTAGTTATGGTGAATTTAGAAGGATGGAATACAACAGTTTTTACAGAGACATGTCTTGTTTGAAATAATGATAGCAATGGTGGTAAATATGGTGTATCAATAAGACTTGGCCCAAGACTAAGGGAGGTTTTATTTCTGTGTCTGGGGAGTGAGTCAGTAGAGGAGTGGTTTAGCTTTACACCAAAGTGCAAAAACATTGCCTTTTCAGACCCACAATGAGTTCGTCCTCACCCACGTGATCATTCCCAAGCAAACCGCCGGCCCAGACTACTGCGACATGGAGAACGTGGAGGAGCTCTTCAGCTTCCAGGACCAACACGGGCTGCTGACGCTGGGCTGGATCCACGTGAGTGACCCCGTCTGTCGTCGTTTCCCCGTGGCCTTTGCATGCAGGTCGGTGGGCACCACCCAGTTGACTTCAGCGTAGCCCGTTTCAGTTTTGGGTAATAATGGATGGAAAGCACAGCCCTTTTCCTTTTAGGCAGTGCTGTGGAGAGCCACTGTTTGCCTGGATGTCTTCTTTTAGACTATTTACTCCGGCAGCCATCTTCACCTTTTTGAGCAAATTTCAACATACATTTACGGGGCCTCTGGTGCCCCAACACATCAGGGGTTTAATCTAGGGTCCAGCCCTACAGGTCCTTGGGCCCTTGTTTACAAACTACCTTTTATTAACAGACACACCCGACACAGACGGCATTCCTCTCCAGCGTGGATCTTCACACACACTGCTCGTACCAGCTGATGCTCCCGGAGGCCATTGCCATAGTCTGTGCTCCCAAGCACAACGAGTAAGTTCATACTGTGCCCGTCACACTCCTCCACACGCAGCCGGTATGGACTCTGTTCGGAAGGAGGCAGAGAGGCTGATCAGTATGACCATGAAGGTAACTGCGTGGGCCGGCCGATGACGTAGCGAACATAAGTGCCTTTGTTTGTCATCATAAACTAAAGATGTGTGACATATTGAAACAGTTGAACACAAAAATCTAATTCAAGCTATCTGAACAATGTCCCATCTGGGCCTGTTTGTCCTTGAAAAGGCAATCTGTTGTATCAAGACCAGCTGTACATCCTTAACTATGGAATCTACAGGCACAAGAATTAGTTAGCAGCTCTAGCAGGCAAAATTCCAGCCTGTTAACGGTGGATATTGCTTGATTGTGTGTGTGTGTGTGTGTGTGTGTGTGTGTGTGTGTGTGTGTGTGTGTGTGTGTGTGTGTGTGTGTGTGTGTGTGTGTGTGTGTGTGTGTGTGGTCCAGATATACATTACCTTGTCCAAATGTCCCCACGATGTGATGAATACCCCTTTTGTGACTGCAATCAAAATACTAAAAATGCAACAGCTCTTATGTTTTCGTTGATTTGGTTATGGTTGGGGCTGGGTACAGGTTAGGTTTGTCATAGTATTAGCATTTTTCCCACAGAAATGAATGAGTGGCCCCCACAAAGACAGATCTGTGTGTGTCTGTTGAAATATTGGGCATATGAAGCAGAATTGAACATCTCTATTGATTTCCACAAATCACTAAACATGATATTGCTTGTTTATTGGTTTATTTGACAGGAACGGTGTTAATTGATGGCATTGCTATAAATGTCAAAGTCAGACAAAAGGGTAGTTTCCATCTATAATTCCTGGGTATTCCTATAATTCCCTTTATTAAGAGAACAGCACAGGCAAAGAGAAAAACATTTGCGTTGCAGTAAAATATAGAGCCCGGCAATATGACTCTGTACTTGTGAATTGTCGCGGCTGGATAGAGTGGATCTTCAAATGGGGTTACTGCTCCCCCTTTCGTTTTGAATCAGCACCGGAGTCTTCAGGCTGACCAGCCCTGGAATGGCAGAGGTGGGGAACTGCAGGATGAAGGGCTTCCACCCTCACTCGAAGGACCCCCCGCTGTTCAGCGTGAGTGGCCAGGCTGCCATCCTGTCACCTAACGGGCCACTGTCCTCTTTGTCACATCTGATTCTCTCTCTCTCTCTCTCTCTCTCTCTCTCTCTCTCTCTCCGGCAGATCTGTAAGCACGTTGTGGTGAAAGACACCAAAACAATGGTCCTAGATCTCAGGTGACAGCGACGAGAGCCTCGCACAGTGGCCCCCACCCCCCCACATACACAAACAAGTTTCTATTTACATCGTTGTTTACTTGAAGGTTTTTGTATTTATTTATTTTCTAAGAGGTACTGTGAATCGATATCGCTTTACCGCGCAGAGCATCATGGGTGCTCTTTGTCGCGGAGTCATTCCGACGGTGTTGCTTCTGCTGGTCTTTTAACTCGATGTCAGCTTTGTTCTCAGTGGCTTCTGCTATCGGCTAAAATGAAGTGCGGTCAGACACAACTTGATAATCCTACTAACTTTCGGGACAAAACAATGACGTGAAGTCCTTCAGGTAAAACAAAATGATGTAGAGCTAGCGGACACACCCCTCCGGGAACGAGAGTGCGCTGAAATAACGGGCACATTAAGGAATCCTTCCTGCTGGGATGTCAGACACCACACCGAAGACGTGAGAAGGTTCCGGTACGAATTTTAACGCAAAGTCCTCCTGTGTGGTTATAGCAATAGATACAGTAAATATATACACAGGTCAAGCACTGTACAGAAAAAGCTAAATATATCGTAAGCCATGGATAAATCGATATAAAAAGGTTTTATATTGTTTTAATACCTTGAGTGGTTTAACAAATTAAACTAAGTGTCTGGTTAGCCACACGCCATGGCAACGGATTTCAAAAAAAGCATAGCTGACAAGTGTTGACCTTGTTTTTTTTTTGTTTTGTTTTACCCTGGATTGATTGGATAACCTACGTTTGCCTTGAGGGTGGTTTGTTTACGGTAGACAGACTAAACCAAAGTGCTCAGAATGTAACTCGAAAAAAAAAAACACGAAACGCCTTACAGGGGCGGAGCTCCTGCCATCGACGGAAAGGCCTTGACGAGACAACGCTCAGGTATCCAAGCTCGTCCTGCATCGCGACACGACGACCGGTCTCGCCCCACGCGGAGAAACAGCCAGCCACGTTCATGCACTTAGCATGTTAGAACAATGTTAGAGATAATCTGCCAAAACCACGCTCTGTCTGAGAGGTTTAAAAACAAACAAAAGACGCTCCTGTTTTTTTTATTATTGTTTACGTGCCGTGACGTTAAGGTGGCTTCATACAGTCCCAGTGGCGTTGCACATTGTTGTGGCATTATGTGACGGTGGACAATTGAAGACAGTATTTTGAATATCTGATTTTTGTTCATCTGCTGTTTTAATAAAGAACTTACCCTTTATAAGCTGTCATGAAATGCTCTTTTTTTTGCTGTTTGCGCAAGTCTGAGAACCCGCATGCATCATTTCCCATCATGCTCTGCTTTGAAACGCGCACGCTTCCAGTGAGACTGAAGCCTGGGGTCTGATCGCAGAGTTTCCGAATTCATTTGGTGGCCATGGAGCATTTTTTTCAGAGAATAAGAGCTTTGCTCAAGGGCTCAGTGGAGACGTGACTACGTCTGCGTGGGTTCGAGTACTCGACGGGTAACCCGCAAGTTTTAATGGAACAGATGAAAAATATTCTAAAACCTCATTTGCGGGTACAGGTGGAACATGGTCCATGGCAAACATTTATTTTAAATATAAGTAGGCTACAATTTTATATATATGTATACATATATGAGAACAAAACACTTTTTCTCCCTTCTGTGCAATGGTTGGAGCAAAATATTTTGCGCTTACTGACCGCATACTTTATATAATATATTTTTGCAATTGCACAACCTCTCATCACCCACATATATAAAATATATGCAATCCTTCTTTTTTTCCTATATTGACATCACTTGCCCCCCAATCCTGCCTCTTCCCAGAGATTCTACTTTGTCCCGTTGCCTCCCCTCTCTTTTCCCCCTCTGAGGGGTTGAGTCCTTCAGCACACTGGGAAAGGGTCTCTGAGCTGCCCCCTAGTGGCCGCTCTCCTGCCTACTGATCTCTCCCACCCAGAACTGGACCAACCTGCATGACCTGCTTCTTTTGGTGAATTACGTCAGATCAGCATTTCTCTCCCATTCATACAGAGGAAAGGAAAAAAAAATCCATCCTGAAACAGGGGTAGCATGACGTATGGGATGTGGTTTGCCTTGGGTGGGGGTGTCACGGGTGCAGGTGGGGGAAACATGCTCACACACAACACATGCCCACCACTATGGGGAAAGTACAATATGCCATCTCAACAGTCTGCAAATATATGCTGCATAACACCTAGTAGGTCAGTCATTTGACTTCTTTTACTTGATTTTATTATTATCTTTTTTGTTCTTTCTTCTGTTCTATCTTTCCTTACGTCTTTCCCAGGAAAAAAAAGAAAAAAGAGTTTGTAACTTGTCGGATTTAAGGTAGTCTGGGCAAAATGTAAGTCCATTTGAACAGTGGTACCTTAAATCCAACAAGTTACCCCGATAAGCCAGTAACCCTGTTTCATAGTACAGGCCCCTGTTCTTCTAATTGTTTTGTTGGATGTTTGATGTTCTTATTCTATTAGATGTTGTTGTTCATCCATTCCTCTTCTGTCTGTCCTGGTCAAGTTTTCAGGGGGCCTGGAGACTATCCCAGGCAGCGTAGGACACACAGCAGAGGAACACCCTGGATAGGATGCCAAAATTAGCTGTTTATATAGACTAATACTTTATATATCATAGTTACTGGGAGTTATTGCTATATGCAAGGACAGTGTTGCTCTGTAATTTAAATTCCCTCATGGTGTAGTTTGAGAAGTAATATTGGACATGCATTTTGAATGACTGCAGATTCAGTTGAATATGTCAAAAGTGTGATATATATATCAGAGAGACAAGCTTCAGTTTTTGAAGAGCTTTATTCCTTCCTGGAGTGTTCTCAATGTAACCATCCTTAAACTGTAACTCGAAGCATACAGCGGTGATTGAACACATGCGAAATCTGCAAAGTTCATTTTCAGCATCTGAACACATGAGGGCGCCTATGAGCTTTAGTTCTCCTGTTCTTTTACGGTTTCGGACATGCCCGGGCATGTCGAGGTTTAATTCATTCGAAAACAAAAACATCCATTCAGAAGTAGCAGTGCAAAGAGGGGACCAAAGGAGACAGGGACAAAGAGGAGACAGTTCACAGGCAAAAAAGCAAGACTGAAGGCAGAGAGGGCATCACTGGGAAGGCTGGAGGCTTTAGAAGCATTTGCGGTGGACGATGGATGGGCCGGCCTCGTCGTACTCCTGCTTGCTGATCCACATCTGCTGGAAGGTGGAGAGCGACGCCAGAATGGAACCTCCAATCCAAACAGAGTACTTGCGCTCAGGTGGTGCGATGATCTGGAAATTCATAGAAAGTTAGATCGGATACTCGATGAATCAGATTACAAGGACTACCAGCTTTTTGACCCACGTGTCATTATTTACAAGTCTTTTCTTTTATCTGAGCTTAAATTCAGTCATGTTTACTTAGAATATGTTCACTATTTCCTCCAACGGGCTATTCTCAAGACACAAGGTGCGTCAAAATCAGTCAAGATTCGGTGTAAAACTCACTTTGATCTTCATGGTGCTGGGTGCCAGAGCAGTGATCTCCTTCTGCATCCTGTCAGCAATCCCAGGGTACATTGTGGTTCCTCCAGACAGGACATTGTTTGCGTACAGGTCCTTACGGATGTCGATGTCGCACTTCATGATGCTGTTGTAGGTGGTCTCGTGAATTCCGGCAGATTCCATACCTGGGGATTGCGGCAACTGGTCAGACAATCGCATGAGGCATCAAGAAAGAGAGACGTTAGGAGGTGTGTAGGTGTGGAGATGGTGGTAGGGATAGGGTACCGATGAAAGAAGGCTGGAAAAGGGTCTCGGGACAGCGGAACCTCTCGTTGCCGATGGTGATGACCTGACCATCAGGAAGCTCATAGCTCTTCTCCAGGGAGGAAGATGTGGCAGCGGTAGCCATTTCGTTTTCAAAGTCCAGGGCGACATAGCAGAGCTTCTCCTTGATGTCACGGACGATTTCCCTCTCAGCTGCACATGAAAGAAATATTTCATTTAGTGTCGGGAAGTCCCTACCCTAGCCGGAAAGTTCCGTAGGGTCCTTCAGAGGGCGGAACTGCTGTTAAATGCATGCATTTGGCTCTGCTCACCGGTAGTGACGAATGAGTAGCCTCGCTCGGTCAGGATCTTCATGAGGTAGTCTGTGAGATCACGGCCGGCCAGGTCCAGACGCATGATGGCGTGGGGCAGAGCGTAGCCCTCGTAAATGGGGACATTATGGGTGACACCATCACCAGAGTCGAGGACAATACCTGATGGAACCGGGACCCTGGTTATTAATATCCTCAAATACAATCGAAGAGACAGTAAAAGATGAAGCGAGGCTGAAATCAAGCTCACCGGTGGTACGACCAGAAGCGTAGAGAGACAGCACTGCTTGAATGGCCACATACATGGCTGGTACGTTGAAGGTTTCGAACATAATCTAAAACGGGACAATATTTGCATGTTATTTGCGCAAATAAAAACCTCGGACTGCGAACAACCGGGGTGTCTTAGACTAAACATGAAAATCGGGATCCCTGCCATCCCATTTCCCATGACCAGTTATCAATTTTAGGGTCAGGTTAGTCAAGCTGACACAGCAGGCATCAGGGACAGGATGCCAGATGATTGTGACAATGTGCCCTAAATGGTGTCTGTTCATTTTTAGAAGTTTAGAAATCAAATCAAATAGCCTTTTATTGTCAATTCACTATATGTCCATAACATACAAGGGCATCGAAATGCTGTTTCTCTCTCATCTATTTAGTACAACATGAAATATAAAAGTATAAACATATATAAAATGCCCGCAATACTAAAAATAGTAGACGTTTGTACAATATGCAATAGTCAGTAACAGTGATGTAAAGTGACGTGCATTTTTAGATGTGCAAAAAGACAGCAGATATAATATTGAGTCTTTATATGGTAGCAGCAGCGGTAGGGTATTTGGTAGGCAGTGTATCATGGTTTTGTTGGGAACAGTGCAATGAAATCTCCACCAGAGGCTCTGCAAAGTCCAGAAGCCATTTGGCATTACCTGGGTCATCTTCTCTCTGTTAGCTTTGGGGTTCAGGGGCGCCTCGGTCAGCAAGGTGGGGTGCTCTTCAGGGGCAACGCGAAGCTCGTTGTAGAAAGAGTGGTGCCAGATCTACAGGGAAACACATCACAGACCAGCTCAAATTCAGCTTGCAGTCCACTTGCATGGAGGCGCATCAAAATTAAAACATGTCTGCAAAGTAAATATGAAAATATTACTATTTCATAAATATTTGGCCATCTGTTGAAGTGTGACTATGTCCTTTGGATGAGCTTGTAAAACATGCCACACTAGTCATCAGTAATTAGTCACTGTTCCGAGAACGTGATGCCTCACTGACCACCTACTGTTTCCTTTCTGTGTGTTGCTCATCTTGCATTACTAGCCTGCACTGCTATTGATAAAATACCATATTGGCCTCTGAAAATCAAAGCATGACTCGAGCTTGGTCAAGATGTACCTTAAATTGCTGAAGTTTTGATATCATGATCCAAAAATGACAAACTTTCTGAAGTTTGCCGGCGGAAGTTTCAGAATGACGTCAGTACTGCATTGGTCCAATTTAGACTGTATATATGGATTAGAAGGTTAATTAAGATCCGATGACCGTTATTCAGTACTTATTGCTAGTAAATATCTAGCTGTGTCTGGACTCTGTGCAGATCCTCAAGCTATGAGGGGCTCTGTAGATCTTCTTCAATGGGGTCTAGTGAGAAGGGCTTCGTAAATCAGGACCATTTTTGTTTTGTTCTTACCTTCTCCATGTCGTCCCAGTTTGTGATGATGCCGTGTTCGATGGGGTACTTCAGGGTCAGGATACCTCGTTTACTCTGTGCTTCGTCGCCCACGTAACTGTCCTTCTGCCCCATTCCCACCATCACCCCCTGGGGAGACAGGCATGCTAACGGTGTGTATGTTATCGCATTGATGGGGGGCTGCGGCAGGAGGTGCAAGCGGTGCAGTGGCGGCGGCGGTGCAGGCGCAGCGGCGGCGGAGGCGGCGCCAACTGACCTGGTGTCTGGGACGGCCCACGATGGAGGGGAAGACGGCTCTAGGGGCGTCATCCCCGGCAAAGCCTGCCTTGCAGAGACCTGATCCATTGTCGCACACGAGGGCGGTGCTCTCTTCTTCATCACACATTGTCTTCGATCCGCTTTGCCCTCTTCACTCAAACGGGAGACAATCACTGCAGGGAGACAGTCGCTGGCTGTCAGAGACCTCAGTGTTTGTGGCCACTCATGCTTGCTCCGGTATCCCATGCAGTGGTGTCCCTGCCCCGTGCCCTGTGATGGACTGGCATCCCATCCAGTGGTGTCCCTGCCCCGTGCCCTGTGATGGACTGGCATCCCATCCAGTGGTGTCCCTGCCCCGTGCCCTATGATGGACTGGCATCCCATCCAGGGTGCACCCCCGCTGCTGTCCAGGCTGACCTCCGCTTACATTTTCTCCAAGCATGCATGTGTGTGTTCTGCCCTCTTTGGAGGGACCACACCCTCTCAACAACATAAAAAAAACACAAAATATCTAAATAATATAATATCTGAAATACCACTGAATTGTAAAAGCAATATTTTTGTGCCAATACAAAAACTTTATAATGTAAAACCTTATAAGGAATTATCCGTACTACTACTTAGACAATTTGTAAAGATTTATAGAGATTTCAGTTTATAAAGTATAATCAAAATGAACAAAAGCTTCTTCTTTCAATTAGGTTCTTATAAGGTGAAACTGCTCAGAATAATTTCACAGTAGACTCATGCCTTCAGACATTTCAGAAATGCTTCAAAACGCAGAATGCCACAGGGCACCACACTTACAGTGAACTAGCCAAAGCAGATAGTGCTACCTTCTGTTAATGAATGGCTACGCTACCATGGGAAAACTTCCTAATTAGGAAATTATTTGGACATGGGTCTGTCTTCAGCTATGCACAACCTCTCTCTGGCCCTGCCTTCCTGCAGCATCCAAAAAAAAAAGGGATGGAGTGGGTAGAGGCTACGTCGTCTGCCGGAATCCTGGAGGACCATATTTAGTAATAAACCCTAAACTTGGTGCACACTGCACAAGCTCGGGGGCCCTAGCCAGACTGAGCCGCTGCAGATGTTAGCGTGCTAACGCTCCATGCTAAGGATCAGGTGGCTGTTAGATCTGTTCGCACTGCCTGTACGGCTGCAGGCAGCCACTGAGCTGAGAGACACTGTGGGTTTCCTGTTTCTTCAAGAAAAACTGGTTGCCGCGACAATCAGCTGCAAATCTACTACAGCCATAAAAAGCCTCAATTTCAATTCTCCCCCCACATGACAGAACAACTTATTGAATTGTTCTCAGTCTCCCTGGCTTAAAAAATAAACAGATTTTATCTGAAAAGTATGAACTGCGGATTCTTAGCTTAAAAATATACATGTATATAGTTTTTGGTGTTTTTTCCAGTATTACTCAACAGACTGCAGAACACAAACTGAAATGTTTCCAAATGAATGCAATTTTTTGCGACAAATGCCATAAATAGCATCACTGGGACACTTGTACAACAAAAGAGAAACTGGGGTTTTTATTAAAACAAGATCAGCAGCCTTCATTTCTGCACATGCACAGCTTACCTGCACGCAAGCAATCGATTAGCTAGCATGCCAACAACAGCACATCCCAACACCTGTGTTCCACTGGAATGGAAAATACTGAGCAAGCCACCAGCCTTAATTAGCCGATCTGTCGATTCTGACTTTTCCAGTGCAGTGAGACCCTGGAGCAGAGCACTAGTTACAAGTGAAAAAGTGTATTGGAGAGTAGTTGTACTCACCCTGACAGTGCTTGGCCGGGGTTTGCCGCCTGAGGATGGTGTACGGAACGTCGGCCAAGGGTGCGTTTATGTAGACCCCCCTTCCCCACGATTCCCCCTCCCACATCCCAAACAAGGATTCCACACCACTGGCCATCCTCTGCCTCACTCTAGCACTGCCTTATAGGGATGACTGGGGGGAAAAAAGTCCAATTCGGGTTGCCTGAAGCAGCCCCCCGGCTCTCATCCTAGGCATTCCACCAGTGTCCATCTTTCAGAGTACAGCAGATCTCAACTTCCTGAGACATAAACACGGCCCCCCCCCACCCCACCCCACCCACATGCACATCTATGCTCAACACCTCCCAGCCAGCATTAAGCCATCAAAGGATGAACAAGAAAAAGAATGAATGTTAGACAGTATAATAGGCATTCGCTCCTGTTAGAGATGCCTTTATTTGTATTGGACTTGCATTGTATTTTAGGCCAATGAGAACGCTCAAACTGTGTTAAAATAGCTTTTGTCGAAGCGTTTGTCAAATGGCTCTGTGTGTCTCAATACCATTCTGTATCATTGACAATGAAGAAAACACATATACAACAGGCATATTTATTAGCCGATGTGGTAACGTATAATTAACGTGCTGCGGTTCCCTTTAATATGACGTTTCATTCTGTTCACTTGTGAAATCTAAGGTTCTGCTCACCAGATGGAGTTGTTCGTTTGAAGAAGGGTGACCAATGCTGACCCTACTCAGTGCTACAACTCAATCAGTTAGGAAAAAGACGTGTATTTCCGTGTTTTAAATGTAGCATGATATTTTGTACTTTAGTGTACTACAGATACAATCCCAGCAAAGAAGTGTGCACCAAAGAATGGCTGGAAAAGTCTTTTCAATCATATGCTCACTTTGACTTTATAATCATATTAAGGTATGAAGAGGAATGGTCTGTGATGGTTGAAGGATTGACTTTGTACTGGGAATGCAATTGAAAGATGGATGGATGGATGGATGGATGGATGGATGTGCAAAATAATGTAGTTTGTTGAATAAAGACAGGGGGCCCTAATGTTTCACATGGAAGCCTGTATCTTGGGCCAAGCTTGGGATTTCACAATGGAAGGGGCATGTCCAGTTAACTGCCTACTGGGCCATGTTCGGTGTAATAATAATGAAAATCCACGTACATGTGATTCTAGTTCGTCTCTGGGAATCCAGGGAAGAGTTATGCCTGGTCCTGTCACCTATGCCAGCTGTTGTTAGTTAGGCTGCCTTTGGTTAAGCTGTATTGCGAACATCAGGTGACGTAACCGGCCGATCCTATCTTTGGTCAGGGTTTCTTTCACAGCTTTCTGGAGACCTTGGAAAGTGTCCATGTCTGGTCAGCTTCAGCTCTTTAACATCCAGCATCACATATGGAATCTATTACACCCGCAAATATTACAAAGGGGAAGGTAGCATCACATTTTAATTTCCCCGGGTGTTGTTGTAATTGTTATTTCTCATTATTGTTCATTGTTATGTCACAATTAACAAAAAATACTATGTTTTAGATTGAATAGTTTATAATAATATTCCAGACATTTTGATTAATATTATGGCACCAAAGTGTAGCATTTCTGTAAATAAATTATTAGTAATGAGATATTGGCAATATTTGCCTAAAGTACAGCCTCTCCTACGCCTGAAATTGTGAACCTTTTGTTCAACGTCATTTTAAACCTCTGACGTCTCCCCTTCTGCTGCCAGTGCCAAGCCGGCCGATGTCTCAGCGGTTTTTTTCCTGTTTACTTTTCAAATGCCTTGCAGAATTCGGGCATTGAGAAAAACATCAAATGAAGCGCAGGAGTTTAGTGTAAAGTGTACAATTCTGTGTAAGTCTCCTGTGTTTAAAAACGGTTTTGAATTCGTCGGTACAGGTTGATGCCTTAAAAATGTTGGGAATGTAGATTGTTTATCAACAAAATAAATTTAGCTTGCAACCCCAAAATCACCATGCTCAAGTCCAAACAAACATACTTATTCTCAAACTTTCCAGTATTCGTCAGACCGTTACAGAGCTGAAAAAATTGAAAGGTGTTTTTCTGAGAAATGTGAGACTTGTAAAAGTATTTTAAGAATCGGCGTTAAACCACGTCATCCAGTGATCGCATATGGTATATTTTCATTCAGTTGGTAGGCAAATGCATTTTGAATTAACTTTAACTAATCTCGTATTGCTCTGCAGTTATGCTTTAATTAATGTTCACCTTCACACATGCACATAAGTTTAATCCCCCTTCTGCCGCACCCTTATAGTTCCTCTACACAGAGCGGTCGGATTTTAAATGCAACACCAAAAAAGGAGCTATTCAGTAAATAAGCAGAGACTTGGCAGGCTGCTTGTTCTCTAGGCATGTAAGGGAGGAAAGTAATTCCCCTGGAAGGTGGAGCCTGAGAACGCTGTCCTATGGGCGCTGCTTTTTTTGTTGCAGTTGTAAAGATTTACAGTACGCTCAGAACACTTGTACGTAGAAATTCCTCACGAAGATACGTCACTCTGGAGATCGTAACCATGTTTAGTGGTACGCTCCCCCCCAGTCCCACTCCCCCCAGCATATTACCAGGCTGAAGCCTGCTAATTATTGGCAGCTTCCGATTCGTTTGTCTTTTTAAGAGCGTCTTCTTCCTTGGCTGAAGTTGCCTTTTAATCGCAGCGTTAACTTCGTCACAGCTTCCTTACAGGGGAATGCTCGCGTGCTGCATGGTTTATAATTAAGACATTCTGTAAATATAAAACACCGTATGAATACAACGTTTAAGCTGTAGCACGTACATTTATTTCATATATGTATTTCACAAATCTCTCTGTAATGTAAATCCTGGGATTACCCAGGCATAATGTGATTTTTTTTTCCCCCAAACGATAAGCTGGCAGCATGACAGAGCGAGGAGCCGTATACATAGACCTGCATAAGACACCAGATTTCCAAAATGAAATATTGAGGTCTTATTCATGTATATATATATATATATAAAAGCAATCTGGGTCAGACTAATGTCAGTGTTTCCTTACAGTGGCGTACCTGCTGTGTACTTTGCATTTCCATATTTGCCTGAATTATTGGACATTTGATACGCATGAAGTCGCATCTGCTGGAAGCATGGGCGCAAATTATGGATGGAGTGGAGGATGTAACCCCCCAATAATCAAAACCGGCCAATACTCCCCCCCCCCCCGATAATCATGTCTCCCCCTAAATGGGTGGATACTTACCCTTACCCCCCTTCAAGGTTCAAACCAAAGTTACGCCCTTAGCTGGAAAACAAATGTGTTCTTCGAAGTTTATAAAATGAGACTTTACTTCAGCCTGAGTCTTGGCTGATCTTAGTGGAGCTGCTTTAATTTAATTTAAAAAAGAATAAATTGACACCATTACAAGTGTCGTGTTGTCTCCCTGAACCCCGTCCTGTTCCCTTTTAGCCACCAGAGGTCACTGCTGGCCATCCTATGCCCTTTCGCTGGGGTATATCGATCCAGCTGTTTCCTCTAACTTACCATCTGCCCTTCGTGTACTCCTCGTTACCAGTGTTTGTATGCGGCCCTCCGCATGGGCGAAAATTTCATTTTATTGTTGGTGGAGACAATAAACCGAAAAACAGCGTATGCCATACCATTGTATGTCCGTTTTCCTTCTTGCCACTTTATTCCTGGGTGCCAACTTTGGTCAGCCGCGGCTGGCAGATTTTCAATTCAAGACAAGAACACGCATTAACATCTATATAAGAGTTTTATTACTTTCTAAATAGTCTGGAGGGTCTGCAAAACTACCGCAAAGCTTTTGATTTAGTTAATTTTAGGATTATTATGGAATAATATAGATATACCGTAAGATTTCTTGTGTGAGCGTGAGTATCACGCAAGATGTGTGGGATATGGCGACCTTGCATTTTGGCACTTAATGCAAAACACTCGCAAAGATTAACGTGCTGACGTCAGGCATATTATAAAAAAATTGTAACGTGCTACTGTTATTTCTCTCATTTTTATGTGTACAATCGCACGGTTGGAGTCGAGACAGCAATGTACTACACTTAATTTTGAAATGTAATAGTTGTACAGTAATATTTTGTTGTCAAACTATATATGTTGTTGAGAGTATACAGCGAAAAAAAGCATGTTTGTGGATTTCAGAACAACTGCAGTGTATGACGGGTACGATATTTGGAGGCTACTTAAATTTTATCGTCTGCAACTGGCATATGTGAAGTGTGAATTTGGAAAGGGGTGGGGGGGCACGGCCCATTGTACAGTTTTCCGCCACTGGATTTCAGTACATATTGTAATGAACACGCAACAGGCGTATCACAAAAAATGAGACCTTTAATGAACCGTAAACGGCCAGAGCCCACACCAAACTCAAACAGGAATCCAATACTATCAAAATCAAAAGAGAGACACCATTAATGTTCTCCAGTATTATAGGGCTGTGTGGAGGCTGCCGCTTCTCCTTTTGCCCACTCTGCAGGTACCCCACGTTCCTGCTATCTCTAAATCCCCAGAGATCGGCTGATAAGGGGTGGGAGGACTGCTCTATAATAAACATTGCTAGTCCTTCAGCCACTACAATAGTATTTAAAATGACATAGTTGTGTGTGTGTGTGCATGTGTGTGTGTGGTGGGGGGCAGGCCTCATGAAGGGGGGGTTGGGGGGGGGGGGGGGGTTCTGACGCCTATGCCTCACTGTTCTGCGTTCCCCAATTCCGACACTGTCGCGTGTTCTGAGTCCGATCTCCACGTAGATCTACACAAGTATCTACTCCCCTCTGTGGTTTCCCTAATAAAATCCCCTACGGGGGAGGTAGGGCGTTCTCTGTGCCAAACCACCCTCTGGGGTTTTCACTCCTCCTCGCCTCCTCCGACACGACAAGCTTCCTTGCATTTAAAATCATTTCGCTATGAAATGTGAACTAAATACAATTTGTGAACTACAAATACAATACCTTACAAGAAGCACTGAATAGACAGCTCAGTCGAAAATAATAATGAAGAGGTGAACTGACAGCATCCGACAACGGGATGAACTTCCTTGTTTTTTTTAAATACTTTTTAACATGGTCGGATAGGATTTGATAAAGATCCTATATTATAAATAAAAATAGACATGTAATCAACCTCTTTACTGTCGTTCATACAGCCTTATGCGTACTTACTTTGCTAACCACGCCCTCTTCTGTTGTGATCCGTGTTAGGCGAGCGGGCAGGATCGGGGAATCAGTCAGGTAGACGGTGTTCGATCACACAGGGCTTTATTTGGGGCAAACTGGGAAACACACCCGACATACGTAAACGGGGGAAACAGATGCGGACTGAAATACACTGGACAAGCTGGAAATAACGCCAAACTGCTGATCGCAAGGAGAGACGTGAGACTCTTCGTTACACCGGAGGAGTTTCTGGCCGTGTGCTAGCGCTTTTTGCGACCCGTTCTTATTTTATTTTAATTATTGTGGCTTGTTTTTCATGAAAATGAAATGTGGACTGCTTATATTAGCTCTTTTTATTCAGGTAAGAGCACTTTGCTGTATTCTCATGTAATTTTTATTTAAAGTTTTATTTAAGTACGACGATCAAGTTTTTATTTTTACAAAGAAATGGGATTTTACATACGCAGAATTATCATGCATCTATATTTTATATATTTTATATATATAAATTTAGTTTATGCAGTTAATGATAAATGACGACATTGCACTTTCACTTTCACTTTATGCCTATTTGAATTTCGCTAAAATAATGTTTACAAAACTATGTATTTCAAAATATATACTAATACCTTATATTAATCCAATTAAAATACATTTTTGGTTCATGAAATTGTTACAGTAGGCCTGATAATAATAATAACCAGTAGTTTCCGGGAGGCGGGAATTTTAGGCTACTTTACGTTTCTTTTTCTGTATTTGCAGATCGCTTTGCATTCGACTACACCATTTTCTTTTCATTCCCTTCGTGAGGGAAGACGTGTGAAAAGGGAGGAATGCCAGCATGGTGATTATGTATACAAAGGGGAAAAATGCTGTAAATGTCCACCTGGTAAGAATCATCTATAATGGTGCTTTTGACCCCGAGTTATAAATCCATCCATCCATCCATCCATTTTCCAAACCGCTTATCGTACTGGGTCGCGGGGAGTCCCGAGCCTATCCCGGAAGCAATGGGCACGAGGCAGGGAACAACCCAGGATGGGGGGCCAGCCCATCGCAGGGCACAGTCACACACCATTCACTCACACATGCACACCTGGGGGCAATTTAGCAACTCCAATTAGCCTCAGCATGTCTGTGGACTGTGGGGGGAAACCAGAGTACCTGGAGGAAACCCCACGACGACATGGGGAGAACATGCAAACTCCACACACATGTGACCCAGGTAGAGACTCGAACCTGGGTCCCAGAGGTGTGAGGCAACAGTGCTAACCACTGCACCACCATGCCACCCCCCGAGTTATAAGTGTATACTTAAATATGAAGTGTACTTTAATTGTAATTGACTGATGTACTCTGTTAAGGAAAGCAGTAATCTGATTTCCTGTGTGAAGTTTTGCAGAAATACTCTGTTGCTTCCATTGCTACTCCGAAGGTTCATGCTTAAATGTAATTTTAAAAATGACATAAGGGTGCGCTGGTTTCCCTGTACTGTTTGTAGCGTGTGTTTATGCGTACTTGTATTGTTGTGGCGGACTGGTATCCCACATGTGATGCACATAGCCGTTTGTGGCCTGTGTGTTTTGGGAAACTCTCGTGAAAACTCCCCAAGATGGCTGGTGTCATTGTGGTTCTCATTGACCGATATTGTGTTATTGTTCCGTTTTATAGGTTATTATGTCAAAACTAACTGTGGGATAAATGTTCAGACAAAGTGTGAGCCGTGTCAAGAAAACACCTACTATGAAAAGCCCAATAGCGGGACGGAATGTGAGCGATGTCGGTCCTGCAATGCAAACGGTATGTACCATAAAGAGAGAATTGTTTCTGTTTTTAAACAGTGTGAGGTTGTGGCTCAGCGGGTCCTCTGTCCAAAAAGCTGGGTAGCTGAAATGGTATCCTTAAATTGCCATAGTGTGGTAGTATCTGATTGGTTACCTTGTGATTGACTGATGTCTTATCTAGGGTGTCCCTATCATGTGCCATTTGAACTCAGTAGTCGGAATTTTCTTTTTTGGTTTTAAGCCTAAAAGCTTTCAAATATCAACAAAGCAAATAATTGCCATTCGGCTTTAAACGTGTATGATTGTAGAACACATAAGAGATTTCAGTCAGAACTTCCGTGTTATTCGAGTGTTGGTGTTCTGTATCAGCTGATGAGATCTTTATTCAATTTTTCTTCCAGTGCATCAGGAAACAGAAGAGAAATGTACAAAACTCCAGAATACAAAATGCAGGTGTATGCAAGGATATTGGGGGGTCTGTCAGGATAACTGTCAGTGCCATTCTTGTGACAAGTAAGTTCAGACATTCAGCTGTCTCTGCTTGCTCCCATTAGCATTAACATCCACAAACGCTGTTCCTCTCCTCGCTGTCTCTGCTGGCTCCCATTAGCATTAGCATCCACAAACGCTGTTCCTCTCCCCGCTGTCTCTGCTGGCTCCCATTAGCATTAGCATCCACAAACGCTGCTCCTCTCCTCGCTGTCTCTGCTTGCTCCCATTAGCATTAGCATCCACAAACGCTGTTCCTCTCCCCGCTGTCTTTGCTTGCTCCCATTAGCATTAGCATCCATAAACGCTGTTCCTCTCCCCGCTGTCTTTGCTTACTCCCATTAGCATTAGCATCCACAAACGCTGCTCTTCTCCTCGCTGTCTTTGCTTACTCCCATTAGCATTAGCATCCACAAACGCTGTTCCTCTCCTCGCTGTCTCTGCTGGCTCCCATTAGCATTAGCATCCATAAACGCTGTTCCTCTCCCCGCTGTCTTTGCTTACTCCCATTAGCATTAGCATCCACAAACGCTGCTCTTCTCCTCGCTGTCTTTGCTTACTCCCATTAGCATTAGCATCCACAAACGCTGTTCCTCTCCTCGCTGTCTCTGCTTGCCCCCATTAGCATTAGCATCCACAAACGCTGCTCTTCTCCTCGCTGTCTCTGCTTGCTCCCATTAGCATTAGCATCCACAAACGCTGTTCCTCTCCTCGCTGTCTCTGCTTGCCCCCATTAGCATTAGCATCCACAAACGCTGCTTCTCTCCTCGCTGTCTCTGCTGGCTCCCATTAGCATTAGCATCCACAAACGCTGCTCCTCTCCTCGCTGTCTCTGCTTGCTCCCATTAGCATCCACAAACGCTGTTCCTCCCCTCGCTGTCTCTGCTTGCTCCCATTAGCATTAGCATCCACAAACGCTGCTCCTCTCCTCGCTGTCTCTGCTTGCTCCCATTAGCATTAGCGTCCACAAACGCTGCTCCTCTCCTCACTGTCTCTGCTTGCTCCCATTAGCATTAGCATCCACAAACGCTGCTCCTCTCCTCGCTGTCTCTGCTTGCTCCCATTAGCATTAGCGTCCACAAACGCTGTTCCTCCCCTCGCTGTCTCTGCTTGCTCCCATTAGCATTAGCATCCACAAACGCTGCTCCTCTCCTCGCTGTCTCTGCTTGCTCCCATTAGCATTAGCGTCCACAAACGCTGCTCCTCTCCTCACTGTCTCTGCTTGCTCCCATTAGCATTAGCATCCACAAACGCTGCTCCTCTCCTCACTGTCTCTGCTTGCTCCCATTAGCATTAGCATCCACAAACGCTGTTCCTCTCCTCGCTGTCTCTGCTTGCCCCCATTAGCATTAGCATCCACAAACGCTGCTCCTCTCCTCGCTGTCTCTGCTTGGTCCCATTAGCATTAGCGTCCACAAACGCTGCTCTTCTCCTCGCTGTCTCTGCTTGCTCCCATTAGCATTAGCGTCCACAGACGCTGCTCCTCTCCTCGCTGTCTCTGCTTGCTACCATTAGCATTAGCGTCCACAAACGCTGTTCCTCTCCTCGCTGTCTCTGCTTGCTCCCATTAGCATTAGCGTCCACAAACACTGCTCCTCTCCTCGCTGTCTCTGCTTGCTCCCATTAGCATCCACAAACGCTGCTCCTCTCCACGCTGTCTCTGCTTGCTCCCATTAGCATTAGCGTCCACAAACGCTGCTCCTCTCCTCGCTGTCTCTGCTTGCTCCCATTAGCATTAGCGTCCACAAACGCTGCTCCTCTCCTCGCTGTCTCTGCTTGTTCTTCTGTCAGGTTTTCCGGTTCATTTCCGCTCTCATTGGATTCCAATGGCTTTATTGCTCTATTGTGTTATGTCTATATTTCGCTTTAAGTATTTTACAGTAACTCTGGCATTTATTGTGGATGTAAAATGTATTTTTCCCTTTCAGATCAAAAGTCAAACAGGCAAAACGTAATTTAGGCCAATGTATATCAACACAAATGATTTTAAATATATACATTTCTTATACATTTCGAAAGTTCAGTTTGCATTTGTTCCAGTTTAACTCAAATTAATTAATGATGTCGGGTGTAGTGTTAGAGGTGATGGAGGGGGCCTGAGAGGTGCAAGATTGCCGAGTGCACTGAGCCAGTGGTTCAGGGGCTGAGCTCTGGCACCTATTAAGTGCTGGTGACGCAGCTCAGTGGATGCTACTGATCTCCAAAGTTGGGGCTTCAACTCCCAGCCCCAGATGTGCATGCGTCAGAAGTTTGAGTTTGTTCATGGGTTTCCTTCCTCATTCAGAGAGTCCCTCCTTCTTGTTCTGTCAGCAGTTTCAGAATGTTTGAAATCGTATTACTGTCTTGGTCTGAAAAATAACTTTTTTCTTCTGCTTGAAGATGCGAGGGCCATGATATCCTTGCACCCTGCACAGGCACAAACAACACCGTGTGCGGAGAACCCTTCGGTAAACACCAGATCTTTCTGTAAACACACACGCACACACTGCTGATGCGTTGTTCCTGCATGCTTCTCTATACGGCTGTAATTTGAAAAATAATAATAATCAGGCACAGGTACTGGGTGACAAGTGGAAACACCACTAATATTTTTCCACTATAATCCCAATGTTTGATAGCCATCTATATAGTGAGAATGCTTTAATGTCGATCAAATGACAGCACACAACATGCGTTTATATACATGGCCAAATAGCGATCAGTCAGTCAAGACTATCTTCCTGCATATCAGCTATAATATTAATTGTCACAGATGATGTAACCGAGGTTCTCTCCTCTGACCTTTCCGTCTAAACCAATATTTCCCAATCCGGTTCTCGGTGAACCACAGACAGTCTACGTTTTGCTGTAGGAGGGAGCAAAAATGTGGAGTGTCTGGCCGAGTGCTGAGAGGGAAGAAAAGCAGGGGTCGTCAGGGGGTTCCCGAGGATCGGGTTGGGAAACACTGGTCAAAACACATTCCTCTATTTGGACATTGTTTTCTGGAGCAATGATGTGTCGTTATGCTTGTTTTAGTTCAGGGGTAGCAACCCTGATCCTGGAGCACCGGTACCCAGCAGGTTTTCCATCCCACCTGGTCTCTGATGAACCACATCTGATCTCAGGCAGACAGTAACTCATCCACGTAGGATAGAAAACCTGCTGGATACCGGCACTCCAGGATTGGAGTTGCCTACCCCTGTTTTAGTCCAGTGTTAACTTTGTTGTATTCATTGATTATTATTTTTTATTGTGATGTTGAATAGTTTCTGTCTGTTTTAGGTGACATCCATCATAAATGGATTGTTCCAGTCATAGTGATACTGCTTTTTCTTGTACTTGTACTTGTACTTGTACTTGTACTTGAATTTTTCTGGAAGAGAAGCGGTAAGTACCATTAGCAACAGCAAGTGCCATAAGTGCATAATGACCGTCAAAGTGTAATTAAAAAAAATCTAATTTTAGATATACATAGATCTAATTTGCTTCATTTTTGTAAATAGGAGCTGGCAGGAGTAATCCAGAGGTAGGTAACATTTCATGCTTGCATGTATATGGTTGAATATTTAGTAAAAATGTCTAGTGGAACTGAATATGTGTATGGTTGAATATTTAGAAAATTGTGTGAGGGAATTTACACGCATGCCACATCCTTATTAAGCTAATTTAGTATAATTGTTAAAAAATTAGTTTAATTAAATAACCCAGGAATGGGCACCAACCCATTGCAGGACACACTCACACACCAATCAGTCATACATATGGGCAGTTATGATTTTGGACTGTGGGGGGAAACCGGAGTACGCGAAGAGCATGCAAACTCCACACACACGGAATCCAGGTTCCCAGCACCATCATGCCGGCCATGATTAATTAAATTACATTTTGATATTTTCTTTATTATGCTACTTATCTAATAAACTATATATAGTTTTCAGATCTTAAAGTAGCTCATGAAAACCTGCAACTTATATCTCCACTCTGATCAGACTATCCCACTGCTTTTTTTACACTCTTTTTTAGGAATAAAATTTTTACTAATACAACAATAATTGTGATGTGTACGCAAATTAGTCTTCAATACTCATATTTCAGTAATGGGAGTATCTTGGCACGTTTCCTTTCTATATTCTTCTCACTGTTAAAGCCAGCAAGTACAGAAAATAGTAAAACGATAAACAAGCACCCTAAGTAGCTTAATCTACGCTAAACTCAACCAGTGGTTCTCAAATAGTGGTACTCATTGTGATCGTAAATAAGAAACTGCTCTTAATGCTTTGTTCGCTAAAATAAAGGTTAATGAATGAATGAATGTACTCGGAGTGCTCCCAGGTGATATACGACAATCATGGCAATTTTCAACCATCTGGTATTAGTCTGCTATCGCTTGATCCAAAGTGCTACTTGGTCCAACAAGTTTAAGAAACATTGATATAGAATATTTAGTGGTGTCTGTATGCCTGTTTTTTCAAAATAAATATTAGATAATAGATAATAAATCTAATCTAAAAAATGCAAAAATTTAAATGTAACTAGTGCAATTTATTTGTCTTTTCTAGGAAGTCCCCTTAGTGCCAGGTTAGTACACTATTCTACATATTTTTTTCTTTTCTACTTGTTTTTACTTAGTTTACTACAATTTATGACTATTAGCATTAAATATTGCATAATATTATTGCTTGCAGACTAAGCCAATATAACCTCAGTTCACAATCCCAGATTTGCTTAAACTCTAACAAAGGTGATTTATTGTTTTACGGAGTGGTCTGCTGTTAACCTGGAATCTCCTGACCTTCTGTAGGTGTCGACCTCTCGAACCACTTGTACGACATCGTGGAAGAACTAGGACCGCAGCTGGTTAAACAGCTGGCAATCGGGTCGGGCGTGAGGGAGACCCAGATAGAGATGCGCATCACTGAACACCCACAGAACATTAAGGAGCAGTGTTACAGCATACTGAGGGACTGGTACGAAAGAAAAGGGCTGAACCAAGCGTTTCCAGAGCTCATCAGGTTCCTGCAAAGAAAAGGCAAAAAAGATAATGCAGAAAGACTTAAGAAGTTAATTAACCCGAATCCCAGAGAAACTGCATCTGTAAATATGGACAATCCTGAGCACCCTGCCTAGCACTTCCATACATTTTTAAACTTCTGTTTATTATACATTTAATACATGTTACAAATGTAACATTATTAGAAAACTTTGGGTGACCTTTTGATAATTGCAGATGCCAGTTTTCCTTGCTACAATCTACTTTTATGGGGAAAACAGCATCTTGTGTGGTCAAAATTGAAATAAATGTTTACGGAAAGGTGTACAGTTTGTACCAATGGGTCTGCCTTTGCTTTTTCGTTTTTCAAAAATTCCAGTGTCATTTAAATTTCCTGAATTATTTGAATGATATGTGTCATATCAAGTATAAGGTGTTTTTTTGTGCAATTGATGTTATTTTTAGATTAGCAGTGACATGAGATGTGATGAATGAAATGGTTATTTTATTATCGTGTTACATAAAGTGTTTGTTTAGGCCTTGATGTTTACATTTAGCTGCTTAACTGCAGATATTTTTATTCAAAGCAACTTACAGTGTTACTCATCTGAATATTTTTGTGGAAAAGTTCAATAAGCACAGAAAGTTTTGTACTTATAAAATAAGTCCCAAAACTAAGAAAATGGTCAATTTAAACAAATTAGGCCGCTTTTCCACTGCTCCAGGTACCGTTATTTTGGTAGTAAAAATTTGGTACTTACCGGGTTCCAGTCAGGCACCCAAAAGTAGCAGTAGGCAAAGTACCAAACCAGCTGGGGTACTTTTTCGGTACTTTGGGGCGGGACTTTGAAATGTGTTTATTGTCAGTTTGGTTGTGCAAATAACCATTCTAGCAAACAAAGAAACAAAACATCTGCTGTCCTGAAGAAGTAAACGATACAGAAAACAACGATAAATTAAGTAAAAGAAAAAAAGTAATAATGGACACAAGGACAAAAGAAGAGACTCAAATTTTAATTGACAACTGGTCAGAAGAACAGATTATTCTTTTCTGGGGTATTTATAAAGCAAAAAAGGACTGTAAAATACATTTCTTGCTAACCCATCTAAGAATGAGTTAAACACTAAGGATGAAAATGATTGTGATTGTCTTGGAGAGCGAATGCAGAGCTCATGCAAAAGCAGTAGGAGTAAACTTTTTAAACATACACTAGATAATCTTGGAAACGAACAATCATTAAAACTGCAAAGCTTGATAAGTTTCGTTTCCTACAACTGAATAAAATGTTTTAGTGAAACTTAAACCCCCTGCACTATGATGTCTGGACAGGATGATGAAGCCTGATCTCACATCAGCTGACTATCGCGGTCTTTACGATGCGAGATCTGCATGTTTTTAAAATTTATTTAAAAATACTCCACCTTGTTGTGATGATGTCATTCAGCACCGGTACCAGTTCTCATGCCAGTGGAAAACAGAAGAAGTACTGTAGTTCTGGTGGTTCTTCAAAAAAGTACCCGGTGCAGTGGAAAAGTGCCCTTAGCAATATAGTACCACACTTCGTACCTTTACCTTTGGATGATTTATACAAATCTTATTGTAATTTTTGTGATGCAATGTAAACTTATGATTCAACAGTATTTGTATAATAAAGCATAATTTCTTGCTTTGAATCACCTAGTACTATCCAGCATAGAGACGCTTTGATGACCAGTTTTGGACAGGATAAAAATGATTTGTATGTTTTCAATAGCTGTTTTTCCACTGAGAGCCTCAGTAAAGAGGAGGAAAGTTACTGTAATAAAGTTACAGACAATGGCCCCTGATTGATTTCATTTTTCTCACACAAGCTATTGCACACAGTGATAATACATGTGAATGTGATGTGAGTGTACAGGGATGTTCGAGAGAGAGAGAGATGATACTGTGATAAATGCAGTCAGCAAACAGTAACTAATGGGACTGACAATATCTTGTATGACTTCTGGGTGCCCCGTGACCTTACACTATATTTTTTTTTTGGGGGGGAATTAATTTTACATGGGGGGGTCTCCAATGATAAATACCCATATTAGAAAATGCCCTTTATGGCCACTATTGTAAGTTAATCTTTCAACTTTATGAATTTGTTCATGCATTTATGTCATAAATAGTAAGTACAGTATTACACCTGTGTAATGTTTTACTGACGTGTGCATATCCTATGTTTTAGTTAGCGTCTGCCTTGAGTTTGAATGTCCTGTAAATTTCAGCCTCCCCAGTGCCGCTGTTAGTTTGAACGTTGGCAGTGGGCCGTCATTAAAAGCTGTTTTAAAAGAGATGTCTACTTTATTTAGAATGACTCTAAACCTTGCTACAATACTGTGTATGAGAGAGTTTGAAAATGTGTGTGAGAAGCAGGACTGCTGTAAGCCCCCTCCCCTAGTCCCCCCCCCCCCCCCCCACCCCCGCACATCTATTTCCCATCTGCATACAGTTCAACTGGTTATCATTCACATATAATGCATGTTCCATTTGTACACTGCAAGGAACTTTTTTCTGGAACCAGAACCGTTTTCCGGAACTAGGTACTTTTGCCAAGCTAGCATCACAAGAACTTGACCCCATTGTGGTTCCTTGGAGGCTATTCCAGAACTCCTTTTTAGTTCCTACTACTGACTCCATACTTTTCGTTCAAATACGAAGTACTGGGGAGGAGCTTACAACGATATCTTGGTGATTGATTGACTACAAGCACAGACGCTAACTTGGAAATTACTCAGAAGTGTGGGGAAAGGACATACTGTGAAAGTAGTGGAGCGAAAACTGAGCAGATGGAATTCTTTTTGTACTTCTGTTACATTCAATGCATTTTGCCTGCATCTCCATATATCTGCCTCAGGAAATTGATCGATAACTGATATACCTTTGTCTAATATCGCCAGTGCCAGTGGTGAAGCTTACCAGCGCTTATTAGCGAAATATTGTTACATTGTTTTGTATTTTTTGGAAAATGAGAGTTCAATCTGTTTTCCAGATTTACTAATGAATTATAAACATGTCTTGGGTCATATAAATAAAATAAATGGCTCTGCCCCATTTTGATCAGAGTCGATCCTCCCAATAGCCAACAAATAGCAAACAAAAAGTTTACCCAAATACAGTGATCCCCTGCTATATCGCGGTTCAGCTATGGCTCCCCCGCTATATCGCAGATTTTTCCCTGACACATCACAGTTCTTTGCGATGTGTGTGTGTGTGTGTGTGTGTATATATATATATATATATATATATATATATATATATATATATATATATATATATATATATACACATTACATATTATTATTATTATTATGTCACTCATATCCTTAGCCCGACATCCACATATCATATGTGTTTACAAAGTGTGTTTTAATAAGTTTACATGTGTTTAAAGCGTGTGGGAGGGGTATTTTAAGGCTTAAACTATAAAAAATGTTTATTTATATGGTCTTTCTATATCGCGGATTTTCACCTATCGCCGATGGGTCTGGAACGTAACTTCGGCGATAAGCGGGGGATCAACTGTATATATTTTGGCTAATTATTCCAGCAGATTATTTAAACGTTAGATGTCCCTTTTGGACCGCTGTTGGCCCAGGGACAACTGATCCAGTTCCCTCCTGCCAGTGGTCCTGGTGAGAAGGACAACTGTGTGTTTAAGAGAGTGTGACACAACCTCTGAGAAGACGAAGTAGGGATTTTGGCCTACGCTCACATACATGATGACCTCATTGTGAAAAGAACCCAACCCAAATGAAGGTGCAGCATGTAAAGGGGTGGATTAATATGTAGGTTATCTAAGGCTACAGCCTAGGGCCCTGGCAAAATCAGGAGCCCCGCCCCACCTTCAGGAAAATGGGACGGTTTAATATATTGAATCTGGTAAATCTATCCTCTGCTACAATGCCCCTCCTGGGGAAGTTGTAACACCAGCACCCTGCGATATTGATCGATGACAGCGCTGACCTTTATTCGACGTCAGAGCTGACGTTGATTATTGATGTTGCATCACTTTTAATTCAATGTTGTCAGCTCCACTAAATAGCTCAAGTGGCCATATTAGCCTAGGGTTCCAGGAGGAGTTAGTCTGCTCCTGTAAACACACAGCTGAGTCTGGACTTAAAAAAAGCATCACTACTGTACTTGGTATCTGGTACCTCCATGTGCAGCTATGCAGGCAGTGTCCCTTGATCTCATGCTCTGTGTAAGGTTACCTAGGACGGCCTGGGGCATTGTGTCCCTCTCTTCCTGTAGTGCCCTGTAGCTGAGAACATCGCATAGGTCAGTAGGATTCAGGCCCAGTGGGAATGGTACCCAGGGCATTTTTTGGGAATTCTGTTGCTGCTACTCTTGTATAAACCAAGCTGCATGAGGAGAAGTATTATCATGTTGAAACACAGTGATGTTTTGGTGCTGTTGCAGGAAGGGGCTCAAGGATTTGGCCTATGTATCGTGAGCAGTGAGTGTGTCATCCAGTGTCACAAGAGTGGTCCAGTACCTGCTGGGGATTCCAGCCTGCACCATTACGTTAGGTAATCCCCAGCGATTACACTCTCATACGGCACATCGGGCATACCTTTCACTAGGTCATCAACAGACACGTCCTCTTCAGTCAGGACAGTCTACACAAGAGCGTGATTCGTCATTTAGGTCCGCTCCTCACATGTCCGACGTAAATGCCTTTGGCATCACTGCAGATAAGACAGGATAAGACATCGCAGACGTCTTCCTGTACAGAGCAGCCGATCATGCAGTGAAGAAGCTCACTGTATTATTGCCGCGCAGGAGTTTCAGGATACAGGACAACACGTCTCTCTTGGTCAGGGATTCCAACCCAAGGCCTGCCAAGTCTGAAGTGATCGGTGTCCCAGTGCCTGCATACAGTGTGATTTTGCAGCCTCTGAACACCCTAGACATGTAGCAACTCATCTCTGATTCTCTCCCGCTGACAACGTTCCTGCTGCCTGAAGGTGCTGCTCCAGGATCAGCCATGGCTTCTCTAACTTCTTCAGTTTTTCCGTTCTTCTCGCCACGGCATAATGACAGCAAGGAGACACACGACACATCCTGAATCTGACTTCCAGCCTATACCTGCTCACCTTGTTTGCAAATTGGTTTCTACAAACTCAGTCAACCACTCAGTTCTCAATCAACCATGGTCAGGTGATTGGCTCAATAGGTCCTTACCTTAGATACTATAGTACAGTATTATATACATTACGTCACATCACAGAAATTGCACACTACCCCACTGAATACCTCAATACCTTTCTTTTTATGGTCAGTGTTTATACTTTTTTTAATCACATTTCCATTTATTTCATAAACTGCAGATTTTTTTTTATTCTCGTTAAGCATTGGAATGATGAATAAACATCTATAAATGAAAATATAAGTCAAATAAAACAAATTTCCACTATAACATGGAAAGAATATGTAACAGTGCATGTCTGACATCCTATTAACTGGTTGTGTGGTGATGGCATAGATTTTGGCATTATATCTCTCAGCTGGCCTTGGAACGCCTTGGTATTCCCCCAGTGAGAGGGAGGTCTGGGCATCCCTGCTTTGACTGCTGCCTCTGTGACCCCACCCCGGATAATCGTCAGAACATGGATGGATGGATGGATGGATGGATGGATACAAGCCAACATCAAATACACCTGATATCCAAATTTGGCTTTGAAATGTTTCTATGGACACCATTACTGATAGCACACCCTTCATAAAATATTTATTATTTTATTGATGACGTGATGTGAAACGTTAGTTAGCGTGATCTAGCCCATTTATCGCAATGTAACAGAAACCCAACCTTTAACATGGTCAGGGTGGCCTAGCCTAATGCTTATATACATGTTGCCTAATGCAACATGTATCATACAATTATCTTCACTCCAAACCCTATACCAGGTCGCTGTTTTGGAACGTTTCTTACACGTAGTGATCATTATTTTGTCTTACAGGATGATGTGCCGCCTGCGCGCCCTCCCTGACTATGCTGCATGGAATTTGGGAATTTTGGGTAGGGGAATTTGGTCTGCTTCCCTGCGGTTGGCTGGTATATAAAAAACTGGCAATTCGCAAAGCGAACGGGTGGGGGCGCCAACGATCTAATTTTTATGGACACAGTCTGGTTATCTAAAATAACACCCAAATTTCGTTAGATGAAACACGTCATCGTGATTAATATCATCCATCCATCCATTTTCTAAACCGCTTATCCTACTGGCTCGCGGAGGGTCCGGAGCCTTTCCTGGAAGCAATGGGCGTGATAATGTTTTATCATTAAAACACTAAAACACTTTCAATGTGATTTCACAGGAAAGGGTGGTCAGTGACGGGATCTGTGGTTAACTTCCAATACTGAAGTTTATCCAAAGACAAATACTGATCTGAACTTAATATAAACAGCAGAATGGTAAAGTACACACACGAGCACTGACGCTATGCGCTTGCAAAGGTCATAGAATGATAATATATTAATAGAGGTTATAACAAATCAATGCTGAAGTAAGGTGTCTGAATTCGGTTATATTTCCAGAAATAATTTCTTTAATAAGCGACATTAAAATAAATAAATAAATAAAAGTAAGTTATTCCGTGAAATATATGTCGTGATGTATACTGTCTTTACTGTAGTGTGGGTGAACGTCACCGTTTTTTTAACAGTATAACAAGTGTGACGGCACAACTCTCCCCGTTTTGTTTCCTAACCACTTTCCGGTGTTATTTCTTGCAGTGGATACGAAAGTGCACTTTTCTGCAATATATGAAATTGTTATTTCCGACAGAGACATGGGGAGGGCACGCTTTACAGTATTAATCACTGTTATTTCCGCTCCGGGAATTTCCATTGCATAGCGACCCTACGATGTCCCTGCTTTGACAGTATTAAGGGAGCAAATTCAGTCCGTTTTCTCTAAATCCCATTAGCGAAATCGCTGATGATAAGGTTTCTTAATTTTGGATTTTTGTTGTACTACACACAAATGTCTGCTAAAAAGTTTAAATGAACTTCTGCCCCCTGTTCCCTTTGTACATATTTGGGAAAAGGAACCGGATGTAACGTCCAGCCCATATATGGTAGTTTTGTCGCAAGAGAAAAGCCCCCTTTTTCAGTAGAGACTGATGCCAATCGAAAGTGCTTATTTTGATGTGGGCAAACCAACAAATGAACTCACTTTACACAGAACACATCCATCCATTTTCTAAACCGCTTATCCTACTGGGTCGTGGGGGGTCCGGAGCCTATCCCGGAAGCAATGGGCACGAGGCAGGGAATAACCCAGGATGGGGGGCCAGCCCATCGCAGGGCACACTCACACACCATTCACTCACACATGCACACCGAGGGGCAATTTAGGAACTCCAATTAGCCTCAGCATGTTTTTGGACTGTGGGGGGAACCCGGAGTACCCGGAGGAAACCCCACAAAGACATGGGGAGAACATGCAAACTCCGCACGCATGAGGAGACTCGAACCCGGGTCCCAGAGGTGTGAGGCAACAGTGCAAACCACTGCACCACCATGCCGCCCCCACAGAACACATGCCCAGACAAATTTAGGGATTAAATAAGCATTTCAGGGCAATATGTTGGGGTAATCAAGTTTGGACATTACAAAGCTAAAGGGATAAGTATTCGGAAATAGATCCGAAGTCACATCTTAGATTGAGGTCATGTAATGTCATCCCACTTGGTATTTTGAGTTTCATTCTTTAGCTGAACGTAATTGTTTTTAATCTGTTTCTGATTTTTTTTTCCAGGATATTCCAGATAATTGTTATATCTGAACCAATACTACTAAATGTCACGGTGGGACATGGTGTGGACAGGAAGAGAGTGACCATCCACTGGCGGCTCTGAGATCACAAGGGGCTTATTAACAAAATGAATCACACTGCAAAATCAAAAGGACAAGGTCATAAAGAAACAGGGAAAAACAGTAAGTTGATAAATTAATACTGACACAACCAGGAAACAGAACTATTAAGGACTAACTAACCAAAAGGAAACAAAATTAGGGAACAAGGCAGCACCACGAGCAAAAATAGGTTAAGGAACAAAACAACTGATACACAGTATCATAATCACAGCACACCAGCACATCATGCGGTGACTGATTCAAGAGCAGGACAAAAGCAGGGCCTAACAAGGGCCAGGTGTGGCTACACAGGACCAGGGGCAACGGGGATCAGGTGAGGACGATCCAATCGATTACGGCACAAGACAACAGGTGGAATAAATTACAAACACAGGAACTAGAGAACATTGTCAAATACTGAGGGCAAACAGGAATTGACAAGGACTAGGAACCCGAACACGAGCAGAACAGAGCAGAACCAGACAGGAGTAGGATAAACCAAAACAGGAAGCAAAGATTACTAGTAAACAATAAACGAAAATCAATAAACAAACAAAGCAGGTGAAGCTGGCCTCAAACCCATGACCAGAGGGTTACTGCCTCGGTACTGTACACTCTATTGAGCTATGCAGCAGTCCAGGGCGAATGAAAAACACACGAGGGGCTTAGAACTAAGACAGAAGGAGCGGGCTGCTGGCTGAAGGGGGATCGAACACATAGGACAGCGATGGACAGGCACCGACCCTGACACTGAAGTGTTCAGATAAGGTAAGACAGGGGGTGTCGTATGATGAATTTTGCCCACCAGCTCACCGGGAAATTGCCAGGCATGCCAGATGGGCCCACACCTGTACCAGCCTGCCCCCGAGCACAGAGTGTTCCACTGGTGCCAGCCCAGATAGGGTTCCTCTTGGTACTGAGTGCATGCCCCTTGCCTCTCTCTCCTAATGTAAATGAACAATGTTTTCTGTATTTTGAACGCAATGCTAGCTGTGTCGTTAACTTTTTAAGTTTTCAAAAACTCTTGCGTCTACTAGTGGCTGGGGGCTGGTTGGTTGCAGGTAGCCAGTACCACCTTACTAGTGCAATGCATGATGTAGGCTTCGGATTTGCTCGGCGCAGTCATAAAAAAATGAACTCAGGGCCAGACAAGATAACAACGTTCCTAATATCTCACTTTCAGAGCTGTCAGGCACATCAGATATTTTGAGGATGTTTCTTAGAGTCAAGAGTTACGGTAATAAAACAATGTGTGCTGTATGTAAGATGTGCAAAATATTTATAAAATACAACAAGTTTGTCTTAAAATCATCCCCACCCCCCCTTCCCTCTCCCCAAGATCCGGATGGGACTGGGATTCATTCTTCCCGGATTGGGATGGGACTGGAATTTTCTTGTGGGAATGGGACAGGACAGCAGTGAAAACTCACGCTTGTGTCACCCTCTACCACAAACCATCCATAAAACCTATTCAGTTCAGTATTCAGTAGAGTGACATCAGAAATGGTAATCTGACTTTACCCTTTGTGGCTAGTAATGGCTTGCAGGCCCGTCCACAGATGTCTTGTGTCAACATCTCAACATCTCCACACAGTGACTCCATCCTGCCTCTGTAATCCGGTCTTGCATGTTCGATAAACCCTCCCCAATCCGAGCCTGACTGCCCAGAACCGCTCACGGTTTCCGGAGTTCAAAGTGTTCCCTATAATTTTCTCTTTACATCATCATAGAAATATGGATGCAAGCTGGTTACAACTCATTGCCATCTTGGCTGTGATAGAAATTTAATAACTAAATTATGTTGCTAGTAGGCACTTTATCCTTTTTTGTTTCCGTGTTTTGTTTCTGTATTAGTCATTTAATTAAATGTAGACTTGCACTATGTTAAAAAAGATCATTATAATATATAAAGGACAATTAATTATATTGTGATAGGTGGTGTTCATTTACTTCTTGTTGTTACTTGTCAGTTTCTTTTTTTTTTATTCCCTGGATGGGAATAATGTCAGAGTGTTTTTGTCTAGACTAAGTTTTCCCGTCCACTGTAAACAATGCTATTCTGTTTATACAGCAGTCAGGCATTGCTGCTGATTCCAGTAAACAATTTCTCTCTAGCTTTTGATGGATTCCATGTTATGATTTCTGTAAATGGTTCTCCCTCAGCTCTCCAGGCTTTGCTGTCAGCCGATGTGCAGGAAAGATACCGAGTTAGATGCTGTTATGGTACTAGATGGGTTCCTTGAAACTACAAAACCAAATCTGTCAGATAATAAACAGCAAAATTTAAAACACTGTATTGTGTCTCCAATTAGTTCCTGCTTTTAGGGTAAGACTTTACTTGACAGGGCACAAATAATATAAGAAGGGTGTAATTATAATATATATCGGGAGGGACATGACCTCCCAATATTCAGATGTGCTCACAATGTCGCCCTCAGTAAATTATGATATATCACAATATAATTACAGCCCTGATCCACCTTTGACTCCATGGCTATGGCCTTGTAATGTTGCATTGTACTATTTCTTATGTATTGATTAACCACAAACTAAGTCTTAGTTACATACTGACCTCTTGTAAATTCATCATTAATGATTTGTGATGCATGTGTTACCTGACGGAGTTATGATATTTGTTACTATATCAGAATCATAAAAAACTTTATTGATCCCATAGGGAAATTGCTTAATGTCTGTTAATTATGTAAACCTTTTTAACTACTGAAGGAACTACTAAGGAATAACACAGGTTGTTGATCACATGTTTGTTCGTCATTAATGAATCCCGATGCATTTTTTTTGTCAAGTAGCAACTACAGTGGCGATCAAAATCAGAGAACAAGAGAAGTTCTTGTAATATTCAAAGTCACAGCTTATCCAAATTCAAACATATTCTAACACGAATAGAATTTATTTTGTGATGTGGAAATAGTGTTCACTGATGAAATATGATTAAAATGAATCTCTTCTATTCATGTTAGAATAACTTTGAAGTCAGATAAGCTGTCACTGTGTATATTACAAAAACATCTCTTGTTCAGGAATTTTGATCTCCACTGTATATTTGTTCATTATTTGTTCATAACTTGTAATTCAGTTGTAACTGAGTTATTACTAAGTGTACCCCGTCGAGTAAAGCGTTGCCTCTTTCAGCTGGTTGCTGCGTGCTTTAACAAGCCCCTCATGCTTTTCTGCCACATGCATGGCGTTTACTCTGAGTTCGTGCACAGGCAGGACTGCTTTCGTAATGCATCAATGAGCAGAAGCGCAGTTAGCGGGAAGGTTTCAGAAACACTGCTTCATAGCATGCATTGTCGGGCAGAATGAAACTCATGTGCCCCGAATTACTCAAGCGGTGGAGCAAAATGAAAGATAGGTATAAAGTATTTATCTGCCCACCTAGTACAGGCTTGTAGTGACTCAGAAATTTTAAGAGATACCAGGAATAAGGAATAAAGAAATACAGCTACTATTTGCTAACAAACAAGAGATACCTTATTACTCTCTTAATACACAGAAATGAGACATTGTCATTTTCATTGTCATGAAAATTGACTTTCCTGTTAAACAACCTGCCTCAATGGACTATCAGGACATTAATAAAACATTTCTTTGCAGCTGAGTGTTTTACAAGAGGGAAAGGCAATGAAGGTTTGTAATAGCAAGGTATTAAAGGTATTAAATCCTCCAGAATACTTGTGACACACACAGTGGCAGGACAATTATACACTGGACCCTGGGGCTAAAATGAACCACGCCCCCCCCCCCCCCCCCCCACTTCCTTAAATTTTCACACCTAAAGCCAGTCTACACCAGATGCAGCAGTTAAACAGCCGCCCAATGTCATATCCAACATCCCATCATGCATTGCAGTAGTTAGCAGATTAGACAAACATACTTTTTTCATTAAATACATGCCTCGGCAATATAGTTCGACTACAAAATATTACAACTATTACAGTGCAAAATTGTTTTAAATATAGTACCGTTTTTTTGTTTTGACTCCCACCATAATAAGATTATAAAATGAGATACATACTGTAAAATAAGGGCTATAACAGTGGCATGTGAAGAGTCTGTATGTACAATGTCAGTGCCTTGATCCTCCGGAGTGTTTTGTATATATGTGAGAGTTGTAGTTGGAGTATTATTTCAAGCCCACACCTGTACCAGCCTGCCACCGACCACACACTTCCAATGGTGCCAAATGAAAAAAAACAATGAATCACATGCGTGATGAATAAGATATCAACTGGCCTTCACCCTGAACAAGAAGTTGATCACACATATTTTCACTCGCAGTAATACTGTGGGAATGTACGCCATTATTTTGTTAGTGACACATTATATGTCGCAATTCATTAACTACAGACTCTTGCAGAATCCTTAGATGAACCAAAGAACCAAGGGACAATACTTACCATTCAGTTGAGCATAGAGAGTCATAGTCACAGAGTACTCAGCCGATTGGTTGAAACAAAATCCTGGTTTGGATTTTTACTTTCTGAAATGTCCGCCTCTGCCATTCAGTGAAAGAAACTAGCAAGGAATAAGAATGGAAGTAGGCTTATGATGATGACTAAAACCTACTTTACAAGCCCATTTTGTCTTGGGAAACGTAAAAGAAAATAAATAATCAGATGCCAGAAATCTATTAGTACTAGTTCAAGCAAAGGGGGAAAGTTCAGGTCCAGAAAGAAATAATCCAGACCAAGATTTTGTTTCAACCAACTAGTTAAATGTAAAGTGTCACAGTCGACTCAAATGCTTGGCTGAAACGAAATCCAGTATTCTCTACTTTCCACTTTTTGTTTATGTAAGACCTGCTTTTGTTTGTACTTTTATATAATCATGTCAATCCAGGTTCTTGCTCAACTATAACACAATCACAGATGACTGCCTTTCCCAAAACTATTCAACAAAATATTCTAGAGACCCAAAGACTAAAATCGAGCTGCTAAATGTCAGTGTTACAAGATGCACTATAGGCTTTGGGAGTGTGAATCACTGGCCCCTGGGTGATTCGATTGAACTGCGATTATTCAGTGAGCAAAAATTTCTGTTACAATTTGATCATCAGTTATTTTCCATCCATCCATTTTCCAAACCGCTTATCCTACTGGGTCGCGGGGGGCCCGGAGCCTATCCCGGAAGTAATGGGCATGAGGCAGGGAACAACCCAGGATGGGGGTAACCACTGCACCACCATGCCACCCCCTCCAATGGAATCGTCTCCATTATTTTAGTAGTGGTGTCTTTAGTTCTGGTGCTGCTAATTTTGAATACTGATAAAATTTCAATATCAGCTAAGATCGACACATCGGTATCCTGATGAAAATCGGCCGATACCGACATGTTGACCGGTATCTTGTGCATCTCTGAGGCTATGGCCTGGAACACACTGGATGCATGGCGTGAGCATCGCAGCTGCCAAAGTACCTGCATGAGACAAGTGTCTCACGGCTGGTCTCTGCGACGCCTCATCTAGAGATTCTGAGAGGCACCTATATTTCACTCGGGCGGTAAGCATTTCTCAGCAAATACCGACATTAAAAGATCTTTTGATAGCCATACTGAAATCATTCAAATTGAAATATTACTTAACCATTTTCCAACTGCATGTTATTAAAGGTGAAACTGGAGATTACATGTGTACTCTATAGTCCGAGCAGTAAAGACAGTGTAGCTATAACTTAGTTTAGAACTTTATGGAATAGCTTATCTTACCTTTATAAAGAAAAGTAATTTTATTTTACAAGAACATATATATTAAGCTAACCAGAAATTAGATTACAATAAGTGTATTAAAATGTATTATTTGGGAGTTGGGAGTAGATAATGAATATTACAGACTCCACAACCCTTGAGGGCACAGAATACTTTCGATGCAGCAGACCATCATGAAGACGGAAAAAAACATACTGCGGAAAAAGACTGAGCCATTTTAATAAATGACATGACATTTTAAGATGAACGTTACTATCTTTATTAGCATCCTGTCACGCCCACACTGCGAAAGCAGCTGACGCCAACTACCACCAATTGACAGCCGGTACTTAAACCTCACACTGGCAACAGCAGAGTGTGAGGTACTGTTGCTATGCCTGTGCTAAGCGATTTAACTCTGTATTTTTTGCCCAGTTGCGTTCTGTCTTTCTTGCCCTTCCTGAGCCCCCCGCGCTTCCTGTCTGCCCTCCTGCGAAGCCCCTTGTCTATTTCCCCGTGTTCATCGTCTACGTCCCAGGTTTGGCTTTTGGCAATACGATCGGATGGCTATTGGACAACGACTTGGACCCGGCTCACGACCACCCCTTGTTTAATCTCAAATAAACTTGATTGCCTGGATCCACTTCCGTCCGTCTTGTTTGGCAGGACACATCCGCTATCATTTTAATACTAGCAGCGGCACAGACAAAGAAGCCAACAATTTACGCGACATTCAGAGATACCCGCTAAACACACGCATTGTCAGGGCTCACTCTCATGCACACGCAGGAAATGATACATCAAAACTATATTACATTAAGTCAAAACACTCGTTATAAAACATCATAGGCCTTTGTGGCACCATCTATTCCCTTTTTTTGTCTAGACCCCAAATATAAGAGGACACCACTTTTTCCAGACGCATTTTGTCGGGAAACACCCACTTACGTATATTGAGGTAAACATGGTAAATTAAGTTTGTAGTGAATTGAAACCAAACGTTTTATTATTGATGGCCATTTTCCAAGGTAAATTCAATGCAGAAACAGCGAAGGCAGTGGTGAGAGGAAAGGTCATATCGTTGTCATCATGCAAAAAAATTAACAGGAACCTGGAAAAAAATCTCGAACAAAAAATCAAAAAACTGAATGGCACTTATGCTAAAACAGAGTGCAAAAGGAATCTACAGACACCAAATAACAGTGCAACAATATTATTAATAAAACACAATTTTAGACATTAAATTCTTAGACATTAACATTTTGAACACAATAACAAATCAGGGAAATATCTGGCCAACCAACTCAAACAAAACGAGGCAAAATCAATTATACCAGCAATGAAGAACAGATCTGGGCTGACCATGTATTCAGACAAAGAAATAAACCACACTTCCTGTACAGTATTTTGGGAATTTTGCACAAAATTATACACCTCTGATAAAAAGCCCAATCAATCAGATATCACCACCTTCCTTAATACCATAGATTAACTGTAACTTAATAAGGACCAAGTAGATGAATTAAACACACCCTTAACAGCTAAGGAGTTCCATATAGGTAAGGAGCGTGCACTGATTACAGAACGTTGCCACACCCACCACTTGACAAACCACCTGTTTGAGAACCTGAGTGCAGCCATGTGGCAGGTGATACCTCAGCACCACACTAGTCCAGATGGACCTGGGTGAGGTTTTTCCCAGTGGCTGGACTGCCAATCCTGCCACTAACCCCCAACTTATTCCCGGTAAGTTGGAGGACCTCCTTATAGGGCTGGATGTAGATTAACGTCATACCCAGCATGATGCAATTGCAGGTTAAGGACCTTGCTCAAGGGCCCAACAGAGTAGAATCACTCCGGGCATTCACGGGATTCAAACCAGCAACCTTCCAGTTACTAGCACAGATCCCTAACCTCAGAGCCACCACTCCAGTCATAGAGCTCCATATATTACTCAATAAAATGCCAAATAATAAGCTTCCAGGATCTGATGGCCTTTCTGTCGAATTCTGCAAATATTATCAGAATACAATCCCATCACTGTTTCTCAGAATGGTACTTGACATTAAGCACAGTTCCAAAATCCCTCAGCAGATGAATACAGCTGTCATCACATAAATAAAACCCAGCAAAGACTCACCCCTTTGTTCCAGTTACCGCCTCTATCACTCATCAGCGCAGATCTCAGAATTGTCAATGGATTAAAGCATTAAACCGGTCATTAATACATCCAGATCAAACTGGATTCATGAAAGGTAGACATTCATCAAATAGTATGGATAATTTAATTTAATCCTTGCCTCAAAACAAAACAAATTGGAAACAATAATTGTATCTCTAGATGCAGAAAAGGCTAGATAGAGTAAATTGGACATTCCTGCATGAAACACTTCTTAAATTTGGTTTTGGAGAGTCGTTTATTCATTGGATGAGAATATTATACAGCTCACCAATGGCCACAGCGGCTACTAACGGATTAACAGAGGTTGACACTACAAAGAGCAACCAGGTAAGGGTGTCCACTCTCCGCATCACTTTTTGCCCTGTTCAACGAACCTCTCGCCACTGCAATACACCAAAATGATACTATCAGAGGAACCTAAATCCTCAACACCAACATCACATTATTACTTTCCAACAATTAGTCCAAAAGAATGACACTGAGAAAGAAGAAAACCTTCAGCACCTCCCATTAAAGTATGTTAATCTAAAATCAATATATTAAACAACAATTCATTACAATGTCCACTTGTACAGTAGAAGAAATTTAAAAAATATTGCACTAATATGCACTGTACATCCTTTCATCTACTACAAACACTGAATTCTGACCTCAAGAATGCAAGAACACCTTCGCGATGGCTAAGTACACTAACCTGCAGCTAATTCAATATAAGATATTTGACAGGGCAAACATCACCCAGCACAGTGTATAAATGGGCATTCAGGAAACAGACACATGCTCACAGCGTGCACTATGAACACCAGACACCTACTTTCACTCCCTCTGGCTCTGATCATCAATTCAAAGTTTCTGGAAATAAATGACTAACAGAATCTCCACTACCCTAAGCTGCAGCGTCCATTTCCATTTGTCTACTTGGAGATCCCTCAAACATAACCCCACCAATCGAAGATGCACAACCCATACTGGTCGCCTTAATTTTTGGCAAGAAAACTATCCTGTTGAACTGGAAAACCAGGCGCACAGTAAATAGCAAGTCAAATCTGAGCAGACCCTCAACTTACTCATAAAGTTAATAATGAGTTACCATAATTATACCGGTGCATTTCAGCAAATTGGAATATCATCAGAAAGCTACTTTATTTCAGTAACTCAATTCGCAAAGTGAAACCTATATATTACATAGATTTATTATACATCGAGTGATATATTTCAAGTGTTTATTATTCTCATTTTGATGATTATGGCTTGCAGATAACGAAAACCCAATATTCAATATCTCAAAAAATGTGAATATTGTGACAAAGGGCGATTAGGAGGCCAGATCTGAAAGTGCCAATTTTAGCCAGGATATCAGGGTACCAGCGCTGCCCTTTCAATGATGCTCAGGAACCTTCAATGACATCAGAAAGTCATAGATGATAATTGCAGTTTTTAAAGCAGGTGGAATGTTTCCTGTCCGGAGGGAGAGATTAGTAATTGAAGTTATCAGGCCTTAACCAGAGCTGGGGGGTAATGGATCAAGGGGGCGGGAAGAGAGTTTTGTCCCACTAATGATGTGCACAACTTGATTGGTTTTATCTGTGAATTCTGGGATTTGGTGCAGCGTCACAACCAAAGCTCTCACTGTGTTGAAAAGTAATGTCATGTATTGCCTTTAATGTTAAGTGGTGAAAATAGTAGTGTGCATGGGTCCACCGTGTGGAGTGGGTAGTCAGGGTGACCGCATGGTAGGCAGTGTGTGAGAGTTGTTGGAGTGAATGTTCGGGTGCAATAAATGCTACCTTGCCATTGAATCATAATGCCTCTGGCCTTTTCATTGCACCATCCAACTCCATAGGAGAACTATATGCTACAATGTCTTTTTATTACTTTATTGCAGATCGTGAAGGAAAGTGATGTATTACTTCACAAAATGACTATATAAAATTGCTCGTCTTGATTGCATAACTCAGGAAACATCTGCTTCCTAACGTCTACTTGGATGTTTTTAGATTTTCTGGGACTTTCTGCCAAGTTTTGCTCTAAAGATTTATTTTAAGAAACCAGCCAAATGACCGACATCCCATTTATCTTGAAAGGGCATCGGAGGTAAATTGTTTTTTATGATGATTACTTGCATGGGCACCACATGACTATGGGCTGGATGGTGTGGAGGAATGGAGGCTGAATTAAACAGGGCTAGGGCTGAACGATGTAACAAAATATTTAATCACAATATATTTTTTCCATATCAGTTGATAATTATCACAATATAATTCAAGTCATTATTTCTTTAATTTAAGGATCCATTTTTGCTTAAAATTCCCTTAGCATCCCCCTTAAACAGATTCAGAACAAGACAAATTGAATTAACTGCAAAGTGAAGTCTAATTTTAATAAATATATCAAACAAAATTTTGTTTTGGTAATAGAGCACAGTGTTATAGTTTTGATTATTGTTGCTTAGTTTTTATTTCATTTCATTTTCAACTTTCAAAATAATGAACAAATTAGGGGCGGCATGGTGGTGCAGTGGTTAGCACTGTTGCTTCACACCCCTAGGACCCGAGTTCGAGTCTCCGCCTGGGTTACATGTGTGTGGAGTTGGCATGTTCTCCCCATGTCATCGTGGGGTTTCCTCGGGGTACTCCGGTCCCCCCCCCCCCCATAGTCCAAAAACATGCTGAGGCTACTTAGGAGTTGCTAAATTGCCCGTAGGTGTGCATGTGTGAGTGAATGGTGTGTGAGTGTGTCCTGCGATGGGCTGGCCCCCCATCCTGGGTTGTTCCCTGCCTCGTGCCCATTACTTCCGGGATAGGCTCCGGACCCCCCACAACCCAGTAGGATAAATGGTTTGGAAAATGGATGGATGAGCAAATCATTACTTTATCAAATTGGAATTTAAAAATGCTAACAAAAAGTATTTTTCATTTGTTTTTTTCAGTTAGTTTATTTATACAATATTTATAGTTCTTGTTTATCTGTAGTTTTATTATTTTATTTTTATGTCATATTTTATTTCAGTTTATGAAGATGTATTCTTGTACTTTTAGTTTTCGTTATGTATTACCCTTGTAGGACGTAACACCAGAAAACGCCGACAATTTGCTTTGCTGTTTTTTTTCTCTGCTTGATTCGCTGCTCATTCCAAGTAATAAGTTTGATATGGTTGAGTTGCCATCAATCCTGTATTGAAAAATAAAATGCTGTGTTCTGCTTTGAACCAATACAGGATGTGATTTGTCTCGTATTTCGCTCCCCCCCCTCCCCTCCAGAAATTATATTGTCCAGGGGCCTGGGGTTAGGGTGGTGTCTGAAAGTTGATACCCTAATTGCTGGAGTCTGTGACTATGACAGCTTGCATTTTGTATGTGCTACTTGAATGCGATGCTTCAAGTGAAGAAACACATTCGTATTATTTTCAGTTTTCGTTGGCACAAGTTTTCATCAGTTTACAATTCGCTAACGCTTTGTTGCATTTCTGACTTTAAAATGCCAATGCACCGTCTTTTTATCTTGTTACTCACAATATATCTTTTTAAAAAATACGTAGTAGCTGCTGAGCTGTTGTTCTCTTCACCGACACCTGAAGTTCCCTCTGCGTGAGCCATAACCTCTCCCATGAATCACGTACTGGCCTGTTGCCAAAACGGTAGCATGCGGCGTGCTGTGCTAACTCAGTCAACCTTATTGTGCGCTTGTCATAGGAGCGGTGTCCTTTAAGCCTGCATTTGAAGACCTAATGTGGTCTAGAAATGAGTCCTTCTTTTCCCACTCTGTGAAGGATGCACTAGATGGATCCTTCTGGATCCTTTGCAGCTCAACATATCCCAAGGTTCATTGCGCAGAGGTAAAGTGGGGGTGTCCCAGCTAGGCGATAACTCAACCCTTCATGGCTCAAGGGTTAGGTTGGGGACAGCTGGCGAAGCAAATAGGAAATTATCTGTAAGCCAGACCGTCCAATTTGATAATGCGTTTTGTGTGCCTTCGTAGACCACGTCCTTCGAAGGATAAAGCACCTGAATTCAGTTACAGCCAGGCGGTCTGTTCTTAAAAGACAACTATATAATTGGTTGGACTTGCATTCATTTCTGTAATGTGATAGGCTGGTGCATGCTATCAAGCAATGTTCATTATCGTCACTTTTTCGAAGTTTATCATTTCCTTATCCTTTAAATGTTATATCACTGTAAGTCGATATATTGTTTACATTACCCAGCCCTAAGCAGGTGCTGACAGAATGAAGCCATTTCACCAGAATAATAGTGTTACGCCACAGCTGTTACACTCTGACTGCTGAACTGTGTTTATATCTTGATGAAGCTATTGCTCAATGCTGCCGTAGCAAGGGCTTTTCAACTTTCTTACACCATTAGTGTAATTCAGAATGAACCTTTTCATATACGCAGCTGCATTCATGAGCAAAACGTTTCAAGTTTAAGAAATTCCTATACGCTGTTAGATATTGTACAGTGTTGTTATTCCTAATGTGCCAAGTATACTGTTATGGAGGATGAAACGTGACTTAAAAACAAATCAATCAATCAAAAAAAAAATAAATCTTATTAATAAATTGACCAGTAGTAGATGTTAATAAATAGAGCAACTTCCATTTTAAACGTCTTATCATCTTCATTGCCATTTGCCACGATACGTTTATTTGCACTCTGTATGTGGGTCTGCTGTATTGTCATAGATCAAATAATGCAGATTGTTCTTACTGATGTGTTTGATTTTATTTTCTTCACTTGTATACTAATTAGTTTTGGTATAATGAGAGCTAAAATAATATTATTATTGGTGCACTTAAATAGCGGTTTTATAGACGAATATGTTGCTAACCTACCAATGTCATGCTGACTCGTTCATTTTTGTCTAACAGCGATGTCAGTGTCTTTGATGGAGTCCATAAATTGTTTCAGTTTTTCTAGTTTCTCATCTAATCAAATAAATAAATAATGCATCTTTGGTGTGTATTCGTTTGTTAGTTTATCCATGACAAATATTTAATTTGTTTATACCAAAAAATATTCTCTTTATTTAATCGTTTGCTTGTTTATTTTAACGTTACGTTTCATCCTCCACAGTGTTGGGAAAGTTACTCAGAAAAATAATCCATTACAGACAGTATAGAAAGTTTAGGTCTAGACCACGGTTTTGTTTCGCCCCGCCTGTTGAATGCTCTGTGACTGTGACTCTTTTAGGAATGCAGCAGTACACGTATTCGGACCGAAATTTTTCTTCACGGTTCTTTCGGGTCGTTACGCATAATTATGTACCGAACGAATGCAGCAAATGTGGAACCTTTGTGTGTTTCTGCATTTCCCCCGAGCAACATTCGGAAAGGGGCGGACGAAGCCGCGCCACTACGCATGCGCGTGTACCTCCTGACGTTTTATCTGGAAGCTGTTAATGTGAATACAAGCACAGCAGATGTGAATTTTTGAAATCATAATCCATCCATCCATTTTCCAAACCGCTTATCCTATTGGGTCGCGGGGAGTCCGGAGCCTATCCCGGAAGCAATGGGCACGAGGCTGGGAACAACCCAGGATGGGGGGCCAGCCCATCGCAGGGCACACTCACACACCATTCACTCTCACATGCATTCCTATGGGCAATTTAGCAAGTCCAATTAGCCTCAGCATGTTTTTGGACTGTGGGGTGAAATCATAATAGATATTAAAAAATTTTGTTACGCTTTGAATGTTTCAGACAATATTTGTGTTGCACAGTTCTAATATGAAGCTGAAAGCTGCTAATATGAATACAGTACAGATAAGGTACAGTTACATTTCTAAATGTGCATCTTCATGGATGTTTATTTTAGAGAATATTTATATTGATTTATATTGATTAAGTACATTTTAGTTTTTTATTAGTGGGTTGCAACAGTATCGACGGAGACTTTTTATTTAAGAATTAAAGTCATACTTTGTTCAGTAAACCACTGTTTAATGAGGAAAAAACGAAGCAATGTATGTTTTGTTTGTTTCAGCCCTGCTGTACCAAAAACGTACCGAACCGTGCCTTCGAAACCGAGATACTTACCGAACCATGATTTTATGTACCATTACCCCCTACACTTTATACTCAACTGGCTGGTTGAAACAAAAACTTAAGTCTGGACTTGTACTTTATGGACCTTAATAGGCGAATATGTTGTACACAATGGATTACTTTTCCACCACAGCTCCTCCTGCTCTTGCTGTTCCACCCATTTTCTGTAACTACTTAACCATGTTGCGAGAAACACAAGCCTCAGGCTCGGACCATTCTACCCAAAGGGCGATGCAGACGCACCAATTCACCTAACCCAATGCACGTAGGCTATTGCCACAAACATGGGCGGGAAAATAGGTGGGGCGGGAAACAACCCACAGCCCTGGAGGCATGATGTCACTTCACCATTACACCACTTGTTGTGTTACTAGCATTGTATAAGTAGCAGTATATCTTATTACATTCTGCAATTGAAAAGGCTGATAATATTAACCTTTGTGGGCCTTAGAATTCAAGGTGGTGTCGAGGTTCTTAAATATGTCTTTCCTTTTTACTATTACGTTGGGAGCAGTGTCTAGTGTGTAGCTCGGCATGTTAACGATCTGTATTGCTGGGTACAAATCCAGTGGCTGACAAAGCAAATTAAGAGCATCATCATATGAACAAGGTCTTAACCCCGGTTGCTTCTGTGATGCTGGATGCTGGTTGACCCTGCAGTGTGCAAAAGTATTTCTCACTTAAAGTATGACACAAAATTTTTGGGTTGTCAGATATTGTTTAAGGCTATTTATTTGGGTAGTAATTCATATTTGCTCAAGAAAAGAAGCACAATTATACATTACAATATATGCAAATGAACATTAACACAATAAACAATGAAAAAAAAATCTAAAATATCTGCTAGATGAACTGCTTCAGTTCCCAAACCTCTCCTCAGGGCACCTCAGCCGTTCCATGTATTCATTAAATTTCATCACCAGCTCGCTTAATTAAGTAACTTAATTTGAGAGGTATTCATTAGCTATAGAAGGAATTCTGGTGGTCTAAGGAATTCTGGTGGTCAAATACACGAACCGTATATTGGACGACTCCTGCAAATACTGGAGTGGCTTAAGAATAGGTTTTGAAATGGCTGAACTAACATACTTCGCCAGGTATAAAATCATAGTTTTATAAAACATAAAGATAATTTAAACATCATTTTCTTTGACACAGTGAAGTAAACTGTATTTGTGTGTCTCACTTGGAGAACAACATGAGTTATATGAAAGCATCTCCACAGAGATGAATGAAATACTCTGATTGAATTAAGTAATTCATTAACCACATCAGTTAAATGACAAATTTAAGCACTTGCATTTATCGCAGCATATTAAACCAGTCGTTGCATCTGTTTTTGATATATAATATTTTTTTAATTTGGCCTGTTTCTCAACCCAGTCTTCGGGAACCCCCAAACAACCCACAATTCCTCTCCTTCCCAGCTTCTAGCCAATCAATAACTCCAAATACCTTGCATGGGTGTGTTTGAAGCTGGGAGAGAACAAAAATATGGTGTGGGAATCCCCGAAGACTGGGTTAGGAAACATTGCCTTGTGATATTATCGCGCAGTCTGCAGAAGGAAACCCAAAAAAGCAAGGGAAAAACTTTCGTTTCCCTCACTGCGTCTGGAGGAAGTGAGAACCGAAGGGGTGCCAAAACAGGATATGTCTGGTCGATGGCGTAGTGGAATACCCCCAAATTATCGACTAATTGCAATAATAAGACTCTGGATTCCGGAATAATGTATTTTGGGACGATTTTGACTGTCTTTCTTTGTTGGACCATATGCTACATGCAGCTCTTTCTCCAGTACTGCTTGCACTGCTTGTACGGTGAGTGGCTCTACAGGCTGGGGCTCTGTACCCATGATCAGAAGGTCATTGGTTTGAACCTCCGGCCTTGACAGAACAGTTGCATGTCTGTAGGCCCTTAACCTCTAGCTCCAGGGTTGCTGCATGATGGTTGATCCTGCGGTGCAACACCCCCCCCCCCCCCCCCCCGAGCTAATAAGAGAAATATGGGGTAGGTTAAGAGACAAAGTCCTATGTAACTGTACTTGTGCAATAGCCAGCGAAGGATTATGCATGTACCTGGCCATGTATTAGAAGCTCAGCCTGGCCAAGCTTACGCCTCGATAGCTAATATGTGACCCGTCGCCACGAAATGAGTCTTATGTCGCACTGGTAGAACTGCACCCATAAGACTCATTTCGTGGTGATGGGTCACATATATGGGCAATTTGCCATTTGCCTCACAAAAGCATCGGCTAAATAAAGATAAGTAAGATGTAAATGGAATCTCACACACGCGGAAGGTCAACAATGTCGGGTTTTGACGGATGTTTTCCAGGAGTGTAATGAAAGAGTAGCAAGATCCAAGCCCATTTAATGATTCACAATCAGGAATGACAATCAAGGTAAGGTAATCGCGGTGAAATAGGGGACAAGTAAAGAAACTAGCAAGCAAGAAGTCATCTTCAGAAAACAGGCAGTAAAATGCAGCAGTGATACTGTATTTATGCAGGAAATGGGTTTTTATCACAGACACAAATACAAGTGAAGCTTGGGGGTCACAGCGCAAGGTCGGCCTGTGTCTGGCACCGCCGGGGAAACTGGGGGTTCAGGGCCTTGCTGAAGGGTCCAGAGATGACATCAGTCTGCCAGCCACAAGGTTTCAACAGGCAGCCATCTGATCACTGGCATGGAGTCCAAACGCAAATTCTAAGGCCGTTGTGACCAGTGGGGGTGTTCCATGGAGCAGGACTTCAGTTAGCCGGGTTAACTTAAGCTAACCAACACTGTCCAGCAGGAATGCGCCTTACCTAAACTGTACAATCATTACTTCTAGCTGAAGTTAACCCAGATAAGTCTTGACGGACAGGACAGAACAGTTTGCTTTGGGGGGTTGGGTGCCAGCCTCCCATCTCTGAGACCAGGTCTGGGTTTCCACCCCAGCTTTATGTGTCATTGTAGGGTTTCCCCAAGTACTCCGGTTCCCCACACAGTCTAAAAACATGCTGAATGGAGGGGTGTCGACATTTCCGAATTGTCCATAGGCGTTTGAATAAGGGGTGTCTGCCGCGTCCTGGGTTATTCCCCGCCTTGGGCCCATAGCCTTCGGAATTCAGATGCAGCTTCAGATTCTTGTGACCCTGCAAGTGGGCATGGAAGAGGAAGACGTGTTGCTTTGGATAACAGAGTGTTATTGTACTGTTGTACAATTGCCCCCACCTTACTGGTGCCCTGTGTTACCCAGTAGGAGCTTTATCACTCCCCCCCCCCCCCCCCCCCCCGCCCCTCCATGATCCTGACGAGCATAAATAGTTAAAAGACAGATGACAGATGGATGGATGGATGGATGGAACAGTATCTCTTATAAATCAGCATAGCCAATAGCATTTGTTGCATTTTCTATGTATATTTTATGTATATTTATGTTGCCGTGTGGCTGTTCTGTGCCACATGTGTTGCGTGACCCCCCCAGAAAAAAAATACCAGTACTCCTGACATACCTGGCAAGTGTTTCGGAATCTGAGTCTGACTTTATATGAAGAGCAGAAGTGAAAGTTTGTAATATGTGGCAAAATAAGTCAAGGACATCTAATTTATAACAAGTAGGGAAATGAAACATTTCACTAGTGCGGAAGTGGCAAACATTCTGAGAAGTTCCACTGTCTCGAGAGTTTTTCTACGTATACATTACTGTGTATGCTGTGCTGCTCTGACACACGTTAAGGATTCTCAGTCTAGATGGATGGATGGATGGATGCTTACATCAGCCTGAATGGTGATGCCTGCTTCTGCAACAATGCATCAGCAGATTAGGGTTATAAGCTATAGTCCGTTGCAGCCTGTTTATATCTGCCAATAATCTGCAGGGAGGCTCATTTGTCATTGGTACGGCAGAGCCTTTGTAATTTGTGACAAAGTTTCTAAATGTTGAAATGTGACATCATCACAACCGATTATTATATCATAAGAGGTAGCTGGATACACAAGGCTGAGCCCAATCCATTTGCAGCAATATGACAGGCTTGTGAAGATCTGGGAAATTGCACTTCGTAAGATTTGTGAACTGACATCTTCACCCATATAAGCCATGAGTTTCTTTTGCTATTTTGTGTTCTTTTAATAATCCTGCACACAAATGTAATTTCAAGGAATTGTGCATACATAGACCAATAACAAATACTTTCAAACTACATTATATATAACATATAAAGGAAACCAGAGCATGTGTTTACTAAATAAAATCTCCATGCATGGCAGGAACAAGCAGCAAATGAGGGAATAATGGGGTTTTTCAAAGGGGCTTTCCAGTCTGGAGTTTTTGACATTAAATCCTAGCTATAAAGTAGGATAAATTCATCCTTAAAAGGATAGGCAATCATTTGACACTTTGCATATCTGGGCAAACAATGGAATTTCCCAGAAAGGAAGTGAGTCATCCAGGTTCAAACGTTTACATGACTTTATCAGTGAAATGAATCTATTCTAAAATAAACACATTCAAACATGCTCCCTGGACACTTTATGATTACAGAAAATGTATTATTTTGGGACCATAAAAAAAAATAGCGCTTTTGGTTATTCCCGAAAAATGGTAGGAAGGAAAGACATGAAAGTATGATACAAACAGAGAGAGGAGCTGTTTCCTGTGCTTTTCACTTTCGATTCTTCCACTCCAGGACCGCACGCAAAAAGGCCACGTCTTAACTGTACTTTGGTCATGTGACCACTGCTCTCCCTACAGAAGCCAGTTCATAAATTACATTTACAAGGGTGCAGCCCCAGTGAAAGTTTTACACGTTTAGATTAGTTTACTGCAGCGGTTCTACAGAGGTGTATATCCAGTAGAGAATTCAATTTCATACACATTTTTTCTGTAGATGAAGTTATTCTAGATTATGTTTACAGCCTAATACCTACTGGCCTAGACACATAAATTGGGGCCAAGCCTTGAGGTTTGTACATTTTCATGTTTCTTCTTGTATCATGCGTGGAACCTGTTGCAAAAGTATAGTGGAAATTTGGGAAGGAATAAATCAGCAAGGCTGCTATTCAGACAAGCCCTCAATTGGAATTCACTGAACCATTCTAGCAACTAGCATCTTTTCTGTGATTTATGATTTATTAAGAAATGTGTCTTCTTGTGTCAGCAGGTGTTCAGTTTGCTTTTGCATTATAAATGAAGCTCACGCCACAATTACAGAAAAATAAATAATAAATATTTAATTGTACTAAATATGACACACACATGCATCCATTCATCTCCCAGCCAGCAGGGTGACAACCTATATGGGATGCCAGTGCCTCCCAAGGAACAAATATAAATTTAAAAAAAAAAATTGAAATGGTTAAATAAATTAATACTGTTGTGTAAAGCTCTTCATCTCATCTTTTATCAGTGCAATCAGTTCTCTTTGAAATACGCTAAAGTTGGCCCGGAATTTGGCGTGACCCTCGTTGAACCTGCAGTCCATATCTGCGTCAAGGCAGAACTTCACTCCACGTGCAAAGTTCCAAAGAGTCGGTCCCAGTGCGTGAAGTATGGGGCGTAGTTGGACTTGAACCTCAGGTGGTGCAGGTCATGATGGGGGGCTCCCCCAAACAGGCCAAATGGAACCAGTCTATGCGTGGACCAGGGGAAGTCATAACCACAGTGGTCCTCCACCGAAAGCCAGATGTTCAGCACAAAGAAGAGCATCTCTGTCATGGGGTGGCAGCCCAGCAGCCGCGGATTGATGGAGGCGAAAAAGCCGAGGGATAAAGTCTCCCATGCGCCTGAGTACTCCGTGGTGAGGGCGAACGTGGTGGTGTACTTGTGGTGGACCTTGTGAAAGGTACGGTAGAGCCAGGGCACTTTGTGGTGGAGAAGGTGCCAGACGAAGTACTGGAAATCGAAGATCAGGAGACAGGCGATGATCTCCAGGATCACACGATGAAGCTCAGGAGCATCTGACGGAAAGTACGTCGGCCTGTAATACCAGTGAATCACAGACAGTGGGAAGATGAAAATCACGTGGTTGTAGAGGCACTGTGCCACGCAGTTCCACATCATGCTCCAGGAGATGTCGTTCTTCTGCTGTATCCTGTACCTTCGCACCAAAGCCACCCTGGGAGCGAGAAGATCTAAGATGACAAATGGCAGGCAGAAGCCAAGGTAAACGGAGAGCGAGAAGAGCACTGGGAAGAAAGGGGATCTGAGGCATTGATGGTATTGTTGAATGAAATCCCACAAGTTCTGCAATGCCATTGTGATATGCCTTGTAGGGAGGAATGAGTTAGTCTGTCTTTTTAGTTCAGAGCTACTCCTACTTAAACACATAAAAGCCCCTCCCACCTCAACCTGGTGGAGAACTTTAACTCATTCCGAGCTCGTGGTATCCACTTCATATAATTAATTCTCAGAATTCATAGGTAGTCCTGGAAAGCATGGGTGATTATGAGGGTACCCACACATGTAGGGGGCGGTAAAAAAGGTTTGAAGAGCAAAGCTTAAAAACGAAGATGTACGTTGGTGTGTGAACCATAAAAGTTATTTTGTCACGCGTTCTATTTACTTTACTTTTACGTCGTTTTGGATAAAAGCATTTGATAAAGTTAGTGAATGAAGTTATTAAGATATTAAAATATTTTAACAAAGTGTGGGGACGCTTAAATTCAGCTTATTTAACATCATCTTGCAATTCAATTAAAGCAAAACTTGCACTGGTAACTGGATATTATTGCGCGTTATAGATAATATATATATTTATATACAGTATAAATAGTCTATATATCATACAGGAGTCTATTATACGTTGCGCCGATAGAAGTTTCACATACACGTCGTTAATTAATTAGGGACGATACACTCAAAACACATAGAATATATTTACATTTGCGTAGTTTTTTTTTTTCCCAAAAGATTGAATTCTGTTGGCTGTATACATATAACTTCCTATCCTGAGATTTGTGGCGCAGACATTCGAGGTAGGACGCAGATAGTCAGTCATAGAAGATGATCGAACTTCTGCTGTAGTTGCCACACACTGAAGTGCTGAGGAGGGGCAACTGTAATAGGAAGAATAATGAAACATATATTTTGTTTTATTAATAATTCCACAGCATTTCCTATTTATATGCCCATAAACTTACAAATAAATTGCACTTTTATTAGTTGGTCTGGAACGTACGTCACGCATTAGTTCAATGGAAATCAATAAATTTCTTTTCCATTTACGTAAATGGAACGTAGCTACAACGTGTATTGAGTACCCCCTGTAGGCATACATGTGAATTCTGATCCGAGTTTTCTCGGCGTCCCGATTTCAGAAATCAGCAATTTTCGGTTCGTTTCTTTTTCGAATGGCGCCATCTAACGTTGAAAATTAATGATTTCTCACATACTCAACGGCGCTGCAATAAAATAATGCAACATATTTCAGTACAGTCTTATACGTCTTTTATGAAAGATGAAACAATGGAAAATATATAACAATTATCTCTAGTGAATAATAAGCTAGCTTACGTTTTACAATAAGTCTGGTGTAATATTGTGTAACCGGGTTATTCAGCGCCGCCCATCAACAAACTATAAAGTGTTTAGTTTTCGGTTTCGTTTCTGGAGAAACTGAACATCCTTGTCGCAACCAACGCTCGACAGCATTAATTCCGTCTAACGTTGAAAGGATAAGGTAAAATCTGATATTTCATAACCCTGTTCTACTTTGTTTGTTTTATTATTTTGCTGAAACCCTTTGCTGCACGTCTGATATTCAATCAATTAAATATATTCTGAAATGTGTTCTGAGAGCCTAATGCTTCACCCGTCTGATGCTTATTTTAAGAGACTTTAACATCTAGCTGCATCATGTCTGCCATATATGATCCCTAAATTAAATGTGACATTTGACATTGGTAAAGCTAGCTCTTAGCATTTGCAACATCATTGCATTGCTTAGGATGACTGTTTTTTTTTTTGGGTTCTCCAGTGCCGGTGACATGGAAGCAAAGCTGAAAAGATTGGAATGCCCTTTTACTTGGAACATCAATGAATCTGACGTTAAAGACCTTTGCGACATCCGAGAAAAGCTTCTGGATCGAGTGAAATTTGGCCCACGCAGATACCATGCGACATACCTGAACATACTAGGTTTTGTGAGTCATCTGCAAGGGGACAATGAGCGCGCCTTGGAGTTTCTCCTTAAAGGCCAGGATGTCTTAACGGAGGACAGAAAGGCCGACACGGAGTTTCTGGTAAACTTCGCTAACTTGTCATGGGTTTATTATCATTCTGGGAATCTGAAGGACGCCGCGGCCTACCTTAGCAAAGTGGAAGAAATCTGCAAGGGTGTTCCTGGCTCCTCACAGTATTCCTGCAGTTTGCCCGTAATTGATGGTGAGAAAGGCTGGACCCTCTTAAAGCTTGCGGCCTCGTTTTATGACCGGGCAAGGAAAAGTTTTCAGAAAGCCCTCCAAGGGGACCCAGACAATGTGTCCTACAACACAGGATATGCGGTGGTCCTCTACCGCATTGAAGGAATGAACCGAGACACAACGATGAAGCCAGACAGCAGTGAGGCCGTTTCTCAGCTTAGGAGGTTGTTACTCTTAGAACCCGATGATTCTGAAATAAAGGTGCTACTGGCCCTGAAACTTCAGAGTAGCAGTAAACAAGAATCTTTAAGACTTATTGAAGATGCCCTCAGGCTGTCTCCCGCTGTCCCCCAGGTGACAAGGTATGTTGCTAAATATTTACGGGCAGAAGGATCCACTGAGGAATCCCTGGAGATTCTCAGAAAGGCGGTAAAACTGGCACCAAATTCCTCCTTCCTGTACCATCAGATTGGACTGTGCCACAGACAACAGCTAATCCAGATGTTGCAAACAGACAAGGCGACCAAGTATATTCCTGTGGCTCGGAAGAGGGATAAAACTGAAGAATGCATCTATTATTTCAGAAAAGCAGTGGAATTAAAGCCTTCTAACATACATGCCCAGGTCAGCTTGGCTGAGGCATACGCTGAAAACCGTGAGCTGCTTGAAGCAGAGAAGATCTTCACTGATTTACTGAAGGACGACTCTCTGCAGGAACCAGACAAGCAGCACTGTCACACCAGGTATGGTGTGTTTCTCCTGTACAAGAGGAAAGCTGAAGATCAGGCTGTGGCTCAATTCAGGATCGCTTACCAGATGCAGATAAAAAGCTCCGACAGGATGCAAGCAGGAAAGAAGCTCAGGCAGATAGCAGAGAGGTGGACTCATGGCCGGCGGAGGGTTAGGGAGGCCTCTGAAATTCTGGCTTTTCTGTCTGCCATGGATAGGCAGATGCAAGTGGGGGATTATGCGAAGAAGTCAAGTGATTCCTCTTCTGAATCCGATGACCTCACAGCTGCCTTTGCGGAAAAAATGAAACTCAAATGAAAACCAACACTGAGTCGAGAATTTCAACTGCAGCACCCCCTGAAGTCGGAGTTCCGACTCGGAAAGCCAGAGGATCCTCTACTGCCCCGACCGCAGAATTCAAGATGGCTGCGCCCTTCATCAACAGAAGTGAAAGCTGTAGTTTATATACTGTTTATTAGCACTTACATATTTGTGTCTCATTAAATTGGTTGTACACACAGTACAGTCTAACAAACCACTATCTGTGGACATATTGCTATGGTTTTTGCATGTGCTGTAATCTACTGGTATTGTTAACAATAGCTAACAATGAACGTGGCTATAACTGGTATTGCTAATGATTTCTGACTTATACTGCAATGCTGTTAACTCGGGTGTGACGTTATTCCCAGCACTGGCTTCCAACCCCCAAGGTAAATGGAATGCAGCATTAGCTACAATTAGCTATATGCTATGTGCTACAATGTTAATGGGGTAATTAATGGGATACTAATGAATTCTGTCGCATGTAAAACTTTGCTTCTTGAATAAAGCAGAACTGGTATATTTTAGATTATGCATTGAACTCTACCTTGATAATTTAACGTTAAATCAATCAAATAATGTTTTAGCAATCTTACAGCATCAGTCTTCTTAAGTGCTGTTACTTTTTATTCTATGCATATTATGTGGTTCTGTTTTGATGAGTCTTTCATCAATAAATCATTCTCATGATGTAATTAAAAGTCTACGTATCCTTGTTTTTAAAGATAGACTAACTATTTCAGAAAAATATTCAAATACATTGCTGTACAGATTTGTACAGCATTTGGCAATATGCAGTGATGAGAGTGGTGGCTGTTGACCAAAAGTTTCAGTGATTAAAACTCTAGACTGACTGTAGCCCTATTTAGTCTGTTTTCTCAGCCTTCGATTGTGTAGATATTAACTGGGTGAGCTGATGCTTAGAATGTGATGCGGACCGTAATTGTGCTTTTATCCGTTTTCAACAGGTGCAGTCTTCTCTGCAATACAGTTATTATAGAAGTACAAGTAAAACTAGATTTGCATAGCAGATATTCTGAGGTCCGAGCATCCCAAAACAGTTGGGAACCCAAGGCACCCTAGCCAGGGCACACCAAGAAGCCAAAAGACCTTGCAGAAGTATGTTTGTATGCTTCAGAGAAGTCAGGCAGCGTACCACAGGCCTGCGTGTGTGACCGGTGTCGCACATGACGTGTCGTTTGTTTAGTGAGATCTTCTTTGGCCTTCTGTGATTATTACTCCTCACGTTTTATCTAAACACACACAAAAGAAATGTATTTTGCACAAAACCTGCTTGAAATATTGGCCAATGGTTGTTAAAGAAATATATTAAGTTAAAATGATAATATATATAGGGGCGGCATGGTGGTGCAGTGGTTAGCACTGTTGCCTCACACCTCTGGGACCCGGGTTCGAGTCTCCGCCTGGGTCGCATGTGTGTGGAGTTTGCATGTTCTCCCCATGTCGTCGTGGGGTTTCCTCCAGGTACTCCGGTTTCCCCCCACAGTCCAAAAACATGCTGAGGCTAATTGGAGTTGCTAAATTGCCCATAGGAGTGCATGTGTGTGTGAATGGTGTGTGAGTGTGCCCTGCGATGGGCTGGCCCCCCCATCCTGGGTTATTCCCTGCCTCGTGCCCATTGCTTCCGGGATAGGCTCTGGACCCCCTGTGACCCAGTAGGATAAGCAGTTTGGAAAATGGATGGATGGATGAATTATATTTATCAGCATTACGACTGACTTATAACAAATGTAACACACTGCACATTCTATTACTGAATACACCCTTCATACACACATTTCCCCTGGATTACTATGCATTACAATCTGGTTTCTCACAAACGTATGGGCTTGCTACTGACTATTTGGTTAACAAGGTGCAGAAGCAGCAGAAATATTTGCTCCAGTGGGCAGACATAAAAAAGGATACTGCTTCCCAGATAAAGATAGAGCAAGGAAACACCAAACCAGCCTGCAGGAACTCTCTCCACACAGTGACGCACATACTGCCAATCTCTTAATAACTGGATGCTTTTCAAAACAGCATTACACACTACATCTATGTAACACTTACTCAGTTATCACATTGACACACATATATGATATATATGTATACAGCTCTGTTCATAGGTTAATTTTCCTACCAAAATGGCAAGTATGCTGTTTAAAGAGTATGTGACAATGAGCGATGCTACTTATTTTATATATTAAAACCCAAAAGATGGGTTCCTACATGTGTCTAGCAGGCAAGACTGAAAAAAAACGAGTGACATGGAGCAATAATCGCCATTAAATGAAAAATTGACAGCAAATTTATTTATCATTGTCACGTGAGGCAAATACACCGTAAATCATAAATGTCTACAGTTCATATTAAAACAAGGTTTGAATATGGTGTGTTTTCAGTAAATTGACTTTATCAATGAAGCTTTTGAAGCGTTAATCGCACGTGTTGTGCCAGAACGTGATTCGAGGTTTCGAACCAATATTTTTAGCCTAAGGAGACACCTAGTGGATGTCAGAACGTATAGCAACGCTTTAAACAATCTGAGGGTGACGTCTCCGTGTTTGAAATGCACGAATAATGTTGGTCGGTATGACACCAGCATCTAATTGTATTACGCTAAATATAACCTTAAAAATACTACAAGTGTTTCTATAAGTGTACTTGTGACTAATAGCTTGAATTGCAAAATTATGGTACTATGAAAAAGAGGAAATGTGTCTGTGAAGCATTCTAGGAATTTCTGTTTAGCTACCTGCGTAAAACAAAACTTAAGCATGAATAGAAACTGTTCGACGTGACTTTGGCTACTTCACTTACCTCCATATTACTCATACAGACAGTTAATTATCTGTTCAAAATTTAAAAAGTAACAAGTTTAATGAGTACAACATTGTTTTAAATAATTATTTATTTATTCATTATTTTAAATGTTATTTTCATCAGTAGATTATATATTCTAGAGATTTACATCTAACTTTGTGTACAGTGGTATTTAGGTTTTTACTATTTCAGAGCAAGAAATGTAGCCAATGGACAGCTTTTGAAACAAAAGAGAAACAAAAGGTATTCTGCAAGTTTTGTTTCCGCTAGAAGTAAACAGAAATATTTGCTTTGTTTTTTAAAGCACTGCGTCATAGTCACTCCTGTTTTAAAGAGATGTGTCATAGTCACTCCTATCTCATGTATATAAAACCGACAGCATTTTATCAGACCGGAACCGATGATATCAACAACACACCGAGGTCAAGATTGGCATTAACAGCTTTATTTTGCTGCGATGGCGTAAGTATAATGGGGTAGAGTTTTCTGTGTTATCGGACATGTATAGACGACTGATCAATTATTTCAATAACAATAACAATGCAAAATACAAAAATGTTAGTTTCATATTTTGCACCTGTAAGATATAGGTATGTTTACAGAGAATAATAGGCCTAGTTTTAATGTATGGACAGAAAGTTTTGACTAAATATAAAAATGTGAATAGATTAATAGTAGTTTCAACAGGAAATATTAAGTAAATATACTGCTGTAATATAGCAGCTGGATTGTTAACCAGTGTTACTGACAATAATACTGTTTCTCATTTGTCTACAATGCTGCTGTAGGTTGAACCAGGAAACTTCACTTAAAATAAAACTTATTCAACTTCAGTGCCACTTCACCTGGGGTCTCAGGAAAGAGGACACTGACCTCAGTAACCTGCAAAATAGACTGGAGGATGATATCAATTTCAGTTCACCTGATCAAGCCGGGGGCAAGCACTTATTTAGCTATTTGGCTTTTGTGAATTATTTGCAAGACCAGCCAGAAGAAGCACTCGCTAACTTGGCAAAGGCTGAAGACCACATTCGTAAACACAACAAAGAATGTGAGAAAATGCTCATTGTAACATATGGAAACTTTGCATGGCTGTACTACCACTTGAACGACCATGCAAAATCTATGAGTTATCTGGAGAAGGTGGAAGATATTAAGCAGCGATTTCCAACACAGTCTCCTACTGCTTTTCATGCGGAGGTCTACGGAGAGATGGGATGGACCTTCCTCATGTATTCTAAGACGTACCACGAGAAAGCTAAAGAGTGCTTTGAGAAAGCCTTGAAAGAGTATCCAGACAATCCTGACTGGAACTGTGGTTATGCTACAGCGCTGTACCGGGTTGAATCTGAGAGCAACACAACTGCAGATTCACCAGCTACTAAACAGCTAAGGCGTGCCTTAGAGCTGAGCCCTGGGGATTCTTATATCATGGCACTTTTGGGGTTAAAACTAGCTGATTGTGGCATATTGAATGAGGCAGAGGAGTTGATTGAACAAGCTCTTATGATTTCACCAACCAACCCTCATGTCATGCGGTACGTTGCAAAGTTTTTCAGAAGATATGGATCTATGGATAAGGCCATAAACCTTGTGAACTGTGCCCTTGAAAAAACACCCAATTCAGCCTTTCTTCATCATCAAATTGCAGTCTGCTATAGGAATAAAAGAATCAACTTGTGCAGAAATGGAGGGAGAAACAACAATAGAGAAGAGGTTGAACACCTTCTCCTACTTGCCATCCATCATTTTGAGAAGGCTATTGAGATGAAGTCCTCCTTCGTTACTGCCATCACTGATCTAGCTCTTTTACATGCAGAGAAGAGAAACCTCACCAAAGCAGAGGAGCTGTTTCAGGAAGCATTTCAGGTGGCCAGAGCAAAAAATGACGACCTGCAAGATGTTCATAAAAGTTATGGCGACTTCCAGCTGTATCACAAGAGATCAGTGTCTCTGGCCATAGAGCATTACATGAAAGGGTGTCAAATTCGGAAAGATAACAGAGCAGGGGAGCAGTGTGTTCAGAAATTGGAAATGATAGCAAAGAGGCGCATTGACAGGAATCCGAGTGATGGGGAAGCTTTTGGGATTCTGGGATATGTTAATAAGCTAAGGGGTGACAAGCTTCAAGCCATAGAGTGCTATGAGAAAGCTCTTTTACATAGCCCAGGGAACGGTGAGTTTCTCACAGCTCTCTGTGACCTTCGGCTTTCTCTGCACTAGTCGCTGGCCATGTTTACCACTACCTGTGCTCACTGTCTGTAACTCTTTGAAATTTGAATAGTTGATATTGAAAGTGGTTAACATTTTTTTAATGATTATCTTAATTTTTATCATTCAGTATATTAACGCTTATTTGACTTTCATCATCTTATAGGCATATAACATGCATTATATTTGCAACTATTTTGACTGCACACAAACCATCAGTTTCAGAGTTTCATCTCCTAATCTAAACCAATCAATATTTATTATGAGAAAGTATTTTTTTCATGATTTACATAAAAAAAATTAAATAAAATGAAAAAGAAAATTCACTGCACACCGAATCGAGGGGAAACACATTGTATAATAAAAAAAATTGATGATTTTGCCAAGGGCGGCATGGTGGTGCAGTGGTTAACACTGTTGTCTCACATCTCTAGGATATGATTCACTTTGGAAATTAACTCTTCTTATGTAACTGAATATTTGCTAGGGGGCACAAAGGAGTAAATGAAAAAATCTGAATGGCATTGGTTGTGTGGTAAGTTTGACACTATTTAAAGTATAGTATTTATTTATTTATTTGTTTATTTAAATATTTCATAATAAGTACCATATGACACTATTAACTTAAATCACACTCCACTGTGAATGAAACAATCTATTCTAATGACTTCTTGTTTGATTTTAAATGGCTGTGTATTGCTATTGTCACGATCTTCAAATAAACATTTCAATGATCATTTCATTTCAATCTAACTACATTTTTTTAAATGATCATTTTAGATACAACATATTGTTGTGAGCTTGTTTGGAACAGGGCTGTTAAGGCGTACAAAATGTGCCGCAAAGCACAGCCTTCTATTTAAAAATGTATACCTTTATTATGAATTACAAATGCATTTACCCATCCATCCATTTTCCAAACCGCTTATCCTACTGGGTTGGCGGGGGGTCCGGAGTAATGGGCACGAGGCAAGGAACAACCTCTGGATGGGGGGCCAACCCATCACAGTGCACAATCACACACCATTCACTCACGCATGCACACCTACGGGTAATTTAGCAACTCCAATCAACATGTTTTTGGATTGTGGGGGGAAACCAGAGAACCCGGAGGAAACCCCACGACGACATGGGGAGAACATGCAAACTCCAAACACATGTGACCCAGGCGAAGACTTGAACCTGGGTCCCAGAGGTGTGAGGCGAAAGTGCTAACCACCGCACCACCATGCCGCACGACAAACACATTTAAATTAAGTTAAATATTGTTGCATGACAGATTAGCCGAGCATACAAAGCAGCTGCTTCCTTGCCGTATAACTACAGTGGCGTTTATTGTTCCCCAACCAAATAGCTAAAATATGCGGACTATGCACGCCGTGTAACTTTCGTATTATGTGCTTTTGTACGTATTTATTAATGATTGTAAGGCGTCGATTTACCGCCAGTGACTGCAAGCACATTATGAAGTGTATACACAAACATTGAAATATGCATTCAAATTCGCCCATAAATAAATATGAAAAATCAATTTGTTGAAAGATATTACAGTCAAAAAACTGAATTAAGCTAACTTTACCTGCCTGAGTTAAGGTTTAAACCTGAAACCACTCTCAGGGATACCTACCTGGTATTCACGCTTCATGATATATCTGAGGATATGCGGATCTATACTGAAATATCCTAAAAACGGAATTTAAACCTTAACTCCAACACCACGGTATAGTTAGCTTTGTATGCACTTTCCGGCTGTAATATTTTTCATATATTTCATTGCTTGTGTGCGTATTTCACGTTCAACAGTCCAGCTGTGTTGCTTAAAATCACCAGCGGTGAATGGACACAGTGCAATTATTAATAAATAGATGCACACAAAATCACACTATTGAAGTTGGCCTACATAGTGTGCATTGTACCCCATAGTTTATAGCTTAAAGCACACCGTACAGGACATGTCTGTATCACTTAGGTTGATACTTATTCGTCAATAGATAAATTTCCTTTTGCAGTTTAAACAGACACAGAGCAGTTATTACTGGTAATTGAAATGTTTTTGCTTGATCTCGCAAAAGTCCATCCCAGCTTAGTGAGATCTCGTAATGTGTTTTTCAATCACCGATTTCTTTTCTCTCCAGTATTCAAATCCCACTGGGGCGATGCAATATTCTAAAAGGCGTTAATTCCCACTTTAGGGGAAACGAAACTGATTCTGTTAATCTGGCTTTTGCAGACCAACAGGACATGTAATATGGATACAATGTAATAATGATAACTGTTAGAGAAAAAGTGATCTTGAACATCCAAGGGGTGTGGAGCAGAGGGACCTTATCAATCAGACTTGTTGATCATCAGCACGTATAATATATGTGAGGCAAATACAGTGTAAATCATAAATCAAATTTCCTATAGTTCATATTAAAACAAGGTGTGAATACGGTATTTTTCACTAAATCCTAGACTTAGTGACAGGCCGATAAATCTTCATGAAGCTTTTGAGACGTTCCCCACACGTACTGGGCCGCAACGTCTTTGGAGGCTTCAAACCTATATTTTAAGCCTAGGGAGACACCTAGTGGACTTGAGAATGTACAGCAATACTTTAAACAATCTGAGAGTGACGTCTCCACATTTGCAATGAATGAATGATGTAGTTGGTATCTAATTGACCGTCTGTCTATAACCATAACCACTTAATCCCAACAGGGGTAGCAGGGAGACTAGAACTTATTCTGGGAACAAGGGGCGCAGGTGGGAACCAACCTGCCAAACACCACAGGGCACACACACGCACACAACCACAGGGCCAGCTTAGAATTGCCAATTAACCTACCGTGCACGCTTTTGGACCATGGAGAAAACCGGAGACCCCAGCAGAAACCCACATGAACCCGGGGAGTGTAATACAGGCTACATTGCAAAATGATGGTATCAAAAGAGGAAAGGTGTCTGTAAAGCATTCTTGGGATTCCTGTTTGGTTACCTGCGTAAAACGAAAACTTAAGCGTAAATGGAAACTGTTCGATGTGACTTTGGCTACTTCAATTCATTATATGTTACTCATAGTCAGAGTTAAATATGTTTTCATAATAAAAAATTACGTGTTTAATGAGTACAACACTTTAAATAATTCCAAGAGGGGTATGTTCCAAGTAGGGCTCTGAGTTTTGCATTATTTTAAATGTTGTTTTCATTAGTAGGCTATATGTTTTAGAGATTTAAAGATTTGGTGTAGAGTGGTAATTAGGTTTTTCACTTGCCTGGTTTATTTAATTTCTCCCACAATATCTACCTGTGACGCCCGCTCCGTCCGCTCCTCGTGTGTGCCACGCCCCCTAATTACCCACGTGTGATTTCCTGATCGTGCCCAGTCGTGTCTTGTTTCCTGCTGCCTTGTTTCATGTATTTAAGTTCCTGATTTGTACTAACCGGGGTCTGTCATTGATGTTAGTTGGCGTCTTCTGTTCCCTGCCCCGTCTTTCGGAATAAACCCCTTGTTTGCCCTGATTACGGCGTGTTTGCCCGTTTCTGCCTGCTCGCCCGCACGATCGCCGCTCTGCCCGCGATCCAGTGTGACACTACCCAAATAAACATTTGACTGAATATCTGTTAAAAGGACAGGATTTATTATTATTTTTTTACGATTTCAGAGGAAACATTGTAGCTAATGTGTGACTGAAACAAAAGGGAAACGAAAAGTATTCTGTAAGTTTCGTTTCTGCTAGAAGTAAACAGAAATATTTGCTTTGTTTTTTAAAGCACTGCGTCATAGTCACTCCTGTTTTAAAGGGATGTGTCATAATCAATCTTGTCTCATGTATATAAAACTGACAGCATTTTATCAGACCGAACCGACAACATCAACAACACACCGAGGTCAAGATTGGCATTAACAGCTTTATTTTGCTGCGATGGCGTAAGTATAATGGGGTAGAGTTTTCTGTGTTATCGGACTTGTATAGACGACTGATCAATTATTTCAGTAACAATAAGAATGCAAAATACAAAAATGTTAGTTTCATATTTTGCACCTGTAAGATATAGGTCTGTGTACAGAGAATAATAGGCCTAGTTTTAATGTATGGACAGAAAGTTTTGACTAAATATAAAAATGCGAATAGATTAATAGTAGTTTCAACAGGAAATATAAAGTAAATATACTGCTGTAATATAGCAGCTGGGTTGTTAACCAGTGTAACTGACAATAATACTGTTTTTCGTTTCCTTACAATGCTGCTGTAGGTTGAACCAGGAAACTTCACTTAAAATAAAACTTATTCAACTTCAGTGCCACTTCACCTGGGGTCTCCGGAAAGAGGACACTGATCTCAGTGACTTGCAAAATAGACTGGAGGATGATGTCAGTTTCAGTTCAGCTGATCAAGCCGGGTACAAATACTTATTCAACTTTTTGGCTTTTGTGAACTATTTGCAAGACCAGCCAGAAGAAGCACTTGCTAACTTGACAAAGGCTGAAGACCACATTCGTAAACACAACAAAGAATGTGAGAAAATGCTCATTGTAACATATGGAAACTTTGCATGGCTGTACTACCACTTGAACGACCATGCAAAATCTATGAGTTATCTGGAGAAGGTGGAAGATATTAGGCAGCGATTTCCAACACAGTCTCCTACTGCTTTTCATGCAGAGGTCTACGGAGAGATGGGATGGACCTTCCTCATGTATTCTAGGACATACCACAAGAAAGCTAAAGAGTGCTTTGAGAAAGCCTTGAAAGAGTATCCGGACAATCCTGACTGGAACTGTGGTTATGCTACAGCGCTGTACCGGGCTGAATATGACAGCAACACAACTGCAGATTCACCAGCTACTAAACAGCTAAGGCGTGCCTTAGAGCTGAGCCCTGGGGATTCTTATATCATAGCACTTTTGGGTCTAAAACTAGCTGAATCTGGGAGATTGAATGAGGCAGAGGAATTGATTGAAAGAGCTCTCATGATTTCACCAGACAAACCCCACATCATACGTTATGTGGCAAAGTTTTTCAGAAAACATGGATCTATGGATAAGGCCATAGACCTTTTGAACCATGCCCTTGAAAAAACACCCAATTCAGCCTTTCTTCACCATCAAATTGCAATCTGCTATCGGAGTAAAAGACCCAACTTGCACAGCAATGGAGGGAAAAAAATCAATAGAGAAGAGTTTGAACATCTTGAGACGGCCATTGAGATGAGGCCCTCCTTCATTATTGCCAGGATAGATCTAGCTCTTCTACATGCAGAGAAGGGTAATTTCACCAAAGCAGAGGAGCTGTTTCAGGAAGCATTTCAGGTGGCCAGAGAGAAAAATCTCAACCTGCAAGATGTTCATAAAAGTTATGGTAACTTCCAGCTGTATCACAAGAGATCAGTGTCTCTGGCCATAGAGCATTACATGAAAGGGTGTCAAATTCGGAAAGATAACAGAGCAGGGGAGCAGTGTGTTCAGAAATTGGAAATGATAGCAAAGAGGCGCATTGACAGGAATCCGAGTGATGGGGAAGCTTTTGGGATTCTGGGATATGTTAATAAGCTAAGGGGTGACAAGCTTCAAGCCATAGAGTGCTATGAGAAAGCTCTTTTACATAGTCCAGGGAACGGTGAGTTTCTCACAGCTCTCTGTGACCTTCGGCTTTCTCTGCACTAGTCGCTGGCCATGTTTACCACTCCCTGTGCTCACTCTCTGTAACTCTTTGCACAAGACCTCCATACTAGGCACCATTATGGACTCTCTCCTCATTTTGTATATCTCTCATAACACTAAAGGTCATCAGAAACATCAGTAAACGAGGCTTGGGCAGGATGCCTGATGCGTTGCCACCAGAGAATGTTCCAGGTTTGATATTACAGGCCTAGAAGAAGCTGACCTCATCAAATGAAGCCTCAAATTACTCACACAGCCAGTCTTGGGCTCCGCCCTCCAAGCTAAGACTGTAAGTCCACAAAAAGTTTGTTACACAGCAGTGAACATGAGTGACAAGTTATAAAATCTGAAATGCAAAGGAGCCTCTCTTGGAGCCGATGGTCAAAAAGACGATCGCTGAAATCTAAAGGTGCTCCAGACCTGGGAAACAGCAAACCTGCATAATTCCTGAAATCAATGCATTAGTGAATGCAATTGGATGCTGGGATACATTTATCAAGTAAAAACTATGAAAGGTCCAACTGTACAATGCTATGCAGTGGCTCTATTACATGATCATGCAAATGGAGAACTGGGAAGCTGGTGTGAGCTTATAATTTGAATAGCTGATATTTAAAGTGTTTAACATTGTGTAATCATTATCTAAATTTTTATCATTCAGTATATTAATGTGTATTCGATTTCTTGAGTTTTATTTTATGTTACAGGCATATAACATGCATTATCTTTGTAACTATTTTACTGTACACAAACCATCAGTCTCAAAGTGTCATATAATCTAAACCAATCAGTAGCTATTGTGGAAAATGATTTTTTCATCATACACACACACACACACACACACACATACAAAAACTTTACATAAAATGGGAAAAATCCACTCCAAATTGAGGGGAAACACATTATATTAAATAACAAGATTTAATAAAAAGATATGATTCACTTTGGAAATTAACTCTTCTTATGTAACTGAATATTTGTTAGGGGGCACAAAAGAGCGAATGAAAAAATGGGAATGGCCTTGGTTGTGCGACAAGTTTAGCGTTATGTTAAGTATAGCATTTATGTATTTATTTATATATGTATGTCTAAACCAATACCGTATGACACTATTAATTTGAATCACACTCCAATGTGAATGAAACAATCTATTCTAATGACTTGTTGCTTGATTTTAATGGCTTGGTATTGCTATTGTCACGATCTTCAAATAAACATTTCAATAACATCTAAAAACGTTTTTTAAATGATAATTTTAAATGTGAGCTTATTTCGTACAAAATGTGCCCCAAAACACAGCCCGACTTTTTCTATTTAAAAATGTATACATTTATTATGAATTTCAAACGCATTTAAATTAAGTTAAATATTGTTGCATGACAGATTTTTTTCCTCTCCAGTATTCAAATCCCACTGGGGTGATGCAATATTGTAAAAGGCGTTAATTCCCACTTAAGGGGAAACGAAACTTGTTCTGTTAATCTGGCTTTTGCAGAAAGTAAAAGCCAATATTTATTTTGGATTTTATTTAACCGGATGCATCGTAGTCCCTCCTGTGTCATTTAAATAAGACCGACAACGTCTTGTCAGACCGAAAAGGACGTTATCAACGACACACCGAAGTCGGGTTTTACACTAACAGCTTTATCTTGCTGCAATGGCGTAAGTATATACTGCGACCGTTCATTAATTTCAATAACAACAACAATACAAAATGAAAAATATAAGTTTCATATTAATTGCACATATAAAATAAACATTTACAGAGAATATCTTTGATGTTTTGACAGGATGTTTTGACAAACTGTTTTGAGTTTGAAATGCATGGTCTATTGTTGGTATGACAGCAGAATCTAATTATATTATGCTAAATATAACCTTAAAAATACTATCAGTGTTTCTATAAGTATATTTGTGACTAATGGCTTGAATTGCAAAATTATGGTACTACGAAAAGAGGAAAGCCCACGTAAAAAGAAATCAAGCGTAAATAGAAACTGTTCAATGTGACTTCGGCTACTTCAATTCACAGCATATTACTCACACCTGGGACGGATTACGGACAGGGCCAGCGGGGCCGCTGCCCAGGGCCCCTTGGGGTGCAGGGGGCCCGTGGGGCCCCAGCCCAAAACAATTTGCAACGCTTATTAACAATGTATTTTCGTTTGTCTATTTTAGAGGGCCTACATTCTTTGATCCTCTGCCTACAAGGGCCCCTGACCCTATAGGGAGGGCGTTTGGCTGCCAAGGGCCCTTGAATTGTGGTGGTGGTGGTGGGGGGGGACCCTCGCGAACGTTTTGCCCGGGGGCTCACACAACCCATAATCCGTCCCTGACTCACACAGATAGTATATCTTGTTTTCATAATAAAAACATACATGTTTAATGAGTACAACGTGTGTATTGTGATTGTAAATAACAGAAAGAGGGGTATTTTTAAGTAGGTCTCTGAATTTCACATTAAGTGTTTTCATTAGAGTTAAATATGTTTTCATAATAAAAAATTACATGTTTCATGAGTACAACATGTATGTATTGTGATTGCAAATAATACAAAGAGGGGTATGTTCTAAAGAGGTCTCAGATTTGTATTAAGTCTAGTTTTCATTAGTTGGCTATATATTCTAGAGATTTACATCTAACTTTGCATACAGTGGTATTTAGGTTTTTCGCTAGCAATGTAGCAAGCAATGTAGCCAATGTGCGACTTTTGAAACAAAAGGGAAACGAAAGGTATTATGTTAGATTGGTTTTGCTAGAAGTAAACAGCAATATTTGCTTTGTTTTTAAAAAGGATCCACCCTAGTTACTCCTGTCTTATGTATTTTAAACCAACAGCATTTTATGACACTAGATATACCTCTGTGATAAAGCAACTGGGTTGTTAAACCAGTTTTGCACATTACTTACAATAATACTGTTTCTCGTTTGCCTACAATGCTGCTGTAGGTTGAGCCAGGAAGCTTCACTTAAAATAAAACTTATTCAACTTCAGTGCCACTTCACCTGGGGTCTCCGGAAAGAGGACACTGATCTCAGTGAGTTGCAAAACAGACTTGAGAATGATATCAATTTCAGTTCACCTGATCAAGCCGGGGACAAACACTTATTCAGCTTTTTGGCTTTTGTGAATTATTTGCAAGACCAGCCAGAAGAAGCACTCGCTAACTTGACAAAGGCTGAAGACCACATTCGTAAACACAACAAAGAATGTGAGAAGATGCTCATTGTAACATATGGAAACTTTGCATGGCTGTACTACCACTTGAACGACCATGTAAAATCCATACATTATCTGGAGAAGGTGGAAGATATTAAGCAGCTATTTCCAGCACAGTCTCCTACTGCTTTTTATGCGGAAGTCTACGGAGAAATGGGATGGACATTCCTCATGTATTCTAAGAAATACCACGAGAAAGCTAAAGAGTGCTTTGAGAAAGCCTTGAAAGAGTATCCGGACAATCCTGACTGGAACTGTGGTTATGCTACAGCGCTGTACCGAGCTGAATCTGAGAGCAACACAACTGCAGATTCACCAGCTGGTAAACAGCTAAGGCGTGCCTTAGAGCTGAGCCCTGGGGATTCTTATATCATGGCACTTTTGGGTCTAAAACTAGCTGAATCTGGGAGATTGAATGAGGCAGAGGAATTGATTGAAAGAGCTCTCAGGATTTCACCAGACAAACCCCACATCATACGTTATGTGGCAAAGTTTTTCAGAGAACATGGATCTATGGATAAGGCCATAGACCTTTTGAAGCGAGCCCTTGAAGAAACACCCAATTCAGCCTTTCTTCATCATCAAATTGCTGCCTGCTATAGGAAAAAAACATTCAACTTGCATGGAAATAGAGGGAAAAACATCAGAGAAGAGATTAAATATCTTCTCCTACTTGCCATCGATCATTGTGAGAAGGCTATTGAGATAAAGTCCTCCTTCATTTATGCCTTGATAGATCTAGCTCGTCTACATGCAATGAAGAGAAACCTCACCAAAGCCGAGGAGCTGTTTCAGGAAGCATTTCAGGTGGCCAGAGCAAAAAATGACAACTTGCAAAATGTCCATCAACGTTATGGTGACTTCCAGCTGTATAACAAAAGATCAGAGTCTCTGGCCATAGAGCATTACATGAAAGGGTGTCAAATTCAGAAAGATAACACAGTGGGTAAGAAGTGTGTTAAGGAATTGAAAATGATAGCAAAGAGGCGCATTGGCAGGAATCCGAGTGATGGGGAAGCTTTTGGGATTCTGGGATATGTTAATAAGCTAAGGGGTGACAAGCTTCAAGCCATAGAGTGCTATGAGAAAGCTCTTTTACATAGCCCAGGGAACGGTGAGTTTCTCACAGCTCTCTGTGACCTTCGGCTTTCTCTGCACTAGTCGCTGGCCATGTTTACCACTCCCTGTGCTCACTGTCTGTAACTCTTTGCACAAGACCTCCATACTAGACACCATTATGGACTCTCTCCTCATTTGCATATCTCACAGCACTCAAGGTCATCTGAAGCATTGTTAAACCTCATCAAATGAAGCCTCAAATTACTCACACAGCCAGTCTTGGGCTCCGCCCTCCAAGCTAAAACTGTAAGTCCACGAAAAGTTTTTACACAGCAGGGAACATGAGTGACAAGTTATAAAATCTGAAATGCAAAGAAGCCTCTCTTGGAGCCGATGGACCTGGGATACGGCAAACCTGCATAATTCCTGAAATCAATGCATTAGTGAACGCAAATGGATGCTGGGATACATTTATCAAGTAAAAACTGTCAAAGGTCAAACTGTACAATGCTATGCAATGGCTCTGTTACATGATCATGCAAATGGAGAGCTGGGAAGCTGGTGTGATCTTATAATTTGAGCTGATATTTAAAGTGTTTAACATTGTGTAATCATTATCTTAATTAATATACTGAATGGCGGAAATTATTCAATTGATTATATTTTATTATATGTTAGAGGTATATAACATGCATTATCTTTATAATCATTTTGATGGTTTGTGTACAATCAGTCTCAGAGTTTCAGTTCAAACCAATCAGTAGCTATTATGAAAAATACATTTTCAGCATATAGACAAAAAACTTTAAGTAAAATGAAAAAAATGCACTGCACACCAAATTCGGGGAAATAAATTGTATAATTTAAAAAGCCATACTTTTTATAGCATATTCTGGTGATGTATAATTTTCTGTAACTGTCTGTTTAACTTATTAGGTTCAAATGCATAACTTCTATTTACAGCAGGCACGATGTTTATTAACAGTGCAACTGCAAATACATGTAAACAATAAGATTTGACTGTTAGACCATTTTGGAAACGAACTCTTCATAAGTCACTGAATATATGTTAGGGGGCACAAAATAGTGAAAAACATCAGAATATCCTTGTGACATTACAGTTATTTATAGCAGTTTTGATGTTGTTCTGGTTTTTTCCTTCCCCACCAATCAGGAGTCAGGAGCCGCTTGTGTAGATCTTCAGATTCAGTCTTCATTGCAACAATGAAGTTACAACCAAGGCCGGACACTTAAAGTGTGTCCAATACTGTTTTACACCAATTTTTATACATTATCTTATTGTGTAACAATATCTCGTCACTTAAGCATCATCATTCCCTCAACCATTCACCGTCGTTGTTTTCTCCCTTGGTCCACACCCCTAGATGATAAGTATGTCAATCATCTCTTTGACTGGTTGGTGCCTCGGCTCAACATAATGGTGGCGTGACCATCTCTACTCGGTTTTTTTAAATACCCAGCCGTGAACTTTTGGTGAACTCAGGCGAATCCCTTCCTTAAGTAGCAAACCTTGGCAGCGTCTGCTTGTAGCACAGCGTCTGGCTAGAGGGTTAATAATATATTTGTCCTTCAACATAGTGATAAGCTGCAGCACTAATAAAGTACATATCCACACATCGAAGGCTTACAAAATAGCTAACAGATACAGAAACTCCTAAGCCGACACAAGGTGCTAATTCATACTTGTTTTTCGTCACGTTGTGCACAGCAGTAATTGGTCTGCATTCTCTGAAGGTCACAAGGTCACTCTCTGCACGGTTTACATCAGCTTCTTAACAGAGTCCTAATGATTACATTCTCTATGCGTTATGAAGTGCTAAATAATATTACATAATATCTCACTACTTTTATTGTAAAACAGACGTCGGTTTACATCAGCTTCTTAATAGAGTCGTACAATGTGCAATGGGACAATACATGAATGCGTTCATAACTTTAAAACTAGACAAGACAGGCACATCTAGTGAAGTGTGCTTTGATCAGTGGACTACAGGGAACAATGCACACCTCTTGGAGTTTTAGATTATTTTTGTCTGTAATAGTTATTAATTATTATACTGCGTCCATTTAAAGTGCAATGGGGCAACACCCTAAGGGGTTAACAGCTCTGAAACCAAATGAGACAGGCATGTCCTATGAAGTGTGCTTTGATTAGAGGAACCTGGGGGATAATGCACACCTCCTACATTTTCAGAACAACTTTCTAACAGTTATTAATTAATACATTGTATGCATATTACATGCCATTGGGGCAACACACTAATGTCACACCCATCCAGGCGGGACCTAGTTACGGAAGGCGATCTTCCGTTGATTATCTCAGCGTCATAAGCAGATCAGACGCGACTCCCGGTGCAAAGTATTGTTGCCGATGTTGTGGAACACTACCGAGCGCTTACTTGTCTCTCATCTCTCCCCATTTCCCATCCTGCTCCGTCTTGCCTGCCTCGTCCGTCCATCCCTCCGGTCCCGTCCTCGTCAACCCGGCCTGCTGATCGTCTTTCTGTCCCTTCCATGTCTGTAGGATTGACTCGACCGGCGATTGACCTCTGGCTTGTCCCACGACCACGATTCTTGTCTCCCGATTTGGCTCTGTTGCTTGTGTCCTTAATAAACCTGCTACGTATCCGCAATCAGGGATCCGCTTGCTTTTTGCCTCCGTCGCATAACGACTAAAACTTAATGCTAATGTGTTAAATGTGATGAAACACGTAATCAAGCAATTCAGCGGCAGTACATTTGCTTTGTCCCACAGTGCACTGCTTGAATCACACCTTACAACTAATTTATGGGTTAATATTGTTATCGATTAACTGTCAATATGTATGAGATGGAGCAATAGCATGTAATATGGATACAATGTAATAATGATAACTGTTAGAGAAAAAGTGATCTTGAACATCCAAGGGGTGTGGAGCAGAGGGACCTTATCAATCAGACTTGTTGATCATCAGCACGTATAATATATGTGAGGCAAATACAGTGTAAATCATAAATCAAATTTCCTATAGTTCATATTAAAACAAGGTGTGAATACAGTATTTTTCACTAAATCCTAGACTTAGTGACAGGCCGATAAATCTTCATGAAGCTTTTGAGACGTTCCCCACACGTACTGGGCCGCAACGTCTTTGGAGGCTTCAAACCTATATTTTAAGCCTAGGGAGACACCTAGTGGACTTGAGAATGTACCGCAATACTTTAAACAATCTGAGAGTGACGTCTCCACATTTGCAATGAATGAATGATGTAGTTGGTATCTAATTGACCGTCTGTCTATAACCATAACCACTTAATCCCAACAGGGGTAGCAGGGAGACTAGAACTTATTCTGGGAACAAGGGGCGCAGGTGGGAACCAGCCTGCCAAACACCACAGGGCACACACATGCACACAACCACAGGGCCACCTTAGAATTGCCAATTAACCTACCGTGCACGCTTTTGGACCATGGAGAAAACCGGAGGCCCCAGCAGAAACCCACATGAACCCGGGGAGTGTAACACAGGCTACATTGCAAAATGATGGTATCAAAAGAGGAAAGGTGTCTGTAAAGCATTCTTGGGATTCCTGTTTGGTTACCTGTGTAAAACGAAAACTTAAGCGTAAATGGAAACTGTTCGATGTGACTTTGGCTACTTCGATTCATTTTTATTCACTTGCCTGGTTTATTTCATTTCTCCCACAATATCTACCCAAATAAACATTTGACTGAAAATATGTTAAAAGGACAGGATTTTTAATTTTTTTTTACGATTTCAGAGGAAACATTGTAGCCAATGTGTGACTGAAACAAAAGGGAAACGAAAGATATTCTGTAAGTTTTGTTTCTGCTAGAAATAAACAGAAATATTTGCTTTGTTTTTTAAAGCACTGCGTCATAGTCACTCCTGTTTTAAAGGGATGTGTCATAGTTACTCTTATCTCATGTACATAAAACCGACAGCATTTTCAGACCGAAACTGACAATATCAACAACACACCAAGGTCAAGATTGGCATTAACAGCTTTATTTTGCTGCGATGGCGTAAGTATAATGGGGTAGAGTTTTCTGTGATATCGGACTTGTATAGACGACTGATCAATTATTTCAATAACAATAACAATGCAAAATGCAAAAATGTTAGTTTCATATTTTGCACCTAGTAGTTTCAACAGGAAATATTAAATAAATATACTGCTGTAATATAGCAGCTGGGTTGTTAACCAGTGTAACTGACAATAATACTGTTTTTCGTTTCCTTACAATGCTGCTGTAGGTTGAACCAGGAAACTTCACTTAAAATAAAACTTATTCAACTTCAGTGCCACTTCACCTGGGGTCTCAGGAAAGAGGACACTGACCTCAGTGAGTTGCAAAATAGACTGGAGGATGATGTCAGTTTCAGTTCAGCTGATGAAGCCGGGTACAAATACTTATTCAACTTTTTGGCTTTTGTGAACTATTTGCAAGACCAGCCAGAAGAAGCACTCGCTAACTTGACAAAGGCTGAAGACCACATTCGTAAACACAACGAAGAATGCGAGAAGATGCTCATTGTAACATATGGAAACTTTGCATGGCTGTACTACCACTTGAACGACCATGTAAAATCCATGAGTTATCTGGAGAAGGTGGAAGATATTAAGCAGCGATTTCCAACACAGTCTCCTACTGCATTTCATGCGGAAGTCTACGGAGAGATGGGATGGACCTTCCTCATGTATTCTAAGACGTACCACGAGAAAGCTAAAGAGTGCTTTGAGAAAGCCTTGAAAGAGTATCCAGACAATCCTGACTGGAACTGTGGTTATGCTACAGCGCTGTACCGGGTTGAATCTGAGAGCAACACAACTGCAGATTCACCAGCTGGTAAACAGCTAAGGCGTGCCTTAGAGCTGAGCCCTGGGGATTCTTATATCATGGCACTTTTGGGTCTAAAACTAGCTGAATCTGGGAGATTGAATGAAGCAGAGGAATTGATTAAAAGAGCTCTCATGATTTCACCAGACAAACCCCACATCATACGTTATGTGGCAAAGTTTTTCAGAAGATATGGATCTATGGATAAGGCCATAGACCTTGTGAACCGTGCCCTTGAAAAAACACCCAATTCAGCCTTTCTTCATCATCAAATTGCTGCCTGCTATAGGAATATAAGAATCAACTTGTGCAAAAATGGAGGGGAAAACAACAATAGAGAAGAGGTTGAACACCTTCTCCTACTTGCCATCCATCATTGTGAGAAGGCTATTGAGATAAAGTCCTCTTTCGTTACTGCCGTGATAGATCTAGCTTTTTTACATGTAGAGAAGAGAAATCTTCCCAAAGCAGAGGAGCTGTTTCAGGAAGCATTTCAGGTGGCCAGAGAGAAAAATCTCCACCTGCAAGATGTTCATAAATGTTATGGTGACTTCCAGCTGTATAACAAGAGATCAGAGTCTCTGGCCATAGAGCATTACATGAAAGGGTGTCAAATTCGGAAAGATAACAGAGCAGGGGAGAAGTGTGTTCAGAGATTGGAAATGATAGCAAAGAGGCGCATTGGCAGGAATCCGAGTGATGGGGAAGCTTTTGGGATTCTGGGATATGTTAATAAGCTAAGGGGTGACAAGCTTCAAGCCATAGAGTGCTATGAGAAAGCTCTTTTACATAGCCCAGGGAACGGTGAGTTTCTCACAGCTCTCTGTGACCTTCGGCTTTCTCTGCACTAGTCGCTGGCCATGTTTACCACTACCTGTGCTCACTCTCTGTAACTCTTTGCACAAGACCTCCATACTAGGCACCATTATGGACTCTCTCCTCATTTGTATATCTCACATAACACTAAAGGTCATCAGAAACATCAGTAAACGAGGCTTGGGCTGGATGCCTGATGCGTTGCCACCAGAGAATGTTCCAGGTTTGATATTACAGGCCTAGAAGAAGCCGACCTCATCAAATGAAGCCTCAAATTACTCACACAGCCAGTCTTGGGCTCCGCCCTCCAAGCTAAAACTGTAAGTCCACAAAAAGTTTTTACACAGCAGGGAACATGAGTGACAAGTTATAAAATCTGAAATGCAAAGAAGCCTCTCTTGGAGCCGATGGACCTGGGATACGGCAAACCTGCATAATTCCTGAAATCAATGCATTAGTGAATGCAATTGGATGCTGGGATACATTTATCAAGTAAAAACTATCAAAGGTCAAATTGTACAATGCTATGCAATGGCTCTGTTACATGATCTTGCAAATGGAGAGCTGGGAAGCTGGTGTGATCTTATAATTTGAGCTGATATTTAAAGTGTTTAAAATTGTGTAATCATTATCTTAATTAATATACTGAATGGCAGAAATTATTCAATTGATTATATTTTATTATATGTTAGAGGTATATAACATGCATTATCTTTATAATCATTTTGATGGTTTGTGTACAATCAGTCTCAGAGTTTCAGTTCAAACCAATCAGTAGCTATTATGAAAAATACATTTTCAGCATATAGACAAAAAACTTTAAGTAAAATGAAAAAAAAATGCACTGCACACCAAATTCGGGGAAATAAATTGTAGAATTTACAAACCCATACTTTTTATAGCATATTCTGGTGATGCATAATTTTCTGTAACTGTCTGTTTAACTTATTAGGTTCAAATGCATAACTTCTATTTACAGCAGGCACGATGTTTATTAACAGTGCAACTGCAAACACATGTAAACAATAAGATTTGACTGTTAGACCATTTTGGGCATCGCTGCCCTGAGCTTTTCTCTGGCTTTTCCCTCCATCTTTGGCCCTTACTTGCGCTTTTCGCCGTCTTGGAGGACTGCAGTTCGTTTTGGCAGAAATAGATACGACTCGCTTTGGAAACGAACTCTTCATAAGTCACTGAATATATGTTAGGGGGCACAAAATAGTGAAAAACATCAGAATATCCTTGTGACATTACAGTTATTTATAGCAGTTTTGATGTTGTTCTGGTTTTTTCCTTCCCCACCAATCAGGAGTCAGGAGCCGCTTGTGTAGATCTTCAGATTCAGTCTTCATTGCAACAATGAAGTTACAACCAAGGCCGGACACTTAAAGTGTGTCCGATACTGTTTTACGCCGATTTTTATACATTTTCTTATTGTGTAACAATATCTCGTCACTTAAGCATCATCATTCCCTCAACCATTCACCGTCGTTGTTTTCTCCCTTGGTCCACACCCCTAGATGATAAGTTTGTCAATCATCTCTTTGACTGGTTGGTGCCTCGGGTCAACATAATGGTGGCCTGACCATCTCTACTCAGTTTTTTTAAATACCCAGCCATGAACTTTTGGTGAACTCAGGCGAATCCCTTCCTTCAGTAGCAAACCTTGGCAGCGTCTGCTTGTTGCACAGCGTCTGGCTAGAGGGTTAATAATATATTTGTCCTTCTACATAGTGATAAGCTGCAGCACTAATAAAGTACATATCCATACATCGAAGGCTAACAAAATAGCTAGCAGATACAGAAACTTCTAAGCCTACACAAGGTGCTAATTCATACTTGTTTTTCGGCACGTTGTGCACAGCAGTAATTGGTCTGCATTCTCTGAAGGTCACAAGGTCACTCTCTACACGGTTTACATCAGCTTCTTAATAGAGTCCTAATGATTACATTCTCTATGCGTTATGAAGTGCTAAATAAAATTACATAATATCTCACTACTTTTATTGTAAAACAGACGCCGGGTAGCTAGTTAACAGCCAGATAGTCCGTCCTCCTGAAATGTTTTAATATAAATGAATTGATCGGGGTTGTTTTCTGCTGCTCTGGAGGGAGTGGCGGGCGTCAGCAGAACCTCGCCTGGGACGCCAGAACACCCAGAGCCTGCCGTGCTTCCCCACAATACCTACCCCGAAAAACATTTTACTGAATATCAGCGTCTTCAGGTTTTAGCAGCAAATAATGTAGCCTCAGCGCGGCTTTTGAAGCTATATACATATATCCTGCCAATATCTTAATTTCTTTGACCTAACTATATACAGTAGCTTTGTCCGTCTTCAGTGTGTTCGTAAAACAAAATCTTTTGAATTGGCAGGCTGCATGGTCTGAATATAAAATAAGTAGTACATTTATAGACTGCTGTAAATATAGCATTCCTCAAATGCTACGGCAAATCTTATAGCACATTTCGTTGAATAAATCTCACTTCAAAGGAAACGAAACTTGTTCCGTTACTTTCGTTTTTGCAGAAAGCGAAAGACAATGTTTGCTTTATTTTCAAAGCGGCAGCGTCGTACTGACTCGTGCGTCAAGTAAGACCGACAGCGTTTTGTCAGACCGAAAAGGACGTTATCAACGACACACCGAAGTCGGGTTTTACACTAACAGCTTTATCTTGCTGCAATGGCGTAAGTATACTGCTGTAGCGTTTTCTGTCTTCTGTCTTGTATAGGCGACCGTTCATTAATTTCAATAAGAATGACAATACAAAATGAAATAAATGTTAGTTTCATATTAATTTCTCGTACGTATAAGCTATACATTTACAGAGAATAATATCCTTAATGTTTGGACAGAAGGTTTTGAATAACTAAATATGGAAAATGAGAAGTAGCTAGATTAATAGTTTCCCTCGACAAGCAGTATCATATGGAAGCCCGTTTCCACCACAAAAAGAAAAAAAATAAGTCATAATAACGAGAAACTTTCTCATTATTACGACTTAGTATCTCATAATAACGAGAAACTTTCTCATTATTACGACTTAGTATCTCATAAAAACGAGAAACTTTCTAATTATTACGACGGCTTAGTATCTAATAATGAGAAACTTTCTCATTATTACGACTTAGTATCTCATAATAACGAGAAACTTTCTGATTATTATGACTTAGTATCCCATTATTACGAGAAACTTTTTTTTTCCAACGAGAATTTTTTTTAACGAGAATTATTTTATTTTTTTTTACAACGAGAATTTTTTTTAATGACTTTCTGAGTCCTTCTTCCGTTTCCGGAGTGAGCTCGAAGCCTTTCATGCCTCATTCAGTGCGTCTCATGCATCATGTCTCATCCAGTGTCTCATACCTCATGCAGTGTGTCTCACGCCTCATGTTTCCTGCAATCATATACTGGATAAGCAGTTATGGAAGAAGTATGGATGGATGGATGGATGTTGTGGAAACAGAAGAAGCCTCAGAAGGTCATTTAAGTAGAAGTCATGAAAAAAAAATTCTTGTAAAAAAAAAAAAAAAATTCTCATAATAATGGGATACTAAGTCATAATGAGAAAGTTTCTCGTTATTATGACTTATTTTTTTCTTTTTGTGGCGGAAACGGACTTCCATAGTATTATGTAGATATATCTGTGAAAAAGCAACAGCATTGTTCAGTATAATGTTGCACATTACGGAAAATAATACTGTGTCTCGTTTCCTTACAATGCTGCTGTAGGTTGAACCAGGAAACTGCACTAAGAGAAAAAAAAAGAGAAAGTTTTGACTAAATATAAAAATGTGAATAGATTAATAGTAGTTTCAACAGGAAATATTAAGTAAATATACTGCTGTAATATAGCAGCTGGGTTGTTAAACCAGTGTTACTGACAATAGTACTGTTTCTCGTTACCTTACAATGCTGCTGTAGGTTGAACCAGGAAACTGCACTAAGAGGAAAACTTATTCAGCTTCAGTGCCACTTCACCTGGGCTCTCCGGAAAGAGGACACTGATCTCAGTGACTTGCAAAATAGACTGGAGGATGATGTCAGTTTCAGTTCAGCTGATCAAGCCGGGGACAAACACTTATTCAGCTTTTTGGCTTTTCTGAACTATTTGCAAGACCAGCCAGAAGAAGCACTTGCTAACTTGGCAAAGGCTGAAGACCACATTCATAAACACAACATAGAATGTGAGAAAATGCTCATTGTAACATATGGAAACTTTGCATGGCTGTACTACCACTTGAACGACCATGCAAAATCTATGAGTTATCTGGAGAAGGTGGAAGATATTAAGCAGCGATTTCCAACACAGTCTCCTACTGCTTTTCATGCGGAAGTCTACGGAGAAATGGGATGGACCTTCCTCATGTATTCTAGGATATACCACGAGAAAGCTAAAGAGTGCTTTGAGAAAGCCTTGAAAGAGTATCCAGACAATCCTGACTGGAACTGTGGTTATGCTACAGCGCTGTACCGGGCTGAGTATGAGAGCAACACAACTGAAGATTCACCAGCTGGTAGACAGCTAAGGCGTGCCTTAGAGCTGAGCCCTGGGGATTCTTATATCATGGCGCTTTTGGGTCTAAAACTAGCTGAATCTGGGAGATTGAATGAAGCAGAGGAATTGATTGAAAGAGCTCTCATGATTTCACCAGACAAACCCCACATCATACGTTATGTGGCAAAGTTTTTTAGAAAACATGGATCTATGGATAAGGCCATAGACCTTTTGAAGCTTGCCCTTGAAGAAACACCCAATTCAGCCTTTCTTCATCATCAAATTGCTGCCTGCTATAGGAATAAAAGATTCAACTTGTGCAGAAATGGAGGGAAAAACAACAATAGAGAAGAGGTTGAACTCCTTCTCCTACTTGCCATCCATCATTGTGAGAAGGCTATTGAGATGAAGTCCTCCTTCATTTATGCCTTGATAGATCTAGCTCTTTTACATGCAGAGAAGAGAAACCTCACCAAAGCCGAGGAGCTGTTTCAGGAAGCATTTCAGGTGGCCAGAGCAAAAAATGACAACTTGCAAAATGTCCATAAATGTTATGGTGACTTCCAGCTGTATAACAAAAGATCAGAGTCTCTGGCCATAGAGCATTACATGAAAGGGTGTCAAATTCAGAAAGATAGCAAAGTATGTGAGAAGTGTGTTAAGAAATTGGAAATGATAGCAAAGAGGCGCATTGACTGGAATCCGAGTGATGGGGAAGCTTTTGGGATTCTGGGATATGTTAATAAGCTAAGGGGTGACAAGCTTCAAGCCATAGAGTGCTATGAGAAAGCTCTTTTACATAGCCCAGGGAACGGTGAGTTTCTCACAGCTCTCTGTGACCTTCGGCTTTCTCTGCACTAGTCGCTGGCCATGTTTACCACTACCTGTGCTCACTGTCTGTAACTCTTTGAAATTTGAATAGTTGATATTGAAAGTGGTTAACATTTTTTTTAATGATTATCTTAATTTTTATCATTCAGTATATTAACGCTTATTTGACTTCTTGTGTTATAGGCATATAACATGCATTATATTTGCAACTATTTTGACTGCACACAAACCATCAGTTTCAGAGTTTCATCTCCTAATCTAAACCAATCAATATTTATTATGAGAAAGTATTTTTTTCATGATTTACATAAAAAAAATTAAATAAAATGAAAAAGAAAATTCACTGCACACCGAATCGAGGGGAAACACATTGTATAATAAAAAAAATTGATGATTTTGCCAAGGGCGGCATGGTGGTGCAGTGGTTAACACTGTTGTCTCACATCTCTAGGATATGATTCACTTTGGAAATTAACTCTTCTTATGTAACTGAATATTTGCTAGGGGGCACAAAGGAGTAAATGAAAAAATCTGAATGGCATTGGTTGTGTGGTAAGTTTGACACTATTTAAAGTATAGTATTTATTTATTTATTTGTTTATTTAAATATTTCATAATAAGTACCATATGACACTATTAACTTAAATCACACTCCACTGTGAATGAAACAATCTATTCTAATGACTTCTTGTTTGATTTTAAATGGCTGTGTATTGCTATTGTCACGATCTTCAAATAAACATTTCAATGATCATTTCATTTCAATCTAACTACATTTTTTTAAATGATAATTTTAGATACAACATATTGTTGTGAGCTTGTTTGGAACAGGGCTGTTAAGGCGTACAAAATGTGCCGCAAAGCACAGCCTTCTATTTAAAAATTTATACCTTTATTATGAATTACAAATGCATTTACCCATCCATCCATTTTCCAAACCGCTTATCCTACTGGGTTGGCGGGGGGTCCGGAGTAATGGGCACAAGGCAAGGAACAACCTCTGGATGGGGGGCCAACCCATCACAGTGCACAATCACACACCATTCACTGACGCATGCACACCAACGGGCAATTTAGCAACTCCAATTAGCCTCAGCATGTCTTTGGACTGTGGAGGGAAACCGGAGAACCCGGAGGAAACCCCACGACGACATGGGGAGAACATGCAAACTCCACACACATGTGACCCAGGCGAAGACTTGAACCTGGGTCCCAGAGGTGTGAGGCGAAAGTGCTAACCACTGCACCACCATGCCGCCCAACAAACACATTTAAATTAAGTTAAATATTGTTGCATGACAGATTAGCCGCGCATACAAAGCAGCTGCTTCCTTGCCGTATAACTACAGTGGCGTTTATTGTTCCCCAACCAAATAGCTAAAACATGCGGACTATGCACGCCGTGTAACTTTCGTATTATGTGCTTTTGTACGTATTTATTAATGATTGTAAGGCATCGATTTACCGCCAGTGACTGTAAGCACATTATAAAGTGTATACACAAACATTGAAATATTCATTCAAATTCGCCCATAAAGAAATATAAAAAATCAATCGGTGTTGCTTGCTTTTGTTGAAAGATATTACAGTAAAAAAACTGAATTAAGCTAACTTTACCTGCCTGAGTTAAGGTTTAAACCTGAAACCACTCTCAGGGATACCTACCTGGTATTCACGCTTCATGATATATCTGAGGATATTCGGATCTATACTGAAATATTCTAAAAAACGGAATTTAAACCTTAACTCTAACACCACGGTATAGTTAGCTTTGTATGCAGTTTCCGGCTGTAATATTTTTCATATATTTCATTGCTTGTGTGCGTATTTCACGTTCAACAGTCCAGCTGTGTTGCTTAAAATCACCAGCGGTGAATGGACACAGTGCAATTATTAATAAATAGATGCACACAAAATCACACTATTGAAGTTGGCCTACATAGTGTGCATTGTACCCCATAGTTTATAGCTTAAAGCACACCGTACAGGACATGTCTGTATCACTTAGGTTGATACTTATTTGTCAATAGATAAATTTCCTTTTCCAGTTTAAACAGACACAGAGCAGTTATTACTGGTAATTGAAATGTTTTTGCTCGATCTCGCAAAAGTCCATCCCAGCTTAGTGAGATCTCGTAATGTGTTTTTCAATCACCGATTTCTTTTCTCTCCAGTATTCAAATCCCACTGGGGCGATGCAATATTCTAAAAGGCGTTAATTCCCACTTTAGGGGAAACGAAACTGATTCTGTTAATCTGGCTTTTGCAGACCAACAGGACATGTAATATGGATACAATGTAATAATGATAACTGTTAGAGAAAAAGTGATCTTGAACATCCAAGGGGTGTGGAGCAGAGGGACCTTATCAATCAGACTTGTTGATCATCAGCACGTATAATATATGTGAGGCAAATACAGTGTAAATCATAAATCAAATTTCCTATAGTTCATATTAAAACAAGGTGTGAATACGGTATTTTTCATTAAATCCTAGACTTAGTGACAGGCCGATAAATCTTCATGAAGCTTTTGAGACGTTCCCCACACGTACTGGGCCGCAACGTCTTTGGAGGCTTCAAACCTATATTTTAAGCCTAGGGAGACACCTAGTGGACTTGAGAATGTACAGCAATACTTTAAACAATCTGAGAGTGACGTCTCCACATTTGCAATGAATGAATGATGTCGTTGGTATCTAATTGACCGTCTGTCTATAACCATAACCACTTAATCCCAACAAGGGTAGCAGGGAGACTAAAACTTATTCTGGGAACAAGGGGCGCAGGTGGGAACCAACCTGCCAAACACCACAGGGCACACACACGCACACAACCACAGGGCCAACTTAGAATTGCCAATTAACCTACCGTGCACGCTTTTGGACCATGGAGAAAACCGGAGGCCCCAGCAGAAATCCACATGAACCCGGGGAGTGTAACACCGGCTACATTGCAAAATGATGGTATCAAAAGAGGAAAGGTGTCTGTAAAGCATTCTTGGGATTGCTGTTTGGTTACCTGCGTAAAACGAAAACTTAAGCGTAAATGGAAACTGTTCGATGTGACTTTGGCTACTTTGATTCATTTTTATTCACTTGCCTGGTTTATTTAATTTCTCCCACAATATCTACCCAAATAAACATTTGACTGAAAATATGTTAAAAGGACAGGATTTTTTTTTTTTTTTTACGATTTCAGAGGAAACATTGTAGCCAATGTGTGACTGAAACAAAAGGGAAACGAAAGGTATTCTGTAAGTTTTGTTTCTGCTAGAAATAAACAGAAATATTTGCTTTGTTTTTTAAAGCACTGCGTCATAGTCACTCCTGTTTTAAAGGGATGTGTCATAGTTACTCTTATCTCATGTACATAAAACCGACAGCATTTTCAGACCGAAACTGACAATATCAACAACACACCAAGGTCAAGATTGGCATTAACAGCTTTATTTTGCTGAAATGGCGTAAGTATAATGGGGTAGAGTTTTCTGTGTTATCAGACTTGTATAGACGACTGATCAATTATTTCAATAACAATAACAATGCAAAATACAAAAATGTTTTTCATATTTTGCACCTATAAGATATAGGTCTGTGTACAGAGAATAATAGGCCTAGTTTTAATGTATGGACAGAAAGTTTTGACTAAATATAAAAATGTGAATAGATTAATAGTAGTTTCAACAGGAAATATTAAGTAAATATACTGCTGTAATATAGCAGCTGGGTTGTTAAACCAGTGTTACTGACAATAGTACTGTTTCTCGTTACCTTACAATGCTGCTGTAGGTTGAACCAGGAAGCTGCACTAAGAGAAAAACTTATTCAGCTTCAGTGCCACTTCACCTGGGCTCTCGGGAAAGAGGGCACTGACCTCAGTGACCTGAAAATTAGACTGGAAAATGATATTAATTTCAGTTCAGCTGATCAAGCCGGGGGCAAGCACTTATTTAGCTATTTGGCTTTTGTGAATTATTTGCAAGACCAGCCAGAAGAAGCACTCGCTAACTTGACAAAGGCTGAAGACCACATTCGTAAACACAACAAAGAATGTGAGAAAATGCTCATTGTAACATATGGAAACTTTGCATGGCTGTACTACCACTTGAACGACCATGTAAAATCTATGAGTTATCTGGAGAAGGTGGTAGATATTAGGCAGCGATTTCCAACACAGTCTCCTACTGCTTTTCATGCGGAAGTCTACGGAGAGATGGGATGGACCTTCCTCATGTATTCTAGGATATACCACAAGAAAGCTAAAGAGTGCTTTGAGAAAGCCTTGAAAGAGTATCCAGACAATCCTGACTGGAACTGTGGTTATGCTACAGCGCTGTACCGGGTTGAATTTGAGAGCAACACAACTGCAAATTCACCAGCTGGTAAACAGCTAAGGCGTGCCTTAGAGCTGAGCCCTGGGGATTCTTATATCATGGCACTTTTGGGTCTAAAACTAGCTGAATCTGGGAGATTGAATGAAGCAGAGGAATTGATTAAAAGAGCTCTCATGATTTCACCAGACAAACCCCACATCATACGTTATGTGGCAAAGTTTTTCAGAAGATATGGATCTATGGATAAGGCCATAGACCTTGTGAACCGTGCCCTTGAAAAAACACCCAATTCAGCCTTTCTTCATCATCAAATTGCAACCTGCTATAGGAATAAAAGAATCAACTTGTGCAGAAATGGAGGGAAAAACAATAGAGAAGAGGTTGAACACCTTCTCCGACTTGCCATCTGTCATTGTGAGAAGGCTATTGAGATAAAGTCCTCCTTCGTTACTGCCGTGATAGATCTAGCTTTTTTACATGTAGAGAAGAGAAATCTTCCCAAAGCAGAGGAGCTGTTTCAGGAAGCATTTCAGGTGGCCAGAGAGAAAAATATCAACCTGCAAAATGTCCATCAATGTTATGGTGACTTCCAGCTGTTTAACAAAAGATCAGAGTCTCTGGCCATAGAGCATTACATGAAAGGGTGTCAAATTCAGAAAGATAACACAGTGGGTAAGAAGTGTGTTAAGAAATTGAAAATGATAGCAAAGAGGCGCATTGACTGGAATCCGAGTGATGGGGAAGCTTTTGGGATTCTGAGATATGTTAATAAGCTAAGGGGTGACAAGCTTCAAGCCATAGAGTGCTATGAGAAAGCTCTTTTACATAGCCCAGGGAACGGTGAGTTTCTCACAGCTCTCTGTGACCTTCGGCTTTCTCTGCACTAGTCGCTGGCCATGTTTACCACTACCTGTGCTCACTGTCTGTAACTCTTTGCACAAGACCTCCATACTAGGCACCATTATGGACTCTCTCCTCATTTGTATATCTCACATAACACTAAAGGTCATCAGAAACATCAGTAAACGAGGCTTGGGCAGGATGCCTGATGAGTTGCCACCAGAGAATGTTCCAGGTTTGATATTACAGGCCTAGAAGAAGCTGACCTCATCAAATGAAGCCTCAAATTACTCACACAGCCAGTCTTGGGCTCTGCCCTCCAAGCTAAGACTGTAAGTCCACAAAAAGTTTTTACACAGCAGTGAACATGAGTGACAAGTTATAAAATCTGAAATGCAAAGGAGCCTCTCTTGGAGCCGATGGTCAAAAAGACGATCGCTGAAATCTAAAGGTGCTCCAGACCTGGGAAACAGCAAACCTGCATAATTCCTGAAATCAATGCATTAGTGAACGCAATTGGATGCTGGGATACATTTATCAAGTAAAAACTATGAAAGGTCCAACTGTACAATGCTATGCAGTGGCTCTATTACATGATCATGCAAATGGAGAGCTGGGAAGCTGGTGTGAGCTTATAATTTGAATATCTGATATTTAAAGTGTTTAACATTTTGCAACCATTATCTTAATTATTATACTGAATGGCGGAAATTATTTCATTGATTATATTTTATGTTAGAGGTATATAACATGCATTATCTTTATAATCATTTTGATGGTTTGTGTACAATCAGTCTCAGAGTTTCAGTTCAAACCAATCAGTAGCTATTATGGAAAAACACATTTTCAGCATATAGACAAAAAACTTTAAGTAAAATGAAAAAAAATGCACTGCACACCAAATTCGGGGAAATAAATTGTATAATTTACAAACCCATACTTTTTATAGCATATTCTGGTGATGTATAATTTTCTGTAACTGACTGTTTAACTTATTAGGTTCAAATGCATAACTTCTATTTACAGCAGGCACGATGTTTATTAACAGTGCAACTGCAAACACATGTAAACAATAAGATTTGACTGTTAGACCATTTTGGGCATCACTGCCCTGAGCTTTTCTCTGGCTTTTCCCTCCATCTTTGGCCCTTACTTGCGCTTTTCGCCGTCTTGGAGGACTGCAGTTCGTTTTGGCAGAAATAGATACGACTCGCTTTGGAAACGAACTCTTCATAAGTCACTGAATATATGTTAGGGGGCACAAAATAGTGAAAAACATCAGAATATCCTTGTGACATTACAGTTATTTATAGCAGTTTTGATGTTGTTCTGGTTTTTTCCTTCCCCACCAATCAGGAGTCAGGAGCCGCTTGTGTAGATCTTCAGATTCAGTCTTCATTGCAACAATGAAGTTACAACCAAGGCCGGACACTTAAAGTGTGTCCAATACTGTTTTACACCAATTTTTATACATTTTCTTATTGTGTAACAATATCTCGTCACTTAAGCATCATCATTCCCTCAACCATTCACCGTCGTTGTTTTCTCCCTTGGTCCACACCCCTAGATGAAAAGTTTGTCAATCATCTCTTTGACTGGTTGGTGCCTCGGGTCAACATAATGGTGGCCTGACCATCTCTACTCGGTTTTTTTAAATACCCAGCCGTGAACTTTTGGTGAACTCAGGCGAATCCCTTCCTTCAGTAGCAAACCGTGGCAGCGTCTGCTTGTTGCACATCGTCTGGCTAGAGGGTTAATAATATATTTGTCCTTCAACATAGTGATAAGCTGCAGCACCAATAAAGTACATATCCATACATCGAAGGCTAACAAAATAGCTAGCAGATACAGAAACTTCTAAGCCGACACAAGGTGCTAATTCATACTTGTTTTTCGTCACGTTGTGCACAGCAGTAATTGGTCTGCATTCTCTGAAGGTCACAAGGTCACTCTCTACACGGTTTACATCAGCTTCTTAATAGAGTCCTAATGATTACATTCTCTATGCGTTATGAAGTGCTAAATAATATTACATAATATCTCACTACTTTCATTGTAAAACAGACGCCGGGTAGCTAGTTAACAGCCAGATAGTCCGTCCTCCTGAAATGTTTTAATATAAATGAATTGATCGGGGTTGTTTTCTGCTGCTCTGGAGGGAGTGGCGGGCGTCAGCAGAACCTCGCCTGGGACGCCAGAACACCCAGAGCCTGCGGTGCTTCTCCACAATACCTACCCCGAAAAACATTTTACTGAATATCAGCGTCTTCAGGTTTTAGCAGCAAATAATGTAGCCTCAGCGCGGCTTTTGAAGCTATATACATATATCCTGCCAATATCTTAATTTCTTTGACCTAACTATATACAGTAGCTTTGTCCGTCTTCAGTGTGTTCGTAAAACAAAATCTTTTGAATTGGCAGGCTGCATGGTCTGAATATAAAATAAGTAGTACATTTATAGACTGCTGTAAATATAGCATTCCTCAAATGCTACGGCAAATCTTATAGCACATTTCGTTGAATAAATCCCACTTCAAAGGAAACGAAACTTGTTCCGTTACTTTCGTTTTTGCAGAAAGCGAAAGACAATGTTTGCTTTATTTTCAAAGCGGCAGCGTCGTACTGACTCGTGCGTCAAGTAAGACCGACAGCGTTTTGTCAGACCGAAAAGGACGTTATCAACGACACACCGAAGTCGGGTTTTACACTAACAGCTTTATCTTGCTGCAATGGCGTAAGTATACTGCTGTAGCGTTTTCTGTCTTCTGTCTTGTATAGGCGACCGTTCATTAATTTCAATAAGAATGACAATACAAAATGAAATAAATGTTAGTTTCATATTAATTTCTCGTACGTATAAGCTATACATTTACAGAGAATAATATCCTTAATGTTTGGACAGAAGGTTTTGAATAACTAAATATGGAAAATGAGAAGTAGCTAGATTAATAGTTTCCCTCGACAAGCAGTATCATATGGAAGCCCGTTTCCACCACAAAAAGAAAAAAAAAAGTCATAATAACGAGAAACTTTCTCATTATTACGACTTAGTATCTCATAATAACGAGAAACTTTCTCATTATTACGACTTAGTATCTCATAAAAACGAGAAACTTTCTAATTATTACGACGGCTTAGTATCTAATAATGAGAAACTTTCTCATTATTACGACTTAGTATCTCATAATAACGAGAAACTTTCTGATTATTATGACTTAGTATCCCATTATTACGAGAAACTTTTTTTTTCAACGAGAATTTTTTTTAAGGAGAATTTTTTTTTTTTTTTTTTTTTTTTTTACAACGAGAATTTTTTTTTTATGACTTTCTGAGTCCTTCTTCCGTTTCCGGAGTGAGCTCGAAGCCTTTCATGCCTCATTCAGTGCGTCTCATGCACCATGTCTCATCCAGTGTCTCATACCTCATGCAGTGTGTCTCACGCCTCATGTTTCCTGCAATCATATACTGGATAAGCAGTTATGGAAGAAGTATGGATGGATGGATGGATGTTGTGGAAACAGAAGAAGCCTCAGAAGGTCATTTAAGTAGAAGTCATGAAAAAAAAATTCTTGTAAAAAAAAAAAAATTCTCATAATAATGGGATACTAAGTCATAATGAGAAAGTTTCTCGTTATTATGACTTATTTTTTTCTTTTTGTGGCGGAAACGGACTTCCATAGTATTATGTAGATATATCTGTGAAAAAGCAACAGCATTGTTCAGTATAATGTTGCACATTACGGAAAATAATACTGTGTCTCGTTTCCTTACAATGCTGCTGTAGGTTGAACCAGGAAACTGCACTAAGAGAAAAAAAAAGAGAAAGTTTTGACTAAATATAAAAATATGAATAGATTAATAGTAGTTTCAACAGGAAATATTAAGTAAATATACTGCTGTAATATAGCAGCTAGGTTGTTAAACCAGTGTTACTGACAATAGTACTGTTTCTCGTTACCTTACAATGCTGCTGTAGGTTGAACCAGGAAACTGCACTAAGAGGAAAACTTATTCAGCTTCAGTGCCACTTCACCTGGGCTCTCCGGAAAGAGGACACTGATCTCAGTGACTTGCAAAATAGACTGGAGGATGATGTCAGTTTCAGTTCAGCTGATCAAGCCGGGGACAAACACTTATTCAGCTTTTTGGCTTTTCTGAACTATTTGCAAGACCAGCCAGAAGAAGCACTTGCTAACTTGGCAAAGGCTGAAGACCACATTCGTAAACACAACAAAGAATGTGAGAAAATGCTCATTGTAACATATGGAAACTTTGCATGGCTGTACTACCACTTGAACGACCATGCAAAATCTATGAGTTATCTGGAGAAGGTGGAAGATATTAAGCAGCGATTTCCAACACAGTCTCCTACTGCTTTTCATGCGGAAGTCTACGGAGAGATGGGATGGACCTTCCTCATGTATTCTAGGATATACCACGAGAAAGCTAAAGAGTGCTTTGAGAAAGCCTTGAAAGAGTATCCAGACAATCCTGACTGGAACTGTGGTTATGCTACAGCGCTGTACCGGGTTGAATCTGAGAGCAACACAACTGCAGATTCACCAGCTGGTAAACAGCTAAGGCGTGCCTTAGAGCTGAGCCCTGGGGATTCTTATATCATGGCGCTTTTGGGTCTAAAACTAGCTGAATCTGGGAGATTGAATGAAGCAGAGGAATTGATTAAAAGAGCTCTCATGATTTCACCAGACAAACCCCACATCATACGTTATGTGGCAAAGTTTTTCAGAGAACATGGATCTATGGATAAGGCCATAGACCTTTTGAAGCTTGCCCTTGAAGAAACACCCAATTCAGCCTTTCTTCATCATCAAATTGCAGTCTGCTATAGGAATAAAAGAATCAACTTGTGCAGAAATGGAGGGAAAAACAATAGAGAAGAGGTTGAACACCTTCTCCTCCTTGCGATGCATCATTTTCAGATGGCCATTGAGATGAGGCCCTCCTTCCTTATTGCCATGATAGATCTAGCTCTTCTACATGCAGAGAAGGGTAATTTCACCAAAGCAGAGGAGCTGTTTCAGGAAGCATTTCAGGTGGCCAGAGCGAAAAATCTCAACCTGCAAGATGTTCATAAAAGTTATGGTAACTTCCAGCTGTATCACAAGAGATCAGCGTCTCTGGCCATAGAGCATTTCATGAAAGGGTGTCAAATTCGGAAAGATAACAGAACAGGGGAGCAGTGTGTTCAGAGATTGGAAATGATAGCAAAGTGGCGCATTGACAGGAATCCGAGTGATGGGGAAGCTTTTGGGATTCTGGGATATGTTAATAAGCTAAGGGGTGACAAGCTTCAAGCCATAGAGTGCTATGAGAAAGCTCTTTTACATAGTCCAGGGAACGGTGAGTTTCTCACAGCTCTCTGTGACCTTCGGCTTTCTCTGCACTAGTCGCTGGCCATGTTTACCACTACGTGTGCTCACTCTCTGTAACTCTTTGCACAAGACCTCCATACTAGGCACCATTATATATTCTCTCCTCATTTTGTATATCTCTCATAACACTAAAGGTCATCTGAAGCATTGTTAAACCTCATCAAATAAAGCCTCAAGTTCCTCACACAGCCAGTCTTGGGCTCCGTCCTCCAAGCTAAGACTGTAAGTCCACAAACGGTTTTTACACAGCAGTGAATATGGGTGACAATTAGCAAAATTTTAAATGCAAAGGAGCCTCTCTTGAAGTCGAAGGTCAAAAAGACGATCGCTGAAATCTAAAGGTGCTCAAGGCCTGGGAAACCTGCACATTTCCTGAAATCAGCGCAACAGTGAAGACAATTGAATGTTGTGATACGTTTATCAAGTAAAAACTAAGAATGTTCCCGGGAGTGTTCATCATTAGATATCACAGACCTGTAGCAGCCAGTAATGTAATAACTGCCAATACTGTAACTGCTAATACCATAATAGTGTTTCTATTCTTGATATAATAAAGGTCAATAATGTTACAACTAGCCATTAATGTAATACGTTTTCTGAGATATATAACACAATAACCATTTTCCAATATTGGTCACTTATTACATTCTCGCCTTTTGTTACATTAAGAACTGAGAAATTAATTGTTATTGGCATATTATTACATTATTGGTAGTTATCGCTGAATATATGCATTTTATTTTTTACTATACAATAGATGGAATATGCCCATTCTCTGTCTACCGATAGCGTTTCACAGGACCAATGATAGGATGTTTTATGAAGTTGTTTAACTTGCATCTCCATTGGATGTCAGAAGCATCAATCAAAGCCAAGCATTTCCCGCCTCTTATTTGGAGAAGCGTCCACTAATTTTCCTCAGCTAATAACTGTCACTTGAAGTCAGAAGAAAGTGTTCTTCGCAGTTTGTTTGGGTCAGATGCAGCTGTCAAGGTAAAGTAACACCCTAAGCTTCTTGTCTGAAAACAGTATTTATGTTTGTACTAGTTAACATATGTATTTAGGATGGTTGTTTGCATGGAAGACTTTATATGGCTAATTTTAACAACAACATTCATAGCTAAATAAAATAGTAAGACAAGGCTCTGGTTAGATCCAAATATTTATACTAGCCATGGATGACATAAGCAAAATAAATGTACATCATTATAATGCATGATAATGAAACCATGTACCGTATTTGCTGTGAACAATCCCTGCAAGTCCATTAAAAGCATTAAACTGTTCACTGATGGTTATGTAAAAACAAGTCTCCATGTAAACTGTGCTTCTAGGATCATGGTTCCGACAGCTCACCTTGTATGGTCTGTGTGACAGATACATTGTATGTCCATCTCCAGTGCTTGTGATTTACTGTCCTGGCAGCTTCGGAGAGAAGACAAAGGGGCGGCAGTCAGGAAATTGGGGGGGCACGGGGTTTAATCAAAGGGTAGATATACACAGGCAAACACGCACTGACTTTACAATGACCCGACTGGGGAAACAAACTTAAAAGCAGGCTTAAATACATTGAACTAATGAGAACAACAGGAAACACCTGGTGAACGAAGGGGCGTGGCACACGGAAGGAGCGGACGATGGGGGCAGGACAAAAATGGTAATGCTGTCACCAAAAAAAAATCCAAATTTATTATTCACCGATTACAATAATGGCATTTTTTCTGTGCGTACATGCCAAGTAAATTTTCCATAGCACATTTTTAAACTTGTGTATTTGGTAACTTACCAGACTAAATCTTATATTGGCCCAGGGCACAAATCTACGAGAAGAGGTGACCTTTGGTGCCAGATAAATGCAAAAATGTCATGGAAAAGGGAAACAGATGGTTGTGTCGAGTGGGGACGACACGTCACACTCCTACTGATTTCACCCCTACCGGCAACTAGCATACCGTTAAGTACATTATCTTTGCTGCTATCCTGATTGCACACAAAGCATCAGTCTCAAAATATCATCTCTCAATCTGACTATTATAGTATTTTTATTTATTTATATAGTATCATTATACTAAAGTATTTTTTTCAGCACATGGACAAAAAAACATAAAATGGACAACAGTGTGTTTTATTAGATTTGACTTCTATTTACAGTAGCCACAATATTTAGTGCAACTGCAAACACCTGTAAGCAAGAAAATATTACTATTAAACCATTTTTGTTTAAAAAAAAAAAGCCATATATTAAATACAGATTAGCACTATTTGTCCACAAATCTCTACAAAATAGACATATACCTCGTAATTCATTTTGCTACTATATGCTGGTATATGTTCCATAAAATTACTCAAATGCTGCCATCTGCTGGATCACTTTGACCTAGACGAATGGGTGAGTAACCTGTCATGGACAGATGCACAGATACCCTAATGAATTTCTCCCAAATAGAAAGCCAGTTTGAATATTGTTCTCGAGATAACGTGAGGGAATGTGACAAAGAAAGTAATCCAAATGACAGAAAGGCCGGAAAGGCAGAATCTTTGAGGCCACGCACAAAAGCAGGCCAAAAAAACACATTAGGAGAGGTCCGCAATGTCTTTCGTATTTTTATTGTACATATACAGTAGGCTTTTGGTGTTGCACAAAGACTGCAATGTAGAACAACCAGGGAGAGGAGTGAGCTTCGGTTCCACCTTGGGAGTCCGAACAATCAATGGCTGTTGACCAAGCTGTGCAGCTTGGGGTTGGTGTGGACACTGTGCTTCCGCCGTCCCCGGCAACTGTGAACCATGGCGGCTACGCCGAGCAGCAGGGAGCTGCAGATGAGAGCGAAGCCGCTGAGGAAGAAGGTGGCCGTGTAAGAGCCGGTGCGGTCGACGAGCCAACCTGCCATGAAAGCAGAAGCTATCAGCGCTGGGCACGTGCTGTACAGCAGCAGGCCTGTCTTACAGAACGCACATTCATGAAGTGAGGATGGGAGACTTAGAAAAATACATAGTACAGCTGCATGATATCACATCGCGATTACACGGAATTTCACTTACGCCCACAATTTGATAAGCAGATTATTTGTGCGCCTAAAATATTAAAGAGAGGTGTATCATGACACCCAAAAATTAGTAATCTGTATTTGGCGTGCCTTTTTCTTTAATAAACGCAAAAATTGCACAACAGCAAAAAGTACCGCCACACCACAAACATCTGTTTACTTTGTTTACCCATAATCTCCTCTTTTAAAAGATGCCGTGGCTGCTGAACTGTCCGTTTCTTCACCGTTTCTTCAGTACTTATTGCTTCTGTGATTTACCAAAACAGTAGCATGTGGCGTGCTCTGCTAGCATAATTTAATAAACATAAAGATACCCTGAATTCATGCAGATTACTAGCTTTTCGGTGTCACAATGTGCATCTCATTAATATCTTAGGTGTACATTAATCTGATTACCAAATTGTGGGTGTAAATAAACATGACAAATCTGAACAAATGTCACACCCATTACCTATAGCCCTGGTGAATATTGTGCATGTGCCGTAGAATTGCGATTAAATTGCATATCGTGCCCTAATACACAGCAATGTGCAAAAATCTTTGGTAGCCAAAGGAAAACGTTACAAAGTATTTATCTGAACATATGCGAATTAGCACTGCCAATAAAGATTAAAGAGGATTTCATCTGTTCTCCAAAACGTTACTGATATCCCAAACCTCTCCTCAGGGGCACCACAAGCAATCCATACATTTGTTAAATTTCACTACCTAGCTCACTTAATTAAATTAATAAAATTAGATAAATGACTAATTATTGATTATCCAATTAAGGTGAGAGGTTTTGAAATGTCTAAGCTGACACACTTTGTACCTACAGAAAGATCATTTAAGCATCATTTTCTTTGACTGCCTGAGACTTTAGCCCAGGGTTGTATTTTTAGAACTGGTCCATGGCTAAGAGGCAATGCCACATGTCTTCACCGGTGAGTGTGAAGGGCCGTTGGAACATACCTCCGATGGGCGGGCTGACCAGGTATGGCACGGCGTGGAGGAAGTACACGACTCCCAAGGCAGAGGAGAGGTGGGCCGTGCCCACGGCATCCGACGTCACCACTGGAATGAGGGCCACATAAGCCCCATCGAAGTAACCGTAGAGCACCGCAAACGGCACTAGCAGCTGGAAGCTCCGCAACAGAGGAGCAAAGAGGCAACATAAGCCCTCCAAGCCGACGGCTAGCATGTAGCACACACTGCGGTGCTTCCTCAGGCACCTGAGTGGAGGGCGGGGACACACGTTACCCAATTAGCTAGCTGGATTTCATTAGGTATCAGACTGTCAGAAAAAAGTTGCAATTTGTTCCTCTGAGGGTACAATTACTTATCACTAGGGCTGTACCCTCAAAGGTCTGCTAATTGTACCCTTAGCTGTAGGTAAATGTACCTTTAAAGGTGCAGAAATGGACTCTGAGGAGCATTTTTGTACCATTGGGGAACAGCAATGTTGTTTGTACCATTGGGGAACAGTAATGTTGTTTGTACCTTGGGGAACAAAAGCGTACTACAGCTGTAACGTTTTTCTGACAGTGCATGTGCAAGTTTGAATTACAACCTTTGTAAGATAACAAGCCTGCTGAACTGTTGAGCTTTAACTACTGGTTTCTGAGCAAATATACACTTAATTCCAATTTTCTATGATTATTTCTAAGATTTTCTTTGACTACACAGTCCTGCATGTATTCCCCACAAATGGTTCCAGAATTACACAAGGCTGCACCAGCTCTGGCCCCGGTACCTTCTGTCAGTAAGCCAGCCGAAGGTGACATTGCCCACAATGTCGATGACCCCCAGGATGGACATCAGGAGGGCAGCCTGCTGGTGGCCGACACCTACATCCAGAGCATAAGGCACCAGATAGACGAAGGGCAGGCTACAGCCACTGGCGAGGAGGAGGAAAGATGTGGCCAGGACCACAAAGCTGGGCATGAGCAGGAATCGGTATTCCTGCATGGGCCGGAAGCAGCAACGATGGTGCTCCTGGTCATCGCAGCATCTCGCAGTCACCGCCCTGTCCCTTGCCTCGGACTCCGCCACCACGGACCCGTTCTCGACCCCCGCCGCGGAGGTGAGAGGTCTCAGCAAGGCCCCGCAGACGCACAGGTTGGAGACAAACCCCCCAGCGATCAGGAGCGCCCCACGCCAAGAGAAGTGCTCTATCAGGAGCTGTACTGCTGGGGCCAGGATGAAAGTCCCGATCCCACTGCCGGACATGGCGATCCCGTATGCCAACGCCTTCCTTTCGTGGAAATAGACGCCAACCATAGCGATGGCTGGCGTGTAACAGAGGGCAAACCCAACACCTGCAGACGGAAACCTTTGCACATTAACGGCAACCTCAAGTGGTCATATCGGGGAACTCAAAGAAAGCAGGGGTAGTGTGTACTACCTGTGAGGATGCCAAGGGAGAGGTAAAGGTACTCGAGGCTGGTGGCAAAGGAGCTCATGACCAGCCCGGTGGAAGCCAAGAAGCCTCCCAGGATCACCGTGATGCGGAAGGACAGCCGGTTCCCAATGAAGCTGCCAAGCGGAGCTGCCAGGACAGTAAATCACAAGCACTGGAGATGGACATACAATGTATCTGTCACACGGACCATACAAGGTGAGCTGTCGGAACCATGATCATAAAAGCACAGTTTACATGGACATTTACAATTATATTAAAGACACAGCTATGCAATTAAAGTATGTCATATTACATATTTATGATATATTGTAACAGGAAATCTTATTCAAAATTTTGTAAAACATAACAGTACTTTTAATGCACTTATAATAACTTTTGAACTAATGGCTAAAAACATATATGACATACATGACAACATAATTATGAGATGTAACTGAAATGGTAAAACTAATTATCTATCCCCTCTCTTAAGAAAGTCGTAAATCGGCATTCTGTCCAGGGTGTCGTCTGTCCTGTGTCCCGTCCATGTCCCCTGGGACATAAGATGTTATGGAAGAACGATACAAAATGTCATAAGCTGTACTTTTTGGTGTCATGTATAATTAAATACCCATTAAATATTATTTGGACTTATTATATGTTATATATAACTTTGCATCTTTCAGCAAAATGCGTCTTACGTAATTTGGTACTGTAGTACATTCTTACATCTCACCCCTGAAACCATTAACTGGTTTCTCTAGTCTGACATTTTTTTGTGGCCTCGGCACTTCAGAGTTACATATTAAACAGTTTAAAGATCCACTTTCTTTACCTATGGGCTACAATTTAAACAGAACATATGGCATGTGTTGTGCAGTGAACATTATACTTATTTGCAGAAAGAATTCTGTCAATACAGGCAGATTAGTGACATTTTTGGACAGAAGGTTAATGCATCATCCAGGATGTAAAATATCAATAGGATTCTGGTAGATGAAGTAAAGTCCACAACATTCTGCTCAATCTATAGTCAGTCCCAGCCTGAAGAGGCCGTCTTGTGACTTTCAGCTTTATGGATACCATGAAGGCTAGAACTGTGTTCTTCAGGATAAATCTATTCGTAAACCAACACCAGGTCCACAAACAGGAGTTCTGAAAAGTGCCACACAAACAGGGTTGACAGAAACGCAATGAAAAGCAGAGTTTGAGCACTTGATAGCATTTCCCCGCACTGCTTTAAACAGGGCGCAAAACTCACACATGACACAGGGATGTCGCAAAGGCCGCTAATCACCTAACTTGGGGTCCTGGGAAATCTACAGCAAGCTATACAAGATTCAGAGCCTATGCAACATTAACCCCATAGGGAGTTACTGTCAAGACAACACTCACAGGGAGACACCCATTTTGGTACAAGGCAAGGGAAGCCTGGGACAGAAAAGCCAATAGACTTTCATTCACTAATTATTAACATTAATAGTATTATTATAACACAATTATTAATCATTAACAGTAAGTCCTGGATTGTGTGATAGGCCCATGCAAATATGCAGGAATAATACGGCAGATTAAATTCAACAAAGCTAACCCGCTTACCCAACATGCCACCCCAGAACATTTAGGAGACATACATGATAAATTTAGGCAGGACAGGAAAGTCCAGGCTCAGACCAAGATTTTGTTTCAACCAACCAGTTGAGCATAAAGAGTCACAGTCACAGAGGACTCAAGTGATTGGTTGAAACAAAACCTTAGTTAGGATTTGTACTTTCTGAACCTGAACTTTCCACTTATGAATTTCAATAGATACAACTGATACTATTTATGTGTAAACAGTCCTTATATTGCAGACTCCATGACTACATACAACTACGTGGAGTGGAATACCTACATGTTTTGATATCAGCCACAAAACCATTGGGTTCCCAACTGGCTTCCCCTGATCTTACATTTCAGAGTACATGGAGATCACAGTTAATTTATGTTCGGCTTATGTGAGAGATACATGGAAGGGGTAATAAAATCTCAGATTTGATGAGGCAAGTCTAAGGAACTCTTACCACAAAGCATAGTGGTGCAGTCCACCAGCGAATGAATCCATGCAGTGCCGGCATAGTCATGCCCAAAGTGCATCTGAAACTCCACAAAAAAGATGGAGATACATCTAAAGAAACAGAAAGACACAAGTTTGTTCATGCTCTCTTCGGCTCGGAGCGTGATTCAACCCAAATGATAAAGAAAACGAATTAATGCACTTCAGTGATATGCAGGAAACAGTGCAGCCATGGTGCCCAATCCTGGACTGCATTACTGCATCTGACATGATTCAGTATCACATGGTGATATCACAGGCTTGGGATCAGCGAGGGATTACACCAATCCGACCGGAACATCATCATTCAAGAGCAATACAGTAGGGAGGCCTATGTTATGTATTACCAGGGGCCAGTGTGCGTGGGGGGCTTGAACCTTGAAAAGAATGGGCCAGCATCTGTACAAACACACAGCGATCTCCATGAGGGGCGACCGAGGTCACGCCGCCCGGTTCGCAAGTCAAACCCTCAAATCTCTTTGGTTACAAATCCCTGACCGGAAAGCAAACAGCAGGGATGGGCGTGGGCCGCTGGAGAAGTTATCTGTGAACCTCCCGCCAAGCAAACGCAACCGGCATTCTCCAGGCCAGGGCCTCTGCAACGTAATCGCCCAAGGCCTCGTGCTCAAGAAGACAGGGCGTGCTTCAGTGCTTCTGCAGGATAATGGGGACTCAAGGAACCGATCTTTTCAGAGCATCAGCCAGATGATCGAGGAATGCAACCGGACACCGAGGGCTTCGGGTAGGGCTTGTGGTTCAATACGGAGGGTAAGTTTTACAAACCTAATACAAATATAATGACACCTAAAGCAGACATACATTGGCAAGGGTGTATAATGTGTAAACCACAAAACAGCCAAACCTACTTGCATTATTAGGTCATTTAAATATGGAAAAAATAGAAGGCACGGATTTACACATACCTCTATGACGATGTGAAACACAAGCTGGTAACTATACTATATGAATCATTACTTATTATTAATCACGGATTATTATATGGGCTGGCCCCCCATCCTGGGTTGTTCCCTGCCTCGTGCCCATTGCTTCTGGGATAGGCTCCGGACCCCCCGCGACCCAGTAAGATAAGTGGTTTGGAAAATGGATGGATGGATGGATGTATAATGAATATAAATATAAAAGTTAATTATTCTGTAAATGTTTTAAATATTAAATGAGATTTTTGCCTACCCCATCTCGCTCTCCATGTTACACAGACGCATACAGGTGAAAAATAGGCTGGCAGTGAGGAGCGACCCCCTGCAGTGGTGTCCATGGAGCTGGGGGCTAAGGGCCTTGCTCAAGGGCCCGCAGACATGACTGTTCTGCTGAGGGCAGCTTCAAACCAGCAACCTTCCAATCATCGGCAGAGAGGCTAAGCCTGTTGAGCTACATGCTCCCCACCATTCCCAATAAGAGAGTTATTAAAATAAAATATTACACGTTAATATACATATAATTATATAACTAAATGATAATAATATATCCATCCATCCATCTTCCGAACTGCTTATCCTACTGGGTCGCGGGGGGTCTGGAGCCTATCCCGGAAGCAATGGGCACGAGGTAGGGAACAACCCAGGATGGGGGGCAGGCCCATCGCAGGGTGATAATAATATATAATGTACATAATTTATAATAATCAATAATAAAGAAATGATGAGCTTGCAGATAAGGAAATGCTGATCGAGCCAGTTCAGCAAGGACATTACAGGGAGGAATGTAAAACCAGTCTGGAAGGGATAACAGTGTCGTCAGCGAACACTCCCCCCCCCCCCAACTCCCTAAGACCACATGCAGTATTCAGGAAGTTACTCACAACAGTAATCGATTAAAGACAGACGTGGAAAGTTCAGGTCCAGAAAGTACAAATACAGACCAAGTTTTTGTTACAACCAACCAGTTGAGCATAAAGAGTCACAGTCACAGAATCCTCAACTGGTTGGTTGTAACAAAAACTTGGTCTGGATTTGTACTTTCTGGACCTGAACTTTCCACCTCAGTGTTTTGTGAGTAACTTCCCCAATACTAACCACAATACCTAGCCTGGCAATGATCACGGATTCCGTGACTCGTTTGCATTTTTCACATCACGTTTTGATGAATATTGCAGTTTACCCAGAGGAAAGAGAGAAAGGCGGCGTTACTGGTATTCAAGAGGAACACCCAGTGAGGTTTAACTCTTTACCGGTTTAACCTGAACCGCAAGGTGATCAGGCCAATGCGAACTTGTCGAACTCGTCGTTTTTGTTAATTGGAGCCTCACTTCCACTACATACTACAAAATTCTTAAAGAAGATTATGAGCAAGACATTATAAAAACACAGGACATTTACTGAATACATGCGTTACAGCAGATTTTCCAAAAAACTTTTTTTTTTTTTATCCAGTTTCATCGAGGCGCTAATGTATTAGCTTTTTCCTAAGAATAAGGCAAAATACGCTAAATATTGCTAAATGGGGTGTTGAGCCAGCTAAACAGGACCAAAGAGCAGGTCATTTTCCTTTGCTGTTCCCAGCACTACAGCAATGGCTGCCATTTCGACGCGTCCGGTTTACCTGGTGACGGCCCGGGTGCAGACGGTGACGACGAAACAGCCAGCCACGATCATCCAGCCCCAACCTCCGTCGGGGGGGGCAGCTCCAGCCCCCCTACCCCCCTGAGCCATGGGGGCCTGTGTAAACGCCTCTCTAATCTCTCCCCAGCCTTGGGTTTCAATTTCACTCAGTAGGACGCCCCTCACTGCAGACTGCCAGACATGGAAACACCTTCCTCTGTGTCAGGACAAGAGCAGAGGGGTGATCACTTAAGGTTAAGATCGAGATTAAGGTAAGTTCTATTCACCCTCGGGGGAAGTTCATGTGCATACAAAAGGGAGTAGGTACACTATATGGAGAAAAGTATTGAGACACCAGGCCATTTCACACACAGATAATTTTATGACATTCCATTCTAAATTAATAGACATCAAGCTATAACAGTTGCCACTCTCCTGGGAAGACTTTCCACAAGATTATGGAGTGTGTCTGTGGGAATTTTTGCCCGTTCGTCCAGTAGACGAATTTGTGAAGTCAGGCACTGATGTTGGACGTGAAGGCCTGGCTTGCAATCTGCATTCTAGTTCATCACAAAGGTGTGTGATGGGGTTGAGGTCAGGGCTCTGTACAGGCCAGTCAGGTTCTTCCACACCAAACTCATCCAACCATGTCTTTATGGACCTTGTTTTGTGCACTGGGGCACAGTCATGCTGGATCAGAAAAGGACCTTCCTCAAGCTGGGCCCACAAAGTTGGAATTGCCCAAAATATCTTAGTATCCTGAAGCATTAAGAGTTCCCTTCACTGGAACTAAGGGGTCCAGCCCAACCGCTGAAAAACACCCCCACACCATTATCCCTCCCCTATCAAACTTTACAGTTGGCACAATGCAGTCAGGCAGGTAAAGTTCTGCTCACATCTGCCAAACCCAGACCCATCCATCAGACTGCCAGACAGAGAAACATGATTCCTCCCTCCACAGATCATGTTTTCACTGCTACAGTGTCCAGTGGTGGCGTGCTTTACACCACTGCATGGGCCATGGAAGCCCATTTCATGAAGCCCCCGGTGCACGGTTTTCATGCTGGTGTTAATGCCAGAGGAAGTTTGGAACCCTGCAGTTATTGAGTCAACAGAGCGTTGGCCACTTTTACATAATATGCAGCTCAGCACTCAGTGACCCTGCTCTGTTACTGTATGTGGTCTGTCACTTCATGGCTGAGTTTCTGTTGTTCCCAAACGCTTCCACTTTGCAGTAATACCACTTACAGCTGACTGTGGAATATCTAGCACAGAAGGAATTTCACTGACTGACTTAATGCAAAGGTGGCATCCTATGACAGCACCACACATGAGTTCACTGAGGTCTTCAGAATGACCTAATCTTTCACAAATATTTGTAACCCTGACTGCATGGCAAGGTGCTTGATTTTATACACCTATGGCAGTGGATCTGAATGAAACACCTGAATTCAGTGATTAAGAGGCGTGTCCCAATACTTTTGTCCATACAGCGTAGATCATTGATGAACATATTGTGCGAAACAGAGTGTACACAGTGCAAAAAAGTAAACCTGGTACAAGCTATTTAAAAAGTACACAGTATACGTTCTGAAAAACAGAATGCTGGAATATTAGGGAAATAAATATTTGAAGATAAGAATAATAATAGATTAGCAAGTCCAATTAATTCCAGTCATGTTCAATTCATCATTATACAGCATCTTTCTCAACACAATCATAGAAAGTTTAAAGCGCACACACACACACACACACACACAAATATGCAAACATACATACACACACAAACACGATAATTTATGTCTAAAATGAGCAAATTGTTCAGTAGAGTTACTATTTAAATAAAGTATCATATTTTCTCTACATCATAAACAGAGCTCTTACAATGGCAGACTTACCTGAAATAACTTAGTAGGGGATGAAATGTAATGTTAGAGGTTTGGGGTGGAGATCGTTTCTAAGAGGAGTGTCCAGGGACCTCAGGTGTTACACTTTAACTCCTTTGCTTGACCTCTGGGACCCCATCGAAAAACAGACGCACGTGTGTGTCTCTCCATTCAAGCCTTACTTTTGGGAAAGTGTATGAAAAATCCAGCAGGTCCCAATCACATACAAATGCTCTGTCATCATAACAAAACAACAAAGAAAAAAAATGTAAATACAGATATTTTAGTTGCATTAAAATAAATTGTTAACATCGAATACTCAACTGTCTACATCATTTTTTTTTTTTTACTTCAAAGGCATAAAACATAATTTAGAAAAGGTCAGAGGATGCCTTTGTTGGTGTTCAGATTAGTCCGCTCTTGGCTCCACCTTTCCTCTCCTCCACCTGAAATGACGAAAGAGGGCCAGTTGCTCCCCTCTTGGTGTCACAACGCAAAGGAAGCGGAAGGACCAGTTCAACCACTAGGGCTTTTTTTCTCGTTCCCTCCCCAGTGCCCTGTTTCCCACAATGCCCTTCCCCCACCTTTCTCCCGGCCCGGCCTTTGACTGGAAATGAACCCCTATCGCGTGTGTGCTTTTTCTTTTCTGTCGAACCACTTGTCTTGCGCTGACCAGTCAAATACGGTAAAGGTTTCCGCGACCCGTACATGCTTATGGTGCGCCCAACACAGCTATTTTGTTTAAGTTTCGACGATTAGCGCCATCTTTCATTTCAATGCAATATTAACACTGTTACGAAAGTGCCACCACACTGAATGCACATGGCTTAATTTTCAGAGACCTCCCGTATATAGAAAAGGGAGAGTTTTGCCTGCAGTTCAATGCATTCGGTTTCCTAATACTACTGCTGTCCATCCGGTTGGGAAATGCAACAGGACGCGGCAATTCCTCAGATCCAGCTGCTGCACCGTCGGCCACCACATGCCTGGAGCAGTAAGGCCACTTCTGCATTGTTTCACGGCAGGAAAGCTGAGCCGGGAATCGCCGGAGTCCGTCTTTGATGCGTCTTCGGTAAACACAGCGTTACGTAATCCGGCCGTATGATAAACACTGGGAGTCCAACAAAAACATCACCGGCTACGAATGACCGTTTTCCAGCTATTCATATTTGGTAAAAAAAAAAAAAATAGATATTTCATTTATAAGCAGAGTTCGCTTTTTTCATGGAAGCATCAAAGATACCGCACTTTAAAACGTTTACAGAATCAGGTGTTCACATTTAGTTTAGGAACTTTTTTTGCTGAAATAAGTAATAGTATGATAATAATGCATGGAAAATGTATGGCGACCACGAAATGATTAGTGTTTAAAAAATAAGACTTGCAATATAAAACAGTATAATAGCTAGTGATATAAAACAATAGTACTTAAATGCACTTATTTCATTCGGAACTGATGACTACCTGAATGCGTGAAGAAAAAAAAACTTGGTTGATGTTATAACAGTTAAACACCACCCACTGCAACTATTTATTCCAGAGGCTATATATTGCCACAGTATGATTTATACTGAAGAATTCAACTTTATTTAAAGTGTCATTTATTTCCGGACTAAATGAGATAGTTAACAGTACTTCGAGTTCGCTAAACTGTAATACTTTTTCTCCCATGTGTTGTGTTTTATTCTATGCAAAAAATTAAACTTTCATCCAAATACGTCGTCAGTCTTTACACTACACAGCTAGTCTGCATTGCAAGCGTTTTGAAATTAATGAATTAAAGAGTTAAATGTGCACGCTGCTCGTTCACGTTAGACCATGTTAGTTCTAAACAATTTATTAAGTAATAGTTACTAAAAGCTGTCTTAAAAAGGCCAGACACACCAAATGCACACGTGTACGTGGATATTTCTGATGTGGGTTTTCCTCTTATGCTACATGTATTACCAACATGCACACGAAGCTCGTCCTGTAAAAATCGCTGAGTCAAAGTGTTTTAAATGTGCATGTTTCAGTTTTTACACGAGTTTCGTCACAACTTATCCATCGTTCTTTGCACCCCTCCTCCCAAAACAAACTGCAGTCAACAAGTCACACAAGAAAGCAAAATGAAAAAAACATTTCATTAATCTAAATATTTAGTGAAAATAATGGTAGAAATGTATGTTATAATGTTATAATTTGGATTGTTATTCGACGTGCAGTGTTGTTCTGAAAGTAAAAAAAAAAAAACATCTGTTAAGAATTGTCTTTTTATTTATTTTTTTGTTCCCTAACCAAACGCTAAGTACAGGTTGGTCTACCTAATAAACATTAAGATATTTATACTAAACTATAAGTGGTAAATATTACTAAGTGTCGTTTTGCATTATTTAATTGTCTAAAATGGAGAAGTATTAAATTATTTGAATGGTGATTTTACTATTTTCTTGCAAATCAGTAATTATTTTAAAGCTACACTGATGAAAGTACATGAAGAAAATGCAAATTACAATTTAATTGTAAATCAATTTGATTATAAATCAAGACATTTAAAAAAACCGGCGAAACTTACTTTTTGCGGAGTAGCAGGCTTTTGCCTCCCTTCGATCGACATTTGAATTCCGTATTCTTACATTAGGATCATACATATATATATATATATATAAAACATTTATCTGTCTCAGCAGAAGTCCATTATCTTCAGCCCAACATGTAAAACAAAGTACAGAGGTCCCAGGGGGAGCCTCATGCACGGTTGTATATCACCCCTCCCAATTTTAAGACGTCGAAAGCGACGAGGAAGCTGGTTCTGTGGTGTAACAGAAGTTGCCTCCAATGCCGACTACGTTAGTTTTCGAGTCGCCTATCAGCGATTTTCAGTGTGTTTATACCGATTTGTGTGTGTCTGTGTCAAACGCATAGGCCTGTTTAGATTTGTGTTCAGTACATTTAAGTACTACTAGTACTTTGCTGCAATGGGCTGGGTTTTATACCAATAATTGTTCCGTATTTACGTCTATGATAGGATTACTCACGTAGAGACCCTTTATGTTTTGCTGCTAATTCATCAACTTCCTAGCGTATTTCGCTTGAATTTCCCTTCCCTTGTCTGGGAATCTCACAGATCCAGTCTGAATGAAAACATCGTTATAAACCCTGGCTACTCAGTTTAACCGTCTGAGATCATAAAGCAAGACAGAGGTTTGGAAATCCGGCCAGACAGCAGGAGCCTGAGGACAGAAAGGGAAGCCAGTGACAGGCTGGTGTCAAACAGCCTGAAAGAAATGTCACTCTTTGGATGAGTGGCTACAATATTAAAACAAACACCGCCAAGGAAGTGGGGGTTTATTTTCGGACAGCATTAACCCTATGGCTAATACATTGTTGAAGAGTAAAATTGTACATTAAGTAAATTACACGGATATTAGAAGTGTTGCCAAAGGGATCCCTAAATTCTTCATACATTATTTTTTAAATTATGCTTGAAGAACAAGATACGCTTGTGTGCCATTTAACCTGGGCCGTCTGACAGGGAGCTCGTAGGTCGTGTATTAGAGAGAGATGTTTGAATGGGGACAGAATCCAGACCGAGCTTCTGTCCGAGTCCAGCTCCATTGCCGTAGATTCGGAAAACAGCTTATCTCCATTGTCTGCTCCTGTAATTATACACACGTTCACATTTATGTACAACAACTCGAACTACGAAAAGTGATCTGCAGAGAGACTGATAATGGTACTTTGGTAAATCTAGCAGCTGTTAATCTGTTACTATTGCCGTTTGCCTGCCTTGGTAATGCTTTCTGCATATATAGGGAGAGGTAATTTACTGGCACAGTGCACTAGGGTTCTGCTGAGGGGGGGGGGGGGTGGGGGGTGGGGGGGGGAACAGAGAGAGAGTGGAAGAGTTTCAAGAACTCCTGTATTGCAAGGCCTGTTCTTGTACAGTGTCACAGTGTTTAAATATTTAGTGCACAGAGGGAGAAAAACAAACACATTTTTTGCATAAATTCACATTTAATATTTACAAATTCCAACTAATACAGAAAGAAATCAAATGTCCAGCATAGGAAAACACTGAAAATCTGTTAGAAAGGTAACTGCATAGCAAGAATAGCTAAATTTGTGGTGTTAGACCGCGTTCCCGATCATCCCTTCCATACTGGATGCTGCGGAGCTCCTACTAACCGACACAGGACTGAGCCGAGGTGTCCTGATACGGACAGAGACTGGTTCAAGCTTCAATCTGTTCAATTCAACTGTGCCCCGAGCAAATCAGGAATGAAAACTGCAAAAGCAAATTTCAAAAGCACGCCGAAATCATTTTAAGCTCGTCCGCCAGCCATTTCCCCCATAAAAGTACAATTATATTAACTTTATAAACATAGAATAGTCCATTGTTAAAATTAACACACCCTGTTACTCCAATGCTATAAAGATACAAAGCGTCACCAGTGTATTTAGGTACCCGAATTAACATTAACCAGTAAGCCATTGCGTAAAATACAGGAATGAAACACTGTTAGTAGGATTCAGCTATACGCGCCGCCTTACTGGTTAGCGCTTCCATCAGACGAGTCATGAAAAAAAATTAAGCAACAAGGCAACCCTGAAAAATCAAAAAAAAAAAACAAACACTATGCAAAATAGTTAGAATGTCAATGGTCCCCCAAAGACAAAGGCCAATAATATTCACTTCCTCTCCAGTTTTACAGGAAATTAACTACCATGTACAAATGTCACAGACAAGCATATCAGTGGCTCCGTTTGCAAAGAGATTTCAAAGACAATTTTGTAATGTCTGCCATTATTTCAGCATCAGCTGTTTACTTCTTTCCATCTCTACTTTTCTTAGCCGTTCTTTTGGTGGCATCCAGATGTTAAATTAAAAAATGCAAAAGGGCGAGGAATGAAAACACCACCACAACAAACCAACCCCCCCCCCCCCCCCCAAAAAAAAAGACCTGAATAATAATAATAATAATAATAAAAAAAAAAAAAAACTACTCACACAGAAATAAAGTGAGAGCCATTCGGTTCACACCCAAAACACGTCGTTAAGGTTTAGTGGGGAAATGATGTTTAATTTAAGGTCTTTGTTTAATCTGGTCCTTTGACCGTTGTGTGCCATTTTGCTTCGTATTCCATGTTATTTTCCACGCATCTTGAAATAGGTGAGCCAGGAGCATTAGCAATTGTGTTGTGAAGTACAACGTGACTAAAGAACTTAATAGCTTAGGTAACCTAGGCAAGATTACTGCTTGAAGACAGAAATGCAGAGGATGCCGGTCGCATCTGCTCACAGTGACATCGTCACTAAGTGCAGGGATTCAAAACGATAAGGACAAAGACAACTGCGTAAAATGGAAAATCAGCTTAAACGTACTCCGGAATGGCGGTTTTTAATTTCTCTGTACTGGCACTCGGCATACAGGCAAGGCTGTCGGCCTTTACAAAAAAAAAAAATAATAAAAAGTTCATGCTGTGTTTTATCCTCTGACGATTAAACAAACCCAAGTTTGTTTTATTGATAAGTCATGGGCTTGCAGTTTGGATGTTTCTTCCATGAACCACCTCAGGACGGGCCCCCAGCATCACTGCGGAGGTTCCAACGCATTGCAAAATGTATAGAATGCATTAGTCCCAGGGCTGCTTGAACACTAGGGTTAAAAGTCTATGCCACACTGACAGTAACATACAAAGTCTTCAAGATATCTGGCTGAGTAGCTGCTCGTTGGTTTAAAAACTCAAGAGAAGGCTGGGCTGTATATAAAATAAAAAATAAATAAAGCATAATGCAGTTAGCTCTGCTTATTACTGTTCTTTGAACTTCCCAGAGGTGTTTTGTTTACCTTAGAGTAAGGCCAAAAACACACACATCAAAGCTGTAAGCAGTCAAGGCAAACAGATATAACGACAAACTACAAACACAAATCCATGTATAGTTCTTGGGGGGGGGGGATCAAATTTCCATTCAATCAGTATAATACTTTTATTTTCTGCATAAACTTGCCTAATCTCTCTTCTTTAAAAAGATGACTTTTAAAAGCTGCAATTTGTGAGAGTTTAATTGGAAAAACACTGACGTTAGTGTTATGTGCAAAATATTTTTGCAATGCAGTGAGTGTAGGCAGCAGACCTTTTAGACTCACTGCTTTAAACGAGGGTATCGGAACTACAGTCAGGCTAGACGACAGCAGTTCACCTACACAGACACGACCAAAACTGTAATTCACCGTAATCTCGGTTTGGTATTACAGATGGCCAAGTACGCTGTGCCTATGCGAGGACACACCGACAAATTCAACTCAAGTCGTAAAGCCACACAAAGTATAACGCAGTTGACAGTGAAATTACTAATGCATCCATTCCTAAAGTCAGGAAGAAAATGCAACATCTTTTTTGTTAATCAAGGCAATCGGCAGCATTCTGAGGTTTTTGTGTGAAATAATATATATCGTTGCGGATTCCAAGAATCAAAAAAGGCAGCTGAACCGTGGTGTACATAAACGCTAAGAGAAATTAATGAAAAAAGTCAACGTACATTAAACCCAGCAATCTAATTCAGGCGATTTCCATACTACATGTATTTCCAACACCTTACCAGAATCCTCCAGTTCCAGTGCATTAAAACCTTCCCGACCCCTAATCAACACACTTGCTCAAATCCTACTTTCGAGCTCCATACAGTCAATGTTTTTCTTCTCGAAATGACAACCTTCCCGTGGCTAATGTCCAACGGCGCATCTAAAATGGCAAAGGTGCCGATTTGCGAGCGATCGACCTTCCCCTCTTGGTTACAGCTGGAAACCACCAGCTATGCAAAGAACAAAATGCTCTGTACAGTAACGTGAAGGATGTCAGTCGGACTCACTAGTTCAGGTGATGAGGAAAGGTCACAAGAACAAGGCAGGTGAGCGTAGTTCACAAGCCAACTTTTTAGTTTCACTTGAAACCGAGATACTATCATGAAATGTCATGAAAATCAACCAAAAAGGTCTGAATAAAATCTCCTGGGGGGTACTTGTCACAAAGAAAAAAAAAAACAACATCATAAAGGGGGAAAAAAAAAAAAGATTCACACTTTGATTAAAAAGTACACCTCAGAAGAAAGAAGAAAACGGACCCCTTTTTGGCAAAGTTAGTGATACGCTATGTGGACACCCCTGGTAGAAGATCTGCACCTTACTCTCACTGGGCATGTGGGATGAGACTGAACTATCTGAACTTTGAGAGGGAACAAAAACTGAACATTAAGCGTCTAGTTTAGTTCCACCTTCCATATGACCAGGACATTCTTCCTTGGGTGTTTGGGGGGGGGGGACAATGCACAGACACTAAAGGACTAATGTGGACTACGTTCGAGCAAATTACAGGAAATTAAATTATTGCTTTTCGTCACAGCTACTTTTGAGGCATTTCTCTAACAGGAGATCAATTAATCTCATCACACCTCTTGAGGGACAGAGTAAAAGCAAGGAGAATAGTGTCACAGAGCTAGGGAACTATAGGTCCATTTTCTTGATATAGGTCCTCACAGTTTTTAAATCTACCACAATCAAATATAACCAAAATATAAACAAACAGAAGGTCAGAGTTCGGCTTTGGCACACATTCTAAAAATACATATTTACACACAGTACCAGGAAAGTGTGATGTCCGAGATCCAACTCGTCTCCTGACTGCATCGGTGTTTTTAAATTAGTTTATAAAAATCTTAAGGGAGCAAGGAAACAAGAGGAGAGAGGAAAAAAAAATAAATCGAAACTATTTACACTCGTTAAATTATTAAAATGGCTTTTTGAAATTTCATATGCTGGCTTTTCTTCAAAGCCGTGCAGCAGCTTCTCGGATGAGGCAGGTTCCTCGTTTTCCCTCACAAATCATCAGTCAGCTTCAGCAGTTCCAGGAAGGCACCAACAGCCCCAAAGTACCCCTACGGACAACGAAGAGCACAAAACACTGGTTCCACATCACTATCTCACATACACCCATGTAAAGACGTGATGGTCTTGGTGAATAACCATCTTCACATGACATATGCATGCATTTATATCAGGAGTCTCAAACTCCAGTCCTGGGGGGCCGGAGCCCTGCACATTTTTGGGTTTCCCCTCATTTAACACACCTGATTCAACTCCTTGCAACTCCTAGTGCCAATTACTAGACAGCTCTTCAGCTGAATCATTTGTGGTGGAACAGGGAAAGACCTAAGCTACGCAGGACTCCGGCCCTCCAGGACTGCAGTTTGAGACCTGTGATTTATATGAACAATTGTACACTTAACCCGAAACATTAACCTAGACCAGGGCTGCCCAATTCTGCTCCTGGGGAGCTACCACCTGACACAGATAATCAGGCCCTTTAGTTATATCTCAGTATGAGAACCATCTTATATATATATATATATATATATATATATATATATAGGGGTTGGATAGTAATAACAGAAACACCTTAAAAATGGTAATATCAAGGAAGAATAAGAAGAATGTGAGCGGGGGCACTTTCGGCCTACAGAAAAGACACAGTCCTTCTTGGAATGCTGTCATACATGTCCTGACCTGCATGTGATGAAATGTTGGGGCAATATTCGAGAAGATAAGTCTTTGGTTCTTTCAGAGATGAAATTAGAGGAGATCTACTTTGTGTCTATAAATTCCACGAGGGTTCAATGATGTTTAGGTCTGGTTAATGGGAAGGACAGGGAAGTCTGACTTCATGCTTGTTCATGAAACCACAATGTGTTTAGCAGAATGTATGGGGGCATTATTTTCTTGGAATATGGGACCATCACGAGAGAATAGTGTTTGCAACACAAGGAGCACCTGGTTCTGTAAAATGGCCTCCTTATTCCATCGCTGGCATGACTATCGTGAGATGGCCGTCCTTTATCGGCTAAGACTGGTTTTGCGCTCGTTACATTGGGGTACGCATCTGTATACACTGGCTTTAGGTAGATGGGGCTCCCAAAAGGAAGTTCTGCCATCAGTTTTGAAGTTCACAACATACTGTTATTGAGACTGGGTCACGGAGATCCGGAGTCAGTTGTGCCAAAGTTTTTCTATGATGCTTAGCAACTACCTTGCTCCCCTTCGGTGATGCGGTTTCTCCACACCTGACATGAAATGTCGTCATTTTTGTGACTATTCGCCTTGATGCATTTCATAATTCTGGCGTAACTATTTGGAATTCTTGGAATGTTATCAGCTGCATCATCCATCCATGTCAGGGCCTGGAGGTATCATTCTGCTTTGAAGCCGATTATTGTGCATTTCATAACTGACATACTGCTTATTGATATTCAAACTAATATAATGCACTTTGAAGTAACAATCACAATTACAAAGGCAACTACAAGGTTAAAGTGCCTTTTTACAGTGTGTTTCTGTTATTTTGTCCAACCCCAGTAAGCATATGCATAAAAACAGACTCATATAGCCCTATCTTTACCTCGTGTTCCAAAAACAGGGCTTTGAGTTGTCCTTTTGACCAAAAGTCCATGGCGTAGGCCAGCAGCTTTGTCGACACCATATTTATCCGGAGGAAGTTCCCAACAAAAACGATCCTGTCAATTTTCTAGAAGGGATGGAAAAAATGTGACCAGAGAATACCTTCAGAGAATGCCTTCAGGTCACTTCAGTGCCAAGAACTGTTCTGCTGCCACCTAACTGTGGAGTGTTTAACTGCACTGGTTGACCACACATCAAAAGTTAAAGATCTATAACTGAGACACAATCGGTGATTAGCGTTACGCACGTGGGTAGTTCACGTCATAATGAAATCATTCCTCAGTTCAAAATCTAAATTTTAATTCTAAAATAGTACAGAGACTTCAAGCAGAAAGGAAAAAAGTTCTAAGGCCTGATACAAGTGGTTTATCTAACAGCCCAACATCAAGTTGATGATATTCACCCAAGGAAAAACTAAGTTGTGAAATGTAAAGCAATTCCTGGACCACGATGCAAGGAACAAAGGTTCTGATGTTAGCGGTTGCCACTTTCAAGGGTAATTTTTTAAAGATATTCACGGACATTGAACATTTATCCAAGGCCATCATTTGCAGCCTCCTCAAATGTCACGTGAACACGGCTTCCAAGTGTTTACAAGTGTCGTCCTGAGCGCTCTGGTAGCCCTGTACAATGCTGCTTGATCACCATGCCACAAGGCAACACTGTAAAGAAGCTCAAAGCACACAGAATTTGGATGAACCACAGAGCTGCTTGCGTCTCCCCACCCAAAGTACAGTATAAGCTCTCATATGTGACATTCGAGTAATAAGCGGAATTCTAAAATACGGAGCAGCGCGTCAGAAGTCCTTCCATATCTTCCACTACTGTTTATCTCGCAATTTCTCGTGTTATATTGAATATCCAATATTGCATCATGTTAAAATAGCAGTACAATAGTTTGCGTGTATAAAAGGATTAAAATAAGTGAAAGAAATTGTTATTCAGTATTTTTTCCAAGACAAACATTCAAGTATCAGGAAATTATCGACTATCCGGCAGTGGAGCCTATAAGAACTCCAGACAGGTATGGTCGGCTTCATGTACATTCATTTTGGTTCATAATACTTCATTTCCAAGTGAAAAAAAATATTCTTTAAGCATGCAAAGATGCTGCGTAAATCGATATTTGACCAGAATTGATCAGTTCTCACATTTAAACAAATGCAAAATATGCTTCCTATTTTTTTTAAATGAATATCTCCAACTCCAGCCAAAATGCCCATCACCCATCTCTCACAAGTCGAAGCTCACAGACGTTCTAAGAACATCTGCAGGATTTTCACCACACATATAAAGGCATTTCATTACCTCATTCACAGCACACATGCGAGCGATGGAGCCAATGTTGTTGGTGATGGTGACCAGGGTGGCTCTGGCAAGGTCTTCTTTACTGATGGTGTCTCTTTTCTCTTTGCTCATCATGTGGCCAAAGCTGTAGAAGAAGAAAAAAAAGCAGGAAGATGATTGAGAAATGCTGAGTATTACGTGGCTAGTTATATGCGAGCCGCTGACCAGAGATGAAATGGGGAACAGGCTGAACGGCCCTCACCTGGATGCCACCGCTGACCCTTGCAACCCGAAGCGCTCATAGTCTCCTCCGTAGATGTCTTTCACCAGCTTGTCCACATTAGTGCTGTCCCCCTTGGCCGCCATCTCCAGGGCTTCCTCGAACGTCTCGCAGCCAGTCAGCAAGCAGCACAGGCCGAGGAACGTCCCACCCCCCAGGCTGGCGGAGCAGGAGGGGAAAAATCAGACCATAGAGATCCGCTAACTTGGCGTTTATATCGGTTCGTGTTCAGACCTGCAGGTAGAAGCTCAACTCAAATGACATCATCCACCTCAAGCATTGGCTGCCATTAAAAACATTATCTATTATTCAAGACTAGATCAACTGGTCAGACATCACACTAAAAAAAAAAAAAAAATATATATATATATATATATATATATATATATATATATATATATATATATATAAAAAATTTGTTAAACTTTACTGTTATCATACGTCTGTGCGCTTTCCCACCAACGCTGCATTATCACAAGTGTCCCTTAACACAGTTTTGTTTAACACAGTTAAATAAAAAAAATTCAAGTTCAAATTCAAACAATCCCAAAAACTCCCGATCGATATATTTAACTGCGTAACAGGAGGCGGAACTTACACAAACCTCCTTGGTTAACACGCACAGTCAGTGCGTTGAAAGCACGTGTGTTTATTAAGTCTAGTTCAAATAAAACATTTTTTTATATAAAAAATATTTGCCCACTTAACTATGTCTAGGAAGAGTGATGCCACAATGGTGAATGAAAAAAGGAAAGTGATTACCTTAGACAAACTTGAAATAACATAGTGAGAGTAAGATTGGAAGAGAACTAGGCTATAACAAGTCAGCAATATGGACTATTCCTTACCAGACTATCATATTATGTAAGAGTATTATACCATGTGGGTTACGTATGCTTAATTATATTGAGAACAATCAATAGTAGAAATTACATTTTTTACAATTGATTATATTTGATTAGTAAGGTTTCAATTAACGCTGGAGCAATTATAATACAAATTAACTGTATGCGTCAAATGTTTGACATATGTGAAGATTTAATTGTTAAAAAATATCACTTCTTGCACCATAATCCCATGTGCTTTCAACAAATTTTTTTCCTTCAATCCACAGCTCTGTAACTGCTGTTTTATTTTTTAACTGTATAGCGAATCACCAGTCATTATGAGGAATAGTTAATATCTGATTGGCGGAACACAGCGATTCTACTCTGGCAACCACCAACTCGCAGGCATCTGATAGGTCAGTTAAGCCATATTGTAGCAGACCGTGAAAACAACCCAAGCAATTTGCACTTCCAATGTTTTGCCACCAGGGGGTTCATGAACACAGCTGGCAAATGACAGAGCTCTGATTAGAGCTGAGATTTGGCTAAGCCACTTGAAAAGCCCTAGAACAAGTGATTCAGACAGGATTGAGAACTGCACTGAACAACCGAACAATCTGTACAAACGTATTTCTATTTATTTTTTTATCCTAGGAACAGTCATATCGCCATTAGTCATTATCAATGAAAGGGGGATCATCATATTTTCTCAGTTAAAAGACTTCTGTGACACGCAATTCGCGTAAACACGTGTGACTCGAGCAATAAGGACGATGCACCTGCCTGGTCCCAGTGACCCGTTTGTAGTCGTCCTTGGAATAGACCGCCAGTATGCTGACCCCAGATCCGATGTTCACCAGCAGCATAGGGAAGGGGTTGTCCAGGCTGCATGGCCTCTTGACGCAGTTCTCCGGGTCTGACGGGTTTTCAAAGAAGTAACACTCCGGATGGCCGTTGAACCCGACCGAGTCAACATACAAGAGGCCCTGGATGAGGCAGTCGAGCTCATCCAGTTTCAGGAGCTGCAGGTCAGCCATCTGCAAAGACACAAAGGAGGGAAAAGGGGAAAAAATATTAACACAGGCAAGGGGGTCCTCTTCAGCAAAGGGCTGCCCTTTACTCTGCCTCATTTAAAACATTTAAAGTGATACAAGGAGATGGGGTACACCAACACTCATCCAGCGGAACATGTAACCCAACCCTCGGCCCCTTCACCACCAACCCAACAATGTAGGCAGAAGAAAATCGCCATCTTCCTCCCACCCGCACCACCCAGAAGAACCACCGTCCGCACGCACCGTTCTGAAGTCCTCCTCGAACTTGTAGGCCCCGCCGCCGGTAGCACACAGCGTGGTGTGCAGGCTGGAGAAGTTCTTGTCCCGGCCCATCTGGATGAAGCGGTGCATGGCCTGCGTAGGGAAGCGGATGAAGTGCAAGTTGCCCTTCCGGCCACACATGGCCAGGTCTTTCAGCTCCAGGTGGACGTCGCGGATGCCCGTGTTGCCGTAGGCTGTGTTGTACGTCAGGTACTTCCGGATGCTCTTCAAGTTCTCCACCTCCTCCTTCTCCTCCTCCGCCGTGATGTCCTTGGGCTCGAAGTACACCAGCTTGACCAGGGTCCCACCGATGTCCATCCCAAACCATGGAAAGGCTGCAGCGTAGAGTCAATTTAACCACTCAAACGAATGAAGAATTCAATCTATGCTGCAGAATCCTATTTCGTTCCCCTCCACTGATTTTTCAAAATCCGACCAGACGACGCCTCGCAATATCATAATGCTGCATTTAATTTTCTGCGCGATATCAGCACGCATTCATCCATGAACTAATCCCGATTAAGATGGCCACAAAAGGAGCCCATCGCTCGTCGAACATGCCAGGAGAAGCCACTCGATGGTCCTCATCTTGCCCGTACAGAAACGTCTAAATACGAGGCGGGTTTAGTGAACGTCCAGTGGTTCTGCAGACCGAGCGGACGAGCAGAGCATGATGAGGAATCAGCTCGCGTTTGCCGGAACCGGCTCTGCACCTGGGGGCTGTGGTTGTCATGGAAACGATGGTAAAGCAAAATGTCTGCATAGAAAGTCAAATTTAATAATAAAAAAAAAAAAACTAAACCTTACTACATGTACTGATAAATTCTCACACAGTGACAATAAACAAACGGCACATAGTAACACAAATTTGGATATATAGATGATGAAACAAAAAGATGCGGACTGAAAAAAAAAAATCTAATTACTGTATAGCAGGCCAAGTGATATTTTAGATATGTCGCCTGTTATAAAGGCAGGTTCTCTGCAACTGGGGCATGTCATAAAAAAAATAGTTATGAAGGCAGTCGGCCATCAAACCAGAAGATTCACAAACTGTCTAGCTGCACTTAGACGGAATGTGGCTATTTGCGATGTGTAACAAACACCATTGGCCTTATAAAGAACGCCCAGCCCACACTGAACACCGAGTGGAGAACCAGCCAGAACACCAGAGCAGAAAAAAGCTACTTTGATTTTTCTGAAGTGGAAAAAAAACAGCATATCTAAAATTCTAAATGAGGACCATAGTGAATAAGGGCCAACCTGACAGAGGAATTACAGAAAGCTCGTCACAGGGAACAGGGCAGACTTCATTGGCGTAAACCACCTAGCATTTGCACGGGATATATTTATACACACAGCAACTAAAACTGGTCACATCCAAGATAAAACTGTTAAATTTGGTTACGAACCAGCTCCTCGGTTAAGGATAGTCCCAGCACACCAGTGCCGCATGCTGAGGAAACTAATTCTCTGCATTCTGATTTTCACCGCATCTGTGTCAATTCCAAATTTCATCATCATTAGCACCTAAGACCATGTATTGATCCGTAACATCCATGTAAAAGCAGAAAACCACAGCCACCAGCAGAAAGGTTTAGAGCCAATCGCCTAGCTTGGGACGGAGTCGGGTTACAAGAATTATCAGTGCTCATATTTTCCACCTGTCTCCCGTTCTCCGGCTGTTTGCAGTATTTCAGACCAGCGAGTCCTAATTCTCCGCCATCTTTCTGTACCTCACAGCTCTGTCCATGGGCCCTGCCCCATGTTTTTTTTCCCACAACCATTTATACACAATTAAAGCATTCCCGTAGTGTTGCAGTCTATTACCGCCTCGTCTTGTCATTTATCGGAAGGTGGGCATGACGCTTGGATTGCACAATAAATGCAGCCACGTCACACGGTGATGGAGGAAGGAACAAGGACTTAATTTGGGCGATGACAGTGGAGACAGGGTTAACAAAAGGAGTCGGAGGAACAAAGACAAAATGCAGGCATTGTGGCGTCCGGGAGAGAGCAGATGTGTAAAAAAAAAATTTTTTTAAAGTGTAACAGTAGGACCACAGCGTGGGCGGAGTCGAGAATTGGGATGGGCGTGTCCAGGGGGCTGAGAGGAAGCAAAATTCAATCTCAGTCACTGATAACAGCTTCATTGGAAGCTCAGCCTAGCCGCACTTATGCCCAATTACTTCCTTGACAGCCCATGTGTGTGTAATGTACTATATGCCTCACAGGTACATTGCTTTGGACAGAAGCATCTGCTAAATAAAAATAAATTATAAATGTAAATAAACATAGGAAAATACTACCTCACAAAGCAGACCGGTGAAGGTATCGGATAACACAGACATGTAAAACTGTATGCTTACTCAATTATTACTTCAGCCTTGGCTAACCTCAAATTGCAGTGCCAGCGATATCTGCAGTCCGTGATGAATATTGCCGTAAGAAGCGGCACCCCTGACCTTTGAACCTCACATTCATCTTTGTCTGTCCTTTGTTGTGACATTTGACACTTCGTGCCTCATACCATAAGAAATTAAACATTAACTGACACCATGTTCATAAAATCTTACATAACTAATATTTAAAACATCAGCTGTTGCAATGAAACCAATCATGATTTTTTTTCCACAGGTGGCATAAGAGAAAAGCATAGGCAGTCAATATTGAATAAATTTACCAAATATCTAGTAGCACGGGTATCAAGAGAGGTTGAGAGTAAAGATCCAGACCAAAATTTTGTTTCAACCAACCAGTTCAGTGTAGAGAGTCACAGTCAGAGATACTCAACTGATGGATTGAAACAAAATTTTGGTCTGGACTTGTACTTTCTGGACCTGCATTATCCACCTCTGGGTATTACAAGCCCAAAATATTTGTGGGGACACATGATGAATTCAAATACACTGGCAGATCAAAAATATCAGACAAACAAGCAGAGATGAGAGAATCGCACACCTCCTGTCAACGGACCACTAGCAAGATTACATGGCTTCCTCATGTGACCGTCTGACTGCCCTGGACCCTGCGATGCCCCTTAAGGACACCATGACAAGGAGCATGTAGGTGAAAGGTGTGTTTACTTTCCTTCCACGAGGCTCATCGCGCAAAGTGCGCAGCGGCCACAGGGGGAGCAAGTGAGCAGTGCTTCAGTCACGGAAAGAGCACACACACCTACTACCTCGAAAACTAACCCATTATTGGATGTAAAAGCAAACACTAACCGAGGGGGGTATGCAGGGAAATACTGGCATATAGAAAGAGAAATTGATGTCCAAATTCAATAAGGCTATTAAAACCCACAAACACTAAATTGTGGTTTGAGATGAATATCAATAAATGATGACCCT